>NC_084762.1:51514672-52257797 GCF_028858725.1 Colius striatus | reverse complement strand
GGCCGGGGCTGGAGCGGCCTCGGCACTGGCCGTGGGGTGCCGGAGCGGCGGCGGGGGCGGAGGCCGCGGCTGAGGTCGGGAGGTCTCGGAGGCGGCCGGCCGGGCGAGAAGCCGCGGGTGCGTCCCGCGGCGTGGGGCCCTGGGCTGCTCGCCCCTCTCCGCGGCCTCCCGGCGCGCCGGCGGCGGTTGCGGCTCCCTCAGCCGTCGTGTCCGGTCCGTGGCGCTTCGCCGCGTGTGTGGGAGCCCGTGCCTCGGGAACCTGTTGTAATTATTATAGGCCATATTTATTTATTTTTTTCCCCTATAGTGTCATTCCTTAACAAGGAGCCACATCTTCGGGGTGTTTAAAGCTGCAGTCCTAAACCTAATTACTGGTTTTTATAAATAACTGCAATATTCATGCACGCAATATTCATGCAGCCTGGTGTGGCTGATGTTTGGGCAGCGTCAGTACTGTGCGTGGAAACTTGTGACTTCATAGTCCTTACATCTATGACATGTCAGTTATTTAATAAGGTAATGAATCATGATGTCAAAGATTGACAATATGAGGTTGGTGTTAGTAACTGGAAGCACAGCATGTAGTTTAATGAGCAGTAAATATACCCAAAATGAAGGGAATATTTATTTTTCTCCCTTTAAAATACATTTATACTTCATTTCATTCAAAAATGGAAAGATAATTCTGTCTTCCAAGTACAGTGGCATGAAAGAACAGAAATCAAAGCACACTTTGCATTACAGCTTTTGAACTAATAAGTGTATATTATTAATGACTTAACGGTAGCAAGGAAAAAGTACATTATTAAATATTTTAGGTAACATGCCCTGTTAGCATTAATGCAGAGGAGTTGGTACCCCGATGATTTAACTTTGGAAATACTGTGCCTTCTTTTATTATCTCTGACTAGCTCGCTTTGTTAGTGCTTTGTCGTGCTTATCACCTTGCTGTCTAACCGATTCTTGCTCCAAAATCCTACAGTAAAAAAACCTGAATACCGGCATTTTGCAGTGTAAAGTATTTTTGAGACACCGCCGTTGGAGCTGGTGCATACCGTTCGCATTTCAGTATTCAAAACTGTTGACTTCCAAAAATACGAAACCCACCACCTCCTTCTCAGTCAAGATTCTGCATGCCGCCGGGGGCACACCGGGGCTCGTGTCCTGGTGGATTGCTGAGATACCAGCCGGCTTGGTTCAGTGAAGATACCTTCCAGCTTCACTGGTCCATGTCATTTGAAGGATATGTAGTGGTGTTCTGACCACTGAATGCTTACAAGTGTCATGGATGCTGCAAGAATCTGATACTCCTGGTGCTGGGAACTGGCTTTCCCTGCAAGCGGGAACATACACAAAAGAGTCGCACTTCAAGTAGACCTAGATTAGATTCCAAGTTGTGCTTACTTAATGAGTTATGGGGGACTCCAGATACTTCAAGTGCCATGTTTTTAATTTGTAATAGGTCCGCGCGTCTGTGCAGGCCGTGGTATTTCAGAGGCCCTTAGCTGTAGTGGGTGAAAACGTACTGCGACCTTCACAACTTTACCGTTTGTTTAAAGACAGCGCAGTAACCAGCCGTTCTTGGTAGGATTCTTTCATGGTGGTGAAATCAGAGCAAAACCATTTGGATTTCTTTTATTTATAATCAAGACTTAGAACTTAATAAAAATATTAACGTCTTGGAGGTGTTTAAATGCTCTGTGATGCAGCATACAATCGGAGTATTTTTGATTTGAGTCTTGGATGATATTCCTGGGAATTCAAAAAGATCACAAAGGCCCATCTTTGAATCTTAATTAAGATTTCATCAAGCTGCCTAAGTGCACAAATGCCTTCTAGAACATGAAGAAACAAAAGAAACATATCTAAGACTGTGGAGATTTCCAGACTTGTTACCAAACATTTCTCTAGAGCTGCTATTTCAGTAGACTGGCATTCATTCAGTAATTTTGTTATTTAAGGAAAAAAATCTGCAAGGAGTTTCTTAAATTACTAATTTGCAGCAAGAAAACTTAACAGTAACTAAAAGTTAAGTATGTGTGCAAAAATTATTACACAGACAAGGACTTAAAAACTTGGATTACCTTTTCTGAGAACAGTGGTGACCTTGGTAACTTGGAATTTAAAGTTCAGTGAAAGGTCATTCACAAAAGGTTCATGTGTCTTTAGAAAGAGATAAACTGTTCCTGTACTCTGTGGTACAGTATGGGTTGATGAGAAATACGAGCAGAACAGTGCCATAGCCACCTGCTTACTGCAGGATGAAGAAATTAGAAGAATCGTACTCAGAACTTGCCAATAACTTTTCTGCATTTTTAAGAAGAGCACTGGGGTTTTTTTGGGTAACTCTCTGCTTTAAAAAGTGTGTACAAGTACATATGTACATATCCATACACGCATTATCACTTTGGAGCTGGGGCTCCTTGTATTTTTTAAACGGAGCAAGTGTAATGGGAAGCTTGAAATAGGGTGGTTCTCTGTGATGTAACTGCAAAGATAGCACTAGTTGTTTCTTTAAGCTTGTTCTTTATGTGCTAAATCACAGGTGCTTACTTTTCTGATAAACACAAGTTTTTCACTGTTAGGGCTGGAGGAAAGCAGTTTTGGTCACAAGAGCTAGTCTGTGCACTGTGAGCAGAGTTATTTATGAAGTTAGTGCGACAAATGCAGATCATTCCATGCAAATGGTGCTGGGGGTAGTAGGTGCTTGGGTTGTCTTCTGTGCTGCAGTGAAAAACGCTGTTTACCCAAGAGGAGAGCGAAGGGGTTTTTTTTTAATTTCTGGAGAGAAAGTAACACTTGAACATCCTCTTCCTTTTTAAAAAATTATTTTACAAAGTACAGCAACTAAATGATCATCATTTAAAAAGTTAAGGAATGACATCTCTGACTTGTGAACCTTGCCATGCACTCTGAGGTTTAGGACTTGACCACAGGGAGTGGGTGTTTTGGCTCTCATCTGGCATTTGATCATGTCCTTTACTCTAAGCAGAGTTAGTTGACTTTGATCTTCCTTTTCCAGACTAATATTGGAGCTTTCTGGCCTCTATAATGCTCATTTACGATAGGGACTCAGCATATAAACTACTATTAAAGGTTGTTGAGGCCCAGTCAGTTTTGACAACAGTAAGAAGAATCCCAGTTGATTTCGGCATGGAGCAGGTTGGGGCCATTATGGTGACCCTGAGCCCTTGAAGCTTAAATGATGTTTGTCTATCCCCAGGAAACACAGATAACTTTTTGCTGTATCACGTTTTGTGTCATTCTGGGAAGAAACTGCGTTTGGATAGAGGAATGTTCATCTTCCCATTATTTGTTTGACTCTTTGGACTTCATTGGAGTATTGAGTTGTTTAAAATGTTTCTATGCTTTGTTGTGTAATGTAATATAGTTTATATAATACATAGTATGTGTTTTCAGTTATTAAAAAAGTTCTAGGTTAGAGCATAATCATATTGCTTTTAGAGATGTGCGAGCTACTGAGAATTATTATTGCTTTCATACTTACTTGCAACAACGAAAATGGTTAGAAACACATCACTGCTGTGAAGCATCTAGCTTTTAACTTTAATTTTGCTTGTGCTAATACACAATATAGCTGTAGACAGAGAATGGAACATTACAGAAAAAAAAACTATGACGCTTATTTTTTAAAGTTTTACGTAAATATTGCTGCCTTTTCTATAGGACATTGCCATTTTCCTGCCTGGAACTGTTTACAATGACTTCTGTTCCAGACAGATGAGGAAAGGTAGGCTGACTGGGAAGAGGCAGCCCTTTACAGCCAGGAAGTTGTTTGTCAGCTGCAGGACATACGCAGCTCCTCTTGGCATCAATGGGTGTTTGAGCTGGTCAGCTCCTTCCAGGATTTGCAGGCAGAGTAGCAGTTTAGATGTCTGTACACCTCCATCAGGTACCTGAAGGCAGAGAGAGGGGCTTGAAGAAAGTAAAGCCGGGAGAGGGGGGAGGATGCACTGAAAGAGAAGAATGAAGATAACCTAGGGGAGAAACAGGACAAAAGTAGCAGAAGCAAGGAAGTACAAATGAGGGAAAAGGGGAGGAGAGAACAGTTTTAGGGGGAGAAAAGTGAAAGAATAGGATACTGGGCAGGAAAGGAGACAAGCAAAGTAAAGAAGACTCCTGCAGATTAAAAAAAAAAAAAAAGAGGAAATGAAACAAAAGTGAAGAAACTCTAATTCTTGGCAGAAAGAGCATCTGTTGTCAATAACAGCCAAGTATTTCAGGTTTTGGAAAAGCTATTTCAGATATGAGGGAGGAAAAATGGACAAGGATCAACTCACTGACTTGAGATAGGAAAAGTCATAGGAAGGAAATATGGAATTAAAGAGCAGAAAAGAAAAGGGGAAAATAGAAAGATAAGAGGACTAAGCCTGACTGTACTGTTTGCTGGGTTCAGCAAAGTTCCAGTATGTACAGACCCAGCTGTTTTTCTATACTTTTGTTACCTGGACTACTAGACCTTGGAGAGATTAGAAGTGCAAATTCTGGTCCTGCTGAAGCCAGTTGTAGAGGGCTTTGTGTTTTGGTTTTGTTTTTTTAAGTTTCATCAGGGTGAGGGTGTCATCCACACTGTTTGGTGCTTGGTATATTAGTGAAAGCGACAGCAAATTAAACAGTGGCAGGCAATGAAGGTGATATGACCAGTTTTCACTCAGTAAGAAGGTGGTAACTCATGATAAAGAAGGAAAATGTGAAGTGCTGAACAGTGTGAGACACTAACATTTATGTGGAAGACATATATACCCAGTCTGATTTACTTTCAACACAGGAGATTAAAAATTTGAAGATGCTGGTTACATCCCATGGCAATTAAATAATTTCCTTCTTGAATACACTTCTTTGTCTACAAATCTCAGAGACTGTAGTTCAATTGGACTTCTTTTTCTACTGAGATTTTTGTAGGATCTTAATAGGGCATGTTTGGTGGTTGTAGATAAAAATTGTTTTTTCACCGAAATACGTTGCAATGTGTTCTAGTAACAGCCACCTGCCTGTCCCTCTGTGATCCTGACACCAATATTTCTAATATTCCTACTCATAGTTAATTGCAAGTGAGAAATATTGCAGACCCCAAATTAAGATCCAGCTAAAAACCATATTTTAAAATCTATGTGAATTATTAATATTTACATTACAGTGTGGATGAAGTGAATGTGAGGCTCTGGTTTCTTTTATTTGGTTTGGATCAGGCCTTACATACTTGAATTAATATTAGGAAATTGTACCTGTGCCAGAACTCTCTCAGCTGAGCTGCACAAAGGAGACTGACACATTAGAGACTGTGGGGAAGTGAACCACAGACCTATAGTCAGTTTAATCCTAGTTAGTCTTTCCTACTTGCTTTATGTGCATTCATTTGCCTTTGGAGACAGGCTAGTCTGAAATCTAAGTCGAGCGATATCCAGTGTCCAAGAGGGAGGAAGGCCTGGAGCCCAGGTTATGGTCAGAGGCAGTACCATTGTCTTAAAAGGACTGCTATGGGTCAGAACAGTCCTTGGGAGCCTTCTTAAAGACATATGTGTCCTGTCTAGTAAATCCCTTGAGAGCTGTGGTAGCCTAACCAGTTTCCTGATGCAGTTGTAGTACTTGTTAGGAGAAACATCATTTATGGAGAGTATTTAATGGCATTTTTTATGGGCAACTGTCTTTCCAGCAGCTGCAGGTGAAACAGGAGTGTCAAGTACCATGTACAGGAACCTCTCTTCGACTGACAGCCAGTATCCTGGTCAGAGGTACTTGGTGGGATAGTCTCCTTTCTGAACTGACAGCCCTCCCTGATTAATGTCCCTAGGTGACACATAGTCCCAATATCTCCAACTCCTTCCCCATCTCCTGTCCTCTCTTGCTCCAGAACTTAAGTTTCTCAAAATCCCTTGCCTTTTTGAAAGTTTGAACTACTCATTTTTTCTATCTGCCCCATGGATTCTTCCTCATTCACAGGCCACTCTGTCAGATGGGACACTTTCCTAGATTTCAGTTTCATCTCCACCTGTCCATTCTCTTGAATCTTCTGCTACCATGGCCCCTGGCCTCTCAGTGCCCCTGCCACCAGGGCTACCTCACCCACACCACTGCTATCTGGTCCAGACCTCTCAGCTTGGCTTTGCAGAGGCTGGTGCATCTGGTTGGGATGTACTGTTCCTTGGCTTTTTGTCACCCTGCCCCTTTTAGCACTTGAAGCAGCTTCAGGCATCTGCATCTCCAGATTCTTTTTTCCAAGAGTGGAAATCTTTCACTGGATTTAAAGCTGCCTTGTTCTAGAGGGAAAATCAAGTTAAAAAAAATCTAGTCTTACTAAGCCACTCAAACTGAAGGCAAAGTGCCTGGGAAAATGGAAACTTCTTCCTCAAATGCTATACTTTAGCAAGAATGCACCTGTCCACCACCTACAGCAGTCTGTACAGCTCATTTAGAACTCCTGCTGGTCTGTAAAGGAATGGAGGTGTCTTCCATGAGGTCCTGTGCTGTTCTTTCCCATATTTTGTCATCACAATCCAGGACTGTCCTGCCAAGGAGAACATAGGTCACAGATGGTGCAGAGACTCCTAGATAAGGAATTTGCAACTCGAAGTCCTGCTGGTATGATTTATACTTAGGGTATACCTTTTCCAAGTGAAGTACTGTAGAATCACAGTTAGCATCACACATACCTGTCTTGGCTGCCTGTACGTGCTGGCTGAGGATTTTCTGTGCCTAAAGTGCATCCCATTCATGTAGAGGGAGGAGACAGAAAGGAAAAGGTCTTTGAAGATACATTGTGGCCTGAGATCACTATAGTTTTTTTCCTTATAAAATCATAGAATCACAGAATGGTAGGAGTTGGAGGGGACTTTTAGAGATCATATAGTCCAACCCCCCCTGCTAAAGCAGGTCCACATAGATAAGGTCAAACACAAATGCATACAGGTGGGTCTTGAAGACCTCCAGAGAAGGTCCACACCCTCCCTGGGCAGCCTGTGCCAGGGCTCCATCACACTTATAGTAAAATAGTTTTTCCTTATGTTTAAATGGAACTTTTTGTGTTCCAGCTTCATCCCATCACCACTTGACTTTGTCACTAGATATAATAGAAAAAAGGGATGCCCCAACCTCCTGACACCCACCATTTAGATATTTGTAAATATTAATGAAATTCCCTCTCAGTGTCCTCTTCTCTAGACTCATCAGCCCCAGTTCCCACAGCCTTTCCTCATATGAAAGATGTTCCAGTCCCCTGATCTCCCTCCTTTGACCTGCTAACCACACTCTTCTTGATACACCCCAGGATGTCATTGGCCTTCTTGGATATGAGGGCACATTGCTGGCTCATGGTTAGTTTATTATCAGGACTCCCAGGTCTCTCTGCAGAGCTGCTCTCCAGCAGGTCAATCCCCAGCCTGTACTGATGCATGGAGTTGTTCCTTCCCAGGTGCAGGACTCTGCACTTGTCCTCGTTGAACCTCATGAGGTTCCTCTCTGCCCAACTCTCAAGTTGGTCAAGATCCCACTGAATGGCAGCACGGCCTTCTGGGGAACCAGCCAGTCCTCCCAGTTTGGTGTCAGCAGCCAACTTGCTGAGGGTACACTCTGTCCCCTCATCCAGGTGATTGATGAAGATGTTGAACAAGACTGGCCCCAGAACCCATCACTGTGGAACTCCACTGGCCACAGGCCTCCAACTCGACTCTGTGCCATTGATCACCACCCTCTGGGCTCTGTCATTCAGCCAGCTCTCCATCTATCTCACTGTCCACTCATCCAAGCCACATTGCCTGAACTTTCTGATGAGGATGTGATGGGAGACAGTGTCAAAAGCCTTGCTGAAGTCAAGGTAGATGACATCCACTGCTCTCGCCTCATCTAGCCAGCCGGTTATGCACTCATAGAAGGCTATCAGGTTGGTCAAACAGGATTTCCCCTTGGAGAATTCATGTTGACTCCCCCTGATAACCATCTTTTCCTTCATATGTTTAGTGATAACATTCAGGATGAGTTGTTCCATCACCTTTCCAGGGATAGAGGTGAGGCTGACCTGTCTGTAGTTTCCTGGGTCATCCTTCCTGCCCTTTGTGAAGACTGGCATGACATTGGCCTTTCTCCAGTCCTCAGGCACCTCACCTGTCCTCCGTGATTGCTCAGAAATGATGGAGAGCAGCTTAGCAACCACATCAGCCAGTTCCCTCAACACTCTTGGATGCATCTCATCAGGAGCCGTTGACTTATGAGCCTTAAGCTTGGCCAACAAGTCTTTAACCTCTTCCTTATCCACCCAGCGCAAGTCCTCTGTTGTCCAGACCATCCTGTTATCCTTGCTGGACTGGGCTTCCCGAAGGCCGGCTTTGGCTGTAAAGACTGAAGCAAAGAAGACATTCAGTAGTTCAGCCTTCTCTGCACACTCTGTCACCAGGGCACCCTCTGTGTTCAGCAGCAGGCCCACATTCCCCCTCATCTTCATTTTGTTGCTTAGGTACCTGAAAAACCCCTTCTTGTTTTCCTTAGCTTTCCTGGCCAAGTTTAATTCCAAAAGGGCTTTAGCTTTCCTGGTTGTACCCCTGCATTCTCTGGCAATGTTCCTCAACTCTCTGAAGAAGTCAGGCCCTGTTTCCACCTCTTGTAGATGTCTACTTTCTCCCTGAGTTGTCCCAGCAGATCCTTGCTCATCCATGGAGGCCTTCTGCCTCGTTTTCCTGCTTTCCTACATGTGGGGACACACTGATCCTGGGGTTAGAGGAAGTGGCACTTGAAGATTGACTAGCTCTCTTGAGCACTTGTACCATCTAGGATATTATCCCATGAGGTCCCTCCAAGCAGGTCTTTGAAGAGGGCAAAGGCAGTTCACTTGAAATACAGGGTCAAAATTGTCCTTGGTGTCCTGCTTCTTCCACATGGGATCTTGAACTCTATCGTCTCATAGTCACTGCAGCCATGGCTGCCTCCAACTCCACATCCCTAATCAGACTCTCCTTATTTGTCACAGAATCGGGGAATCTCAAGGGTTGGAAGGGATCTCAAAAGATCATCTAGTCCAATCTCCCTGCCAGAGCAGGACCACCTAGAGTAGGTCACATAGGAACTCATCCAGATGGGTTTTGAATGTCTCCAGAGAAGGACACTCCACAACCCATCTGGGCAGCCTGTACCAGTGTTCCCTCACCCTCACAGTGAAGAAATTCTTCCTTGTATTTCTTTGGAACCTCTTGTCATATCATTGGACGTCACTGAGAACAGCCTGGCTGCATCCTTCTGACACCCGCCCTTTACATATTTGTAAACATTAATGAGGTCACCCCTCAGTCTCCTCCAAGCTGAAGAGCCTCAGCTCCCTCAGCCTTTCATTATAAGGGAGATGCTCCACTCCATCATCTATGTCCCTGCACTGAACTCTCTCCAGCAACTCCCTGTCCTTCTTGAACTGAGGGGCCCAGAACTGGACACAATATTCCAGATGTAGTCTAACAAGCGCAGAGTAGATAGGGGAGGAGAAGCTCTCTCCACATAATACCCACACCCCTTCTAATACACCCCAGGATGCCATTGCCGTTTCTGACCATGAGGGCACATTGCTGGCTTATGCTCATCCTGCTGCCCACCAGCACCCCCAAGTCCCTTTCCCCTATACTACTCTCTAACAGTTCATTCCCCAGCCTGTACTGGTACATGGGGTTATTCTTTCCCAGATGCAAGACTCTACACTTGCCCTTGTTTGAATTTCATTACGTTTCTCACTGCCCAAACCTCCAGCCTGTCCAGGTCTCGCTGAATGGCAGCACAGCCTTCTGGGGTGTCAGCCACTTCCCCCAGTTTAGTATCATCAGCAAACTTGCTGACAATGCCCTCTGTTCCCACATCAAGGTCATTAATGAATATATTGAAAAGCACTGGTCCCAGCACTGACCCCTGAGGGACTCCACTAGACACTAGCACTAAGTTCAGCAGCACACTTCTCCTCATTGGTTCCTCCATCACCTGTGACAGGAAGTTGTCGTCAACATTCCATAGGAATCTCCTGGACTGTGTGCACTTGGCTGTGTCGCTTTGCCAGCAAATATCAGGATGGTTGAAGTCCCCCATGAGTACCAGGGATTGTGATTGTGAGGCAGCTCTCAGCTGTTCGTAGAAAGCCTTATCCACTTCCTCTTCCTCATGAGGTGGCCTGTAGCAAAACTCTCACAATGGCATCACCTACACTATCCTGCCTCTTAATTTTCACCCACAAGCATTCAACCTGCCCCTCATCGCCACCCAGGCAGAGCTCAATGCACTCTAATTGTTCCCTCACATAGAGAGCAACTCCACCTCCTTGCCTCATAGACCTGTCTTTCCTAAACAATCCATAGCCCCTCAATGGTTGTGCTCCAGACGTGTGAGCTGTCCCACCATGTCTCTGTGACTGCAATGAGGTCGTAGCCCTGCATCCACACCCACATCTCCAGTTCCTCCTGCTTATTCCCCCGGCTGTGTGTGTTGGTATACAGGCAACGCAGGGGCTTACTCAAACACACAGGTTTCCCTGAATGGATGCTAGAGGATCCTCCCTGATTTGATACTCCCTGTGTGGTCAACCCTCTGCATCTCATCTTGGTGTGCAGCTGAGGGGAAATCATTGCATTTCCCACCCTGCCCTGTTTCCTTGTTACCTGGGGTGGCTTGTTCTTAGTCGTTATTCCCACCATCCCCCAAGTTCTTCAGTTTAAAGCCCTCTTAATGATTTTGGCTAGCCTATATTCTAGTGCCTGTGTGAGAGAGGTGTATTGCATCCTGCCCTATCAAGTTACAGTTTCCAGAGAAGGTTCCATTGTCACAAAGCTTCAGAGCGGTCAAATAGCAGAAGAAAACGGAGGTTCTGAGTCTGTAACTGCTGAGCAGTAAATGGAACTGAGCTGCGACAATGTAATTGTTTGGATTTGTACTTGAAGTACAGCGCGCCTTAGGGGCAAGGGGGGTGAGAAGAGCAAACGTAGAACACAAAATCAACAGAAAATAGTTTGCCAGGAAAAAAGCTTTTGTCCTGTTAAACTCATGTTACGGAAAAAATCCTCATAATCTGTAAAAAACACCATTTTATCTTTTCAAACAACTCCTCTGTTTTAAAAATCAGAGCAGTTTTCTAAATCAGAGCAAAGTTTGTTGTTATCTCTTGCAAAGTATAGCCTGAGAAGACTGAGCAAGGAGGTTAATAGGAATCCTGCATGAAGGTTTTAGCTGGATTCCACTGCTCTATAAACATTTCTGTTGCTGATTTTGTTGAAACAGATCCCTTGTGCTATTACAGGTTTACCAAAGGATCATCTTAAAACATTAAAGAGTATGGAAAGTGCAAATCCATTAGTAGAAACTTTCAAGCATCTTTTTTCATATTTACTGCCTCCCTAAAATTTTCTCTGAAGACTTTCATGCCTAGTACTTAATAGTCAACACTTCTTGCTGTGTTCTTAGGAAGCAGATAATAAACTTTGAAGCAAATATTATTAGCTGCCAAGTTCAATGGAAGCAGACAGTTTGCAATGAAGCTGGAAGTAAATAGAAGATGATGCCCCAGCTTCTTCTTCCTACCTTCCCTGACTGCCACTCCTTTTCAGGAAAACAAACAAAAAACAAAGGCAGTGGAAGAGGTAACTGGTCACAGCTCGGGTGAAACAGTGGCAAGTGGTGTTTTTTCCCAATGACTTCTTAAGGAAAAGGAGCCTCAGCTGGAGAGAACACAGCCTCTGATGCAAAGACCCACCTTGTTCTGGATATCTGATCAAAAAAAAGAAAAAGGGACCTTCTTGACTTTTCACTGTATGAAAATCTAAAAAAAAAAAAAAATAATAATAATAAAAAAAAATTCCTGGAGGAAAAATGAGGATTTGACCACCCCAAAGCATTTTATTAATATTTCCATTTTACCACCTCTGTCTGAAAAAAAAAAAAGGAGGTAGGGAAGGGAAATACAATAGCATCTAGCTTTAACATCTTCTTTAGTTTTATTTTTTAAAAGTATTCAGGATGAAGGAAGTTTCTTTAAGGTTTTTCAGAACTTCCAACAGTATGGAAAATCAATTGTTTGCATAATTTTGCCGATAATATTCACGACACAGGGGGCTTTGTGACTCATTTACCAATATAAGCTGTGCTAATAAAATTCCTTTGATTCAAATCCCTTACAATGCTTCAGATACCCACTGCGTGGCTAGGAGGATGTCTTTTGCATTCAGATCTCTGAATTTAAAGACTTATGTTCAAATGATCTATTTGTGTAGATATTGTCTATATAGAAGTGCTATTTATAATCTCACACAGGCAACGTATTAAAGTCCATCTCTCTGTAAGAAACAACAGTGTTGTGTACGAATGCAACAGCTTTGGCAAGACTCTGTATGGAAAAGCTACTGAGCATCTTTCTGGGGAACAGTACCAATCTCCTGTCTATGTGAAAAATAAGCTGGTGATCCAGCAAAACAAAGATGAAAAGGACATTCCTGTGTGCTCCTCCCAAAGGAATACTGATAGTAGATGCCAGTCTTCAGAATAGTTTCCCAGTCCTTAGCTACCTGTTTGTTCTGAGACTTTTATCTGGAAAGAGAGAGTCATTCACTTTGGAAATCTTCTAGCTAAAAAAAATAGCCTAACTCTTCAAGATTTACTTGGAGACCATTCTAAACTAGTAACAGCAGTGGGATTAGATTCATAAAGAAAAATAAAGTATTCAGAGCTCCAGGCAGATTCTAAGTTATTTTATAGGGGATGAAAAATTGACTGGCAACTGTAGAAAAGAGGGAAACTTTTACCTTGTCAGATAACATTGCAGCAGTTAAGTGTGGCCTGTCAGGCAAAATATTCAACCCTTAGACTTTTGCTTTTTAGATAAACAGAAAGGAAAGATCATTGTTGGAGCAAATAGTGACTCTCAATTTTTTAGGCATTTCTTTTTAAAAATACATTGAACAAAATTTTTTAGGAGTCTAGTAGATTCAGAGGACAAAAACAATGATCAGTGGCTGCAGTAAATCATTCCCAACTTACTGTTTATGTTCCTAAACTTCAATCTCTTGGTGTTCAGAAAGCTGTATTAAATGAGCAGAACAGGTGCCTATTGGGCAGCACCAAACCTCTTCAGTGAATGTTACAGTGAGCTCTGCTGCAATGAGAATTTGTCCTTGAGACCTTCCGCTAAGCATGCCCATGTTGAGAGTGAAAACATGGAACCCAAAATCTATGGCACTAAAGTAAATGATAGGACTGTTTTTCAGGTACAGTATTAGTAGAAAGCTTTTTGACATTCACATGTGCCTTGGGCAATAGGTATTCCTTAGAAGAGTAAGAAAAATCCATTCATTAAACAACATTCATATGTTCAGCATATTTTTGAACATATTTTGAACGTAAGAACTAAGCAATTTCTTGGTTGTAATGTGAAAGAGATTTCAGGATGCTTTAGGTTTTGACAAAATTGAGATATTCTTTTATATCTTATATCTTTTATTTTCCCCATAAGGCCAAAAATTTCCTGGTGGATCAGAGGCCCATCAGCAATCTTATCTGCAGGACTTGGTCTGGCAACTGTTAGAGATCAGATCCTTCCCCTGGCAGTGCTACATGGGATTAGGAAGAGATTCTGGATGTCTGCTCAGCTATAGGTTGTGATGTTCATTGATTCATTTTGTGTGATAACAAAACATCACAAAATTTCTCTGTCCAAAGTAAATTTTGCATTCTATCTTATGGCTTTCATCAAGTCCATATTTAAACTCCTGGATAACGATATTTTCTCTCTATTAAACCTGTGTTGCTAATCATAGCTATCTTTGCAGTCATGTGCAGAAGCCAAAATCTATTGAAATAAGCAGTTTTCATATGACACTTTTGTTGCACTGAAATGCCTGTCCAGGAGTGGGGAAGGTAATTGTCAAGGATCTCATCACATGTTCCGTGATGGCAAAACATTTTCTTCAGTCACGGGTAAATGGATGCCTGCAGCATCAGTTCAGATTTGCAGACTGCAATTAGATTCTCAGTTACATTTTTGTTGGACACAACACTCCTCCAGATACCTTTTAAGAAGAAAAAAGTTGCTAAGGATTGCTCAGGTTTCTGAAGATTAAATTAAGCCTTAACTGTTAACAAACAAAAGGTCTGCAACTGAAATGCTGATTAGGATAGTGTAGTTACCTCTCTGACTGTTAACTTTGAGGTTGGTATATAAACCTCTCAGTGACATTTTGTTTCTTCTGCAGGTTAATATAGCTACTTTTTCTGAGATTCTTACAACTTGTTGTTTTGACGGTGTCACAACGTATCCACCTCCAGTTTCTCCAATCCTGATGTAAAGAGATTTGTGGATATACGTAAAATTCACCACCCATTCACCTACTCTAGCTATCCGCACTGGTTGTGTGTCTCACCTTAGTTTGGTGAGCAAATACGTGAAGTTCAGTTTTGCTCTGATGCATTTAAGATCAGCACTCAAGCTGAAGTGAAGCATCCTATGTCTGTCAGGTCCCTGGTTTGGAGAGCCACTAGGCTTGCTCCATACTTAAATGCCATGGTAATAGCCTATATTAAAAGAGAATTAATGATGTAGGGTTTTGATTTTATTATAGCCCTGAGTTAAGAGTTAAAAATAGTTGGATAGGCTTTTTTTTTTTTTTCCCCATTGATTACTGCAATCACTCCTGTGCCTTAAAGATGCAGTTTTCTTTCTGATGTGTAACACTACACCAAGTGCATTAAGAACCACCGTATTGCTGCTTCATTGTTATGTTCTTTCAGTTTCTTTGCATCTACTAAAGCAGAGTGGAGCCTTATTGTATTGTTTGAAAACTGGAAGGTGCTGGAGCAAACTTGTTGTTGGAGCTTGTTTTCTTGCCAGCCTTGATAGAACAAACTTCTACTAACCGCCCAGATAAGGAAAACCCATCAGTTCAAGATGGATGGCTATGCTATAATAAAGAAGAACAATGTATGAGAAGACTATTTCTTATTCATACATTTTCCAGTAACCTGAAGCTATGAAGGTTGCAAAAGAGTGTTGAGTGGGTGTGGTTGTCAGGAGTATTGAGGTCTGTTGCTGTTTTTTCTACTGATTCCTTATGAACTGATAAACTCTCTTGAATTCAGCATTTTGCCCTGTGTATTCTTGGTTAGTTTAGGCTGTGGACTAGTGACCCGAGTTTTAGAGTTGAAGCACATCTGCTGCTACCTTTGAAATGAGTAGGATTTAGGTATGTTGATAGGTATTCAACAGCTCTGAAAATGAAGCTACTTACATGAGTTCTCAAGACCCAGATTTGTGTGCCTGAAGGAAATTGAAAATGTTGACTTTAAAATATACTTTGTTTTCCAGTCTTGTAAGTAGGCAAAATAAATTTCACACCACATGGGGTACTCAGGAACTTAATTAAGGTGAATTAAGTGTTTTAAAACCTTTGCAGAACAGAAACTGCACAGTGTGCGTGGAATAATAACAACACATATATGTTCATCGGTGAGAAATAGAGTTTTGGATTCTAGGTAAAAGAAATGCTTTCAAGGGTGAGATATAGATAAGTTTATGTCAGTTTTTTGCCACGACATCACTCTGCCATCGAGGTTAATGTTATTTTAGCCTTCCCTGACCAGCATGTGCTACTGCTGCTAGCCTTGCTAGGGACAGCGAGAAACACAGTATGTAGCAGAATTGTATATTACATTGTATATTGTGAAATAGATATATAAAAAAAAATATATAGTGAAATACACATGTATATTGTGAAATAAGGACTATGAAAAGAGAGAGTTTCAGATTAGAGTGTTTTGCATGATAATACTGAGTTATCCAAATGGTAAACATGTAGTAATGCAAGAAAGGGAGAAACTCTATCTTGGTAAGGTATTATACATACTTTTAAATCCCACCTTCATCAAAATGTTTCACTGAATTTTTATTAGTATTTGGAAAAGTCTTCTATATAGAAGCAGTGATCATTTCCATATCTTTCAGATTTTAGAATGCATTTTAAGATTTTAACAGTACTGCTCTGTGCAACATGAAACATGAATATTAACAAAACAAAAATATTCTTTTACTTTGAGTCAAAGGACTCATCTCTTCTTTGCCATGTGAGAGTCTCCATGCTTTTGGCAAAGACTGTGCTGGTTATTAATTACCTATTAAATTTTTATTAAGGACTTCTCTTTAGCCTACTTCCCATTTTAAACATGTAAAAATACCAAGTATTTTTTGAACATTCTCACATAGCAGTGCTGTTCCTTCTAAAGAAATAGTAGCTTCTCAGATTGTTTAGCTGAAAAAGTAATGTTAAGGATAGTTGCAGCTGCCAAAGTCTGGAAACTCAGAGTTATATCTGACATTTCATTCTTCACCTTAGCTATTGAGCCTTGGCCATTCATTGGTTTTTCACAGTGCTTTGGAGTTAGAAGGGAGTTTTACAGATGAAAGATGAAAATCAAAATAAACTCCTTTATCAAGTAAACCTTGCAAGGGCATTCTGAATTTTACAATACACAGGGAGTTGATTGTGATATAACATACAACACAAGAGGGTTGGAATAAACAATTTATTCTCTATCATTAGGGATGGCCATGCATAACTGACTTATGACTCTGGTTTGCTCTGCCACTTGTTACATGTGCAGTCATCCCTAACTCATACCAAAAATAGTTTATCATACTCCCATGTTGCATAGTTTTTATAAAATATTCTCTCATTAAAAACTTTACCGGGGAGGTTGAATGTTTCAAGATGCTGGCAACTCTTATGAAAGCTTTCCCTAAAATTTTATCTCCCTGAGTGGAGTCTGTGCTGACAGTGGTCATGAGATGGTTCCTGATACCTTACCCAGATACAGTCTGGTGGGTAGATAGCAGTCATCATTTGAGAGTATGTGGCAGGTTCAGTGCAGAGGTCAAAGGCTGGCTTGTCAGAAGGACGAAAGGACCGCAGGGGCTCTCTGAGTCGGGAGCAGAGCAGCAGAGTAGGACAACATGGGATAGTGCCACTGTCCCCATGATGTAGCCCCTGCCCCTGCAGTGAGGCTTTCATTTCCTCCACTGTCAATTCAGAGCCTTCCCTGAGCCCTTAATCCATTTAAAAATGAGCAAGGCCACCTGCCACATAATTTCTCCAACCATCCTTGTGATAGATGTGTCTGCAGTCTGCAGTTGTGTTTTGGATAGCCATTTGAAAGGTTTTATTCCTAAGCATTGTGTGGATCGAGGCTTCAGCTGTGTGCTTTCTTCCCAAAGGAGGTTCTTTGTGGGTAGTGCATGTCCACAGCACAACCTGGTTCTTCTTACCCAGTCTTCTGCAAGAGAGGATGCAATCCTGATAGAAATGTAAATGGGTAGGTCACCAATGCTCATTCTGGGTAGCAGTTGGAGTTATGCCACTGGTGTGCCTCAGTAGTAAAGCACCCACTGCCAGAGTGCGCTGCTGAGGTGGGAGCTCCTGGGTTGCGGTTTGACCCCGGTGCCCACAGATGGGATGGTGGACTTTGGTTCACAGCACTCTGTTCCTTTCTTGGCCAGGAGTGTTTGCTGCAGACTGACACGTGGACTGCGACAGTTATGTTGTCGTGCTTGGAAAATTATGTTGGGGAAGGTGCTTGCAATCAAATGCAAGGTCCCCCTGCACATTTGTTGGCATTGGTGCCTGTTTTCTGGGCTGCGTCACCTTCTCACTTAACAGGAACATTTTGAGACCTTTATTTCAGCATTGCCACACCCAAGCTTAGTATAGCTGATGAAAGTTCAATTATATGCTGAGACTATTAAAGCATCAGGGCTCATCTGGGGGTCTGGGCCTCCCCTCCCCTTTTCACTTACAATTGTGCTAAATCCCTTAATGTTGCAACAAAATCGTACATTCATCAGGTGGAGCGTTGGAGACCAGGGTGCAGATAACCGCTTTTACTGCATATGAGACATTGCAGTCCTGTTCTTAAGAACTGCCAGGCAGATTGGGAATCACGGTCACGGTTAATAGCAGCGAATTGCCAGCTCTTGATGGGTGGGTAGTCACTCCTTTCAGTGGTTGCCCCCTGGGGGAGAAGGTAGAAAAACAGAGGGAGGGAATTAGAGTGACTTTGCACAGTTGAGCAGGTTCATGCCGCTGGATCAGTGGCAAGCATTGGCAGGGCTCCACTCTGGGGAGGCTCACAACAACATCACAGTCTCATTTTTACCAATTGGTGTTGCTATAGCCAGTGGTGCACAGGGGGAGAGCAAAGAGAAGGGGGGGAGCCTGGGGGAGAGAGTGAAAGCAAGAGTCTGGACTAAATTAAACAAACAAAAGTGCTTGTAAGTAGCATTTAACCCATAACCATTAGCCCAGTGCTGCTAATTGTACTAAACTATATATCTGAAGTTCAGTGTGTGATTAAAGAGTTGGCTCACAAACTCTCTGCATAACCTTAATTTTTTCAAGGTTCTTTGAGTGTAGAATGGCTTATAATAATGATTTTGACTAATACGATTTTTGACATGCAACTTTAATGCTTAACCTTAGTACAACTCCAGAGCATTTCATGTGTATTCAGCTGTAAAGAGTGATGATTTAAAGGGATAATATAAGAAAAAGGTCGTTCTAGAATGAACCTCTAACAAATTGCATAAAGGAAGCTTATTATTCCATGAGTAGAGAGATATGCAGCTTTTCTGATCATTTTTCTGCTTGGTTCAAAAAATTGTTGAGACATGATCGGGGAAAGAAACACAAAAAATGAAATAGAAAACTGCAAGCAGTGAACATTCTTTTGATGGTTATGATTTTGTTGCCACTAAAAATACTCCTCAGTAATGTGGTTGTTCATCTTTCCTCTTGTTTTGGGTGAAGAATTCGTTCCAATAAGAAAATGCTGTTATTGGTTGGAGGATTGCCTCCCGGACCTGACCGGCTACCCAGCAATTTGGTTCAGTATTATGATGATGAAAAGAAGACATGGAAAATACTGACAAGTAAGTGGTTTAATTTTTTGTACAGTTGTCTTGATGAATTTAAAAACATGGTTAATCAAATTAGACACTTTATTGATTTGTTTCTCTTCAGAGATTTGTTTATGTATCACAAGGGGCTTCACAATGGAGCAATAAATTGAGATTGCAGAAGATGCTAATTTTATAATAGGATAGGCCTAAATTAACATTGGCTTAAAATCATTCCAGTAAGTTTTTTAAGTAAACTTGTAATTCTTTCATGCTGCAACATGAATACATGCATATTTATGTTCATATGAGTGAAATCTGGTTTAGGGGGAAAAAAGGCAATGTTTGAGACAGTTTGCTCAGAGTCCAATCCCTGGTAAGCCACAGCACTAGTGTACACCTTTGTTTCTCTTTTGCATTTTCATTTCCTTCTTCCAGCTTTATCTGTTGTCCACAATCATTAAAGAAATGTTTCCTCTCTGGTTGCTCTGTGTCCATTGCTGACAGAAGCATGGGTGGAATATATCAGCTACAATAAACAGTGCACGGAGACTCCTATCACAAAATTCTTTCCCACCTTCTTTTAAGGGTTGATTATGTTTTAGAGTAAGTATTTTGCCTCGAGCTTCGATATTTGGAACTTATTGTTATGTTGGTTGCGATTCCCAGTCTGACTTGGTCATGGAATCAAATCATAGCTTCTTGAGTGCAGCAGGCTGTGTGTGCATTAGTCCCCTTGTGGCTAAACTGGCTGCACTGGTCAATAAAACTAAATTTTAACTGTCAAAATTGCCCAAAGCAGTATAGATAAAATAATAAATGAGCAATTTTTATCCATAAATCAAAGCCATACTTCTGAAACTGGACAACTGGTAAAAGCCAGATTTCCTAATAGACCTGCCTTTTTTTCGCGGTAAAATACATCTTACAGAATTCTGTTCTTCATTCCTTACCCAAAACCCTTTAGTGGGATATATCCATGTTCATGTTATATGCACAGGTTGGGTTGAAAAAGAATTTAAAAAACTGCTGTGATGCAAGACTTGAAATGATGCCTTTGCAAATTCCTTTCTCCTGTGGAAAAATTAGTGCTGCAACATAAAGACTGCTTGAGTATAGATGCCCTGGACAAATATTTAAGAGTATTGTATAAGAACAGCAATTTTAAAAGGTCATATGAACTGTACGCTAGAAAAGTCTATGGCATCTGTACCAGGGAACATGCTGCGCTTCATATTTTTCAGAATAATGAGATATGATACCTCTGTATGATACTTGTAAGAAAATTCTGAAGATGGTAAGTCAGTGAAAAATCAGTGATATTCCATAAGGCAGAAGTGTTCAGGTTTTTTTAATTTTCTATATCTACTGCAGTGGTTCACCAGGAGAGGCAGGAGAAATGGATCTCTTGCTTTAAGATCTGAACTCTCCACTGAATTAAAGTAAAAAACTTTCTTCTGAATTTTACCCATCTGTAGATGTGGCAGATTTTGTAAGAATTACATTTACTCGGTTCTTGGTTACTTAAGTTGTGATCCTGCCTCCAAGACTGTGGGGAACTAGAGGCATGATATCTGAATGATACCTGAACAGAGGCATGATACCTGAATACTCTGGTTAAAACTCCATGGCTAGTGTTTGAACAACAGCACCATCTATGGTGGTGCCAACAGATGTTTCTGAGTAGTTTTGGCAGAAGAACAAAGTCTTTTTTGCGTTATCTCTAACAAATAGTAAATAGAAATTCTCTTCCCATTCTGATTCATATACATAACCTTCTGTACTGTGATTAAAAGATAATTCATCTGTTACTGTCCTAGCTAACTCATGGTCAAGCACTTGGTGCTCAGCATTGGAAGTCCTGAAGGTCCCAGGATCTATCTCAGTTTTGGATCAGACAATGGCTGTCAAATACACAACCCTCCTGTGACATGAGTAATCCTTTTTCTTAAAAAACCTGGTAGGAAGGGGTGCCCTTTTGGCCTGGGCTACTGTTTGATGAACAGGAGGAGAATGCTTATCTTTTCACACTGAAAAAGACTAAATATTAACTAGCATGATTTCCTGGAAAATATTGCTACTACTCACCAAATCTTAACAATATTAAAAAAAAACAAAACCAAAAACTTGAAATAAGTGTTTCAAGTATCCCCTGCTTTATTTTGTAATTCAATGTTATAGAAAATGGGAAGTGGGGACAAGTTGGAGTAGAACTTCTTTCCTTTCCATGAAAGACTGAAGGACTCTACCACTTAGGAGTGCAGGGACCTGGAAAACTGTGACTGAGCAGTTTTAGGGAAATGCACAAACTGATCACCTTATAACATGGCAATAGTTCAGTTTAGGCATGGTGGTGTACCAAGATACATTTATGCTGTGTGGGAATTTAAGGACATTGTTCTCTTAAGGTGTGTGGGAATTTAGTTTTCATATATGTTTTGCAATTTAGGAACAAGTACAATTATCTTCTTTCTTTACCCTTTACCTCTCTTCCAGTCTACAGTTTTGGAAGATAATTGATCTGTTTATTCTTATCAGTGATATACAGTCAGCAGTGAGAGGAAGATTTTTTTGTTTCTTTTTGACTTGTTCAGGCAGTGCTGTCACTCCTGAGGTTGCAGTTCACCCCCAACTCATCAGTGCAAATGAGGAGTTTGCTCCCTAGTGAACAGGGACAGAGCAAATTCATGTCCTTGTAGTCTGGTATTTTAGGATGTTCTGTCTTATTATTGTCCTAGAAAGGTGATGAAACAACTCATCCTCAATGTTGTCACTAAACATATGAAGGAAAAGATGGTTATCGGGGGAGTCAACATGGATTCTCCAAGGGGAAATCCTGTTTGATCAACCTAATAGCCTATGAGTGCACAACTGGCTGGCTAGATGTCATCTACTTTGACTTCAGCAAGGCTTTTGACACTGTCTCCCATTACATCTTCATCAGAAAGCTCAAGCAGTGTGGCTTGGATGAGTGGACAGTGAGGTGGATTGAGAGCTGGCTGAATGACAGAGCCCAGAGGGTGGTCATCAATGGCACAGAATCGAGTTGGAGGCCTGTGGCCAGTGGAGTTCCACAGGGATTGGTTCTGGAGCCAGTCTTGTTCAACATCTTCATCAACGACCTGGATAAGGGGACAGAGTGTACCCTCAGCAAGTTGGCTGCTGACACCAAACTGGGAGGACTGGCTGATTCCCCAGAAGGCTGTGCTGTCATTCAGTGGGATCTCGACCAGCTTGAGAATTGGGCAGAGAGGAACCTCATGAGGTTCAACAAAGACAAGTGCAGAATCCTGCATCTGGGAAGGAACAAACCCATGCACCAGTACAGGCTGGGGGTCGAACTGCTGAAGAGCAGCTCTACAGAGAGAGACCTGGGAGTCCTGATTGATAATAAACTAAATATGAGCCAACAATGTGCCCTCGTGGTCAGGAAGGCATCCTGGGATGCATCAAGAAGAGTGTGGCCAGCAGGTTGAGGGAGGTTCTCATCCCTCTCTGCTCTGCCCTGGTGAGGCCTCATCTGGAGTCCTGTGTCCAGTTCTGGGCTCCTCAGCTCAAGAGGGACAGAGAACTGCTGGAGAGAGTCCAGATCAGGGCCACCAAGATGATCAGGGGACTGGAACATCTTTCATATGAGGAAAGGCTGCAGGAATTGGGGCTGTTTAGTCTGGAGAAGAGGAGATTGAGGGGAGATCTTATTAACATTTATAAATATCTAAAGGGCAGGTGTCAGGAGGTTGGGACATCCCTCTTTTCTATAGTAGATAGTAACAGGACAAGGGGTAATGAGATGAAGCTGGAACACAAAAAGTTCCACTTAAACATAAGAAAAAGCTATTTCACTGTGAGAGTGACAGAGCAGTGGCACAGGCTGCCCAGGGGTGTTGTGGAGTCTCCTTCTCTGGACGTCTTCAAGACCCACCTGGACATGTTCCTATGTGACCTGATCTAGGTGAACCTGCTTCTGCAGGGGGGTTGGACTAAATGGTCTCTAAAGGTCCCTTCCAACCCATACCATTCTATAACTCTGTGATTTCTATGACTATCATCTTAGATGTGTTTGATTTCCTCCTATACTAGCAAACATTTATGAAGTCTTTTCTTTAACCTTCTGCTTTCCAGTAGACTCTTCCATGCACCAAGAAAAAGCCAGATTTTGCACTGAGTTTGCTAATCCAATGTAAATGTGTCAAAAATTCCCCTTTCCCTCCTCCAAACCCAGCTACATTGCTCATTTTCTGCTCTCTGTGCCAGTGGCATTTAGACGTAGGGAAGGTGGGAATGGAGCTTGCAAGCACCTAGTCCTGGGTACAGTGGTAGAACCATTGAGCAGAAGATGGATAAGAGGACACTGAACCTCCTCTTGTCATCCTACACTGAGATGAGCCCCATAAGTAACTTAGCAGGGCCTGCAAACCCGTTTGGGAGGGAGCTACTTCTCTGTTGCCTTTTTCCTTCTCAAGGTGGAGAGTGCCTGTTGGAACCACTTAGTTGCTTAGGACTCTGTGTCCTGCTATGTGTGATGCATAAGGAACGAGAGAAGATCAAACATCAAAAACTACTGGCTCCACATAAGCCGCGGTGCTGCAGTTGGAGCTATGAAGACAGTTGCAAGTGGAACAGCACAAGCTATTGAGTATGACAGCTCAGCAGACTAGCAATCTCATTTTGTTCCTCTGACACTACTAGATCTATTGGCAGGGGATACTGCCCACCTCTCTCTGCCTGGCTACCCAAAGCACCAAATGCATCAGTACTAATGGGAGTAATTCTAAAGGTATCAGGAAAACAACTTGCCTTGTTCACAGATAGAGAAGAGGAGGGGACACATGCACCTATTTCCAGTTTTTAATGTCATCATCTATAGGCAAGAATGCTATGGCTCAAGGGATCAGTAGATTTTTCACAGTCTAGCATTACTGTGTATTTTTCTTGTCTGCTATTTCTCAGAGTTATTTTTTCTATGTTGACAAGAAGGGATAGAGACAGAATGAAGTGAAAAAAGGAGAAAGTAGCATTTTACAAACATTTTATGCCAATTTTACAAACACTTTCTAATTTTACTTGATGTGGACACAGTCCTAATCTGAGATTCATGATGTGCACATTGCTGTCAATTTGAAACACTGATGTCCTGTTTTTTGACTGCTATAGCATTAATTTTCTCCTAGTAGATGGTACAGTGCTGTGCTTTGGATTTAGTGTGAGAATAATATTCATAATGTGATGATGTCTTAATTGTTGCTAAATGCTTATCCTAAGTGGAGGACTTTTCAATTTCCCATGCTCTGCCAGTGAGGAGATGCATAAAAAGCTGGGAGGAAGCATGACCAGGGCAGCTGACCTGAACTAGCCAAAGGGCTATCCCATACATCGGAATGTCATGCCCAGTGTATAAACTGGGGGGAGTTGGTGGGGAGGGGCAGATCCCTGCTTGAGCATCAGTCAGCCAATAGTGAGTAACTGAGTTGTGCATTTCTCTCTCTTTTGTTATCTTCCTTTTCATTGCTATTATTGTATTTTATTTTGTTTGAGTTATTAAACTATTCTTGTCTCAACCTACGAGTTTTACTTTTTTTTCTGATTCTCCTCCCCTTCCCACCAGGGGTGAGGAGAGGTGTGAGCGAGCAGCCACATGGTGCTTAGTTGCCATCTGAGGTTAAACCACGACAACCACTTATTGCACAATCATACCTGAGTGAAGTAGAGGCTTTTATAGACTGTATGGCAAAGTATAACAAACAAATCTTCACTGTGTGGTTTCTTTTCAGGCTTGCCCACATGAGCCCAAGCACCAGTTCCTTTTTCAACTGCCTTTTTTAACTATGTCATGTAGCAGCAACAGGCTACCACTGCCTGGTGACACAAACTGAATGGCTGATGTGTGTTTGACAGTCCTTAGTAACCACAAAGTTCTGCTCTATTAGTGGAGTTTCATTATTCCGTGATATTTCACAGTCTTCATAACTACTTACTGGATGTGGAGCCATAGGGGTGTCTCGTGTCACCACCTCATGCCTCACTGCTTAAAACCAGTCACTGCTGCTTTAGTTTTAATTGCCAGCTATAGCCCTACCAGAAGTCCTTGTTTAATCCTAGGACTCCTTTGGTTGTTTTTTTTTTTAACTGCAAAGTTTAAGATTAATTAGACTTTAAGGAAGTGAAACAATGTTTTGTTTGTTAGAATTGTTCTGTAGTAATTGCAAGTTTCAAAATCCAAAGATTTTTTGTGTTCAGAATTGCATAGCTCTCCCAAAAACCCTACTGCTAAGGCAATGATGTATTACTTTCACTTTCATTATATGTTTTTAATCAGAGCGTGACTTCACACTAGACAAAGCGATGCTTTATGCATGGTCTCCGTTGTTTTTTGCTAAAATCTTTTGACATGATTAATTTTACTTTAATGCTTTTGTCTTCTTGTAATGGTAAGAATGATGAGTATAAACCAGGACAAAAAATACATGCTTTGCTGTCACAATGCCTCTAAGCATTTAAAAAATATATTAAATGAAAGAAAAAAATATCACAAGTGACTGATCTAACTGGAATTAAATTTCTTGCTACGTGAACAGAGAATGCAAGAAATAAATAAAAGTGATACAGTCATTGTTTTAGGGTGGGGGGGTTGTATTTTTTTTCCATGGCAATGTATCTGTCTGTCTGATTAGAAGTGATGAGTAGGAGAGAAATTGTGTCTTACAGATTTCTAGGTATACAGCGAAACCTCCTTTCAATGCAAAATTCCTTTTACTCTGATGCACAAAAGTGTAAAATATTGGAAACGTTACTGAGCTCTTACATGGAACGCTCCATCCATGTGAAGCTGCAGCTGCAGCAGGGTGGGGTTTTTTTTCATATTGTTTTTCAATAAGATGCTAATTGTAAGATTCCTTAACCTCCTCAGTTAGCCACATCATCTGGGCAAGGCATGGGGAGGATTCAGTGAGCATTAAAACAGTGGCAAATACGTATGGGCAATAATGTACAAGGTTTGGACTTTAATCCAGTATAAAAGCCAACATCATTGTCCAAAGAGAAGTCTGACAAAGGTGATGCATTTGGATAAAAAAGACAGAAAAGCATCCAGAGTGTTGCCAGACTGGAGAGTTCAGTCAGAACGAGCACCTCATTTCTGGTTACCTTTTTTCCTAGTTGTCCCTTAGTCTATTTTAGTTATCCTGACCTTCCTACCCTTTGCTAGGTGTATTTAAATCTAATGCATTTGGTCGATGTGTAAGGACAATCAATGAGGCAGGCACTTCCATTTCGTTCTCCACCTCTCTCCTTCATGCCAGCAGCAAGCACACAGTGTCAGGGAGTTGTCATTTATTTGCCACCTTCTGACTCACTGATCGTAGCAAGCAGCCGATAGCCTTTTCATCCTTATGCTCTGATAAAGGTGGTCTGCCTTCTCCTTCCTTCCCCAGGTTGGCTATACTTTCATTTTTACATGAGACAAACTCCACTGCAGGTAGTCTGGTCTGAATACAGCATCTTTTTATTTCTGTCATTGTGACTTTTTAAATTTCCCTTGAATATGTTCTGTGACAGTAGTGTCTCCTGTACAGCAGTCCTTCATCTTTGGTAACACCATGTTGAGTGTCTGACAGCACTTAAGCATACTAGTGGTTCTAGAAGCACTTTCAGCATCATCATTTGCATATTTTATCCACCTGGAAGCCCAGTAAAAGGTAGGTAGAATGATTTGCTTCATATTATAGTCAACATCAGAGAAACTGGGTCACTCCACTCCATAGCCTACGTCATTTCTACTGGAATAGGTTATATTTCTTTCTTCTTCTGTTTTCTTTGGCAAGTCTGTGATAGTCAGTTTTTGTCAGCCTTTACTATGCAAAATGATGCTTTGTCCTTCCTGGGCAAATTAATAACAGAACTCCTATTCCTCTGCTTTTCTGAAATGGCTTTGGAGTCACTAAGATCTTCTCAGTCCTTCATGTGTTGGAGTACTTTATCCAATTTTCTCTTTGCCAAGTTGGCTACTTACAAAACAAATGGTATGATTTATATGCTTACATTAGAGGTTCTTGGGATAAATTTTCAAAGGCAAGTGTCAGCTTAAGTACCACTAGATGCCCAGCACATATTGTGCCTTTGGAAAAGTTATGTCTTTTAAGTAAATAAACTCATCCACTGTAGAGCGCTTACTTTTTACAAGAATGATAGTGTATTAGAAGCAAAGGTTTCCTCCCTCAATTTCTCCCCAATAAATTGGCAACTCTATCAATGAAATGCTTTCAAAAGTGAGTCAAGTCAGATGGACAGATTAAATCTCTTGACATATGCCAGTTAAAATTTCTTGCCCTTTTTTGTCACTTATGAGAATAGTGCACACTTATGTTAACCAAAAATGTGTCTTGATGAGCACTTCGTGGCAGCCCTGATATATTTCATCTCTCTTACGCCATTTATCCAGCAGTCAGGGATGCTGCAGCTTCTGCTTCAGTGCTGTGTCGAGGATGGTTTCAGCACTGCATTGAAAAGCTTGAGCAAGCATTAGCATATTGTTACGGCAAAAGTCTTTATATTACTCACTAGACAGATTTAATAAATGTGGAAGATGTATGTAGAAGTTGTCCAAGTTGTACATGTTGTACGAGTACATGTGCCTATATGCACATGCTTATATATAGCCTCCTTAAATAAACACACTGATTGCACTAAAAGGTAATTTTAAACATAAATCCCATCGCTACTTTTCATCCTTATATTTAAACCTTTTTAAAAGATCACAAACTAGGAAAATATGATCACAAAAAATTCCAACACAGATAAGTTGACTGATTAGTATGGCTATCCAACTTAAGCTTGTTTTTAGGAGATTAATTCAAGGTGATCAGACGCACTGCCAATGAGCCACATATTTTACACATACAGGGAAGTGGGAATACAGAAGTGAGAAAGAGAAATATAGTGAAGAGTATTTTTTTAAGTGTGACTTATCAGAGGTTAGCCACAACTCCCCTTCTGAGGTTGATGTATAGGAATTCAAACATGCAAGTGCCATTAATGGTGCATGCCTGCGTATCTAAGAGCAAGACAGAGCTCTAAGAATGAGTGAAGATGTAGCATTTTCTCACAATGAATGCTGCATTTGTGCATTAAATATTTTTCTCCTCTGCACCACCATTTGAGATAACTTTCAAGAAATGTCAGCCCTCTTTCTGTGCATTTTCCTTTTTTATTACAATGTTGTTACTTTCTGCTTTTACATAGGTGTTACCTTACTGTGTGTATCTTTTGTAATAACCTCTGTACTCAGTGCCTCATTTTTAAGTGTGGTGTCCTGTAGATTTTGGATAGCTTGCTTTTTCTGTATTTCCAGTCCCTTTATATCTTGGTTCGGTGTCTTTGAAAAGGCCAGTCTTATCACTGCATTCAGTCTGTTTGTGCTGAAGCCCTCAACAGTTTTTCAGCTTCTCTTGACTACCTTCCATCCTTTGTTATGGACTTGTGAACACCCACCTTTCTGGAAAATGGGTTGTTCATTTTCTTCTGCATATACAAAGATGTCTGAATCTTCTCACCTTCATCTTCAGAAACTCCACTGGCAAGCGGTTACTTCCAGGTAGAGTCCAGAGTGTTACCCAATCAACCTATTCCCTTCCTGTGCTCAGCTAGTAATATTTGTGGTTGAAAACCTGAGTGGAATGAGAGAACAGGACCCAACTCAGTTCCAAGACATCCTTAGACTGGGCACTGAGACAGTGCAGACAGAGCTGAGCTGTGGATAGCTCAGAGAAAGAAGATGTCAGATGTAATTCACATGAGTTATCAGATGATCTGTGCCATTTCCACAGCAGATGCTGATGTTAGGCTTCTGCAGAGACATCTTCAAAAGAAAGCTGGTTCCTGGAGATGCCGCTCCCTGCTACATCCTTGCAAGTACATCAGAACCTTTGACTCAAAGCCTTCCTCCTGAAGCAGAGAACTTAATTTTTTCTACCTCAACTTTCAACCTGAGTTACTGATCTTTACAGATCGCTTGGGGATGGCAGTTCTATTTTGCAGCAACTTCTACAGCCTTGTTCCAAGGCAAAAGTAAAACAAATTCCTTCAAATGGTTTTGCAAACCAATGTTGTATCAGAATGTCCCTTCTTGTCTTGGCATCTGTTGTGGGTTGGGGAAGAAGCAGGCAGTTGATGTTTGAGTCCCTGCTTTGCTTAAGTCAGAGTATGACTTTTACGAATTCCTTGCGTATGTTCCAATGGATATTTCACAACCTCGCCAAAGTTCTGTCCAGCTTTGCAAGACTAACTGCAAACCAGAAACTATGCAGCTACAAATAATAAGTTGCTATGACTTCACTGGTAAACCCAGGTGAGCAACAGAGCGTAGAATTTAGTGCAGCTGGAGAGGATCTGCAACATTCTGTTTTGTCTTAGCCTGTGGGTATCCTATGTCTGCTATGAACACATATGTGCTGGTCCAGTAGGAACTGAGAACTGTATTGTCCTGTCTTCTGTTCAATACAAGTGTTCCACCTGGTTAGATGTACATTTCGGTAAAGTCACATAATTTCTAGTGGAAGGAAATATTGCCAAAAATGTTCTCACTGGTTCTGTTTGCGTAGGTCACTTAATACTATTTGGCCACTGTCTCTAAAACATAAGCCATCTGGAATAACTTGTGTTCAAAACTATGTGGCATTGTGTGAACATAATGCTCACTGCAAATGTGGCTTTATGTTTCTTAGATAATTTCAGGTAAAATTTATGTGTTCATTCTTGTCCAGTTGCTCAGGGATTTATGTGGCATTAATGAGAGCTAGGCACGTATGGAGACAACAGTGAACTCTGGTGTGTTTCTAGTTGCTTACTTTCAAAAGCGTTGCCTTTTTTCAGGATCTAATGTGACATTTTATTTATGTACAACTGGGTTGCAAACAGGATGGCACAGCACCACTACCTGGGCAAAATGTAATAATAAAACATTGTCATAGAAATTCTAAGACTTTTTTGAGGAATTGATGCATGGTGTATAGTTTTTCTCCTCTCAAATATTCTTAGAGTAAAAGGCAGTTTCCTTCTAAGGAGTGTCTTGTGCACAATTATTTGGAACACACATTTCAGAAGTCTACCTTAGCTTTCAGTTTTGTAAATGCTATTAATGGCAAGAGGTGCACATTTTGCATTCTCAACTTTATTTGGTGTTGTGTGTTCTTATTGTGTTGCAGTGGCTCGTTGTTTGTAGGAAATCATTCTCTTTTTCAATTTTCCTTTATATTCTGTCAGCTTGAATAAGTTCCTTTCTCCTTTCCCTTCCCCATCTCTTCCTCCTTCCCTAACAGCTTCCCTGCTCCCATACTTTCCCTCTGTTTAAAAGAGAAATACAATTTATTACAGACTTGTGAGGATTTTTTTTTAAGCTTTCTGTCTCATATCAGGTGTTGAATGAGCTACCGCTTTCATTTAACTGAATGCTGGAGTAAGTATCTGCAGGAACATTTCTTATGGGGATGGCTTTTGGTGTGTTGTTTTGTTGTATTTATGTGTTTTGATTCTACTCCCAAATGGAGATTGTGCTACTATAGGGTATGCAACTGCAGAATGACTGTTCACACTGAGAAAAGAAGTGTTAACAAATTGAATAGTAATGAATTAACCTGCAGAAAAAGCATTTTGCCCTAGTACACAGAAACCCTGCATAACTAGAGCATGTAATTTTAAATGAAGCAGGCTCTAGGAATGCCTCAATGGGTGTGATGTCGACAGTAGCTCATAATTCACGGATATGAATTATGGCTGAATATCAGGAAAAAACTTCCTGACATTGAGATCTATTAGCCTGTGGAATAATCTCCCATGGGAAATGGTGGAAATCCCATTGCTTAAGATGAGGCTGAGCATCAGGAAAAGTGCAAACCCTGGCGTTGCCTCAGTCTTTTAGGGCAAATGAATTAATTGCTTTAACATATGCCTTCCCATCAATCTAGACAAGTGATGTCATCTAATATTTGCTGGGCAGGATCAACAAAGGCAGCTGTAGTATGAGCTGTCCTACATGAGGACATGACTGTGTCACCTCTACTTATGAAACAGATCACCCTCAGGGGTTAAAAAAATGAGTGACTTGGAGCTCCCTAAGAGCTGCCCTGGAAAATCGTTATGCTGGCTTTGTGAGGACCTTGGCTTGGGCCCTGGGACTCCCTGCTCAGCCTGTAATTCTGCTGCTGGGAGGCTTATGCTCTCCTCACAGGGTCCAGGGCGCCTTCAATCTGCCCTAAGACTCTTACTGCTATTGTGAGTTACCTTGTTGCTGTGCACAAAGGGATGGGAGGCACTGTCACAGTCTCCCAGAGCAGTCTATAATAGGACACCAAGGCAGGGTGTCAAATGCAGTAAGTCACAACACAAGGGTGTTTGAGCGTGCAAGGCCCGATCGTGTGGTGTCAGCAGACAGAGGTGAGTGGCAAAAGCCTGACATGGGATGATCTTGTCCATAGCACCTTCAGGGAGCAGGATGTGAAATAAAACAGGTTGTATCTTTGGCACAGAGAAGGCTGATGGTTTCCAGCTGCAGTGCTTTGAATTTACCTTGCATCCATGTGATCCTTGGGAGCTGGTGAGAGTGAGTCTGAAAGGGAATTGGGATCTTTTCTGCAGCGTGAATATCTGCTTTCCATGAAACGAATAAGCCTGCCCGGATGCTTGGCAAACACCCAGAGCTTCCAGTAGCTGATGTGAGCCTTATCACTTTCAAATGACAAGTTATCTGTGACTGAATAATTTTAAAATTTCCCATTTTGTTACAAGTAGGTAATGTATTTAATGCACAAGATTTAGCTTTCATTTAGGGGGGAAAAAAGTCTTCAACTCTGAGATGGTTAGAGCTAAAACTATTAAATCAAACTTGTTTCCTTGTGAGTAAAAACTAGATAAATATAAGTGAAGAGAGGTCTGCAGTGTTGACAATAACCAGCACCTTAATGTGTATGAGTAGGCCAATGCTTTGAGATCTGATTATTTAAAAAAAAAAAAAGAAATTACTCCAAAACTTGAAACTAGGAGATGGTAGATGCTCCTCCAGGGGTTGAGTGGGAAAGGAAAAATAGAGAGATGCACTTGCATCACTTTGAGGCAGGGAGGCTTGGCAAATTATGTTATTAGAAATCATTAAAATAGATTTAAATAGAATTACCATGGTAATTACCATGTAAGAGCCATGTTTCTTCTCTTCCTCTCTCTCCCCCCTTCAATTTTACACACAGAACACTGTATTGCTTTAATCTGTACTTACCAGCAGCTGCTTGCTTGTTGGTCAAGTACAGCTGCTTCTTGTGCACAGCCTTAACAAACATATGTACCATATGTGAAAGGTAGTTTTGTGATTGAAGTGACATGAAAGGAATGTCAAAGAACTGTGAGATCAGAAAGAAAGAACCAGTTTTTTTCTTCTTGATGACTCAGTAAAGACTAACAGAAAAGAAGTCCAATTAAAGGCCATGGAGCAGTCTTCTGCCCTCATGCACACGAAAGGCATTGTGCAGGCATAACTGAGGCAGAATTTGACTCCCAAATTAACTCATTTTCTGGATACAAAACTGAAAGAAAATCCTTATGGACAGATTATAAGGGTATATAATGAAAAATTACAATGACAGAAAAATGTATTTGTACCATAGCTCTAATTCAGCAAAGTATTAATCACACTGATGTTCAGCAGTGTGTTTAAATACATGCTTAAGTACTTCACTAAGTACTGCCTGTAAACAACTCTATATGATACTGCATTAACATAGAATATAGTTTATTTATATAGTCTTTCCAGAGAACTACTGTTATTTTAAGCACTCTGACAGACGGTGACACAGAGCTGGATGGTCTATGATATCTCAATACCAGCCTTCTGGCTAGTCCCCTTGCAGTCCTTGTCTCCCAGTTGCATTACCACTGATGTCTGCACTAGATCATTTAAACTTCATTTTATTCAGCAGAATCACAACTACTGGAATCATCTGGGCATTTACTGTCTCCTATTAACTTCAGCTCCAGAAAAGAAAGATATGTCCAGGGCAGAGGTGTCCCACAGTGTCTTACAGTGCTCATTCCTTCACCTGAAGTCTTGTTAACATGCAGGGTGTTTCAGGGACTTTCTGCACCTTCAGCAAGACAGTAAAGCCACCATCCTCTTGTCAACTCTTGGTCTGTCTCCAGTGCAGCTCCAAGAAATGATCACTTCAGCACTCAGAAGTTTGATTTTTCTTAACTGTAAAGATTTAAAAGAGCAATAAAGCTCTGACATAGTGTCACTTTTCCTGAAGCCATGATTTGGCATCACTGCAGAGGTGCAGGGCTGTCATGGAAAGACCTTTCCCTCCAGGTAAGACAGTGTTGGTCCCCTCCCTAAGCAGTTGCAGTCACTTCAGGGCTTTCATATGGAACTTTCAATATTGGAAATCAATTCATTGTCCTCAGAGAAAAGAACTAATGCCTTAGAGAAAAGCCTTCTGGCTTTACACGGCACAAAACATCAGTGTTCAACAGGATGGAAGATGCATCTTTAAATAACAGAAGAATTTGTTTGAATAATGCTAAACTCACTGTTTCAGGATAACTTGTTTTTATACAGAAACCTGCTATTGATTTTCACCAAAAAAATTATTCCAGGGCTAGCCATTTAACCGTACAATACCACAGTTATTTGCACCTGCTTCTGAAGTCACTAATTACCTTTTTGCAGAAAGGCTGAGGGAGCTGGGGCTCTTTAGCTTGGAGGAGACTGAGGGGTGACTTCATTAATGTTTACAAATATGTGGAGAATGAGTGTCAGGAGGATGGAGCCAGGCTCTTCTCAATGATGTCCAATGATAGGACAAGGGGCAATGGGTATAAACTGGAACATAAGAGGTTCCAAAGAAACATAAGGAAAAACTTCTTCACTGTGAGGGTGACAGAGCACTGGCACAGGCTTTCCATGTGAGTTGTGGAGTCTCCTTCTCTGGAGACATTCAAAACCCACCTGGATGGGTTCCTGTGTGACCTACTCTAGGTGGTCCTGCTCTGGCAGGGAGGTTGGACTAGATGATCTTTTGTGGTCCCTTCCAACCCCAAAGATTCTGTGATGCACTAAAGTTCTCTGTGTTTCCCTTGACAGAGGCTTTGCAGGGTGCTGCTGGGCTAATGTGACAGCAGTGTGCTGGAGCTGCCTGCAGGTGCACAGTTGGGAACCATGAGCCTCTTGATAGAAGCAAGGCTGTAGATGTGGCACCAATGGAGTGGAAGGCTAACAATTGTACAGCAATTCTGGGTGTAAGGAAGCCCATGGAGGCTGTAGGCAGGGTGAAGCAGTGGCTGTTTTTGATTGGTTGGATTCGTTAGTGATTGTGTCGTTGAACAAGGATGGCAGACACCAGAGTTGCCTACTGGGTTCACAGCTGGAATTCATCCTGGGTGGGCTCCAAAGGCCTGTGCAAAAATGTCGTGCAATCCTCACAGGAAAAAAAAACCCCGAACAAACCACAAGCAAAGGTCGTTGAGGGATCCACACTTCTTTATTATGCAGCACTGGGAAAACAGCTTCTCCATATGTGCTTCGTTGTTAGTTACCATTTTCAGGCTTTTTATACACTTCAAACAAAAGAATCACATTTGCCAACAAAAGCATGCATAAATTGTCCCTCTATCAGTTTAGCCCTTCACCTTGATTGGTTCCCAACAAACACAAAATTTCCAAACTCACAGTGATTGATCAAAAAAATATATCAGTCCCTTTGTTTTAGTAACAACTGAGGTAACAGCCAAGGTAACCTAACAAATACATTTACCAGGGTCTAAGGTAACAGGTCCCTATCAGGTGTGGTATGTAACTCTTGCAGTTTGATCCTTATGTGATTCAAATGAATACTTACTTAATCAATAGGTGTTTGAGTTATTTGCAAGTGCTTAGCTAATTGATTGAACTATTACTAGGTGATTAACCAGTACTTAAGAAGTGCTTGACTACTTATTGTGATGATAAGTTGTTAACTAAAATAATTGTGTATCTGCAACAAGGTGAGTCTAGGCTACTAGAGGTAAGAAAAGTGAACTGTGTGGGCCAGATTCATACCACTCCATGAAATCTATGGATGAGATCTATCATGAATTTGATTTCCATTCTGCTTGAAAATGATCTGTGGTTGTCCATTAGAGCAACCCACAGGCAGATACTAAAAATCTGGAAAGAAGTATTTTAATTACTCATTGGTTGATTGTTTCTATATGCCTTTTTAATGTGTTGTTCTCTGCTACCAGTGGATACAACACTTGCCGAACTTGGGCCCTGGACCAACTGGGACCTCTAAAACAAAAGAGAATCTGAGCATACACCAGTTGGGGCAAAGTCAGTAGCATGAAGTTAGTTCAGATATGACTATACCATACCATAACAATTTTAGTACTCACAGTTCCACCATGGGACTGTCCCCTCTAGAGCACAACAATAATACTGCCCTTTGTTAGGTGTCTAGATAAAGCCTGAGTACTTAATCCTGATTATTTCAGGGAAGTTTCTGCAGAGTTACATTAGCAGTGCTGCCAACAATTTTATCTCTGATCTTGCACATTTAGTATATTAAGACAAAGCTTTGTGATTTAGCTGATTATTTCTTAAATGGGAGGTTTTGATCTTATGGTTGAAAATTAAAAGTAAATTGAAAGTAAATTGAAGAAAGTAAATTGAAGGGGCATCAGACATATGTAGTGTCTTGGATTTAGTGGGCTGGATTCTAATTTTTGGAAACGTTCGGGGCTGTGAACACTTGTACTGTAGAGCAGGGACCAAATAACTATGCCCACAAGATTTGTAACGTGATTTGAAGATGATATTTTTGCAAAAATGGTTAATATTCTTGTTTATCAAAACTGTTTATGCATCCTGGTACTGCAATAGGAGTGAATGTATTTGTGAACCTCCAGTGACATGGATCTCAGCAAGTGTCCCAAACAGGTTTTTGGTGTCACTCAGAGGTTCCATGTATTGCAGACACCAAGCAAAATAAATTAGAGAAATTATCATTTGAAAGCCTACATATAGCTGATCATAAGGAGCTGTCTTTGCAGACTCAGTGTCTGAAGTTTGTCTTCAAGGATTCTATGTAATTTTAACAAAGGTATTTCTCTAATAAAAACACCACATTGCTTCTTGAGATAGGTATGGTCAGTGCAAAAGTTTAGTGGTTTTGTACTGTATAAATAAGTCTCGTGTAAGGAGTAGGATGATTTCACCAGCTCATTTTGCAGGTAGTTGCTATTATTGTTTGTTTGTTGTCAGTGGAAAATTTTTTAGTCTAAATCTTCTGTAATTTTGTTATGATCAAAGGATTGCAAGAGATATAGCTTCTCTACTTTTCTCCAAGGTAGCACCCACTACTTAAGCCACAACTAGGTGCCTGCTAGTGCTCATCTTTCTAGGTGGTTACAACTATAAGGTAAAATGTGCTTTTTAAAACAATGTAATCGATGCTTTAAGGTAGTTTAAGCTGCTGGCTTTTTTTTAGTTGTAAGAGTCTAGAAGCAATTATTGCAGTCCAGATGTAAGTGGTGACTTTCATACAAGCACAGTGCTAAACCAAGGCAACTGCGTTGATCATCTATTCATCTATTCATGCATGAATCAAAACTGTTCATATCGGTGGCAATGTAATCTCTGTAAAAAAAAATTATTTCAGTCAGATGTGGATCAGTAGTGTCCATGTTAATATATATGATCAGATGCACTGCATTTGGGATTATAGTCTATCATTATTAATTTATAGGAAGACTGCAAACTGCTCAGAAAGAATGAGTCTATATTAATGTCTGGTAACAAAGCACTGTCAGAGTTTTTGCAATGATTTTTAAAAAAAGAACTCAAATGTATTTTTTTACTTTATTTGTCTTTCTGCCATATGTTTTTTCATCTGTTTCTCTTTGTCAAGATCCAAATTCATCGGGAATGAAAGTGTGAGTTGAGTTTTCACCTGCAGGATCTGTGACAGGACATGCTGTTGGGCAGCACAAATCTGTCTGCCCATTCTTGTCTCCCAGTTCACAACTGAAATGTAATCCTGCCTGATGAAGCTCTACACAGCCATTTGAATGTACTCCTCTCTGTGGCTCTTTCAGGATAGCTTCTGAGACACTAGTGATGACCTGAGTCAGTGCAGTGCCAGCTGTGACAGGCTGCAGAATACAAGTTATCATGTTGCTGGGGTAAAGAGAGGAAAACTGAGGGTGTACTTATGCCTGTCAGTAATGCTGCCCCATGTTAGGGGCATCCCCAGCAACTGCCCACAGTAGTCTTCCTCTGCTGAGTGGGAGAAGGACTTTCTCTACCTATACCAAGAAGGAAAAATAAAAGAGTGACTTAAAAATCATCCTGGCTTTTTGCTCTCCTTCTGACCGTGAAGAAGAGGAGCCTGGAGGAGCTTGCAAGGCTAGACTGGGTCATGAGAAGATGCTGTGTAGGGAATCTAGGATATCTGTGGTTTTGTCAGAGTCTAGAAGCAGCTGGATGTGGTGAAGGAGTGCTTGACTGTATTTGACATACAGGTTTAATGGTAAGTAGTGTAAATGAGATGGATGATGCCTTGAGAGGGACAGTTCTTGTAAGCAGTTGAGAAAGAGTGAGAGAAGGTGTGATTCAGCAGTGGAGTGCATGCTGGTAAATATCAGTTCCTTCCCGCATTCCTGATGGAATAGAAGTGCTTCAGTTCCTGTGTGCCTTCCCAAAAAATCATTCCTTAGGGAAACGAGAAGAGAGCTGTAACCTGGCCGCCTTTATGCAGTTCAGTTTGGGATTAACCTTGAGTGAAGTGTGGCGTTTGCATTGAAAAAGTGTGACTATCTGGGGAAGGATTCTTTTGTTTTTCCTTTAATTCTGTAGGTTCTTTTTTTGCATCACTGTTTCCTCCCATCCTCTTTCTCCTTCCTTACCCCTGTAATGAGGAAGCACGCTCTCTGTCAAAAGCAAGCATGTTGTTTTACCCAGCTTCCAGATCATTATTAAGAGAGAGAGATTTGGCGGCGTTTTCGTGGGGAAGGGAACGGTGCCTGCTATATTTCACCGGGACTGGCGCGTGGAGTAGAAAAGCAGATGTGTGTGGACTGCCAGAAAAATCGCTGACTGATCCTCATGCAGTCTGGATTCGGGGAGCTGAGACAAGACGAGGCAAAGCAGGTATGACTGATAACCGTGCCAAAGCCTGAGCACCCGCTGTGCCTATTGCAGCCAGCGGAAGCCGAGGGGGAGCTCAGCACCCGCCAGGATCGACACGCCGAGTGTTCGCTGGGGTTCGTGTACTCCATTTGATTTCTTCCCTTTCACGCCGAGCACGAGGAACAAGCAGAAGTTAACTGCTTGGGAAGAAGCTGGCTAGGTCTTTTTTTTTTTTTTTTTTTTTTTTTTTTTTGTGCTGCGTTTCACCTCTTTGTTTTTTTGGTTGGCTGCAATACCTGAAGCCAAAAAATGATTGAAATGCCTCTCCTGGGGGAGGGGGCAGCCAAGCACACCACACCCCATCTAGTGGCTTAGCCTCAAACTGACGGCAAGCAGCAAATGCAGCAGCAGGAGGAAGAGGAGGTGGAGCAAGGCTCCTGCAACTCTAGCTGTGGGCTAGGTAGGCTTCTGGCCCGACAGCATCTACATGACGATTCGAAGCTGCTGAAGGAGCTGCGGGGGTGAGGAAGGTGTGAGCTGCCCATGAGACTTTAGGGTGGATTGCACACAAGGGACTTGCACCACGCTTGACAAGAGTGTTTAGACAGACGGCAGTGCAAAGGCCTCCAGATTTAGGAAACATGAGAAGTGAGCTGCTTCTGCAACTTTCATTCAGTCTTTGTTTGCATAGACATTAAGATACAATCTCAATATCACACACTCTTCTTTGTCACATGTCAGTGTGTAGAAGGGACCCTGTTGAATTTCTGCTCACAGTATTTCTTCTGTGTTGTTCAACAAGTAGATCCTGCCTCTCACAGGCTACTGAAATCTTCATCTGAAGGTGGATTTTTTTCACAAGGTTTCTTCCACACACATTACAACAACAGGAACCAACTGCTTCTTTGGCATTCCTAGTGATATTTTTGCATCATCCTCTTTGTGAAGAGTACAGTCTGTTATAATTCCAATTTTGCAGATGAGGAACAGAGGTGCAATGAGGTTAAAGTCAAAGGTGTCCTTTTTTGGGGGGGTGTCCATTCAGACCATGCTTTCTAAGCTGCCTCTCCCACCTACTTTATTTACAGCAGTGAGCATAGAGCTCTCCTTCATATCAGATGGGGGATCAGATTAGCTTAAGGTCTACTCGCCTAGCACACAGTAAAATCATGTTGCAAAGGCAGAGACAGGATCCTGTCCTCCAGCTCAGGGCACAACTGCCTTAACTGTGAGAAACCCCATCTGCTCCTGTGGCCCCCAGCCTCTCCCTACACACCTTCCAGAAGTGAAGCAACCTCTTGCTGTCAGAGGTCTTATTCACTGTTACCTGCTTCATTCATAGGGTGCTTTCATCCCTCCCCACAGGGGCTGTTGTTGCTTCAAGTTCTTTTCCACACAAACTCCATTGCGTGGTCTTGTCTCATCCTTCGTGTCAGCAGTGGAACTCAGTTGACCCCTGTGTGAGCTGGCTGAAGGCAAAAAAACAAAATGAAAATACACTCTTTTGTTTCCTGGGTTATTTTTCCACCAGTTAATGGCTTTGAAAGGGCTCACTGAGAGATGCTGAGGAGAAACTGGTGGCATGAAGAGAGGCTTGGATTGCCTGGGCTGTGAGAAGGATAGGGCCACAGCAATGCTAGGTTAGCCCCATTTAAATGGTTTCGTATCATGTGCTGAGGTTGTAGTTTGACAGCCGGGATAAACTGATGCAAGATGGTGCTGCTGCTGATACATCAGTCCCTCCCTTCTTCTTCTGACCTCGCTCTCCTGCTCACTCCAGCTTATGAGGTCAGGTAGGCAAGCTTAGTGCAAAACAGATCTCAGCTCAATTTGATGCACCTTAAAAAAGTAGTGTGGTTTCTTGCTTGTTTATTGCTTGGATGCATGCATGCATCAACCATCACAAGGAGTGATGGGACCTGAGAGCAGAAATGTTTCTTCCAATGGCAGCCTCTGCAGGTCTGTGACATTCATGAGACTGAATCTTCAGCAAGACAGGCAGTTGGGAACTATCACAGTCAGCTGTTTAAGGACCATACCAGCATAAATAGAGACGGGCCAGAGTAGATGGCAGTCATAATGGCAGTCCATACTTTCTGAATGTCCTACATCTCTGCCATTTTCATAAAATTGGAAATGAGACTACATTTTCAAGGTAGAAACAGCACGTCATGTAGGCTGGCTTTGTAGATCAGCTGTACACATCTCTGCCATTTGGATTCATGGAGGTAACAGCGGAGGGTATGCTCCCTGAGAGCCAGGGAGCGTAAACAGCACAGGTTTCCACTCAGATGTGCTGACAGCAGAGGAGTGTGAAGAGCGCAGGACTTGGGGCTCTGGATCAGTATGTGCTGCTGCGTTCACAGATTTTGCCATCTCTTCCTCCAGTCCTGGTCCTTTCAGCCATGTCCCCTCTGACCTAACCTGACCCATCTCTGTCCATTTCAATTTCATTCCCATTCTGTGACTCTGAGATTCTGTGATTCCCTTCTTGAATTCAGTCTTCACCATAACCTGGCGCAAGCCATGGTTACTAGCACAGCAAGTCCTAGTTTTGTTCATGCAGACTGTGTCTCGGTCCTTGCTTCCCTTCAACTAACAATACATCCATGAACAATACTGTTTGCAAAGTTAACTTCAGCAAAAAATGCAAGCCATTTGAGGATGCTTAGTTGTGTGTATTTTAAGTATTTGCGACTGATGACAGCAACTTTCATTTACTCTACTGTACATGTTGAACTCTGCAGTCCTGGCATGGCCAGTGATTTACATTAACCTGACCTTTCCTCCTGTTTGTCAGCAGCCCATGGCCATGCACTAGCATGTTATTTGGTAATTATTTGTGATTCTGTGCTAACATGGTTCCGCCCATGAATTTTGACACCTCTTGTTTTAAATAGCAACCGTTTGTGTTATGATACTCAGCTTGGTGTGATTATTCAGCTTAGGTTTTGAGAAACTTGGATTTGCTTCTGTTTCCTGACTGGATGCTTTCAAAATCCACAAAAAGTTTTTGAGGAGACAGAACATAATTTCTGGTGTGAGTGTTCACATGGAGTGAATTTTTCTGATCATTATGATTAGGCATCACAACACACTTTTCATATCATATTTTCTGAAAATGTTAAACAGTACTGTTACTATAGAAAGCAGAAGAAAATTAACATACATTTAGTCCAAATCTATTAGTGAATTTTATATTTTTTTTTTCAGATAGACATTCTCATTTCATCTTCTGTGTATAGATTTATAAAGTAAGCAATCTGTGCCAATGTTGCAGAAGTACGTGGATTTGCTGCCCAGATCAAATTTCCTTCTGTGAATTTGAAAATTATCTCTGGATCTGACATTTCCTTTCCTTTTGAGTCCATCTGTGGGGAAAGACCTCAGAGAGCAACATTTCTGACTGGTTTGCAGAAATCAGTCTGTGGTTGCCTAATTTATGTAAATTGGTCCTCATGTTTCCCTCTGTTTTCCTAATGGTTTAGAGAGCGCTCTTATTGTCTACCCTAAGGAAAATAATATTATAAATTATCTTTAATTCTGTCCCTCATGGAAAAAGAGTCAACAATTAAGACACTCTTTCCTGGTACTTGGAACAACCATTCTGATGTTGATGAGAACGTTAAGCTCTGTCAGGACATCTCCAAGTGCCTTTTATTCTTACAGTGCTGGTAGGTACATGCTGGATTGAGGTAAAGTCTGGGTTGCAGTCCTAGCTCAGATGGCAACTTTCCTGCCTATGGGAATGTGTCAGGTCATGGGGGTGCTGGTGACTCCATGAGAATGTGTCTAGACATGAGTCCAAAGTCCATCCAGGAGAAAAGGCCAAAACCAGGATTGGAGATGAACTACAGCAGACCTACATGGGACCCATCCAGGCCAGGTCTGGGTGCCTAGGCCTGAGCTGAAGTGGGGCTTCTGTGATCATGGGCAAGAGATGCTGAAGGAGACCCCAGACTGGCCAGGGTCATTGGGTCCTGTTGATGCCCTCAGCACACTAACAGTGGTCTGAGTTGCCTGTCCGTTAAAGATTAATGCTGAGCCTTTTTGTAGTTCCTGGAAGAGACTCCTGAGCTTTCTTTAGGCAACCTAGGTACGGTAACATAATACTACATAGACATTTGTGTTTCTGAATGCTGTGCTTGGGCAAGCTGGAAGTTAGGCATGTTGGAGTTTCAGGCTTTTCTTCAGATCCTTCATACAGGATCTTCTAGGAAAGAAAGCATTTTTAAATCTTTTTTTTTTTCCTAGTGATAAGCATTGGACAGATCTTTCCATCCTCTTCTGGCTTATGTCTAGTGCTTTATGTATATGCTGGACTCTCATGCAAACAAAACCTTTTGTTTGCAAATACTGAAGTGTTTAAAAGGAAATATTAAAAAATCTGTAGCAGTGAAGGCTTCAGTTTCTCTCTTATGAGTGAACTCAAGTGTATCGAAACTGCTGTTTTAACATGGTTAAATATGAGTGTGTCCCTCCTCCATGTAGAATTTTCCAAATGGAAAATCACATTTTCATTCTGCTCCTGGAATGACTTCAAGACTTAGAAGGAAGAAAACATCTTTTGATTGTTCTGAAATAATATCTTAGTCAAGAATGGAAAGCAGGATAGGAAGTACTGAGACCAAGAGAGAAAATAGTGAAAGATTTGACTTTTGGGGCAGTGGGGCCAAGTAAGATTGTGCTGCGTGTGATGAATTCTTTTAAAGACATGTGTCCCTGAGAAGCACTAACGGAATCCAGTCAGGAAAACACAAGGAGTGGTTATGCTTGTCCCGAACTTGGAAGGTTTCCTTCAGAGGAAACCAGAAAAATACATGCATCTCAAGATCAGATAGAAAATGAGCCTCAAATAGATGCAGCTGGTCACAAGCAGTTGGGCATGAATGGACCACTCCTGATCGGAGTCTTCTGTCACCTGGCACTGATAGAAAAGAGAACACACATCCTTGAGCTGATGTCTTGGAGGATCTGAAAGCCTCCTATGGGACAAATCAGTATTCCTTTCTGGAGCTTTCTGGCAATATTGCCATGGTTTTCTCCCAATGGGGACTATTCACCATTTCCTCCATGAGGAGGAGATTCTGTTGTGTGAAATGTCACACATAAATGTTTCATTATGAGACAGTTATGATGTGTCAAGATGTCATTCCCCAGTAATACATGTTGGGCTCTACTTTTGAGACCATAAATCCAGACCTGAGTAGGTACACAGTGTATTCTACTGGGGAGCAACCATCACTGAGGTAACATTGCATAACACACAGTGGTGAATGAGTGTCTCCTGATAAAGAGTCCTTGCGAATCGGTGGAGCATCTGAGTGGCCAGGGGCAGCCTTCAGCAGGTTGGAAGGTAAGTAGAGGATAACAAAACAAGAGGAATTGTCATTCTGAACCTTCCAACAGGACTGTGCATTACACACCCCCCGCCCTACTCCGCGTCATGCCAAGACGCTTGGTGTATTCACTTACACCTGCTTCTCAGGTGCTGTATATGCAGTTGAGCTGCATGGAGGAAGGCAACTGGGAGGTGCATAGGTTTGCTATGCACTGCACAGGGAAGATCGTGTCAGGATGTTGGTACAGAAACATCTTTTAAGAAATGATGCTTAAGAAATAGCTGTTAAGGTAGGAATGCAGTGTTTTCCTACTTTGTTCAGACACTGTTGATCTAAGGAGGCAGCTCGATTTTATTATTCAAATGAAATCCAAAGGGATGCTTGCAGCTTTGAAAATGTATGGGTAAAATTCATTCTTGCAAACAGCCAAATTTATGTGTTGTTGAAAACCCAATAGAAGATTCTGCCCTAAGGTGAATTTCACCTATGGAAGCAGGCAGGTCAGTACTCAGAGCTTGCATCCAGGTAACTTAAAAACAATTTATTTCAGGAGGAAGATGAGCATGCCACCCATTCCTAATGTTATGTTTGCCTGATCAGGTGCCTCAGCATGAATTTAAGTGTCTTTATTTTACATGCTCACCTATGAAGAATTTAGTCCATTAAAACAATTAAACTGAGAACCCTACTAAAAAATCCTGGGTACTGCTATTCCAGAGAATAGATGTATCAAAAGAAAAACCCCTGACATTTGAATGAAAAAAAATCCATTAATAAGAAATATTTTCATAATGTGGAATGTCTTAATTAATGTGACATATCTTAATTGTATTAAATGCCATTCAATATGTTGTGAATTATTCCAAATATTTTTTATCTGCACAGGTGACTCTTTTCTTAGTGTCTGTGCTATCTTGTATTGAGAGTAGGCTTAGGGGGCCATTTTGCTTTTGCTTACCTGCAGCCTTAGTTGAAGTAGGGACAGTGTCCTAGATTTACTCAACTACCCAACGCCCGTTCTACCGGTGACGGCTTGAATGGAGTTGCCACGAAACTGGCACAGGGATGAAGAGGTTGTGAAGTTAGCAACCCCTACCGTTCTATGATTATATGATTCTAGCTGAGCTGGTGGAGTTCTCTGTGAGTTACACGAGCAACTTTGAAGCACAATGCTTCATCTTAGGACTTTCTGCTTATGGTGAGTGCTGTCAGATTGTTCCAGGCTTCCCCAACTGAATTGTGCTTCCAAGACTGGCATTGGTGTGTTACTAGGAAAAAAACCTGCACATGTGTTTGCTTGAATTTAAGGTGACAGGGAGCAATTTGGCCACAGGAATGTTAACAGAGGTATTTGCCACCTACTATTGATTATTCTCCTCTGTTAACTTTGTTTCATTATCTTTTCAACAGAAAATAGCAGTGGGTGAAAACTCAATGCCTTTAAAGTCAATGGCAAAATTCCCACCATTTTCACCATGGCTAGAATTTCATACTTCTTGTGGTTGGTCCTTCCCCACAGTTATTAAATAATAAACAATTGGAGTGAATAATTCACAGAGGAATCCTGGTGTTTGTTTATACAACCTCCTTGGTGAGAAATAACAGGTAACATTCAGTAATAAATGCATAGTCTTCCTGCAAATGATGTATGAACCAAAGAAAGGTGAACAGTATCTGATACTTTGTTCTCAGGAAATAATTGGACCAGCTGTGGTCTGGCCAGCGTTTTGGGAAGAGAATTGTAAATGAAATTAATATTATGTCTCTGCCATGAGAAAATCACAGTGTCTCATAATGTTGGTGCCTTCTTGTAGAGGAAAGAGACACCTTCTCACATTACTTTGACCTCTGGAGAGCTGTGGAAATAACCAGTTTTCAAGTAGCAGTAGTTGAACATTAACGTAGCCAACAAGTTAGGCTATTAATATTGTGGAAGGTCATTATTGACTACATATGTCTTTTGGTAATGAAATCCTGGTTCTGGAAACTCATTCTTCTCTTGCATTATCTGCACAGGTTATTAGAGATGACTTCTTGGTGCATACTGGGTCTTGAAGAGGCTGTGCTCAAGCTGTGAAGTAGCTGAGGAAGAGATTTCTTGGCTCTCCTCATGGTACCTCCTGTATCCCAGGCAACTGAACAGTTCAGGGCAGTGAGAAGTCAATGGATTTTTTTTTTTTTTTAAACCTTAAGCAGAAGAATCAAGTGCAGCTTCTGAAAGGAGGTTTTAGCAAAGTAGGGGAATAGCCATGTGCTACATCACAGCTTTCAGATCTCCTGGGATCAGAGCTTATTTCTCCTCCTGTCTTCAGAGATGCCATTCCTGTTGCCTCTTCTTCCCTGTTAGTTAGCATTAAAGTGACAATAGACAGGGGAAGGTCTAAGAGGAAGAGGAACTGTTGACATTGATTAATATGTGGAGAACAACCAGATGCTATTTCCCACATGTGCAATTGTTGGCAGAAGCTAAGCAAAACTGGGCAAGACAAACAGCACACATTTTATTTGTTAGGTGATTGTGTCACTGTCAACCCCATACACAGTTGGAGGTGCCTTTGGAGTGTCATTGCATCTGGCTGACCTCAGGCATTATGACTGGAAGTGTTTGATTTCATGAGCATTTAGCTATAAGATGTAGATTCTTTTGGAAAGTCAATCCTGGAACATGACCTGGTGCCTTTTGTTAACTAAGGTTTGACATATGTGAGGAATTTTTGCCTGGGACAGCTGTCCTGATGTTCAGAGTACTGCTGTGTCTTCCACCTGCGTCTGTGTCTGAAGAACATCCGTGACTGTCACCTCCTGCACAATGTCATTCCTGTTTCTTAAGTATTCTTTAGGAAGCACCGCTGCAGTCTTGGACTCCACTGCTTTTCACATCATTCTCAAATATAAATCACCCATTTGGGATTTTGAGCTAGAAAGCTCTGCATGTTACGTATCTGTATCTGACAAATTGCCTCCCACCATACTGGCAGTCTGCTACCAATCAAATGTAAATGGCATGGAAAGGGGTCTGGTGTGAATGTTGTATATTCCACGGGGCTGCTTGGACTTGTTTATGCTCTTGGTCCAGGAAAGCACGAGTTTGTTAACTATGAGCCACTCGAGCTTTGGGAGGCATGTGTGAGGGGCAGATGGAAGAGGTGGCTTCTGCCCGCTTCAACTAGTCTGTTTACATCCGTCTGTCTCTCACAGTTCTCTGGCATCTATCACCTTGGTAGCTAAGCATGTTTCTCAGATGACCATGGCTTTTTTTCATCTTATCCTCTGTTTAATAGTCTTTTCTCTTTCCTTTTAAACTGGTCTTTAATAAAGTTGAGAATTCTTGCACAAGGCTTTATAAATATGTGTTATTAAATTTTAAATCTGTTTTGAAAGTGCCTCTATCCCTACTCCCTCCTAGTAAAGTGACCTTTTTAAATGGAGGGAAGTGGGTTTAGATGACAGTCATGATAAATGCGGTCATGTTCACTCAATAAAATAAGGCCCAGTGCATTTGAGGATAAATCAGTGAAATGTACAGCCCCACCTGTCTGTCTCCATCATTCATTTCCACTGTCACTTTCACAGTGGCTGATGGATCACAGTTGCTGTAAAATTAGACAGCCTTTAATCTCATTTCATCCTGATTAGCTTCTCCTTACCCTTTCCCTCTAACTCACTGACTGACACGCTAAAAACTCACACCAGGCTGTGTTTGAGCGTGGCGTACAAACTTCTCTTCAAATACCCTTTTTGCGGGGCAGGCAGGTGTTCTGCTGGGCTGAAATCGAAAAATGAGAAGATGAGATTTTCACGTTATTAAAGCAAAACAGCAGACAAAGGCTTACATAAAATTAATAAAAGCAGCAGCCTGGCCAGACTGTGGGATGGGCCAAATTCTTACTCTTACACCCTGGCAAACCCAGTGAGTTTGAGAAGATTGTTCCTGTGAGAGGCTGAATTTACCATGCTCATTGCCATCTAATTTTGACTGTGTCTATGAAAGTTATGTCGTGTGTGGGCATGTGTAAGGGATTAAGCACAAGTTTTCTGACGCTTTCAAGGGACATGTTATAACAGTAAAATAAAGTTACTCATTCCCATAGTTTTGATTTCTGAGTATAACTCATGATTCTGAGGGAGCCTGAATGTGGTCAGGGAGAAAGACTGCAACATTGGCCATGTTTCTCTTAGGTGTCCACAGTCTTGCTCCATCCTCCTTGTTTTGTCCAGTCCTGTGGGCAGATTCATGATACCAAGAACAGTTTTCCCCAAAGCTCTATGATAAACAAAGGTCATGGTAAAGGTCTGCAGTGTTTTATTGCAGTCACCTTTCCTTCTGAAGCACAAATACTACCCTCGTTTCTAAGGCAAACTTCCTTTTAGCTTTCCCATGAGTTATGGATGCCAGTTTGGGTCATGTGGGCCCAGTCCCATATCAGTGGGAATGTTGCCATGAAGTTAAGTAGGAGCCAGGATTAAGCCCTTAGTTTTCAAGGTTTAATTATCATCATAAGTGTGGGAGTCTTATTGCGTAGTTTATATGCATGGGAACAGCAGAAAAGCTTAAAATATAATTTCTTCCTCTACTGGCCCTGTTTGTGTCAATATGGAGGATAAATAAACAAAAGTGATTGCAAAAATGAAAACACAACATGTGAAAAATATGCATGTGTGCTGCCTGCAGACAGTTGTTTTGATAAATGCTAGATCTGTCCAGATTGACCAACAGAAGAGCCTCGTTGAGGATACAACCAGTGGCTTGGACCTAATTGGAAACTGTAAGAAAGTATTGGTCTAGGTAAGAACTGAAGTCCCTGCAGACTGATCCTTGGGACTCTCTTCTTGAGAAAAGAGGTCCCAAAAAGCATCTAAGGAAGATGGCAAATTTCCCGTGGGAGACACACAAAATCAATGAAAGTTCTGGCGAGTTGAGAAAGAAGATTTTTAAATAGGAAAATGTCTGAGATTAAAACATGAGCTAAATATATAGGGGGACTGAGAGGATAAAAATCTTTTTTTTCTTTCACACCACTTTAAGAATCTCTAGGTAGTACAAAATCTTATACAGTGCTTAGTATAGGATCACTTCCCAGTTATATACAGTGTACTAGTAGCAAATAACCTTAATTAATGAACTTTCACTGTACTTGGATGCCCAATTAAAGAACTGCTTCACTCACATGACTCGTAAGAGCACGGACTATGAAAATGATGTTTGACCTTTTCTAGAAACTAAAAACATACCTTACTTATTCATCATTGCCTTGGCAAAAACTTCAGTGAGAAGCTTAAATGAGCCCACTTGATCTTCAAGAAAATGTGTCCTAAATAACAAAGCTGTGCGTATTTCTTCTTATTATTATTTGCATATGCTATACTGCACAACTGCATTCTGAGAAAAATAAAAGATAATAAAACAAATGAAATGAGAGATATATCACCCAAAATAATCCAAGTGTGAGATAGGCTGCCTCTTTCTCTTTTTTTTTTTTGGCATTGGCAAAAGAGCACAAAGTAAGAGCTGGCCCTGAGTCATATTGATTTCCCACTGCACTGGTTTCCTAAGTGCTCTGTTGATCCGTGTCAAGCAATAAGTTCCCTGCCTGTACATGCACATCACCTCCCCATTTGTCCTCACCTAGATTTAAGGTGCCCATATGATGAGCTGAACAAGGACATCATTTTTCCTACGGGTGTCACTGGGCCAAAACTACTCTATGTGGTATGGTAACTAATGTAAGTTTACGTTTATCGTATAGTACCACAATACTGCTCTATGGAACACCACAATAATATGTGCATATTATGTATATGTAAATCCTTATTTTCGTGTCCTAATATTTGCAGTGGAAAATGCTAATTAAAAAAATAGATTATTACAACTGTAGTTGGTCCACAGTAATCGCAACACCTCCAGAAAAAAAAGGGATGTTGCAAACCTAATGCCACAGTTTTGATCTTTGTTAACAAAGGGCTTCCTGATTAGATGAATAGAAAATGTGTGATTGTGCTGCTAATGACATTGTACAGGAAATTAAGCGTATACATTTGGAAAAGGCATTAAATCAGCAGGACCTTAATTTAAAAACTTAAAACTGTATGGAAATGCAGCATGTTCATTGCTGTGTAATAGAAAGCTACTGAACATACTGACTCTTCTTGTGGAAACATTATCAGCAGAACAAAGCTGGGCTGAGGTATTTTTAATGTTTCCTAGCATACTAGGATTCCTAGCATTTGCTTATTTTTCAGGGAAATACCAGGAAACTTCACCCCTTTTTTCAGGTGTTTTTTAGAGCAGCATATACTGCACTAGGGCAAGTGGCAGGGTGCTAAGGGGCTGGAATTCCACCTGTTTTTTTCTGTGATTATTTGCAAGATTGAGTAGTGTAAGATTACTAATAAGTGACTTTGTCTGCTGCTAAGTCAGTGGACATATATGCTTGAGGTGATGCATTCTCTTATTGTTTCATGCAGATGTAATCTCAGTGTTGTATTTTGTACCTTTGGAAATACTTGATAGAATCGGTGCCCTGAGCTGACAAATAATTCCTGCTTTATTTGCAGTTATGCCATATAACAGTGCCCATCACTGTGTCGTGGAAGTGGAAAACTTCTTGTTCGTACTGGGCGGAGAAGACCAATGGAACCCTAATGGTATGTATACAAAAAGCACAGGCAGCCTCTGCCTTCCTTTGTCTGTCTGTCTGTTAGGTCAGCCAATGTAGCCATTAGCAAGGGATTTTGAGGACCTCGAGCCTAGTTGTTGAACCTAGTAAAGGCTACTTTTAGGTATTGATGCAATAAATATCTAGTACTTTTACATTAGAGTCTCTGTCATTCATCAGCTCCCACATCCCTTGAGAAATGCCACAGGCAGCAGAACAGACTCAAGTGCATGCACCAGGCAGCAGCTGTTAAGAATTTTAACCTTCATTTCCAGTCTCCTTCCAGTCATAATATAATAATACAATCGCAGTAGATGAATGCTTCTTTTCTATTGTCAAACAAGATACTTGCAGCTAAAGTTGTTAATGTGTTAATTATCTAGGCTCTGAGGTTCTTAAACTGGTCCTTTTTTAGACTTGTACAAGAGCTTCTCATATAGATTATCTGCTGCTACCTTCTTTGATTTGATTACTTCATAAATTTACTGCAAAGAGAAATTAAACAATTTAACAGGCTTCTGAGCAAAGCAAAAGGAGAATACCATGCCTTGCAAAATTCACAAAATTGTCAAGACATTGTTAAAAAGCTTGCACACGAAGAAAGAGTTGTAGTTGTAGCAGTCTGTGTAACAGAGATAATTATGACTGAGAAACCATAAAACAGCTTGCAGGTACACATTTTTACTTTAAAACACCAGAGGATCCAGCTGAAATTACATATACTGCATATATTTTATTGTGAATGCCCCATTTCGGCATCTGCACTAAACCAAATTATAGAAAATTGTTACATCTGTTCACTTCCTAAAACCCAAGACAAACAATCCAGTCCACCTTATAAGCATATTTCCTGTGTGGTTAAAAATATCACTATATGTCTTAGGAGAAGAATCCTTTAGTTCTATTGTTAAATCTCCCTTATATTAAACAGGAGGTAGCGGGTATCACTAATGGATTATTATTAGGACCACCAGCAACATTCAACAGCCGAGTCTTCCTCTTGTGCTTGGTGGTAGGATATGGATACATGGATAATAAGAGACAAGCCTTATTCCAGACAGTTCATGATTAAATGGCTGTGTCATATAAAAACGAAAAGAAGTATAGTTATCCATGATTTAAAGATGTGGAAACTGAGATGCAAGGTGAGGGAGAGGTGTTAGAAGGGGTACATATCCTGCATCTGAGGTAGCAGTCGAGCACAACTGTTTGTGAGATGGATAGTACCTTAGGCCTAAGGTTGCATAGATCAACTCCTGAGCTAAAGGTGTTGCTGAAGACATCTTACAGCTTCCTTGTTCTGTGAACACAAGTGTTGGGATTTTTCTGTAGAGAAGATGAGAATAAAAGAGGTAGGAGCATTGCTGATACTGATGTCACAGTGAATTTACCCCGAGAGAAATGGATCTCACTTGTCACCAACAGCAGACTTGAAATCATGACCTCCATCCTGTGCAATTGCTGGGACAGTTCCTTCTTGGAACTGATTTTCTGTAAATGTGCAGCTACGTGCGAACTGCTAACACACTTGGCTTCAATTTTATGTAAAGGCCCTTGCCTGCTACCCTCATAGCACAGAAGGAGCTTCAGATGGACCTAGCTGCAGCTGTCTTGTCAGAGCTTTACAAGGCTTTCGCTTTGAATGAGAATGTGACAACTGTTTTTCCAGTGGAAAGAATTATCCTTGAGGTGGAGGCAGTGGAAGGAGCACCATACATTTCTTTAGCCATCAAACCAGCAGATTCTTGAGAAGCTGAGTGGATCCCAAGGAGTATCCATGTCTCCTCTGTGCTGTTCTTGTGACTTCTTGACAGCCTAGACAGGTGGCATTTTTTCTCACTTTTTTACATTGTCCTGTGGGAATGCCTTTCCAGTCACAAGAGATCCCTGCATAAGTTAAATGCTGATGAAAACAGGTTACAGAGCATGGACATAGATTTAAGACCAATCTTCATAACCTTTAGAGCCCTTCACCTTTTGATAGGAGTGCAAAGACCTTCCTATAGAGAGCAGGGAGCAGCATCTGTCTCCTTTAGACCCATCATCCTGATTTGCTAATCCTGATTTCTGATCACTTGTCATAGTTGCCATGTTCTGACAGGTGCTTTCTAACATGAGTAACCTCTTGACTGATGAGCAAGACAAAGTAGTAGATACAGTTCTCTTTCAAACTGAAGTCCAAAGTAAAACTGGAGTAAAACCAGTTACACCAGACAGCTTAAGTAGGTCATCAAGTCCTTTTACTGCCATCACAGGCATCAAATAGCCTTATTTTGGAAATGTCCTAAGCTAAATTTGAAAAGCAGTGGGATTTTTAGCCACCACTACACTTGTTGGAAAGCTGTTACAGAACCCCAGTGCCCTAAATGACTAGGAGCCTTATTCTAATTTCCAGTAAAATGTGTTCTTTGACTATCTAAATTACCTAGTCTTATGCCAAAGTTGGCCTTTAGCTTAGTAGTTTTTCCCCTCCTGGAAATTTGTTCTGATGTATAACAGACAGTGCTCCTATCCTTTTTCAGCTTTTGTTTTCCTAGGTGCAACAAGCCAAGATTTTTGTCTCCTGCCATAAGGCAAACTTTCTGTTCCTCCTGTCACCATAGTAGGTCTTCTTTGTGCCTATTCTATTTGATTTCAACTCACTTCCTGTGAAGTGACCAGATTCATATCTTGTATTCCCACTCTTGCCTCACTAAAACCTTTTCTTTCTACTTTGCAGTAAACAACCTTCTAAATATGTAGTATTTCTAGTATCCGTGTGTATGACATATGTTATGGTAAGAGGCCAAGATCCCCAAATCAAAGGTTTGTATGATGAAAATTAAAAACCTGCTATATAACCAGTGACCAATGAAGTCTCCAGTAACGCTGAAAGATAATATGGCAGCATTAAAACCTCCTACTAGAAGTCCAAACTTGCAATCAGTATTTATTGTTATGAAATCCTGCTTTTTGAAATGGAAATAGATTAAGAAGTGTGCTAAATAGTGAGACCTAGAGCCAGTTAGCTGTCTGCTGTTACTCATTCACTGTGTATTGAATCAAGAGCTTTCAATGCCTATTTTTCTAAATTGACTCTATAGACTGAAGGAATTCAGATAGGGACCAAGAGGAAGGCCTTGCTTCACCAAGCCCTGTGGCAAAATGACCTCTTGCCCTTAGTGTACTGGGATCTCACCCTGTATTCTTGAGATGTGTTGGAGCAGTGCTCAGCATAAAGGGCTTTGGTCCTTACTAGGCACCACCCTGGATTTGTAGGGAAGTGCTGCATTATTCATCAGTCTTCTGCTTTACCCTCCTCATATAGACCACGCTTATAACACAGCGAGGGAATCAGTTTGCTTCCAGACAGAGTGGTCAACATGGTTTCTTTCTCTGTTTTCTTGTAGAACACGATCCTAAATTATTACAAATATAAGTTCTAGCTGTATTGTTATTCTTCTCTGCAATCTTGATGGTCTGTTTTCACGTGCTGAAGGAAGTGTGGAATGAAACAAGCAAAGCGAGCCAATCCTACAAAGGCTTGTCCGATGCAAAAATATTCAGCTTGTAGAATACCCAGTGACCATCTACAGAACTGTGACATGCAGTTGGGTTATTGTTCTGGCCTGTGAAGCCTCTAATTCAATTTTTTAGTCACACATACCTAAACAAAGATTTCTGTTTCTGAGATCCTCATCTGTTGAAGTCTCAGGTGTTAAAGGAAATTGCCATACACTCTCTTGCTTCAGTTTTCTTGCTTTGATGTCAATCTGCATGTAAAATAAGGTGAACTCTTAATATCGTGAAGACATGAATGCAGTTCTTGGGCTTGACAGCAAGGATAAGCTAGTTAGCTGATGTATGTTGCCCGTATTTCATATTTTAGCTAACACACTTGGAATAAAACTCTAAGAGCGTATTCCCTCTTCGATGCACATCTGTAATTCCTTCTGATTTACACTGAAGGTACATAGTAGAATAAAGCATCTAGTGCAAACACTGCATAGCCCATGCTGATGGCTTATGCAGCTCCTGGTTATTTGCACAAGGCTTTTTTACCGTGTTTCACAGAGAGATGATGTGAGGAGAAAGAAAAGCATGTGTTCTCCCTTTGATTTTTTTACCTGACACAAAATACTCTAGCCATAAAAATACTGTGGGGATGCCCTCTTTTGGGCAGTGGTTTTGTTTAGTTCCATGATTTATTGTGGATGTGAAAATACCACAGCATCTATAAGTAAATTTAAATACACATTTTCAAGATCTTATTACAGAGAGAAAGAATAATCTCTATCTGCTTTTACTGCTAGCAATTGTTAATTCAAACCTTGCAGTGCCCCATTTGTTGAATTATTACTGTACACATACATTGTTGTAAAAGGGGGAACCCTTCATAAAAGCTGTCAACTTGTGAAATATATGTAATATATATTACAATCATGATGTTAAATACTTGAAACAAACAGCTGAGTGTCAAAATAATCTGTCTTTACAGGGAAGCACAGTACAAACTTTGTTAGCCGATACGATCCCAGGTTTAACAGCTGGATACAACTTCCACCCATGCAAGAGAGGTAAAAACCTGCTATGTGTTTGTTAATATATGTTTTATCATCCTAGGAGCAGATGAAGTTTAGCTTAGTTCTGGGAGTAAGGAGGCCTATGGAAGCATTGAAAATACTGCAGCGTGCAGTTGTGTCCTAGTAATTTATAATTTTTTTTAAGTTTCCAAATTCAAAACTCCAAATGCCAAATCCTGCAGTGCTAACTCATGCAAAATAACCATGGACTTTGTGCAATTACTGGTTGCCTGAGTACGGTCTGAAGGATTTTCTGAAGTCTCTGTAGTGTCCTGTCACATTCCCTGACTGAAGTGTCATGATGAGTTTGCAGTAAACAAGCAGTAATTATAGTCAGCTATCTTACAGGCAACTGAAATCTTCACTTGTTGACTATAGCCTGTTTCACCATGCCAGCCATGAAAAGCTCTCCTGAATGTGTCTACCCTTGTCAGAGGACTCTTAGTGCTAGGTTTGAGTGAAATTGCTGTCAGCTAATGCATATTAGGGTAGCATACACTTTAATCTTACTGTGTACCAAAGAACAGATGTGTATGTGGACTCAAGCAACGACCCATAAAGATGGTGTAACTGTAACTCTGGATCCCAAATCCTACCCTAGAAGTAAAAAAGTCCCCCAAATCTGAATGGAATGATGCATATTTCATAAGAGGCAGAAGATACAAAGTTGCAATGTTTTAAGAAAAAACATTCAATGTCTGTAGAATCATAGGATAGTTTGGGTTGGAAGTGACCTTAAAGTTCCAACCTCCCTGCCATAGGCAGGGGCATCTTCCACTAGAGCAGGTTACTCAAACCCACATCAAACCTAGCCCTGAGCACAGATCCAGTGTGCAAGAGATGTCACAGTCTTGCTAAGACATTTTCCGTGTTCTATGTGCTGTCAGTGTTACGGCTTTTTAGGTTGTCTGTCCACAGTGTTCAGGCGTCTGGCAGACATAAATATATTGAACTCAGTGCAACCTTACAATTCAAGTTGTCTTATTATGAGATGCATGGAAATATGGCTGTCTTTTCATATTCCAGAGGTTGAATGTCATTCTGTAGAGTTTTTGAAGGGCCTTTGTTCAGGATTCAGTTTGATTGACCTAAGCCCATATACAGACCCATGTGTGATGCCTGTCAACAAAAAGTACTTCATTGTAGCAGTGGGTGAAAAAGCACAAGTGGAGCAGCTCTGAGTAGGTTCCCTGTTGGAACTGAGTTAACCACTAAAATTAGCAATATAAATAGAGATTAAAAAGAGCATCACAGTTCACTGTAGTCTCTGGCTTTCTTAATAACATCATCCTTTACTTGAAACATCCTGTACTAAAATTCCTTTTTTAACTCTTAATAGAGCCAATGTAACAGCAGGCTTTAGCTAAAGAGGTGGCCTTGTTTTGGCAGCCTTCAGCCTTCTCCCTCACTCCTGCCAGCGCTGTGAGATAACCCCACAACTGCATTATTTACCTCGAAAGAGAGGGCTGCCTTTCCCTGTGGCTCAGCTCTTGAAGCCTGGGTGGCGGCCAGCTGAGGCACAGGCACAGGGGAGGCCAGAGGTGTGTGTGAGGCTGCATGTTGCAATGCGCAGGTCAGTCATCCTCAGCATGCCAGCAGGCTGCCTAGGGTTTGTAAAGAGAATGAAGCTCTTCTCTGGAACCTCATCTATGTCCTAATTAGTCCCTCTGGGTATCTGCAAGCAAAACTCCTGAGAGGCACGTGCGGCTGGCTGAATGGTTGGGTTTATTTGGCTGGCAAAGCTCAGAAAGCAGAAGTAAGTAGTTGAGGGTTGGAGGAGGTAGGCAGCAGGAGCTTTTCCACCTCCACAGGGCCCAGTTGTGTTTCACTGGAAGATCAGTTTATGATTGCAGGTGTGAAATATGACTTGCCTGTGCGGTGGAAGCTACCACCTTCAGCCATGAGTCAGAAACTCTCCTGCACTTAGTGATTGCTTAGCAGCTGCCACATGTTAGCCTGTGATGCATCAACATCTCAGCTCCTTTTGCTGCTATTTAAATGTAACAGTTCACTCACAGATAGTTCGTTTTGCAAGTGGTGTTAATTGTCACCTCTTTTGTTCAGTATACTGAATGCATAGGCTTGCCTGTTATTTTTCTTTAAAGGCTTCTAAGCATTGGGAAGCAGGGATTTTCAAATCACTTTCTAAAATGTTTTTAATGGCTTATTTGCTCATCTCTAATGACTTCCTCAGAGTTGTTGCAGCCTTTAGAGGTAGGGTCTGGCCCAATTTTTAGAAGATCATACAAACAAGAGGGAGCTTTTAGGCAGTTTCCCACCTGCTTTAGTCAGATAAAGTTCCCATTAAAGCCAACAGATTCTTTTGCCCCTCCTAGGACTACAGGGTCACTCCCAGTCTCTGCTGGAATAATGCATTGACAAGACAGACTGTCTAATGGATTTTTCTGAGTCATTATGGTCCATCAAGTCAAAACCTACTTAGGAATTTTAGTCTGAAAATAATTGGCTAGAGAGACCATAATAGCTGCTTTGAAATGACTGCCAGGTAAATGTGGATCATAGGCAGTATATTCTCAAGTTGAAAATATGTATGAAATATTTGATGAGTAAGCTTTTATCTCATATGCTAAAATCCATATCTGATTGATCTCACTGTATGAGCTATAAAGAAAAATCTAATCCCATTATGGATTCAGACCCGTCAGTGTATTTTCTTTAAAGCCAAGATTGGTTTCTTTTCGTTTGAAGAACTTCTCAAAAATACATGCTTTTGAAAAGTATGTACTATTTTCAGGCATGCTTTATTTAGAAGTACAACAAATGACTGATAAGCTCCTGAAATACACATCTGCCTGACAATAACAACTGGGTGCTTTCTGGAGAGCAGTTCAGTTAGACTAGAGTAATCATTGTAGCAGACATATCTGAACTTCTGGCATGAGCTTCAGCTGGAAGCCTCAGTTAGTTCTGTTGAATCTTGCCAGCTCAGCCCAGGCCTTGTCAAGGTGTGTGGAATATAGTAACACTTAAAACCTGTTCTTTTTTGTTACATTCTGAGTAGAAGGGTTTTTGTTCAAAGACCCAACAACAAGCACAGCATTGTGCCAGGGCCTGAAAAAGCACAAGTGGAAGTGAGCAGGTCAGTGTCCTGACTGAGGCCAAGTGAACTGAGAAAAGAAGCCACAGAAAAAGAGAGAAAAAAAATTTCACGTTTCATTTTAGCTTTGACTTCAATAGTAGCAGTGTTAGCCCTTATTGAGATGAGATGCACTCTAAAAGTGACTCTGAAATCAGGTCCAGATATTGCAGTGATCAGTAATGTCATTGGCAGTTTTAAACATCAGACTGGTATTCTTGTTGTATTTCTTGTTTCAGGGCATAAATTCCTCATCTGTGGAAATCAGAAAGCAATTCTTCCCTTTTATGTGTATGTACTGATGAGAAGTTAGTTGGATTGCTGAGTAAAGGGGTGTGAAGGAAAAGCATTTTGGGGACCAGTAAACATCAAGTACTTGCAAGTCCTGAAAAAAACCACAAAATAATTGTTTTATTGTCCATATTCAGATCCTGACTAATCCAGTTATCTGATTAGATTGAATAGTGCCTTCCCAGTTTTGTGGGGAAAGTTGTTGTGCAAAGATTGCTGTCTTGTATTCTCATCTAAATCATATGTTACAGCGGTTTAAAAAGTCATCACTGAAAAGTATGCCCTTTACACAGTGTATCACTGAAAAGTAAAAAAGCCAGAAAGCTTAAAATATTTGTGACAGGAGCTATGGAGGGAATATTCACATGCAAGCAGAAGAGTGAAGCATGCTGAAGCTTTCATTTTTGCTCCTTACAGTGACACTGTGTGGATGAAACCAGGAGTACATGTGCAGAATAATGTCAGTGAAATCCTAGTTAAGAGAATAATGCTTGCCAGTTGCAGCAGAGAGGAAGCTCTATTTATTAAACCTGAGTTAGCAAAACCCATGATGAGAACAGTTGCGTGATGGGCTTGTCAGAGGAGGGGCACAAGGACAGACAGACAGGGTGCTAGGCACCCCAAGCATCACTGACAGGCACCCTGTGGGCTTATGCCTTGTGACTACCAGACAGAGGAGGGGCAGAAAGCATGTGCCTACCTGTACAGGCTCTCTGATGTCTAATAGGATGTGACCTTTGGAGCTTTTCCTGCTTCTGGGACCACTACAGGCGGGCTTGCCTCTGGCCTGTCACATACTCTCAGGAAGTATATAAGCACCTGATTGCCTGTAATACCTATACCCTCTGTCAAATCAGAGTGAAATCAGCCAGCAGGTTTTTGTTGAGGAGACAACACTCAGGCAGACATGGGTGCACGTACAGTGTAATCAAATAAGCTTTGTTTCCATAGAAAATCAGGCTAAAAACATAGATGCACAATTTGCTGCCCGACCATGCAGAGCAATATATGCCATCAACTTCTATCTGCCCATTGACAGATAAATTAAATGGTCTTATTTAATTCCTCAGTTGAGCTGGAGGCACTTAGCAGTATTCCCGTCCTCCTGTTTGCATCTGTTTTTTTCAGTAGCCTCATCCCTATGGTGGTTTCCTAGTACCACACAACAGAGTGCTGTCCCTCACCAACCAGCTTGGCTGTGTACAGGCAAGGTGAAAGGAAAGAGGTTGAGAGGAGGTGCTCAGTGACCCTGGCTAATGAGGACCCCTGTCAGGTGTTCACCGAATCAAAAAAGTAAAGCCAGAAACAGGCGGTTCTGGTCCCTGAATGCCCACCCAGCCCTGCTGTTTCCATGGCTGTATCTTCACATCTGCCCAACCTCTTCTCTACCTTATAAACCACCAGCTAGTCTCAGCCACATTTAGCAAAGAGGGAGATTTCTCCAAAATGTTTAAGCACACTTTGTGAAAATGAGCAGCTGGATAAAGGACAGAGATCTTATTGCTGCCTTCACTGAACAAGGTGCTCCTGAAAGACTGCCGGTCCAGAGAGCAGGTTACAGACAGGGCACACCAGGCTTTACTAGCTCACCTGGTCATGGGGTGCCTATAGGGAAGCCTGGGGAGGCGTTGGGACATATCAGAGCTGTTCCTTGCAGGGTCTGTATGAGGACCACCACTCATCCCAAATGCTTTGCAGCCATCTGCAGGGTCGAGTCCTTGATGGTGCAGGGGACCATCAAGCCTTCAGGATTTACTCTGTGGTCCAGGAGCGCGGTATGGAGCCACTCCCAGACTCAAACTCGAGTGCCTGATTGGGAACCCAAGTGTGTTGTTTTCAGCCATGAAGCAGTGTTTGGAAAGCTGCAGCCACACTCCAGTGTGCCTGCTTTGCAGGAGCTGTCAGAGCTAGCTAGACCTTGCTGTGCCTGACCTGCCTGCTTGTCTCTGGACTCCTATGCCACGCTGGTTTCCCCCAGGAGACAATTTTAGGTTTGGGACTGATAATTCTTGTCATTCAGTATTTTGTACATGTCTTTGTCCTAGACTAGCTGTGCGCTTTTGTAGTATTCTTTCTCATATCATCACAGCTTAAAAGTGAAAGCCTCAAACCTGGAAAACCTTCCTTCTGCTGAGTAATCCATGGAGCTTTCCCTGAAAGTGGATCACACTAAACAGAGTCTCTCAAAATCATCTACTGCTCTATTTTCACTTCAGCAACAGACACCATTAATTTTGGAGGCACGGGGAAGGTGACTAATATATGCCTAGCAGTCCTGGCTAGAAAAATTCATTCTTTCCCTGCATACCTGAGTTGCTTGTGAAAACAAACAGGTGGCTACAACTTTTCTTCAGTTAGTTGATGGAGACAGATCCCTTTTCAAGTTAAAGGAAGGAAATGTAATATTGTGCCTAGCATAAGGAAAGTTGTTCTATTTGCAGTACTGCAGAAAGAAGAAAAAAATTATAATTGAAGAAAAATTTTGATGATCTGGTTCTCTTAGTAAATTGGGAACAATGACCCTTGAAGGACCATAAAGAAAGTGAATGTCAAGATAATTTATTATTGTTACATTATCTACCTCATTTTTCACTTTTGTCTTACTGAGTTGTTCTGTCCCTCACAAGGTAATGTCCCAAACATTAATGAGCACCTTTTTATCTTTCACAGATGTGAAAAAGCAACAAACAGCTTTGAAAAGGAGTATTTTCTGCTAGCTTTATGTGTACTTAATTGTTTTGACACCAAAAATGAAGTACTTCTTTGATGCGAAGCATGTATTTGATTAGCAAAGTGGCCAATCACTAGGATAGCTGTTAAGTATGTGAAACTCCTGGACACTTCTCTCCGAAGCAACATTTGAAGGAGCAGCTATCTTAGTTCAGGGAGTCAACTAGAGAGGAAAAAATCCAAAACGGTTGGCATGGCTAATTGGCTTGTTATCTCCTTGTTTTGTTTTCTTCTGCTCTGTTCTTCAGGAGAGCCAGTTTCTATGCCTGTCGCCTTGACAAGAACTTGTATGTCATCGGGGGACGGAACGAAACAGGCTACTTGTCCAGTGTGGAGTGCTATAACCTGGAGACAAATGAATGGCGTTATGTGTCCTCGTTACCGCAACCTTTGGCAGCCCATGCCGGAGCCGTTCACAATGGCAAGATATATATTTCAGGCCAGTGTCTTTTATAAAATTCCTGCTATATAACAATCCCCCCACCACCAACAAAACCGGAACAGAACCCAGAACCACAGAGCTTAAACTCCTGCTGCGCAGCAACGTGTTTATTTACAGTAGCTAACAGGAGTCTATTTACTTTGCAGGAGGTGTTCACAATGGAGAATACGTCCCTTGGCTGTACTGCTACGACCCTGTGATGGACGTCTGGGCCCGAAAGCAGGACATGAACACAAAGCGAGCCATCCACACTTTGGCTGTAATGAATGATCGGCTGTATGCGATTGGAGGGAACCATTTGAAAGGTCACGTTGTTAATAGCAAAAAAGCATTTCTATGTCCCCCATCTCCTGATAAAGAATATTTTTGTTAGACAGCCGTCATTAAATACATTAAAAACCAGGCAACACAATTTAACAGGACACTTGAGCCAGCAATTTTAAAAACATTTTATGCAAATTATTTTAAAATTATAACAGTACATTAAATATATGAGTAATGAATGCTTTAGATAATAAAAATGGGAGCTTCCATTACTCAAAGGCATGGACAATTTGTCATTACCAAGAATTCAATGAAACAAACAGATTATTCTTTGACCCGAAAGTACCAGCAATATTTTCCTCTGTAAATCATTTTCCAAAATGTGCAGTTAGAGAGAGCTTTGTTCAGAGCAACACACAAAAGAAGCCTCTGATTTCATGAAGAGAAAGAGAAAAAAAAAATCCCAACAACCCAGCCATTAAATATGAGGACTTAGGCTCCTTAGATCCTTTTTTAGTATTAAATGTAGCTTGTTAATTATAATTCTCTTTAGAAGTCTTTTGTTTTCATCTTTTGGAAAGGTTTCATATTAAAATAACTACTGCTTAGGCATCTGGTATTTTTGTCTTAATACCTACATGCTGTCACTGTTTCTGCTAAAGAGATTCTGCTTACTCTGGCCACTTACACAAAGAGCACAGCTCCTGCTCCTTTGCCCTCTGTAATGCAGAAGGAGAAATGATGCTAACTGCTGGGAACACCAGGCCATGTGCCTGGATGGCTCTGGCACCTGAATCCCTGTGAGACTCTGAAGCCAAATGCTGCTTTTGAATATATAAGTGCCTGTGCAGCATGTAGGGGACAAGGTCTCAGATGCAGATTTTACCTGGTAAATAGTACAGGTGTATAAACTCCTGCAGCCAGGTGCATAGGTTTAAATTGTTTCCATCCTGCCTTCTCCTGGTTTTGTTTTTGTTTGTTTTTTTTCCTCCCAGTTTCACCTACCATCCTCTGGGTAAGAAGGAGCTTCTAACAAACATTGCATTTTTGCCTCTATAGCTATTGCCCTATATAACCTTGTTACATATGAACTGCTCACTGTTGTGAGAGTTATTTAACATCCAGGCTTCTGGAAAGCTGTGTCTGTCTGGTAGAAGGGCTTTGTGGAAAAGTTGTTTCTCCTCTTATGAGCAGCATCGTTGTGAAGTACCAGTGTCACCAAATGCCTTTTTCCAGAAAATCTAACTTCTCTTTTCTGTCATACTTTGATGGAGAAGGTGGTGGTGTCAAATAAAGCATCCCAGCATATTAAGAAAGCCGTAATTTTGCTCCAGTGTTCTGGTAAAGAAGATAGTTTGAGATAGGGGAGTGCCTAAATATTGGAGCAGGAACCAAGACTCCTGGGTTCTATGTCTGGTTCAGCTCACTTAACTGATACTGCTTGATAGAGCTCAAGAGTCTTGAGCTGAAACCCCTCTGTCCTTTGGTGATTACAAAGCAGCGCTAGCACGGAGCCCGGAGCACGGAGTTTTTTAATCTGTCGGGGAAGGATGGGAACCCCAGGCTTTTGGATTACATTTTTTGTCACCCTATAGACTTTGTCACATCAAAGCTGTGTGCTCAGGGCACACCTTAAATTGGCTTGAAAACTGAAACTGGTCCTGAACATCACAACCATCATGCAAAGCACCCAGTCCCTCTGGAACCAAGTGGCATAAATTGTCTAAGCTCTACCTTCCCTTGTTAGACATTGATTTCTGAGCGAGATTTAATTTGCTGACTTTTGAACAGATGAGGGCTGCTGACCTTTGAGCAAGGCTGCCAGGGCAGTCTTCTCCTGCATGTTCAAACTCGCATTAGTACTGGTAGATGAGGAGGGATATTGCTTAAACCTGCCTGCATCTTTGGTCGATTCTTACTGAGTGTTACTTTCTGATCTGTTCAGGTTCTATATGTACTTACGATTTGTAGAAGACAGTAGAACCAATGGTAAAAGCTGCCAATGGGTTTCTTTGAGCTAAAATCATGAGGCATTAGCATTACAGAAGATGAATTAAATGTACGTGGCAGTATTTTCTAGGAGGAAGTTTAACAGTGATGTTATAATGGTAATGATGTAACTGTAAATGTAATTTCATAAATTTAGCAGTACGACAAATAATAAAACAGTATGTAGTAACGCACGGTCTCTTCTCTCAATGCCTTCCTCCAGGTTTCTCCCATCTGGACGTAATGCTTGTGGAATGCTATGACCCAAAAGGCGACCAGTGGAACATCCTCCAGACTCCTATTCTGGAGGGTCGCAGCGGCCCTGGCTGCGCAGTCCTTGATGACAGCATTTACCTTGTCGGAGGCTACAGTTGGAGTATGGTGCGTACCTGCTTTCTGCAATGGCCTTTCTGTTCCTTCTGAGTTCTTGTGGCCACTCAGATGTGACCTGGAGGAGACGAGGGATGAAGTAGCTGCAGGGGCAGGGTTTGGTTTGGTTTGGTTTTGTTTCCAACTTGTGGAGAGTATAGAGTGTTTTTTCACCTTTGTGCTTTTCTGTGTGGGTGAGTTGTTGTTAGATTGCGTTCACTGCCACAGAGTAATACAATAATCAAATTAAATTTGGCAAAAGAGGTCGGTAGGACTAAATGCTTATATCTCTGCTTGTGAGGCCCCTGTAAAGCCAAACCTCTTGCAGATCACTTTCAAACACCTTTAAAGCCAATGTGTGTCTTGGATCTTACCAAAGCCATATTTAATATGACTTTCTGTTCTACCACAGGGAGCCTACAAATCTTCTACTATTTGCTATAGCCCTGAGAAAGGGACCTGGACAGAACTGGAAGGAGATGTTGCTGAGCCACTTGCAGGACCTGCTTGTTCCACTGTCATATTGCCAGCGTGCGTACCATACAACAAATGAGAGTCCCAGAGCGCTGAAAGGAACACTGATTGCATTGGGGAAAATAAGGACAGGTGACGTAAATATTTTATGAGGACAGGACTCCTGTTAAAACAGAGCTACCATAATTGACCCCTTATTCCATATTTCTGCTTTAGAAGCAAACTAAAAAAAAAACCAAAACCCAAATGTTGTTCCATCTCAAATAGATGCCGGTGTCTTTATGAAGCAAGTAGCTAAACCACACTGAACATTACATGCTGACAGACTGTCATTTCAGACTGATTTTAACTTTTTCCTGCTGCAGAGATATTCCTCACGTCAGATTTAACCTTGAAAAAAAAAAATGAAGGCTAACTGTTCAAATACAGCCTGAAGAGACAAGATCAGTATTGTGCATTGTACCTGCCTGCATGTGATCTGTGTTGAAGTCATGAGGATGTTGTTTTCATGAATGCTTCAGAATTCAGATAGTGAAAAGCTCCCACTGCATTGCAGAAATTGTCTCCTCCTCTGTAATCCTAACCTGCAGCTACTTCACATGCTCTGCAAGCAGCACAGCATCAGAAGATTATAAAAGGTAAAGAAGTATCGTTCAGTTTTTGCACAGCTTGGCAACTAATACACTCTGCCTTCAAAGTCCCCACGTGTAAGTGCAGCGGAAAGCAGACTACAATGAAAGCCATGCTTTACAGAGCACTTCGTGAAATAACAGCTTAGGGATTAGGATCAAATTCTTCTAATCATGCTTGTGTAAAATCAGAGTCATTTCACTGCAATCACATGGAATGACTATTTGTACATGAGTAGAACAGAAATTTGGTCCTACACCTTAAATTCCAGATTCATAAAAGAAGTTCCTTCTATGACCACTTAACAAAGCACCAGAACCCTTTATTTGCTTTTTACTCACCTGTTAGATAGGCATATCCATGCTAGTTGCTTCCAAAGACAAGGAGACTGCACTTAACTGTAAATGAATCACTTTGGACTTTTAAATGATTACACATAATTTTGGAGAGACACCAGTAAGCAGTTAAAATATTCCTGTGTGGTTGATCTTAAAGTGTACTCTGAAAAATTTTTACTATTGATCCAAAGTAATATGAGGCCAGGCTTTCCATTGCCTTATAGCCTATGTAATTATTTACACATTGCAGAGCGAGTTCAGAATGCTACCCCATGGGACCAGTAGCATTTAGGACTCGCTTCATGAACTCTTAGTTGCTTGCAGAAATCAGGCTGGCTCTTTTAAGCTTATATCTTTCTGTCCTGGCTTTGCAAAAGGAGTGATGAAATCTGAGCCTGAATCTTCAGCACCTTGCAGTTAACCACCTTGCAGTCACCTGCACCTCAGTAAAGTACACTCAAATTCGTCCATTGTGGTTTGCTGGTGCTGCATCCATTATCCTCAGAACCGACCTCTTCACTGATATAAACTGTCATTAACTCCATTGAAGCTGTTGGACTTGATGACCTTAAAGGTCTTTTCCAACCAAAATGATTCTATGATTCTAAGCCCATGGATGTACTTTGGTTTATGTCAGCTAAGGATCTGGCCTTTACTTTACCTGATTCTAACTGGCTGCACCAGGTAAAAGGCAAAGGAGACTCTGGTCCTTCATTTTCAAGCCCACACATACCTTTCACAATAGGACTTAGTGCATTAAGCAAGGAGCAGGCAACTACTGGAGGCTGGTTTCTGCTGCAGAGGCAATAGATGTGGAAAAGAATTCATTATTTGCTTTGCAAAATAGGAAGAGGGCGAATGTACACAGAAATTACACTATATATTGATGCTTGAGAGCAATATAAATAATGGAGAGCAAATACCACGGGACTGTTTCTCTCTGGCATCAGTCCAGTTTTATTGCAGTGCAACTCCCTTGCTCGCAGCAGAATTACACAGTTGTAAAATTGGAGTAATGCAGTAAAGACTGAAACCATACAAATGCAATAACCCAATTGATAAGGTAGCTGCACGCATGGAAAAAAAAAAAAACACAACTTGTTTAAACAAAATAATTGTTTGAAGATGCTAATATTTGAATGTGCTTTGGGGAGTTTTCCAGTGAGCATCACTAAGGAGCTCATAAAGGTGGAGCATATATCCTGAAATCTCAGTCCATTTCTACTATATAGTGCAATCTTAGTTGGTTTTGTATTTATTTATATTGTTCAGATCCAAGGGATCCCTTGTAAAATATATTTGGTGCAATCATGACTTTTTTTTTTCCCCTTTCCTGTTGAAAGTATATAAATATAAATATATATATAAAAGAAACTGTTAAGGTACTAAATGAGGAAACCACGAATGACACTTAAAATGAGGATAAGGTCTGCCATCCAACACCGACTGTCACCTGTCTCTACTAAGAGGGACCACTTTTAAAGGACATTTGTTGTCCGTTTAAGTGGTTCTTTTTTTTTCTTTTTTTTTAACCAAGATAATTTAAAGATTTATGAGGACTGTATGTAAATCTTTCTATCTTTCGGGAAGGCATGACCGAGGGAAGCGCTAAGTGAATAAGTCACAAAGAATGTAAATTTTGTACAGTACTAGACTGTGTAAATGAAGCTTGCTTGTAGGGGGGAAACTTTAAATAAAACTTTATGTACTAATTCAACTGTCTGCCATATTCCTACTTATAAAGTGTATGTATAAATAATATCTACATTAAATTCTTTGGAACTTTTTTTATCATATAGATGTGTGCGCTCCTTTTGTTTTCTGGCCGTACAGAACAGCCTCGTTGCTCTCCAGGTGTCATCACACAGCGCTTGTGAGTACAGCAGCGCAGTACGACTGCAGCCAGCGGTGCAGTGACTGGGCACTTTCCCCTCTGCCTGTGCCAGGCTGCCGCGGCCTGACCGTGGATGGAGCCCACGGCTGACACCCACCACTCACACACCCGGGAAAGGCCGCAGCCCAGCCCTTGGCTGCCACTCTCTGCATGGGAAAGGAAGGCCTCAGCCTGACTCTCAGCTGCCACCCACCACCGGGGAAAGGCCTCAGCCTGGCCCTCAGTCACCACTTGCCACCTGGGAAAGGCTTCGGCCCAACCTTCGGCCGCCACTCGCCGACCGGGAAAGGCCTCTGTCCGGGCCTCCAGCTCACGGTGTGCTGAGGGGAGTGAGGGGATGCCGCTCTGTCAAATGCAGTCTCGCTTTGGGGAATTCAGTGCTGGTTGTGGCAATTCCTTCCCTCTTCAAAATGTCCCTCCGCTGGTGGCTGACCCTTCTGACAGTGGGTATTTCTGTCCTTGGGGAAGTGCTGACAGAGGTTAGCAGGAGAGGAGATGGGACAAGAGGCATTGCCAGACTGAGAAGACAATGCAGGGGGTTTACCAGGAGGCAGAAACATTACCAGCAGCAGTTGCTATACTTACATGTATTATTTATTCATGCCTCCAATCTTTGTCATGGACCAAAACTTTCCAATGCAAGGCAGATAGATGTACTGAGCAAACAAAAAGGCAATCCCTGACTCCTCCCATGCTTATAGCAAGCAAGAGCTCTGCTGGGGGGTAGCTGAGTGCAATGCAAGAGTCTGGTCTAACAAGAGAGGCTCCGTTCTGTTCAGACATTTTATGAGGAAGTGAAAGGTGAGCCAGCAGCAACTACGGTTAAGACAGCACAGTGAATAGGACTGCTTCATTAATGAGTTTATTTCAGAAGAGAAAGGCAGGAAGAGGGATTTATGTGTATTTTTTTTAAAGTAATGTGGGCGAAAAGGAGAAGCCGAAAACAGTGGGCAGAGATATGATTTAGAAAAGAAAGGAATGAAGTGAGAAAGAAGAGGCAGGAATGAAAGGAAAAACAGAAAATGAGAGAGCCTGTGAGAGGAGAAAGTGGGAAGTTCTTGTGGATTAAAGGCACAGAGAAAACAAGGGCTGGAGTAATGAGAAAGGCAAAGATGGTTTTGGAGAAGCCCACATCAGAGCAAGCCTGGAAAGAAATGACAGGAGAGGTGATAGACAAAGCAGAAGAGAAGCATGGGAAAATGCAATAAAAGAGGACATGAAACAAATGTGAAACTAAATATGCACTTGGTGATGGCACCACTCCTATTTTCTTCGTCTAATCATTTACAGTGGCGTAGCTGTCAAGCAGAAGGATCAAGTCAGCAGAGTACTTGGGTGTTGCGATGTTCAAGCTTTCAATGCATGGGCTTCAACACAATAGAAATCACGAGAGAGATGCTCAGCAGCACCTCTCTGAGGTGCCCAAGCTGCAGCAAGCTCCCAACTGCAGCCAGCACCAGCGGTGAGGGAAGAGAGCTGACGGTGGTGGTGAGGGAGGGTGGAAGAAGAGAGATGTGTCACAAATCCTAGTCCCTGCTGGCATGGAGAGAAGCGTCTTTTCCATCTCTGATTCGCAGAAGAGAGTCATCTTTGGGAGCTGGACACCTGGACTGTTCCTCTCATACCAGACATCTCCTCTTTGTCCTCAGCATGGCAGACTTGCCTCGATACTTCTGCAAAGCCAGGCCTGGAAAACAACAGATGGATGAATGGAGCCATTTCCCTGGCCCTGAGCTGTGATCCCTTCCACTGCCCAGGAAGTACAAGAAGGCTGAATTGCTGCTGACTTGCAATCCATACGTGTGACCTTAAGGAGGGCAAAGATGGCATTTCAGAAACAGGCTTTTCATTGATTATAGCACTGTCTTCAAGAGAACTGTGCACCCACCTCTCAAACATGTCTGTCCCCCTTCCCACTTCTAATACAATGATATACCCTGCTAGCTGCATCTGTGAGCAAATTTCTGAGAAAAATCCATGCCAAACCTCATTAGATGTATCAGTTTGTATTCTATTATAGTCACATGCCAGTATAGTACTCCTCTTGCTTTTAAGGGGCAGACTATGTTGCAATTTAAATGGAGCTTTCTGTATACAGAAAAGGAGACAGAAATCCCAAACAGTGCTGAAGAGGCCAAGACAGTAATTGCCAGCACGTTCCCTCCTGAGCAGCTTAAGATATACGTTCCTTTTGCTGTCATCAGTGAGGCAGCGGGAAGGAGACAGTGTCTCATCTCTCAGGTCCAGCCCAAGGAAGGAGCAATGGGCAGCACTGGAGGTCAGAGTGGTTGGTTACTGGGGAAGGAAAGTACGCTAATGAATTCTGGAGGGCTTGTAATGCCATGAAAGATTCAGTTAATCTGCAGCATAGATGTCGATCAGCGAAACTGAACCCGACTCTCTGGACCTTGTCAGATGTATTCTGTGCATGTCAGTGTTCCACACCAATTACAGATTTTAGAAGATGCTCTCATGCAAAACTATGTGCCCTAATATATAAGCCAGCTCAGATGTAACTAAAATTAAAATCTGACTGTGGCAAATCTCTGTGATCCTGATATATGAAAATCCAAATAAATGATTTGTTCCCAGAAATGAAAAATAACTTCAGCAGGAAATTTCAAAATTACTTATGCAGTATTAATCCAGTTCAATGAATGCATCTTGTGTTGATTAATAAAGCAATCCTGAATTGCAAAGTAAAACGAGAGGAGACTTCTGGTGCTGATACATTTGTGTATTCCTGAAGCTAGAGAGAAATGTGTGCACGCAGGAGACGTGGTCAACCAGTGTAAACAGAGATTGAATACAAATAGCGATTTTCTAATTGTTTTCTCCCTGCAGCAGCAAACTGCCTCTGTGTCATTGATCCTTTCTTGAAGAACACAGGTACCATGTTACCTGCCACAATATTGAATGAGGACAGGACACCTAACACAATTGTACAGTGACTCCAATTAGCATCCAGGTGACATCTGCAGTCTTATCTGGCAAAGAAAAGCAAAACTTGAACTGTTTCTGCTGATTTTTTTGTCACACAGAGTAGAAATTTTGGTCAAGTTGCATTGGCTTTTGTGATCTACTGCCCTTGAATTTAATTGAGCTTAGAGGAGAACAAATACAAGGAACATATTTAGAAAGCAAAAACAAGAGAAGATTTAAATGTAGCATTTTTACCATGTTTTTCTTCAGCATACACACACACACACACACACAAATCAATTTAATTTCCTTATAGTGGTTTCATCACTTAAACTAAAAACCTACTCTTCAGTTCGGAGAACTAGCTTCAATCATTGCAGTGTTCAAAAGGCATGTTTGTTACTGGTTAAGGTATTTTACAAAATACCTTCAACCTCCTTAATGGTTTTATCTTTAAAATATGGTTTCTCATATCACCCTTAAACATCTTCCAGAAAGCTACACTGGAAAGCTTGCTTACTATCTCAGTACCTTGTGCAGTCTTCAGTTCCTGATTCTTTGCAAATGACGTTTGCGTTTGTACAAAACAATTCCGTCCTCAAAAATCTCTGGCTGACCAAGAATATTTTGTACGAATAGAGTGAGTGAACTTTAAGCATACTTCACTGTGAGTAGGAAATACTGAGACTGATGATCCATTATGTAAACAGCAAAAAAATTGTCACTTCTGGTGTATTTAGAGGTTTTGAGAAAGGTGTGTAAATATATGTGCTACAGCTTGGCACCTGAAAAATGCCAAGTTTGTAGGCCATACCAAAGATTCACAGAATCACAGAATGGTAGGGGTTGGAAGGGGCCTCTGGAGATCATCTAGTCCAACTCCCCTGCAGAAGCAGGTTCACCTAGATCAGGTTGTACAGGAACACGTCCAGGTGGGTTTGGAAACCTCCAGAGGAGACTTCACACTCTCCTTGGGCAGCCTGTGCCAGGGCTCCCTCACCTATAAAGTACTTTTTCCTTGAGTCTAAGTGGAACTTTTTGTGTTCGAGCTTTTGTTTATTATACCTTATTCTGAGTCCTCTGCCATTGTTTTTACTAAAAGGCAGTAAACTCAGTAACAGCACTGAAACTTGGACATTTTCTTTTAAAAACCACTGCTTTAACTGCAAAGATGCCATTAGTCACAACAGGGAGCGTAACCAGAAGGAGAATGTCTCTAATTATGGGAAGAGAGCACATTAAACTGTAGGTCAAAATCATGACTGATGGACTACCTTCAGGGCGAAAGTCAATCTTCAGACTTGCCGGAGTGGTTGGTAACAGGAGTGTGTGGGGCTGGCTGAGGTCATCCCACGCCCTGCCTCCCTGTCTCCCCACCACTGTGTCACATCAGGGGGCCTGCCCATCGCACTCTCAGCAAGGGTTTGCTGCCTCACCTTAACCTGCCTACCCATATGTCATCGGATATAGTCATCATCAGCATTAGAAAAGACTTCCTAATGTCTAGCTTAAACGTCTCTTTACTTTACACTAATTATTCTAAGAAGAATCTAAAAGAGAAAATGAATATTTTCCAAAAATTTCAGTCCACCATTAAATAATCTTAGGTCTTTTACAAATGACAGCACCTTCACAGCTGCTTTTCCTTCTGCTCTCAGCAGATGAGAACTGTTTACTCCCACTCTTTTTCCAGCAGCTTTTCTTTACGAACCCAAACACCATCAGCCTTCACTTTTCTCTAAGCCCACAACTCAGTCTCTCCTTCCTGACTATGCATTTTACACCTACCAGCAATCTTGATGTTCCTCTTTTTAGCTAACCTCCAGCTGGCTTACATCTTCAGCTGCACATTGACCAGTACAGAGAAGAACAGAAGATTTCTAACTTGCAGTAGTGCAGTCCAAGGCTGCAATGGACTGAAGCTTTGCAATGACATCTTCCCATCCTTAGTAAGCCGCCGTGTAACTTGCCCAGGTCAGAGCTGATCAGACCGATACTTTGGCACTATTCAAGACAAAACATCCTCTTCTTAACCGCACTTCCACCGAAGATGAGGAAGATAGCCATAATCTGGCTGTGTGGGATTCAGGTACAGAGTCCAATCCAATAAGCTTTAATGAATGACATTTACATGCAGGACTGCATAAAGATTAATTAACCTGCTGTAGGAAAGTGTGGCACTTTTATCAGTGGCTGGGCACTCAGGAAAAAATACTGTTGTCTTTTAAGCTCTTTTGCTTCCTTTAATGGCATGAAATGGAAGGCATTTGTGAATAATGATGTCTGGCACACCACCACCTCTTGTGAATTATTCTCCAAGCGTTCACTTTTGCCATGACATATTCCCTGCTGGTTTCGAGAACTACTGAGCACTGCCAGTACCTGAAATTAAATAATACAACATTTCTCCAACAGTGGCCTATCTTGACTAGCACAACGGGATCATGCTCTGGATTCCTTCCTCTTGTTTCTAGAGAGTGGCTCAAGTGAGATAAATTTCTGTAGCTATAGGTATTCCTGCTTTCAATCACAAAAACACCAGCTCTCCTGTGTGCCCAGTGAGAAATGCCGCTGGCCATCAGTTCCAGTTGGTTCTAGTGCAGTTACTTACCCTGAGCACATTTACATTCTGTGTGTCCATCTATGGACCTGTTAGTTCAGAGTTGAATCAGAAAAGCTTGTTGCAAACCATAGCGATACTGGATGTGGTTAACCGAGTCTTAGCATTCAGGGTTGCAATAACACTGGCCATTCCTCTTACAGTTCAGGGAGGGGAAATATAAGGTTGTAGCCTTGGCCTGCAAAGTGAATGGTTTATTAGAATTCATGTCCTATCCAGCCCAAAATGTCGGTAAGTGAAGTCTCAGACTACACTACACCCTGTGTCACTATACAACATTTCTATACCACCCCTGTGCCCTGACCTGGCCCTGTTTCAGACACAGTGACCCAACAATGCTGTTTTAGGGACTTCACCATGCAAACATTTTAGAATCCATCTGCAGAGTAGAATCAGCATCCTTGTACTTCACCAGACGACACATATTAATAGGTATGGAGAGGAGTCACAAAATCATTTTTTAGACCTGGAACAAGGCGTAATAGATGAGAAAAACTCTTCATTTCGTACTCATTGGTTCCAATTAGAGGATGAACTCTCCTCTATTTTCCAAAGCATGTTTAATTTTGAATGGGTTTCTCATGGATGGTGGCCTACCATAGGCAAATCCCATTTTGACAAGTACTAATTATGGACAACGCAGTGGCAGATCGTAATCTCTGTCATGAGAGCTATCAACAGGGATGCAGCGAAGGCTTTAACAGTGGGTGGCAGTACTCCGGGTCAAATTAATCACCAACATAATGACAATGAAATCAGTAGAGCTTTGGGATGTTAGGTTTGATAAAAGAAGCCATTCTGTTCTCTGTCTGACTATTTACATTGCAGCCCAGCCTCAGCTTGAGCTAATCTTTTGTCATGATGGCCTTTTTTTTGTCAGGGAGGAGAAAGAACAAAGAGCAGCTCCCCTTTCAGATGTGATGTTTTCATGTCCAGATCTGAGTGGAAGTGCAAGTGGATTACCTAAGTGTGAAGCAGACAGCTCCAGATTTGAACAGGCTGCTGTTCTGAGGCACATGAAAGGATCCAAAAATGTCAGTGGAACTTTTGGGGGGATGTAACCTCAGAAGTGCTGACATGTGGGAAGTCAGCTACATTTGGCTTTGGATTCTGTCACAGGGCTTTAGGAAAGTCTGCCCTTCCTCCTTTGCCTCCTTTTGCCACAGCCACAAGGCATGAGGTCTAAACAAGTACCCAGATAGAGCACAATGTAGGCAACTGCCAGATGAAGAGACATGCAGACACAGCTGAAAAAAACAAAGAAGTTTCTAGGAATAACCAGGTGAGCGGATTCTGCACAGAACAATACCACATTGTGTCAAATTTTAGCCCAAGTCAGCCTTGCCCTACAGCTATGGACTCACTCACGGAGAGCACTTCATGCTACTTTAATTCTGTTTTAGATACATGTTTCATGCTCTGCTGCTAATGGCTGTTTCTGTAATACCGAGCCTTGGAACATTTCTCAGCACCCACACTGATGCACAAGCTCCCTCTGGACCCCCAGGAAGGACATGTGCAGGAGCTACCACCTTCTGAAACAGCTCTTCAAGCTGCACAGCCCAAGGCATCATTCAGCACATCCCAACAGGTTTGTATTGGACACAGACACTGTGACAAGCTGTGCAGTTTGTGTACCCATGTGGCACAAACATGAAGCACCTCCTCGTTTTGCGATGCAGGCCTCCCCCATCCCCTGTCCTACCCTGCTAGGGGTTATCTCCCCATGTGCCCTGTGTCTTCTGACCACTCAGCAAAGACTGCTTTGATGAGGGTGACGTAGCCCAGCTTCTTTGTCTGGAGCTACAACAGAGAATTTTAATTCCTGCATCCACAGTCCCACATAATAGAAAGACTCAAATGTAAAACAATGTCTTTCCATTCGCCTGTTTAGCACCAGAGTGGTCACAAAAATGTATAACAATCCTAAAATCCACATAAACTGCCAACCATCCATTTTGGATCCATTTTGTAACTATGCAGAATAATCATTTATTAGAGTGGTTAAAGGAGATTTAGAGGGAGGAAAGAGCATGGTGACTTCCAAGGGGAGAGTGAGTGATTCAGTGCAAAAAGGGTAAATTTCATCTGCACATTCTTAACTGCGAGGACATTCTGCACATCTCAGGAGTGCACTAAGTGGTGCAGTAAACCAGTAAATTAGAAGAATGTAAATTCTTTAGTAGGAATTGCACGCAAGGGAAAAATGCTTCCTCATGCTCATATTTGTTTTCATGAAAATAATGTAGACTCTTCCTAAAATCGTACTGGTACAGAGCTGAGTAAGACATCAAAACCAGTAATAGATATTACACTGGACTAAGAAATGGCAATGACACAATTATCTCCTGTGTTTCTGATGATCACTGCGATAAAGCGAGGAGCTGGCATATTTAGAGCCTGGCACCAAGTAGGGAGCCTCATAGCTCCCTTCCCCTCTCTCTCTGTCTGTCTTATTTATCTCTCATTAAACTAAATTGTATTCTTATTGGCTGACTGACCTCTGATATTGTTATTAATTGATTTATATAGTGCCTTTCACAAGCCTCAAGGCACTTCAGAGGATTGCAAATATGTATAGGGATCACTTCACCAATCATCTAAGTGCAGCCACCTTTGGGGTGCAGACCAGCGGCCGTTGCAGTGCCACTGGAAAGACTTTGGGTTAGAAAAGTGAGATAAGTCTCTACAACTACCTGAAAGGAGATTGTAGGTGGAGGTGGGGGTCGGTCTTTTCTCTCCAGTAAGGAGTGACAGGACATGAGGAAATGAACTCAAGTTGTGCCAGGGGAGGTTGAGATTGGACATTGGGAAGAACTTTTTCACTGAGAGGGTTGTTAAACACTCGAACGGGCTGCCCAAGGGAGATGGTGGAGTCACCATCCCTGGAAATACTTAAAAGACACGTAGATGAGGTGCTGAGGGACATGGTTTAGTGATGGCCTTGGCAGTGTGAAGTTAGTGATTGGACTTCATCTTAAAGGCTGTTTCCAATCAAAATGATTCTATGATTCTATGAAAGGAAGGTAGACTTGTGAAGCCAGGACTTCTAGCAGTCCTACCACCAAGCAGCTGCCTTGAAATCAGACTGGGTCAGAAATCTTTAAGAAAAAAAGACTCATTCTGGCAAATGATGGCTGCATCTTCCATTGCCAGCAGCGTGCATCTGCGAGCCCCTCAATACCCAAAGGGCTACTACAGGTGCTGGTAGGAGCAAAAACCACATACAGGCACGATCATTGAACAGCTACACAGAGCCAGGCCCAGTTCTCCCTCCTCTTGACATGTCAGGCACTTGGAAAGATGTTAGGGACTTCAGAACAGGCTTTCACACCGCACCTGTGTTTAGCTCAGGACCCAGAATATCACAAACAGTGTGTAGTGGCTGCTAGCACCACTGCTGCCTTTCCTTGATGCCTACACCGTGATGAGTGGCAAAGAGAAGAAGGGTCAAATAGGTTTAACGTGGCCACTGAGAAAGGAAGGGATCACACACATCAAAAAACAGCACAGATCTCCTCCACAGAAGGGCACTCAGCCCTCCTTTCCTCATCCTCAGTGGGGACTCCCAGCATGACAGCAGGACCACGTCTATAGTCCCTGTAAGCATTGATGCCGACTTCTCAAACTTGAGGAGGCTGTAGTTTTTCAGTGTATGAGCCTGAGCATTCACAATAAACATTTTTAATATTTTCCATCAATTATAGATGAGAGGGCTCTGTGTTTTTTCAGAATATTATAGTTTTGTCTTCATTTGAAACATCTGAATGCCTCTAATTAAAAAAAAAAAAAAGTCTTTCCGAAGGTGAAAACATCACAGAGAATATCAGAACTATCTCTGTTACGTTAGGTCATTAAAGCTACTTAGACCTGAGTGAAATGCATTGTATAGATCTGAAGGTTTTGAACCCTTCCCCATTAAAACAAACCCTGAATATGAAAAACTGCACCCCTTTTCAAAGCAGAATTAATTTCACTGGCTCCATTAACAAGCAGGTCTGCTCTCTTCTTATCTTTCACGAATTCTATGCCTGATTGCATTTATGTTCTCATTTAGCATCTCAAAATGGGCACTTTCTTTCAAGAAGGGTTAGTGCATGACTCACCCGCTTAGTTAATCTGACTAATTAGCATACTATCACCCATTAACAGCATTAGAACAACAACTGTAGCTCTCACTACCTCCCCATCTGGAAAACAGACCTCTTCTAGTTTGCAAGGACATTGGTTGCTCTCCATCTTTTGGTAACCGTGGGGTTATTTATCACACCAGCATGAGATTCCAGTTAGCTCTGGAAGGGGTGACATAATTCTTAATATCCTGCAAAAAGTCCTCTGCCAATAAGCTTTCCTGGTGACATATTAGAAATTGTTCTAAAATTACATCCTTAACTCTGAAGGAAACCCCTGTGGCACTCGAGCCGCTCCCCTGCACCTCTTCCAACTTCATCGAGAGAAACTGATGATGGAAACTAAAGAAGCTTTTCTTATGTATGATAAGTCACAATAAGTGTATAGATATTGAAATCTTTTGTACTTCAACGAGCCCCAGCAGTCTTGGATTTATTTCCCACAGCTATTCTAGATGTATCAAGCCAGGCTCAGACAGAAGTAAGATATGTGGGTCCTTAGAAGAGTAATTTTCCGGGAAGCATGCTTTGTAAACCAGGAACATTTTTATTCATAGGGGTGACACTGGGAACAGCAGGTTAAAAGACTGAACCAGGGAAGCCAAGTCAGTGACTACCAGACCTCCTTAAGACAACTGCAGAATGCCCGAGGTGCTCATGGAGGTGCTCATGGAGATTTACACACCTAATTTCAGTCTGCCCCAAATAGGCTGAAAAGCTGTAGGACCCAGATAGGTGTGAATTTCTATTATTTAGCTCAAAGGGCTGTTCATGGGAAGCCTAATTATGGTCACTTAAATGCCAGGGCAGTTAATCATTTCACTGCTGCTCACTGTACCAGAAATACCTACCACCTAACAGGCTTCCTCCCTGTCACCAGCATGCAGGTGAGACCCGATAGTGGCAGGCACCTTTCCACCACACTCTCAAGGAATAAATCTGTGGCCTATAGAGGCCAGCGCTGCCTCCGAGGCCCTCAGACAGTCCTCAAAGTGAGATGGGAAACAGTTCACTCCCTTGCTGTTAGTGTGGAGCTGTCGGAGGCTGGTGTTTGGCTGGGTTATTCAAGCAATGCTGGCTTCTTTGGATGCCTGGGAGCCAGCGCCGGCACTTGCAGGTTGTGCCTGGCGTTTTTGTAAGAAGGACTTGTGACCTCCTCAGCCAGCAGTGAGAATTGGCAGACATAGTAGTTGAAAACATGGATTTTCAACATAATATCATAAGCCTTAGAAACCTGAAATGTTTAGTGGGCCTGGAGATTTTACCTGACGGGAATGTCATCGATGACAGCAAATCCATTCTCCAGGGTGGCTTGTGTTGGACAACGCCACAGCTCACACTAAGTGGCTTCTATCTGCTTTGAATAGTGCAGAGCAACAGAGCCTCCAACAAAAAATTCCTCATGGAACACTGGTCCCTGCAGGAGGTGACACTGCTTATACCACCCCCTCATGCTGTTACCCTTAATGACTGTCCCTGCTGCAGCTGAGGTTGAAAAGAGAGAGCTCCTAGCACAGATGGAGCAACACCAACACGTCTCAGGAATCCGGGTCTTGATTTCAAAGTGCCCCTGATGGTACTGATAATGATTTTGTCCAACTCACATTAGCAGCTAAACTAGTTTCAGGACCAGCGGAGGGCAATATTGTTTTGGCTTCTTGGACTAAAGAGACCTAGGCACCAGCTAGAGCACTGAGGTGGTTATGCAAGGCAAAGCTCTTTCTCTGGGCACAGAATGACTTTTTGCTCCACAAAAACCAGTCCGCAGGGAAAACGGTTGCTGGAGCACCAGCACCACCTTGTGAAATGCCTCACTCCCTGAACACCAGCTTGCTGTAGAAATCCACGCTTTTGTACAGGCACCGTGATCCCAGACCAGTGCACATGGAAAGACAGGTGCAAGTAGCTGCAAGGTGCAATAGATTCTCTGTACATACCAGTTCACTTGTGACTTTAGTTATTTTCATCATTATGAGCTTGACTTAATGTTTAAAATTTCCCAGTTACACATCTAGCACAAGTTCAAGTCTGAGAATATATGTTAAAGAGGTAAAAAAGGGGTACTTAGGCCACATTTTGTGGAAATACAGTCTAGTTAATGCATGATCTGAAGTACTTCTGAGCTTCAGCAAACCATTCAGAAGGTGAAGTCACCAAGCCTGTGAAAGCAGCTGGTAGCTTAATTCCTTGCCCATTTTTAAAAATAGTTCCTTAGGCTCCTTTTATAATATTAATTCCTTTCTTTTAACATTAAGGGATGTTCATATTTTGTGTTGACTCTCTTAGCACTTTTGACCCAATCTTGCAGTGCTACGATTTATTCTGCTGTAATTTCTCTCTCCCGCCTGAGACTTTGGTTCATTAATTGTTTCTCTTGAAAGAAGAGTTTTGAACTTGTGCTCAGTGAAGAGCTGTGGCATTTCTCACTTTCCATCTCTGGCACCTGTGGTGAGCACTGGCTGCTAACAGGTGTACATGGGGTGGGCGGCTGCTGAATGGTCACTGCTGCTGAGGTGCTGAGCAGCCTTCCGGAAAGATGGAGGAGCGATAGGGCTGAAGATAGGTTGGAGAGACATGGCAGGGATGTGGTCTGAACTAGCAATGAAGTGTGGAGTGCCTGACGGGAAATGAAAGCCTGATGGGAGTCGCAGGGTAGAGGTGGGCTTTGTGGAGACAAATGGTGAGGTTTTTCCCTTCCTCACCCCACTCACCTCCTGCTGCCACATCAATACCTTGTCCTGCTTGTGCCATGTATGAGGGAACCACGGTCCCCATGGAAGCTCCTGCAGCAGAACCAGCACAGCCCTGGCACACACCACCAGCGAGCACTGACAAGTCCTGCCATCCAGGCTGCACTGGAGCAAATCTGTCAGGAGAAGTCATATCTCTGGTTAGACCTGCTGATTTGGCTGAAAAAAAAAAAACCCAAAAGCACAGACAAGCTATCTAGCTTTTCCTATCTGCAGAGACGTTTATGCCTGAAAACTTGGCTGGTTTTCCAGCTATATCAAGTGCTTCAAGAAAGACAAAAGTATCAATCTATATCGTGACCTGTTCTGGGCTCCCAAGTTCAAGAGGGACAGAGAACTTCTGGGGAGAGTCCAGCACAGGACTACCAGGATGACCAGGAGACTGGAGCATCTTCCTTATGAGGAAAGGCTGAGGGAACTGAGGCTGTTCAGCCTCGAGAAGATTAAGGAGGGCCCTCATCAACACTTATGAGTACATTAAAGGCAGATGTCAAGAGGATGGGATGATACTTTTTTCTGTTATCTCCAGAGATAGGACAAGGGGTAATGGACACAAGCTGGAACACAAAAAGTTCCACTTAAACATAAGGAAAAACTTCTTTGCTGTGAGAGTGAGGGAGCCCTGGCACAGGCTGCCCAGGGAGGGTGTGGAGTCTCCTCCTCTGTAGGTTTTCTAGACCCACCTGGATGTGTTTCTGTGTGACTTGATCAAGGTGAACCTGCCTTAGAAGGCAACTTGGACTAGATGATCTCTAGAGGTCCCTTCCAACCCCTACCATTCTAGTCCCTTCCAACCCTTAGCATTCTATATTCTGTGATTTCTTCCTGCACTCTGTGTCTGTTCTATGTGTAGATCATCACAGCTACAACAGAATTAAGAGTTTAGCACATGCCATTCAGCGTGGGCTGCAGATCTGTGCTTGCTGAAATGCTGTCCAAGTGCCAGATGTGTACACCTCAGATCATTTTTAATTGTGGCCTTTATATGTTAAACCTTGCCTTTACAGGGAGCAAAATTTATTTACACAGCACAGAAAGAGACAGAAAATTGGAACTAAAGCCTGGAGAGACTTAACATGCTATTGGGGTTCCTTTTGTGTGAGAAGCATCTGTACTATTTATATATAATTATTAATGATAGGATAGCAGCAAAGATAAGTGACTCAGTGGAGGCCAAGTAATTTCTCAAAAGCCATGGATTTACAGAAAATATCGCCATCTTTAAAGTGTGACTGCAAAGAACAAGTTGGCAATGCAAAAATCATTCCTTTTATTGATCCATCATACATTCATCTTTCTGATAGAGTTTTGATGTTAAGAATATTACTGAAAGCTTTAATGAAGACTTGAAATCTTTAGTCATCAAATAGGTCCTTCAAAAACCTGAATTCAATTCAGGCTTTGAACTTTTTGTCGCATGATTCTACCAGGGGCACCATAAAGGTTCAGCTGCTTTTTTATCTCTTGCTGTGATATTTCTGTCCTAAGGAATCCCTATTAGTGTAGTACATTTGCCATGTTTCTGGCTCAAGAAGACAGCAGGGAACTCTGTCAAAAAGCCTCCAATTTTAATGACAAGAGGGGCTCAATGCTCATTGATCCTAGACTTCAAGAAAGAAGTTGACTGTACTTAAGAAGACTTGCACGTCCACATATCTGTCACTGCAATGAAAACAGAGAAATGCAAAAAGGTCGTACCATTATGCGATTGTTGCCACGTCACATGACAGGACAATGTGTTGGTTCTACCTTACTGACACCAGTTACTGCCTCTTTTAAATCCATGCCTGTCCATCTGCATATATTCATGTACTTGCCAACAGCCCTGCTAAAGTGAGGCTAAGCGTGCAGTAAGGAATGTGCAGGGTTAGTCTTAACTCACCTGTGAAAAGCTGAGAGAGAAGACATCCTTCTCTTCTGTTACAGTTAGTGTTACATTACTAAAAACATTGAATTATAACTTTATTTAGATAGAATTATTAATTGTCACATGGATCTTTAGCTCATTATATCAGTGCATCCAATTATCTTCAATTCACAATCCAGTTGGCTTATAACCCACAATCACAGGGAAAGACTTCATACATCCTCAGATTCTCTCTGGAGATGTCTATGTTCCCCATAAAAAGGGTGACTTTAGAGAAAAAATTGCTAAAATTTTGGTTATTGAGAAAGTCACAGAGTATAAGTTTATTGGGAATGGTATCTCACTCTTCTGCAAAGCTGGCACAGCCTTCACGACAGGGTGAGCAACATACAAGCACATTTCTATTCCTGCCTCAGGAAAAGCAAAGAACAGAACAATGCTGGACTGAAGCCAAGCTGTTGATACGTCCTCTTCTTCCAGAGGATAGAGATGATGCTCCTGGGAAGGGTTCTTCACCCCAGCATGAGCTCCAGAGTAAGCAGCATAGAGAGCAAGACTGCTGTTTTGCTGGGCTCTGTGGTCCAATAGCTTAGCCAGATGCCTACATTGTCTTTGCGAAGTGGCAGTTCCTGCTCTACTTTGCTGAGGAGAGAAAATTAGAACATTAATGTTCTGATACTGAAATTGTATCATTGCACACAGTGGCTGAAGACTGTTCTGAGTTTCTTTTATTATGCTGATATTTAATCCATCACATACATAGCCATCATAAACAGGAAGGGACTTGGACCATCTATCCACTCAGCTACACTTGATCTTTCCTGAGCAACATTTACTAACCAGATCATAACCCTAACAATGAAGATGCCAGCATCTGACTAGATAACCTTTAATAGTGCCTCTCTTAGAGGCTCTTAGACATTTCTTAATATTTAAACCAAATCTCTCCTGATGCAACATAGACTCCTTGCAGCAACAACTTTACAGGTTGTTGTCATCTATGAGGTTCTTCCTGCCCTCCACCATTTATGTTTTTGAAGATGGATAATCTGCTTTAATTTCTCAGCCCAGTTCCTTTAATCTTGCCAAAGATTTTAGAAAAGAATCAAAAAAAAAAAAAAAAAAGGCCAGATCCATCTTTATTTGCAGCTTTCTTTAAGGGCTCAAAGTGTTCAACACTGGACACAATTCTCCAGCTGAATACCACACCTGCACTGAACAGAGAAAGAAAACTCACATTTGGTATAACTTCCAGATCTTCTCCGTGACTTTTATGCTGGTTTTGCTATTCCTAGTTTTGTGGATTTCAGACTGCAGATTCTCCTTGCCAAGTGTATGTTTTTTCCTTATGAATTTGCACATTATTTTGATCTCATTGTCTTCTCCAAAATACCAGGTATAATCTGGATCCTAATTCTGCCTTTCAAAGTGTTTACAGCTCTCTGAGCTTGGTGTCTTCTGTAAATTTAACAAATAAGCTCTTTATTTTGTCAACAATGTCTTTACTGAAATTTACTGTTAATGAATATTCAACACTCAGTATTACCAAGTCCGTGACAGACCTCTGGGACATTCTCCCTTGAAACACGCTCCAGCGTGACAGCGAGATGCTAATTATTCCCTTTAGTTTTTGAAGTAGTTTTAGACTGATATATCCAGACTATATTTCCTTTACTTGCTCATGGGGATTCCACATGTAACTGTGACAAAAGTCTCTCTGAAGTTATGATTTACAGACTCTCATTCCTTCTCCCCTAATCCACAAGTCCTGTTTCCCTGTCATAGAAGGAAATTAGGCTGGTTTAATACAATTTGTACTTGACAAATCCAATTTGTCCTTGCAGCTAGTTTAATTATTTGTTCCATGAGTCTCTGCCTCTTTCTGTCCCTGCTTTCTAAAGATAAGCATTAGGTTTATCATTTTCCAGACTTAACCTGTGTAACTTATCTGCCAGACATTTCATTACTTGTTTTCATCTCTAGCTTCTTCTGAAAGTGAGATTTGGTCAACTTCCCAGTCATTGGGCAGCATTATTTTAAACTGACACACTCCTATGTGCTTTGTAATGTGAGTGATTAATGGCTCCAGAAGAGCTTTGGAGCACTCCCTTGGTGTTAACTGTCCTTATTTCAGAAACAGTATCAGTGGTTACACTTGCAGATAAACTACAGTCACAGTTGCTTTGTTCTCCACAACCACAGTGCTGCCATTGACTTGTCAGCTCTGCTTTGGTTAGCCACAGTCTGCAGCAGTCTGAAGTAAGTTTGCTCCTCAGTCTAAACAACCACAAATTTCAAATTTCAACAAAGTCAATTTTGAGGCAGATCACTTCTTGGATTTTGATTTAATTTATGAAAGATCATGTCCCCAGTACAGTACAAACTTTGGTAGTCTCTAAAGGAGAGAAGAGTCAAGTTTCAGAATCTGCTTCAATTTTCTGTCTAACAGCTCATCATCCTGTCTTCTCTCACCTCTTTGGTCCTCCAATGACACCAGGTCCTTTCTATGCCTCGTGAAGCACAGTGCTGGAGAGACAAGCAAGGTGGAAACTCTAGGAAGAGTGTGGGAGATGATGGATGAGACAGTCATGAAAAAGGAGTAAGCAGAGTTGTGCAGAGTTGTACAGAGTAGCATATGGAGAAAATTGGAGCTATGCGTGTGATGGCAGCACGCCATCAGCTCCCTCAGCCATACTCCTTTAAAAAGTCCTAGCAGTGACTTCAAAATTTCTGGTGTATAAATAACCAGAGAAGGTTAACAAAAATAATTTTGCACAGAATGGTGTTCCTTGAGAAAGTGCCAATTTCATGCTGTTGGATTGTTCTGTAGCAATATTAAAGTTTCCAGGCAAACTATGAACAGACACATTTCAGAAATACAAAATTAATTATCTGCTTTCTGTTGGAAGGGGAAGCAAGTTTGTCACACAGCTCTACAACCCGTGTGTCCCACTGCAGGAGTCTATTTTGCTAAACAAGGCATAGGGGCCTTTCTCAACATTTTTTTATAGTCTCTCCAAAGGACATTCAATTGCTCGATCAATATTTCAAATGATGCACCCAATCACTCTTTGACCTTTGTATGTGCGCGGACCTGGATAGCAGTTTGATTTGCTTTAACTGTAAATCAAAGAAAATGTTCTTGATTTAGAACAGAGCTTTTACTTAAGGGAAGCATGTCTTTAAGAGGAATAGGCTGAGTTAGAACTGAGCATTTATCATTTCATACCTTTGTGGTATAACTCTGTCCTCTGTTATGTCTCTCTTCAGAGGGTACTAAACATTCAGGTTCATATAGCTTCCCTCCCTTCCACACCTCCCCCAAGACTTTTGCTCTTTTTTTAGAGGCAATGTGGAAGATGTCATCCATGTTGCTTAGGAAGTTATAGAGGCCAAAAGACAATTTATTTATTCCTGTGAGTTCTACGGTTGCTGTTCTAATAGCTCATCACAGGATGTGAACTACTTGATTACACCTCACCTTCACAAAGTGTTTTACTTCAAAGAACAGCACGAGAATGCTAATCCTCACAGTAAGTCTAACCCACTTGTGAATCAATGATGTCATCAAAAAATAAACTATGGGATAAACTATCACATTTTACCAGGTATCTTCCATGCTACAGGACATTTCAGGCACTCTTGCTCCAGATTCCCAAGGTGTGGTAACCAAACTGATGTAAGCTATGGGATATTCCACATCCATAGGCAGTGTGCAAGCACAGGGCTCGGCTGTGCTACCCTTCTCCAACCAAGCTCCCCTACCTCATGTTAAACATATAAACCTGTATCCAAAGTATCTTAGAAAAACAATCAAAGTGAAAATGTTTTATGTGGATGTCAGTGGGCAAAAATATTTTCTTTCACCGGGGCAAGATGGAAGCCACCCACCACCCCAGGCTCCAGCACTAACTAACCTACAGCTGCATAACTGCCAGCAAGCAGAAAAGAGGCTGTCACCACAGTGGCCCTCTCAGCCCTTACAGGAGCACCATATGGGCTCAGCAGCCTGTGACCAGATCTGGGCCCAAGGCCTTTGATCCTGGCAGAAATTCCAGACACAAGGAAACTCCCTATACTTGCTTTGCTCACTTGAGGCAACATCTCCCTATCCAACATACAGAAAGCTACATCAAAGTTTTTTAAACTGTCACCGTATTTACATTACTTTTAAAACTTGTAACCTTAATTTATATCATAACTGGTTTTTTAAAAGTCAAAGGTAATAGCTTAACTTTTCAAAATTATTAAACATTTTACAGTTTTGAAAGCTTGAACACTATGAGTAAATAATTTTACCTGTTTTCAAAGAGAGTCTTAAACTAAAACTACGTAAGAACTGAATAACAACTTAAAAATCATCAATGTCTCCCTGACAAATACTTAGGACTCAAAGTTTTTTCAGTGGAATTATGATTACAAAGGAAATAATCAGATTGCATTTTTTGATACTCACAAGACACTGACTCAGAAAACACTAGCTGTCCAAATGGTGCAGGCAGTGGTAACAAGAAAAAGAGAACTTCCAACAGTCAGACTAAGCCAAGGGAAATTAGGAAGGAAGGGAGACAATAGTGAAATAAAAAGTAGAGAGAGAGAGATGATGAATGAACTATATGCCACAAAGGTCCTATGTTTCAAGGGCTGAAGTTCTTCAATCTCTGCTTCAGGGCAGTGAGGGACAACTGAGAGATGTAACGGTGGGGCTGCAGCAGAGTTAATTTCTGGCTTTCTAGCAGATTATAACTTCATTTTTACAGAACTGTCAGGTTCTTCAACTTCTGTGTTGAGAAAATATATTTCTGTTCAGCTGAATCATGCAGTACAATCGCAATAAGTCTTCTTTCCAGGGCTGCTTTCTGCAGCCAGTGCTTTTATGGGACTTGAATGAGGTTTTGGTGATTCATAGTACTTAAACTACTCAAGAGCACTTTTTTCAATTGGAAAATTCTCTTGAAGTAAATGCATCATCAGCATGATTGTCCATGCATGAAAGAACTACAAGCAAAACAATGAGCACCATTTTTTAAAACTTACACTTAAGCCAAGAAAAACAGTTATTGTGAACTATTAAAAGACCTTATTTTTCAGTTTCCATGAATCTCTCATGGAAAACATGGGTTATCCTTGTCTCCGCATCTCTTATTCTCAGAATCCCAAATTGTAAATGAAAAAAAATATAATGGGCACATTGGTTTAGAATCATTAACATGATACATAGCAACATAAATTATATTACTTACAACAGATTAACTGTATTATCTACAACTGGTTTAGCCTTATTCTTGTAGCAGTCTTTTCCAGGAAGAAGCCTATAAGACCTAGGCATCTCTTTTGTGCTTTCAAAATGGTAAATATAAATAAAATGCTATTGAAATATTTTAAGGATTTTAATGGAAAATGCTCTGGCATCTGCCAAGTACAATGTGGAGTTGAAGAATATGTCAGGTACTTAAATGAAAACATAGACCTGCATTTTTAACATTCATCTGAAGAAAAACATACTATCTGTGGGTTATGTGTGTGCATGTGCCTATACAGCGTTTTCACAGATGTTTTGATAGTGGTGCTTAAAATATATTTCTACTCCTAATAGCATCAGTGAAATCTTTCACTCTTACTCCATTGTGGTAGTGTTTATTTATTTATTCACTTAAATAGCCTTATATGATATTTTAAAAAAGCCTATCTGGAACTCTGCATGTTTTTGACATACAGGAAAATATAGACATACCAGTGAAAACAAGTATAAAACCAACGACCGCCATTAAATCAGAAAACAGTCATAGAAAAATAAAGCTATTCCCTGTTCTGGACAGTCATTCAGATAACCTGCACTAACCAAGGCCATGAGGGCAATTTGAGAAGGTGACTTTTAAGATTTTTAAGTCTTTAAAAAAGGGACCCCCCAAATGCCCAGCTCTGAATGCACCTAGCTCAGTGCCAGTTTTGTGCCCCGTGACCAGTGGGGAATGGAGATGGGTCCAGCAGAACTGAAAATCAGAGGAGCTGAGTGATTTCACAGCAGTGGCACAGTCCAAATGTGAGAGCTCCTCACCAGGAGCTCCCTGCTAGCATTGCTTGTTCCTGATGAAAAATGAGACGATGTGTGCCCACGTTGCACTTTGAGTGGAATTTGGGATGCTCTTGGGTGTGGAAGAAGAGCCCTGCTGTGGAAAGTTGACTTTTCTGGGAAGCTGCCAATTGCTAATCAAAACTCAGAGGATTAAATTCTGCATCCAGCGGATACCAGGGCCTCTCCTCCAAAAATGACACTCCACCACAGGTGGCAACACTGTGGCTTCCACTCTGCCTGTGACAGTGACAGCCACTGGGGTGGCAAGTCCAGATGTGGAAGAGGAGCACCCAGCATGGAAGCTAGTGGGAATGACCATGGCAGAATACATGGACACTGGAGCAAGCCAATGACAGACAGCTAAGGGAGGTCAGCTAACACCTACAGGTAGATGATGCATGTTCACTGGTTTATTCCTCCAGCAGCTTTGTTTGGTTAACTAAAACTGAAATACGGGTATTTCTACTAAAGGTGATACAGATGTAGCCTGTGTCTTCTCAGGCTCATCTATAAGTAGACTGTTTGCATGGTTTCCTCTTTGTTTCCATTATTGTTAAAAAAGGAGTTTGCAGAGTATGTAAAAGCTTCCCATCAGAGTTCTCTGTCATGGCCACTTGGACTTTGGCATGTGGCCTCTCTAAGCCACATACTCCATTTTGAACTTATAGGAGTAACGTTGGGCCTGGGAAGAAGGGAGGGGTGGGGGAAAGGTGTTTTAAGATTTGGGGCTAATTCTCGTTACCTTGCTCTGTTTTGATTTGTAGTAAATGAATTTAATTTTCCCAAACTGAGTTTGTTTTACTCATTACAGTAATCACTGAACGATCTCTCTGTGATCTTGACCCAGGAGCTTTTCACTATATTTTCTCTCCCTCTATCCATCTTAGAAGGGGAGTGATAGAGCAGCTGTGGTGGGCACTTAGCATCCAGCCAGAGACAAACCAACACACCTTCACTTCAGGACATATGGGAGGTAAACATGTGAAATAACTACTAACATGTGAACCAAAATAAAGCATAACTTCAGCCCTATATTATCTTTTCTAATACACACACATCAGCATAAATGCTACTAAGAAAAAAAATGAATTCTGACATAGCTCTGCAGCTACAAATACCTTATACTATAGCTTAAGCTAACTCTGCATTTTGAAATGTCCATGAAGCCTAATTAGAGCAACCTGAAGATTTTTTAATCCACTCGCTGGTCCTTCTGAAGTAACTGCAGGCAAACAGCCCTTACTGCTCTGCTGAGCCTCCTCTCCCCAGCATCCCTCCCACTGTGGTGCGTGTCGATGTGGCCCTTGAGCTTTGCTTGGTTCTTGACCTGCGCCACTCTTCCGCGCCCACAGTGCACATGCACATACTGGGGTTGTGTCTCCTATATACCATGGCCACGTGTGTCTGGCTCTCAGCCCCTCGGCCTTCGAAGTGCTGAGAGGCATTTATACATTTTTTTCTTGTTGAGTTGAACATATTCTTGCTACAAAGGAAATACCATGAGCATGCACTGTGTGCCTTTTGCAGAGCCAGTATGAGTTCCCTGAACTGAACTGTTCTATCTACACATATTCATTTGCCTTTGAAATACTTTCTATTTTGTAAAATTTTGCAGTAGGGCTTTTGCTAGGAATACAGTTTCTGACCTTTTCCTAGTTTTGAGACAATAGAATTTATTTAATCATTTAATGAAATCATTATAATGAAGAATCAGGACTACAATTATCCCATACATGTTCTGTTAAAACCTTGATCTCTTTCTTATCAGTTTATCATGGCAACACAGTTTTATCAATATTAGCTAAGTAAATGTCTTTAAGTTTTCTCTTACAGTAGTTTCCTTGTTTCAATAATAATTTTCAAGATGCATATAATCCTGGAAATACACAAAAAAAAACCCCTGTGTGAAAAAAAATGTTAGCCTTTTCCTCTGAAAAAGATGTTTTCCCCCACAAAACTAATGCAAATGTGATTTTGAAGGTCAGATTGTTCCAAGACAAGTCTATTCTTATTTTAAAAGTTTCAGGTTTTGTTGCAGAGTCACAAAACACTTATTCGGTAATTCCCAACAAAATGCTTACTTTTCATTAAATTTAGGGAAGAGACTGTAGGCCATAAGAGGCACAAACTGACAAACTTTGTGAAAATCTAGAAAAAACCCAGAAGCCACCGACTCACATCCTGCAGGTGGGCAAAACATTGAGCTAAAAAAAAAGGCTAGGGGTGAAATTGCGAAATTACAGACAAGAGGACTGATGCCAATGTCCAAAGAATCTGGGATAAATACTTTTTTAGTACACACACAGGAGTGAAAAACTAATCTTGGTGAGTAATATCAGACTTAATTTCCTTTTCTCTCAGAGTAACTGTCTGATAAGACAGAAAGCACCTCTTTTGTGTGTGTGTGTGTTATATGTATTCTAGTGGCTTTTGAATAGCAAAAAAAGCAAATATAATATAAATGAGAGGTACGTGTAGTGCTTGAGAGACGCAAAACACTTCTGAGTGGTGTGGAAATTCCCGAGCATGCATCTGGAGGTGTTCAGATGTGTTGCGTCTTCTGCAGGAGTTCTCTCCTCATGGCCAGTAAGCGTCTGCCCAAAGACATCCTCTGTGGAGGTATCTATTGGCAACACAGCACATAGAATATTTCAAATATTTCTAGCTGATAAAAACACATTAGAGTAATCTTTATTCTGCAATCTCCATTAAATACCTGGAGGGTAAATGCATCTTTTAAAGAATTAGCTTCTAATATCTTGTTTTCCAAAGCTGGATGTAGGCAACAAAATTAATTACTAAATTTCTGAGGGTCCAGCAGTTTCCATTTAGCATTTGTGCAGCTAGATCACTTTTTAAGTTTCTGTATATTAATTTAGCAATGAAACACTGAATAACAATTTTGAAAATCTTGACCAAGTAGCTAAGCAGTGATGCAAGGAAAGCAGTTTTGAGTCATGGGGAAGTCGAAGCAACTCTGGGAGGAATGTATGTTTTTCAAGCTCTTAATTTAAGCCTGTTTGGTGAGCAAGTATGACAGTGAGAGACTGACAGCAGTAAATCACTCAGGTACTAGCACTGGTCAAAAGTGTGGTTTTCTAGAAATTTCTGTTTTCATACACAGTGTACTGGTATTTCAGTAACAGAGATGAGGCACGCTCAAGCTTAGGGAAAAAATAACATTTGTGACCCCACCATAAATGTTCTGAGAGAACTTCAGGTATAACCAGGATTTTATTAACTATATGGATGACTGTCAGTATGGTCTCTTAAAACAGCTATTCCTTCTGCTGCTCCAGATTCAGGAAAAATCAATCATACTTTGCCAAAGGAACTGCAGAAGAAAAGTTGCCTTCACTGAAATGGGTTTTTAATGTCTTGGGTTTTTAAAAAGTGTAAATATTCACACCTAATAACTTCTGTGGGTCCAAGAGCAATGATGTTGAGACAAGGCTGAGAGCAACACTTGCTTGGTCTCACCACTGGTCTCAATTCTAAGTTTTTGAACGGGTCAGGACCCCTGAAGCAAGGCTTGTATTACTTCAGTTTGTTCTGCTAATTCTTGCCTTCCGTATCAGTAGATCAGAAATGTGACTTTGGATTCAGAGATATCAAGGGGTACTCTAACTGCAGATAATATGCTAACTCAGTAATTAATGGCTTCTATTGCTAAGGAAAATAAAACTAAAAGCCCCTACCAATTGGAACCAGTTCCCGAGCAGCTATAAACAATGGGTACCTCATCACAATCACTTTCGAACAGTTTTCATCAGTAACCCCATACTTGAGTTATTCTGACTGGGAAGGTGCCCTGTTCTCTGATGAAATATTAAAAATTATATTCCAGCTTAACAGTGAATCCTGTCTCTGAAATAACTAAAATACTTTACAGTTGGCCCAAAATTTTCATTTAAGGATTAGTGAACCCTGTTTTGCCTATCATGAGTAATTTGTCTCACTTTTGTCCACTCAGAAGTGGTTTTACCTTAACACTAATGAAAGTAAAGCGTTTCACTTCAGTCACTTAACAGAATCTACTCAGCGAGTAATCTTGACACGAGCAATGACTTAGTACTGAGGATCTTAAATCCAAATTAAACATTGCTCTTCCTTATTACCATTTTTAGCTTATACTTTCAATTCAGGAACACTTTCATGAAAATGATGCTAATGGTTGTCGTTGTATTAGTATTCTAATATTTCATCAAAATAATTTCAGATTGAAATACACTGAACTTGTTTGAAATATTTTGTAAGCTTTATTTCATTAAGGAGCCTGTGGCATCTGTAACGGTACCACTATGTTTCAGAAACAGGGCTATACTTGAACACTGCTGTTTCTTCACCCGTTTTGTAGTTATGTGCATCTCCTTACCTGTTTGGAGTTTTTTAATGCTGGTTGCTTACAAGAATGTCTGAAGCAGGCTTAGTGACAAGATTATGCTGGAAGTTTTGCATGAAATATGCTGCTGAAGAACCGTTCAGGTCCCTTCTACATTCAGAGTAATTTAGTTTATGTAGCTGCAGTGAAGAGTTCAACTTTTGAAAGGGTTGAAAGGGTATCTACAAAAGTAACACTAATCATTTACAAGTATTCAACAAAAATAAGTGTGATGTAAATATTCAATTCTAATTATTGTAATTATACAATTCTAATTATTCTGGTAATTTTTTTGTGTGAAAATGAGAAGGTTTCCCACTAAAATGCTTTTAAAAATAATGTCATTATTGCAATTACTACTTTCGTGTTATTGGAAAGACAGAGTCAAAGAAATGGAAGTAAGCAAACAAAAAAAAAGATGAATGAGAGGCAAAGGCATCCTTTCCCAAGGATATCTCAATGAACCTCACAGGAACTTTATTTTGTGCTTTGTACTAATTGTCTTGTAACTGCACAGTCATTATTGTCAAGTCATTAATTTCATTAAACTAACTTTACTTATGATTAGCTCTATAAATACAGTCACACTGTACAGTTTACAAAGATCTGGAGCCTCTTTATAAAGCATGAAACATGTACTTCATAGAAAAAAAAATGTCATTCATTGAATGGCAGCTTTCTAAAGTGCTAACTTTTCAATGGTTCTCATCGGTGGTAAGAGATGGAAAGACTGTCCTCTTGTGGATAGGAATGTGAGGAAAATGCTACTGAAACTCACCAATAGCAGCAGCATGGCAACCCTGGGCATTTGGAGCTTTGTTAAGAAATCAGCTAGAATTCTGCCTTGCACACTGAATGTACCAAATAGTACAGAGAGCTTTTTAATTTAAATCAATTGGCCAGACAGACAACAGAGGGTGAAGACTGAGCTAAAGTGGCATCAGTGCTAACACCATCAGCCCAGCCTACCACCTAAATCTAACCACAGTGTGTCCATCATTTGAAGAATGCTATTTTATGAAGAAGAGATTCAGAGTAGAGAATGGAGAAGGCTCCACAATAAAGCAAAGTCTTATGGTATATCTATAAACCCATGTGTGTCTGCCAAACCTGCACTGTGGCATCAGTCTACAGGACAAGGTTAGTGCTTTGTCCTCACTCCTGTAGCTTCACTGATGGAGGAAAGTAAAACAGGAGTGATGCACAGCTGGCTGGAAATACCCAGCTGCTGCTGCAGATACTAGATTATCTGTAAGACTTACAGGTTCCCTACACACATTGTCACCTCTGATTCATGAGAACTGGCAGAAGAAGCTAGCATTCCACCACCGCTCAGATCTGGAATAATCAACAATAGTTCAGGTTTTTGCACAGGGAAGCAGAACTTCAAGGGGCTGCTGAGATAGCAGGGGATGTTTCTCACAGGAAATTTATGAAGTCCAGTTCTTCCCTATTACAGACAGTTAAAGTCTCACTAACAAATTCATATTGTTCTGCCTTTATCAAGATTTTTTCTCCTGATTACCTCAATTGCAAGAATTTTCTGAAGCACCATTAGAAATTTCACATTTTTTAGTGCGGTCATATTCATAGTTAGTGTAAACCCATTCACCTATTATTCTTCTGTTTAAGCAGCTTTTTTTAACTTTGTATCATTTAATAATGGACAGAGAGTAATCATATTCCCTCCCAGCCTTTGTTTTGTTAAACACATGCCTGCAGCTTTATTGTACAGGACAGGCTCCCCAAACACTTTCATAAATGTGACATGTCAGCTGAAAGTATCCTGTATCCCAGAATCACAGAATCTCAAGGGTTGGAAGGGACCTTGAAAGATCATTTAGTCCACCACCCCCCCGCCAGATCAGAACCATCTAGAGTAGGTCGCACAAGGAACTTGTCTGGGTGGGGTTTGAATGTCCCCAGAGAAGGAGACTCAACGATGCATCTGGGCAGCCTGTTCCAGTGCTCTGTCACCCTCACAGGGAAGAAACTCTTCCTTGTGTTTCTTTGGAATCTCTTATGTTCCAGCTTATATGCATTGCCTTTTGTCCAGTCATTGGCCATCATTGAGAAGAGCCTGGCTGCATCCTCCTGACACTCACCCTTTATGTATTTGTAAACATTAACGAGATTATCCCTCAGTCTCCTCTTTTCCCAGCTAAAGAGCCCCAGCTCCCTCAGCCTTTCATAAAGGAGGTGCTCCACTCCATCATCTTGGTGGCCCTCTGCTGAACTCTCTCCAGCAGATCCCTGTCCTTCTTGAGGGGCCCAGAACTGGACACAATATTTCAGATGTGGTCTCACAAGCGCAGAGTGTAGGGTCAGCTTCTTCCACCAGTAGTCATTCAAGAATGTATTCAATCTCATCAACCCACAGCCTTCCTCTGGCCCTAATGGAAACACTTTGACTAATGCCTTCTTTGGTATTATTGTAGTTTTTACAGTCACATCTGAGATGTTATTCCTGAAAAGACTGGCTAACCCTGTAGCTGATTTTATCAGTCATTTTCCACTGGTCATTTCCCAGTTTGTAGCACAAATTCTCACTCCTCCAGTAACAAAGGAAACAGCACTGATCAAGAAACAAGACTCTTTGAAGTTCTACCACGAAGTCTTAAATGTTTGTGGCTAACCAGTCTGATACTGGCAAGTTGAAGTGCAGATTTGTGTGTAGTTCAGAGTTGGATTAGGAGGAACTGAGCCTAAAATAATACTTGGCCTTGTGTAAGAGGATGTCCCAAATTATGCAAGTCATAAATGCTTTCTGTCCTTCGCAAAAAGCAAGTGCGTTATGTCTACTTCTCTGCAATATGTGAATTGATCAAGGAGTTGCTTGAAGGGTTGAAGACAAAAATGTCAAAACCTGTGAGGACTCATTATAGGCCTAGATAGGCACAAATACTTGTAAAGGTCTATCGGTGCTTTTAATTCAAACATGTTCCATTCCTAAATTTGTGACACTGGAGGAGTTTGGTGTACCCATCAGCAAATGGCCAAGGGCCTTATATAATTTGGACAATGTGGGATTCTGATAAAAATATCCAGATATACATGCAGCACGTGTATGTACACATTTTTAGTATAGGACACTTTGTCAGATGAGAACAAATCAAAAGTGAAAAAGAGGAAATATATAGAAGCTTTTTCCTCTGTGTCTGTCTTTATGCTACAAAATATACATGAAACCAGACCATTTATTTCTGTACTTCACAGGGGAAATGTTACAGGGGTTGTGAAAGTTCCCTCCTTCCTCATCAGTTATGAAACTTCATTACAAAAAAAAAAAAAAAAGCGCATCTTTGCATGATTTCATAATGCTGATTCAGTGGCCAAAGCGCAGTGAGTGGCAGCCTGGCCAGGATCTGTAAGAGGGCCAACGTGGCCCTGCTGCACAGTTCTGCATGGCCACTGATGCTGCACACCAGCGGCTGTCACCTGAATACAGTCGGTAGCCGCTACGGTAGGGCAAAGGTGAAGCCTACAGAGGGTGTGTGAGCACTGGGGAATGGGTGTACGAGCACACGCCCTGTGCAGCGGATCGTACCAGCCGCAGTGACAGCTCTGTGACTGCTGCAGGCCACAGCACCGGCTTACAGCACCTCACGGCAACCATTCCGGGCTCGGCTTTTATCTTTTCAGCAATCACAGGAACTAAGTAGTTAGAGATTTGCGGGCTTTGTGTTTTCTGTAGCACGTGTGCCCACTTTCGCCTGGTGGCACGACAGCAACGTTCAGCCAGACTGTTAAAAAAAATTTAAAAAGGCAGTCAGCTGCTTTATTCGTTGACACGGATGTAATACGCCAACTCAGGTGTCGCGCAGCTCCTCACACCCCCGCGCCCCGCACCACAGCGCGGCATCCGGGCCCCCTGCGGCCCGTCCCACCTGCGCGGGGCGGCGGGCGGGGGCGGCGTGCGATGCCGGCGTGCGATGGCGCCGGGCCGCGGCTCAGTCGCCGGCCCCTCCGCCCGACACACACCCCCGGCGGGGGCGGTGCCCGCTCCCTTGCAGCGGGGAGGCCCGCGGCGCTGCGGCCGCCGCCCCGCCCCACGCCACCCGGCCCGGCCCGGCCGGCACTCGGCGCCCGCCATGGCGGGGCTGGGGCAGCAGGGTGCGGGGACGCCGCCGCTGCTGGTGAAAATCGTGATGGCTGGGGAGGCCTGCGTGGGGAAGACCTCTATCGTGCGAAGGTACACGGAGCCCGGCTCGCCACCCGCCGGGGCTACCACTTCCTCCTACTTGGCCACGATCGGTGAGTGACCGCGGGCCAGGAGCCAGGCCCTCGGGGCTGGCACCTGCCCTGGCCGTGTCCCCGAGGCGCCGCCGCCGGCGGTGCCCACGCTGCCGCCCGCCGGCGGGGCCCTGCTGCGCGGCGGGCTGCGAGGACCACGCGGCGCGGCGGGCTGGTGGCCACGGCCGCGCCCGCCGCAGCCCCCGAAGGCGTGCGCTCCCGCGCCTCGTGCGTCCCGTCCCGGCTGCCCATCACACCCACAGGCAGAGGATGCCCAGCTTCAAGCACGATCTCCCCGTCACTGGCAGCTCGGCACTCCCTGTCCTGGAGACGTCAGGTCTTGCTCTTAAACTGTTGCGAGTGTCCCAACTATGTCAAGCAACGTAAACCTTTGTAGAGGTTGTGTCAGGGTGTCAGGAAAGATGTCACCTTGGCTCCAGAACCTTTGTGCCCGCTGTTACACAGTCCTTGCTGATACTCTGGGGCATCTTGAAACTACTCTTTTTCTAGAACTTCAGAAAGCAACTTGTTTCTTATTGCCCAGGAGTACAGACGAAAGCCTTGTTGCTGTACACAGGTGTGGGTGCAGAGCAAACACTCAAAAGGATTGTCAGACATCAGTAGAATGCCCAGTTCCTCCATCTTTAATGCTGGAAGGGGATTTGACTTTGTGCCAAGAATTTTAATGATAAAAAGTCAAGATATCTTCTACTGTAGGTAGCTGACAGACCAAGGCAGTTTTGTGCTGTGGCACCGTTGCTGCCTTCCCTGGCGCCTCTGCAGATGGGGAGTGAATGGGCAACCCCACACCACCTACATGGTACTACCATGCAGGATGACAAGTTGACTGGTTTGATTTGCTGCAGAGATTTTCCCAATTTCTGATAAGGACATTTTAGTTTTTAAAAGTTTGTGTGTGTAAGAATTTTTTTTTGTTTTCTATGCTGTTAAGGAGAAAGTTAAAAGTATGCACAAGGAATTGTGTGTTCCTGCATTTGTGTTTTATACATTTTTCAAAAAGTGCAGAGGAGTTGGCTTAACTGAATAAATGACAGGTAGTAGCTGCAGCAACAGTTGGTTCAGGGAATAGTCAGTATACATGAGATGACTTTACCTGCCCACATGAGAATGGCTGAACTTAAACCACTTTCTATTTTCTGGCCCGTTCTTGCAAACCAGCTTCTGAAACTAGTTTGAACAAAAAAGGAAGAATGTCCCTAGCAGTAACATCATGACATTGATCCTTTGAACAGGTAACTTGTTGCCAGGCTTAGCAAGTGGTCCCAAAGAATGGTCATGAAAATATCAACGTTTTATATTGGAACATAGATTCTTGGCTGTGAGGTGGTTACTTGGGGACACAAATTCTTTTAATTTAGTACACTGCAGAGTCGAAAAAATCTCGTATGGTGATAATGTTATGTTTTCCAGGTTGTGGGTTAAAATAGCTTAATGAATAATTAAGAGGTTTGTGATGGTTATGGACTGAGATGAATCTTATTAACTTTATTACTCTTCCCGAAACCTATTCTTGAGAGATATAAAAACTTGTTAAACAAACTTTTATCTGAAATGCAAATTATTTTGTAACCCGAGTGGGATTTAAAAGTTCTTTCTGAAACTTTATATTCAATTTAATTCCATCCTAGGAAATGTATTAGAGCTTTAGACTTTTCAAACAAATAGGATTGTGGATGACTGCTTCTGAAAGAGTAATATGGGAGTGGAACTTTCTTTTTCATGAAGTCAGCTAGAACTGAGAGCATGGCTTACAGTTTGTGCTCCATAATGGTGTGAATTAAAAATACAGTGTTTTCTGTTCATGATGTCTTCTCCCTCTTTGTTGTCACCATCAGAAAAAATAAGTATTTTCATCCAGATGCCTGTTTCGTACACAAGCTCAGTCAGATGTTCCCTATCTGTCATGCAGCCTGTTGAGTGCTCTTTTGATATTAATCGATTTTCCACTCTACCTGTGCAGCTGGAACAGTGACTGGAGTAGAGGGAAGATTATCGAGGCTGTGAAGTCTCTCAGCCATCCGAGTTCCCTGACAAAATCATGTGCCATCAGCTTCCTTAGTGGCAAAGGGTCGTAAGCACTCCAGTTAAAAGGTTACTGGAAGCCTCATTTCTGTGTCAGCATGAATCACAGGTTCATGTTACTAGGAAAAATCCCAGTGTTATTGCAAGGGGAAAGAAAAAGAAACTGAATGTTTTGCAGTAGGCTCCAGTAGTGGTGAACTTTTCTAAAATTATGTATTTTATGGAAAAAAAGAAAAAGCACCCACAGTAAATTTTCGTTGAAAGATTTTTATGCAGCACTTAAAAACTCAAGGCTGGATGCCCTTCCTCCTCTTCAATTACACCGTTAGGGTAAATTATAAGCAGTTATAGTTTTCTAATTAAACTTACACGCATCATAAGGCAGATGCATTGTATTATGAATAGACTATAAAAAATAAATGTTTTTGTTTAAACAATGGCATTGCATATAAAGCCATGGAGAAAGTTGATGAACAAAAAAAAAAAGCCCTTGTATACAAGTGAACAGGACTGTGATCTCACAGGCTGGGAGGCTGTTATTTTGCTGTATTATGGTGGCTGTGGTCCTGTGTTTTCTATGAGGAACATTTCTGTAGAGGTGAGACCTCTCAGATCTGTTGTAGTTGAAAAATTTATTTTATAATAAAATAACTTTATTTTGACTTCTTCCTCAAAAGGAAAATTTTGCTTTATAATGTCTATACTTAAACCCAAAAGGATTTATGAAGTTACAAGTTCAAGCGATTTACACATTTGTTTCTGATGTGCAATGAAAAAGAACTGACTCTGTAGATTCCCTGATACTCACTTTAGAAGAAGATAAAGTAAATAAACAAAAATGAATTATATTGAAGGTAAACATGTCCTGCATTAACAACGCTAGTAGTAATCTCCATCTTAATTCCTCTCCTCTCCTCTCCTCTCCTCTCCTCTCCTCTCCGATACCATTCCACTTCAGATACTCCTTGACATGTACAGGAAAAGAGTCTGATTCAAGCATGCAGCAACAGTTGGTAAGGGTTTAAGTTATAGGTTAGAGTAATGGAAATTGAAACCACAGCCTCACACTGGGAACTTGCTTGCCCAGCTTGCGCATGGGATTTGATACCAATGGTTTCCCTGTCTGCAGAGTTGAAGATGGTGTGAGGCACTAAGTGGGCTAGGTAGAACTACACCTGGGCATGCACCATCCTCTGTGCTACCACTGTTGCATTCTGCTAAGCTGCTCAAACTTGCATTTGCTGTGGATAGACATCTTTTTTGAGCCTTTTATATCAGGAACTTGCCAGTGGTATTGGGCTGGGGCATTGTAGTTTTCTAGGTCAGTGTGAAGTCCTCTTTGAAGAGGACTTCTGCAAATGGCCAAAGACTGTTACAGATGTTGAGGGAAGAGAGAGGAAGTTCACAGCTAAATTCCCATGTGGCTGACTATTTTAATGCTTTTTAGATCCAATTATCTTTAAGGTGTCTCAGTCCTAATATGAGCATTATTTACTACTTGGATTATAAAGAAAGTGAAATTAATCTCATGGCTATAAAACTTGGAAATAACAACTAGAATTTGAACTTGTACCTAGCATACCCCTTCTGTTTCATTAGACAGCTTAAAAGAAGCAAGCACAAGCTGTTGCATTCAAATAAAATTTATCTCAAGAGTGGTAATCAATGCTTGCTTTGTAATGTTGATCATGTTGTGTAATACATGGGCCTAAAAGCATCTGAAATCTGAGAGCTGTCTTTGGCATTGTATTTCTCATTTTTCTTTCCTGTCTTTCTAATTTGCTAAGTTTGCTGGAAATTTCATATTAAGACATGAACAATTCATGCATGCAGAACATATTGACTTCTGTTTTTCACTAACATTCATTGACCTTTTAGGTCAATAAATTTTGAAGTTGACTTAAGAAGTCAATAAGGCTTATTTTAATTTAGATTAAGTTTTAGTCTGAATCAGCACTCTGCTTCCCTTTTTATTTATTTATTTTTTAAAGCTTATACCAATTTGTTATTAAAATGTATGTCAACTAAGAGCTGTTTCCTGTAGATCTGGGAGCTCCTGCCTAAATTATGATTTTTTTGCTGTGTTCCCAATGCACCATTTGAAAGTGACATTTCTGCCTCCCAATGCGTACTCTGTCCCTTTCAACCTCTCTAACATCAATTGTGGAAAGTGATACAGATAATTAAACAAAACTATGTGAATTTCAGGAGCAAGTGTTTTCCATCACATTGGAATTTCATCTTACATGAGCAAGTTTGACTTAAATTACGTTTCCATCTGACATTATTAATTCCATCAAGGAAGCTTTGTGTAATATTAATTACAGATACCAATTATATTATTTCTTCTTTCCTTTCCATTGGAGCTTCAATAAAAATTCATCAAGTGAAGGACATGATTATCATAATAATATTTAAAATCCACCTAAACTCTTTTACCACATATACACAAAAGTGTTAATAGCATTGGAATCATGCATGTGAGAGTGTACTTGTCAAAGTTCTGCACGCAATACATCCATCAGTAAAAAGGAAAGGAGCATTTTGTCTACTGCATTTTTGGTTTACTGCCATGCTTTCCTTTGGTAAAATAATTTGTCAGACAGATTCTTACAGAAATCACTGCAATGATACTAACAATATTTTTGTGCTTTTTCAGTCTGTTTAGTTCTTTGAAATAACGTTACTACTAGTGAAAAGTCACTCTGAAGTCACATTAAGTAGCCATATTTTGGCTGGATGGAATTTTGACTATGCAGTATGGCCATATCACAATGTTACCTTAACTTTGCCTAGTATAATTGACATAAATAGCCTTATTGTCTTACAGTAAAAAAAAAGGGGGGGAAATTACCAAGCAATATTTCAGATTTCATCAATAAAGTAATTGGAAAAGAATGGTTAACTGTGAGGAAATGCATCACCCTAAGATAGAAGCTGATAACCTGACAGATTCTTAAGATTGGAACTTGAAGAACCCATAAATCCAGTTATCATGTACCACATTTGGACTACTAATTTGTCAATATAATAAAGGAAAACACTGTAAATTGCAAGGTAAATATATTTGAGGAAAGATCTATAGCATATTGAGAGACAACATTCTGCGCTGATACAAGTGCTAGTGCTTGATTTTAACATGAGCACTCAGGATCTGGGATACACAGTGATAAAGACTGTAGAGACAAAAGTGGTGTTGTGTATGTAACAGCTTTGTAAGCATTTCTCCCTCCCCATTCACCACGCTGTTGTGATGAAGCTGGAAACAACTGTAATCACCAATATATTTGCCACGTAATACTGTGCATAGGCCATGAAACTGCTGTCACATTGCTTGCCTGTTCGTGGAAATATCTACATGCAGTTTCAGGGTATCTCCACCTTTGCTTTGACCTGCCCCTCCATTGCTTTGTATTGCATTTGTGTAATATGTTGGCATAAAGTTGTGTTCACCATTGCATAATTCCCTTTTACAGCTTCCATTTTGAATCTGTATGGTTGGCTAGTTATTCTTTGTTTGATAAGAGTTCCTTTTCACTTTGTATTCAAAATTGCATAATAACTGGAGGTAAGAAACAGTCTTTAAAGAAATCCATGTTATTATGAGAAATGTTACAGACTTTCTTCTTTCTTCTAGGCATTGATTTTAAAGTAAAGCCAGTAATATGTAATGGTACAAGAGTGAAACTTCAAATATGGTAAGTTCTAATGTATATCACAAATGAGAGCCAACTAAAAATCTCATCTGCTTTTAAGCCCATCAGGGAACAAAGGCCACGATTAGCCTCGAGTACCGAAGAGGCTGAGGATTGCTCGAGGGCAGGGAGGGCTTAATTGCCGCTTAAGGTTCAGGACAAAACAGACCAGGCCACTCGGTTTTGGGGAAGAAAACAGAAAATAATTTAATGCAAAATCAACCAAAACATAACCAAAATGAAACAACCCAGAGTAATACATCAATGGAGAGTCCAACCAGCCTTTTTAAGAACACCTTCTTGCCACCCCTCCGCTCTTCCCGGGTTCAGAGCCCTGATCCCGGTGTTTTTACCTTGCCCCCCCCGAACGGTTCGGGGGGGCAGGCAGTGGGGGGTTCAGTCAGTCGGTTTCCGAGAGCTTCTGCCGTTTGTCCCTCCTCAGGACGGGTGAACTCCACACCAGTCCTCCCTGCAAGTCCGTGGGGTAACTCACAAGCATGGCAGACTTGCACGGGCTGCTCCGATGCCCACTTATTCCAAAGGCTGCAGCTCCTCTCTCCCTCTCGTGTGGGGCTGCTCTGCGACGTGCAGGCTCTCCAACACGGCCTGGGCCATGGCCAACTCCCCACACAGTCCCCCGCCCGTCCGGGCTCACCCACACGGAGCTGTTGGTGGCTCTCAGTCTTGCCACGAATCTCCATAGGTTTCAGGGGCACAGCTTGTATTCTCGCCACGGCTTGCAGAAGGGACTCCGGTCTACTGCTTCTCGTTCCTTCCTCCTTCTCTGGCTGAAGGGTCCGCGTGGTGGCCTCCATCTTGTATCACTCTCCACCTCCCGACTCGCATTTCAAATTCCCGTCCCCTAAATAGTGATCCCAGAGGCGCCAGATTGGCCCAGCCGGGCCGGAGGTGGGTCTGAACCTAGGAGCCGGGGGAGGGTCTTCACTGCAACCCGCTCCCCCTGTTACCAAGCCAAAAGCTGCTCCTGGCTAAACCAGGACATGGTACAAGAGTGAAACTTCAAATATGGTAAGTTTTAATGTATATCACAAATGAGAGCCAACTAAATTACATTACAGCATGAAAAATCTCATCTGCTTTTAATTTCATGTCTTCCTAAAGTGCAATCATTTCTTCTAGATCATTTTAAAATTTGACTTTGGCCTAGGGGAGTACATTTTTTGCAGCATCTAATGTAAGCTAAAAAGAGGGCTGTTGCTAGTTTGCTTTAACAAGAAAACTTTGCTGTTGCAGCATACAAATGATGCAGATCTACAATCCATTTTAAGTATATTTAATTGTAGAGGAACATTGAGGGAAGTGACAAAGGAAGAAAATGTTACATTTCATTACTCCTCAAATGCATGTTCAAAAGGATCACCGAGAGAGCTAGTAAGATGAACCTTGGGGAACCTGCACTCTTATTTTTTTGTTTTCTGAAGGTTTTTTAAGGCTATGTAGGGCTGCTGACAGCCATCTCACCAGGCATCCAATACTGAAGCTTACCTGTATTTACCAGTATTTAACTTCTCGAGAAGTAAGTCTGTATATAATTTATGCAACATTAGACCAGTATTAGATCTGGAGTTACTCCGTCTCATGGTTTTACTGAAAAGATCGTCAGGCATTGGAATGGCCTGCTCAGGGAGGTGGTAGAATCACCATCCCTGGAGATGTTTAGGAGACAGGTGGATGTTGCACTTAGGGAAGTGGTCTAGTTGTTGATAGATCTGGGACAAAGGTTGAATTCGATGACCTCAAAGGTCTCTTCCAGCTGCAACGATTCTATGATTCTCTAAGGTTTTAATACAAAAGTCTTGAAGGCTTGTTTACAGCTTTCTTAAGGCATAATTACATCTAAGAATCTCTGCATCCCTGTATTTTATGGCTTTTTTTCCAAAACTTACCATTGATCTAAACCAGCTTACCGTCTGTGTCACAATTTTATGAAGGACTTGTCAGAATATGGGATGTGATCTGCCTCCTGCAGTACTTGCACTCCAGATTTTTTTTATCACTTGAGTTATACTAATCTTAGCAATTAATTGTATGTAAAGAAGCAATGGTGACATTGAAGGTATAGTCAGACAGCAAGCACTCACTGGTTTAGCTTCCCTAGTAGATCTGTATTATACAAGAGTATGTTTCCAGTGTATTTTTTTCACTGCTAAGTCTGATGCACAGATTTTTCTTTTGTTCTTACCTTTTGTTGTTCCTTTCATGTTAGGGTACACCTTAAAATTTAAGTGATTTTTTGGGGGGGTTCTGCAGTTTGATCATCTTTTTTTTTGTTGTTATTGTTTGTTTGTGTGTGTGTGTATGATTTCTTACATTTTTTTTCAGGGATACTGCTGGCCAGGAACGATTCCATACACTCAGTACTAGCTACTTTCGTGGCGCACAGGGCTTTGTTCTTGTATATGACATAACAAATCTGGACAGTTTTCAAAATATAACAAGCTGGATGAAAGACATACATGAGGTAAACATGTCTAACAGTGGTTTATCTCCTAATGAAGGTAGTTAACAAGTTACTGCAGTTAATATTTTAAATGATTCCATGAGATTTATTCTTGTTCCTTGAGCTATATGTTTATAAACAGAATTTCCTACATTTAACTCAGCACACAGTATGACAGTAAGACTGTTGTTATCTGATTCAGGAATACAATGTAGATACAATGTAGGTTTTGCACAGGCTGAGTTATGATGCTTTTGTCAATGGTGTAGCTACTTACAAACCAGTCTCCCTGAATTCATCCCAGGATTTTAATTGGCTTCCATGTCAAAATTCCATATTAGCACCAGTGATTTCCCTTTACTTGTTTCATTACTTTAGTGTAGTTACCTCATCCCGAGAATCTAAAGAAACAAATGAAACATCATCTTCATCCTTGCCAAATGTTCTCTTCAAGAGTATGGTTTCAAGAATCATATAGTTATTTACATCGGAAAAGACCCATAAGGTCATTGAGTCTAGTTGTAGACCTAACACTGCCATATCCACCACTAAACTCTGTCATTAAGCACCTCATCTACGTGTCTTTTAAATATCTCCAGGGATGGTGACTCTACCACCTCCCTGGGCAGCCTGTTCCAGTGAACCCTACCAGTGAAGAGATTTTTCCTGTTACCTAACTTAAGCCTCCTCCAGCACAACTTGAGCCCATTCCCTTTTATCCTATCTCTTGTAACTTGGGCAAAGAGACTGACCCCTAGCTTCCTACAACCTACTTTCCAGGTAGCTGGGTGAAGTGATAAGGTCTCCCTCAACCTCCTCTTCTCCACATTAAGCAACCCTATCTCCCTTATCCTCTCCTCGTAAGATTTGTACTCTGGACCCTTTACCAGCATTATTGCCTGTCTCCAGAACCTGTGTCTCTCTTGTAGTGAGTAGCCCAAAACTGAACACGGTATTCAAGGTGCAGCCTCACCAGTGCCAAGTACAGGGAGCCAATCACTTTCCTGGTTCTCCCGGCCACACTATTTCTGATACAGGCCAGGTTGGCATTGGCCTTGGGCACATTGGCACACTGCTGGTTCATGTTCAGCCTCTGTCAGTTAACACTCCCAGGTCCTTTTCTGTGGGATAGCTTTCCAGACACTCTGCTCCAAGCCTGTAGCATTGGTTGTTGTGGCCCAAGTGCAGGACCCAGCACTTGGCCTTGTGAAACCTCACACAGTTGGCCTCAGCCCATTGCTCCAGCCTGTCCAGATCCCTCTGAAGCGCCTTCCTGCCCTCAAGCAGGTCTACACTGCCATCCAGCTTGCTGTCATCTGCAAAGTTACTGAGGGTGTGCTTGATCCCTCATCCAGGTCATTGATAAAGATGTTAAACAGAACAAATCCCAGCACTGAGCCCTGGAGAAGACCACTGGTGACCGGCCCCCAACTGGACTTTACTCCATTCACCACCACTCTCAGCCATCCAGACAGTTTTCCACCCATCTCAGAGTACATCTATCCAACAGCCACTTTCTCCAGAAGAATGCTGTGGGAGGAACTGGGGAAGGAACAGGAGAATCCATTTTTGCAATAGCAGGGAGCTGTCAGTCAGTTCAAGTGCTCGTGATACTGCAGCGCATGCTTTCATGTGACGTAGGAGGTGATTTCAGCAGCGTATGTCTGCCAGACAGGAAGCATGATCTTACCTCCCTTCCCTCTTCTCAACATTGGCTCGCATTGTGCTTCTTTTGGAACTTGTCGGAGCCCTTTGAAGTTTACTCCGACTTTCTAATGTGGTAGAAAACAAATACAGCAAAGCCAGTTGTATGGTTTTCTGCTGCATCAGTGAGTCTTCAGAGGTTCATAGAAAGGTCTGACAGTTACTGGAATTGGCACAAGATAAACAAGTTGGAGTAGAAAAGTGAGGAGAAGAATGTATGAGAACAATGTGAGGGAGGATCCAGGAAGAGAGGAATGGGCAAGCCATTAGACATCAGATCAGTCAGCTGCATGTAACCCAGTACCCTGAGTATTTCTCGCTAAGTCTGTCTTGATGTGTTCTCTGTTAGGTAGAGACAGGTCAGATTTGGAATTGAATAGTTCAGCTGGAAGCTACAACAATTGTCTACTCCAGCTGCCTGACCCATTCAGAGTTGACCAAAAGTTGAAGGATGTTATTAAGGGCATTGTCCAAATGCCTCTTAAAATGCTGACAGGCTTGGGGCATTGATCTCTCTGGGAAGCCTGTTCCAGTGTTTGACAGACCTATCAGTAAAGAAATGCTTCCTGATGTCCAGTCTGAATCTTACCTCATGCAGCTTTGAACCATTCCCGTATATCCTGTCACTGACTAGCAGGGAGAGGAGATCAGTACCTCCCTCCACTTCCCCTCCTTAGGAAGCTGTAGAGAGCAATGAGGTTTTCCTCCGCAGTAACATGAAGGTTTGCAGTCAGCATGCTTGTGTAAGTTAGTATGCCTATGTAAGAACCCAAGCAAGATTGTGCTCCTCATTGATCAAAATGAAGTCATCATTCGGGCAGTTTTTGTAATACTCTCTGAATTGGTAGGAACATGTAATGATGGACGGGGGAGTTTGACTTGGGAAAGTGGGCTCAAAATAAAACCATTAAACATGTCCTTTTCTCCCTTCACAGCTTCAGAATACAGATGAATTCATGATCTAATGGTCATATATCCAATAACATATACACAAGCTATCTTAAACTGTTGGTAGAGCATTACTGTGATGGCCTAGCATGTCATTATCCTTCTCCTTAGTGCCATCTTCAAAGTCTTTGTGGCAGCAGAGCCTAACCTGAGTTGCAGAGGAGATTTCATGATACAATATTGTTACTGGCTTGTCTGCAGAGCTTCAAACTAATACACTTGTTTGACTGCTTTGTTAAGAAAACTGTGTTGTCCTAATAGACAAAGAAACAAAGGCTAGATATGTCGCTGGTGGTACAGTTTGATGATGAGCTAAGATTAAACTTGTGAACAGGTTGCTAGTAGGTTTACCGTTATCTGAAGCTCAAAATGTAGCTTATCCATCCATATCACCTTTAAATATATAAACACGTGTATATACACATCTGCATCTTTCAAGCAATCACTCTGCAATCACTCTGTGTATGTGTGTGCGTGTGCATGTATATATATAGATTTCATAGAATCATAGAATGGTAGGGGTTGGAAGGGACCTTTAGAGAGCATCTAGTCCAACCCCCCTGCAGAAACAGGTCCACCTAGACCAGGTCACATAGGAACATGTCCAGGTGGGTCTTGAAGATCTCCAAGGAAGGAAACTCCACACCCTCCCTGGGCAGCCTGTGCCAGGGCTCCCTCACCCTCACAGTTAAATAGTTTTTTCTTATGTTTAAATGGAACTTTTTGTGTTCCAGCATCACCCAATTACCCCTCTTCCTATTGCTAGCTTCAAAAGAAAAAAGGGATGTCCCAACCTCCTGACACCCACTGTTTAGATATTTATAAATGTTAATAAGATCTCTTATCAGTCTCCTCTTCTCCAGACTAAACAGCCCCAGTTCCCACAGCCTTTCCTCATATGAAGGATGTTCCAGTCCCCTGATCATCTTGGTGGCCCTGCGCTGGACTCTCTCCAGCACTTCCCTGTCCCTCTTGAGCTCAGGAGCCCAGAACTGGACACAGGACTCCAGATGAGGCCTCACCAGGGCAGAGTAGAGGAGGAGAAGACCTCCTTTGACCTGCTGGTCACACTCTTCTTGATGCATCCCAGGATGCCATTGGCCTTCCTGGCCACGAGGGCACATTGCTGGCTCATATTTAGTTTATTATCAATCAGGACTCCCAGGTCTCTCTCTGCGGAGCTGCTCTTCAGCAGTTTGACCCCCAGCCTGTACTGGTGCAGGGGGTTGTTCCTTCCCAGATGCAGGACTCTGCACTTGTCCTTGTTGAACCTCATGAGGTTCCTCTCTGCCCAACTCTCAAGCCGGTCGAGATCCCACTGAATGGCAGCACAGCCTTCTGGGGAACCAGCCAGTCCTCCCAGTTTGGTGTCATCAGCCAACTTGCTGAGGGTACACTCTGTCCCCTCATCCACGTCATTGATGATGATGTTGAACAAGACTGGCCCCAGAACCAATCCCTGTGGAACTCCACTGGCCACAGGCCTCCAACTCGATTCTGTGCCATTGATGACCACCCTCTGGGCTCTGTCATTCAGTCAGCTCTCGATCCACCTCACTGTCCACTCGTCCAAGCCACATTGCCTGAGCTTTCTGATGAGGATGTGATGGGAGACAGTGTCAAAAGCTGTGCTGAAGTCAAGGTAGATGACATCCACTGCTCTCCCCTCATCTAGTCAGCCAGTTATGCACTCATAGAAGGATATCAGGTTGGTCAAACAGAATTTCCCCTCGGTGAATCCATGTTGACTCCCCCTGATAACCATCTTTTCCTTCTTATGTCTAGTGACAACACTGAGGATGAGTTGTTCCATCACCTTTCCAGGGATGGAGGTGAGGCTGACCAGACTGTAGTTTCCCGGGTCATCCTTCATGCCTTTTTTGAAGACTGATGTGACATTGGCCTTTCTCCAGTCCTCAGGCACCTCACCTGTCCTCCATGATTGTTCCAAAATGATGGAGAGAGGCTTAGCAATCACATCAGCCAGTTCCCTCAGCACTCTTGGATGCATCCCATCAGGACCCATTGACTTATGAGTTTAAAGTATAAAATACTGTCCTACCTTCATACTGCCTTCAAATAGCTGTTACCATTAATTAGGTCAACAGGATGGTTGATTCATTGGGCTACAATGGCAACCACAAATACAAAAAACGTGTCAGGACCATGTGGCTGGAGTGGAGGGAAGGATGGGACAAGCTCTTGCTGCCACCAAGCAGGCTTAGAGCTGCTTAAGTCAATAAAGAAATCACACCTGCATGAGTCTGCTTTCTGTTTGTGACACTTAAAAGCTTTTGTGTAAACCTACCAAAGCTATTAATATTTAGACTGTTTAATCTTAACCTCTGAAGGTATTTTGTTAGCTTAAAATTTAAAAATGGAACCCCCCCTCAATTTAAAACAATTTCTGGGAATGTAAATTGCATGATTGATTGTACCAATCTCAGAACTACCAATTAGCGAATGTTCTAATCTAGCTAGATAATAATAAAAAATTTAATTCAGTCCTAGTGGGGTATCAATTTCTGAAGTGTCTTGGTGAAAATGTATGGGGCCATTCATTGCAAAAGAAGTGTTTTTAAGCAATAACTGTTAAAACACGGGGCATTTCATGAAAATTAATTGCTCGCTGGAAGTCGGTGACATTCCCTGCATTTGCTTTGGTCTGTGAGTGCAAACCAGTATTTAATTCACCACAAATGCCCGGTATCAGAATGGCTTGTGGTACAGCATCCTTTTAAAATGCACAAGGGCAGACACTGAAAAAAAAAAATAAATGAAATGATAAAGAGGTAGAGGTTTCATGAAACACCAGACTAATAGGTAACATAAAGCTTGCACCTGAATAAATCAAACAGGATGTTTTGGAGACAATTCAGTTTACTACCTTAGGCTCTCATTTTTTAATTCTATGTACATAGAGATTTTATACAGCAAGTTTTTTAAAAATCTCTTCAGTGTACTAAACTATTTTTACAACGGTTGAAAATAACAATTAGGCAATTTAGCATTCATAAAAAATCCATTGATTTAATAAAAACTAGCCAGTCAATGCTATTACAGTCAGATTACCAGTAATGTTCCCATTGTATTTCAATTATTTTAAATGTGGAATGCAGCAACTTTCCTATTAAACATGAATTATTGTTCAAGGGAGTTCAAAACATACATATGCTGCCGTATCTGTATTGTAATATTTGTATTTAGAAGTAGAGGAAACTAAGTGACATGACTGTGCTTAAAAAAGCTTACTAGAAAAGCAACTCACAGATTAATATCTTAGGACATTATTAACAAATCCAATACAAGTATATTGGATTTATAATACACTCATTGAGAGCATGATAATTGCAGGAAAATTACTTGGGAACCTGAAAGCATTCTTTATTCATAGGATTATGGGGAATGTCCAATTCGCTAAGGTGTTCCTCTTATCTGCTGACATGACTTTGTAGCTATTGTGTGCAGCTGTTCTGAAAGACTGATTCTCTTTAGCCTTTAAAAATTAAGTACAAGTAACTATGTATCAAATCCATTTACAGAAAACAGTTCTTCTGAGGATGCTTTGAAGAAGATTGCGACTAACATATGGGCAAAAGTTCCTCAAAATAGGTCAAGTGCTCAAACAGGTGCCCAGATGGGATCTGGAGGGAGATACTTAAAAATCAATTCAGCAACGTGACCTGATTTTGAAGTTGGCCCTTCTTTGAACAAGTGTTTAGACAAAATGACTTCCAGAAGTCTTTGCCAACCTAAGTCACTCCATGATTCACACGTGGCATCTGGGTCTCCAGAAACTTTTGACATAGATGGTAGGTCCTAGATTTTCTTTTAACTACATTGGACTGGTTTTCATTGTGCTAGTCTCCTCATGTGGCATAAAGATGGCATTACCAGTTCCTAATCATCTGCTAGAAATTCTCTCCTAGTTAAAAAATTTTGCTTTTCATGAAGAAGACAGATTCATTTTCTCATGCAGTAGCAAGTCTTAGAGACATAATTTAGTGTTCTGTTAGCTTCCTGTTTGTGCTGTCTGAAAAAAGTGACACCTCACCCAGGATTTGAAATGTATGGCTATAATGGCTTATTGCCATTTTTCCATAGTGACCTCTTCTGCTTCTGTATATTAGATGCATCTGATAGTTAAAAACCCAAACTCTTGGTCAGGGTTTCTGTGTCATACTTAAATAAAAGCACCACAGCAGAATGCTTTACAAATGTAAATTAGCTTGAATTCAAGCCCTTCTGAGTTTTTCTTCTTCAGGTGGGTGAGCTTGGTTCCAAAAGGGTCAAATTGTTGCAGTTGATAGATGGGTTTGTTGTCACAACTGATTAGAACTGAAAATTCTTGTTGCTCTGATAAATTTGTTTATGTCCAATACTAGACTAGTTTGAGGGTCAGCTGGTTTATATCTAATCAATTCTAAGTTTTCTAATAGACAATCTGTCATTTGTACAATTCCACTGAAGTCCTGGAGACTTGGTGTTTGTAACTGAAGTAGTCATGCGGCACTTAAAAAAGTACATGGAAAGAGACATACGTATAGGAATCGTAATGGGAACACTTCCTGTGTGATGCTGTCAAAGAGACTGTAGGGACAAAGTATTCTTCATTAATACAAAGGATCAGTTTCTAGTGTCATTGTCTGGTGAGTAGAGGAAGAAACTTCCCAGACTTATGGCCTTCCCTAGTTCTGCCTTCATCTTGCTGTGTGACCATACATATTTCTGACTTCAAGTCTGAAAAATTATATTAGTGCTACATTTCTTCATCAGATACAAGATAATTAAGCAGTACCATAGTGTATTTGTCAGATTTAGGTTCTTGATTTCACTGTTTCAACCTGCAAACAAACTTCTGTTCCCTTTTCAAGCTGTAATCAATGAGTATCGAAGTCATGCAGCCTTACACAGCTACACTTTGGAAATGTGATGGAGAGACAAGGCGGTGATTCTGGATAGCTAGCTTTATACAACAGGGAGCCTGAGTGGGCTTTGGGTTATCATACTCAGTTTGTTGCAGGGGAGGATGAGGCCAGCCATTCACGGTAGAATCTGTGCTCGTCATGTAAAAACTGAGGGGATTGTTTCTCGCAATAATCTGTAAGTACAAATATGACATAATTCTCTTTCAGTAAAAGCATCCGTGCTACTTTTGACACATCAGTTCACAGCACTTCTGTGAAATAGAGTTCCTTGCAAAATGAGAATGAGTGCAGAAAAAAGACCTAACATAGGGGCAAAAGAAAGAGAATTACCTGCAAAAGGTGTGAGCAAAATATTTTCCCTTTTGCATTCTTGATGTCTTCCAATAGCCACATAGTCAACGAGTAGGGTATTTACCTGGTTGGGTGCACAGGTTGGATGGAAGTTGAGCAGTACTGTAATGAGTTCAGGTGTGGATAGATGGCTCCTATCACAGCAGGTTGCCCCAGCGCATCACTGTGTTCGGGTTAGCGAGTCAGATGTGCCCAGTCGTGTCCACCTCTGGCTCTGGGGCTCTGACGCTGTGCCCTCCGGTGCCACCACTCACAGCAGCCGGGCTCCAGCTGCCAGGGAATCCCACGGGGGAAAAAGACATTTTTCTGAAACCTGACAGCTTCACACTCTTCAAGTAGACTTGGGTAGTCTTGACTCCAGTTTTTTGACAGAAATATAATGCTGATATTTCGTGTTTGGATGTTTAATAAAAATAGGCTAAATTACCAAAAAATCTCCAAGTTCAGATTATTTTTATTTCTTTCAGTAAGAAGAGAGTGAATGAAAAATCTGGATGAGTTGTAGAGATAACACAGCAAAACACTTTTTTTTTTTACTTCTCAAAATAAATCTTTCTTTTTGCCTTGATGAAATGGATGTAATTTTTAATAGTACTTTTCTATGACATGGGAAAAAAAATGTTTCCTGACTCTGTTAGCTTAGTCAGTGCTGACTTGCATAATAGCATCTTAACAACTGTGAAATAATTATGCTCTGTTAGCTATAGATTTTGCATTTGGAAAGCTTATTCCTGAGCTATAAATAAAAGGGGATGAAAATACACAGTGAGCTTTTTGGAAGCACTGAAAAGCCATATTTTTGGCCAACTGAAATCAGTGCACCTCTGCAGTTAATATACCAGCTGAGCACATGGTCAAACTTCTGCCTGGTCATATTGTCTTTTTTCTTTTTTAAGACTTGATCTATATAATCAAGATTCAAAATTTAAAATGCACATCAATTGGTGTATATTCTTTAATTTTCTAAAAGCAAGGAACTGCAAGATACCGTGTTTCAAAAAAGGAGTACTTGCAGTGCTTTGGCAGAGGATCCAGTCAAAGTGAAGACACATTATTACATCATATTAATGTAGAAGTAATGTTATTTGCTGAAATAAATACTTTCTGACCTTGTATCTCTAATGCCCTTTAAATTTTGTTAGCATTTGAAGGTGTTTAGAAAGAACTCTTGTACTGCAAAAATTTGTGCTGTTTATACAGAAGTACCTTTACAGAATGGATTTCATGGTTTTGTACAGGATGTGTGCTAATGTTTCACTTTCACCTTTTACTTCAGATTGAAGTCAAATGTCACTTGTGAAACCTTCAGCTACATACAATCCTAAAAAGTTGGTTATGTGATGAGGTTAAATTGTCTATTTACCCTATTTTGGGGACTGATGTATGCAAATTTATGTAGGAGAACCATTGACTTTAATGAATAAAGCTTCTGAAATGGCCAACATTTTTGTCTATTAATCCAGGTAAGACATGTATTATTTTAGGTCTGTACTTTGTACTCTTATGATGACCTTACTTCATTTTAATACTACATTATCTTGATAATCAGCTGTGGGTATGAAAGGAGATTAGGTGACTCTAAAATGAGAGTGGATTAAAAAAAAGAAACAGTGTTCCTAATAATAATCATGCCTACTGCTGTACTCTTCAAATGAAGCAACTTAGTTAAAAAAGTGCAAAGAGACAAAAAATAATGTTTCTCTCAGCCTTTAATGAATAGAGGTTTCTCTTTGCATTTTCCTGAAGGGGGATACATGTGTCCATGTGCACGATCCCTGGGAAAGAAGTTTGTCTGTATCTGATTTTGTCTTATGGCAAAGTTGTAAAAATTTAGACTTTGACAGAGATCAGAGGTTTCATCAATGTCTTTGTAGAGAGATCTGCAGCCTAAGACCAGGGTTTTTGAGTCACTGGAGAGGCTGCGTGAGTGTGTGCTTTCACAGTGGGATCAGACCATTTTAGCTTTAAATTGTCTCTAGACTGAGACCCTCAGGTTCTTCCATTTAAGCATCAAAGTGGTTTTAAATATTGTGGTTTTCACAACAAACGTCAGTTTTCAAATTCATATGCTATTGCAGAACTGTTCTTTTTCCTTGTCGTTATTCCAGTCATGTATAGTTACAATAGCTTATCTTTGTGTAAAGCAAAACCTTGTGTAAAGCACCCACTGCATTTCACAGTCGTCATGTATGTAACTGGATTAGTGGAACAAAGGATGGAGTCAAGGTCAAAAAGCTAGATTTTTCTTCCTTTTGAAATCAATGAGGTTTTAAAATTTTACTTCATTAAAAATCTATTGCCTTCTTCCAAGTGTCTTGAAATAATCAAACTTTTATGTTGAGTTTGAACTCTTTGAATGCAATTTTACTGTCTGTGCAAAAGTGAAGCACAGAGAGGTGCTCTTTCAGGTGCAGCAAATTCCTTCTTTTTAACTTATGAGTGCTGGAGGTAGACCAGCCTAATATGCTAGTCCATGAACCAATTATTTTAGGGAGGGCAGTGTTCTGTGAATTTGGGGCATTTCCAGTCACTTTAAAGCCTCAGGATGGATCATTCATCAGAAGATGGTGCCTATGCACCATATACTTTATATCTTATGAAAGGGGTTGCAAATTGTGCCCTGCACTTTTAAGTGGGTTTTTTCTGCTCTTTGCAGTCTTGCTGTTTTCTTCCAAATCCCAGTAACTGATGGTAAATGTTTCCACAGATGAAAAGGTCAAGACAGAATCTAGTCTTTACTTTCAAGGAGGCAATGTTGAAGGTTAGCGTGAGCTGAAGGTGAAGGACTTTTGTTGCTGCTTTTTTTCCTTACTTGACACGTATTAATGCTGGTTTTCTTTTAGAAAGCAGGTGATGAAGTGGACGTAATACTGTTGGGCAACAAGTGTGATAAGGAATCAGAACGTGTAGTTCCAAAACAAAAAGGAGAAAAGGTATCACTGGTAGTTTCTTTGGGTTCTCCTGAGTATCTTATTATGTCACTGAGAGCTGTTACACTGAAAATGGTAAAAAGCTCTTGAATTTCAAAAATTCTATTAGGAATTACCCCAGAAGAACAGTTGCAGAGGTCTGGAGTGTTGGAGTTTTATTTTTTTTAATATGAGCAGAAATACATTAAGCAGCTCCTAGCTGATCTCTTCAGAATACTATTTTTTATTTTAAAGGTTAAAATGTACTTTAAGACATTTAGGTATTACAATAGAAATACGGTATTTTGATTTTAAACTAAAAATGTTTTAGAATCTGCATCTTCAGAGTACTAGTTTAATGTGGAATACTAAAATATAATGCAATTATACACTCTGCGTAATTTTTCTGATACCACCCATCAAAAATTTTCTCAACCTGACTATAAAGAACTATTCTGATGGCCTCTGCAGTGTGATCTGCATTGCCTGTGAATAGCCCTAAAATAGTACTGGAGAGATACATTTAGGGAACATCCATCTCCCCTGGATATGTACATGTGTCATGCAGCTGATACTACAGTACAGTTTATACCTGCTGACTATGTGTAGGGGAAGAACTGGTGTTAAGTGGGGAGTACTGCTTTAAAGACGATGGCAAATTACACTGAAAACCAAAATCACGGAGCTGTATATGGCAGAAGGAATTTTGACAGTGAGTAAATGTCACCAGAGCTCGTGTCCTGTATAGTAGTAAATTTTGCTACTGCAAACTGTATGTATCTGTTGTCTGGAACTTGGAATGAGCCCTTCTGTTACGCTTTTAGTCACAGTGAGTCAGGGTTGAAAGAAAAGGACACTGGTAATTTCTTGCCAATTATATAGCATCACCTTTTCAACAGTGTTACAGTAGAAACACTTGAAGGTTCATTGTTTGTATGCAAAACACTTCCAATGTTAATGTACTATGCTTCTGTACTGCATGCTCTCACTCAGAGAATGCACTGCTAGGAATCTGAAGAGTCGCTGGATGGATGTGCACAAGAGGGCAGTAGTAAGGTTTTGCATTAACCATGACATTTTCCTTCTTCTGTGTGTGTACTTAACCATGCAATCAGAATTTCTTTTACTGTAGTATTTTTTTCAGAAACAAGTTATTACCTTCTCACCAATGATTCTGCTTTCTAGATTTCTGCTGTGTTTTGAGGCAAGGCAACTCTTCAGTTATACTATATCTTCTTTTAACATGATTTACAAACACTAAAGAATCTGACTAAACCATCTGGAGAAAGATCCTCTTTGCAGAAAGAGAAGTAATCATTGTCCTCTCACTCCAAAGAAGAAAATATCCTTATTAAAAAGGGAAAATACCTTGATACTAACTCTGCCACATAATAATTCACACTCACATATTTCATATTATCCTGTGAGTATCAGCTGTAAGTATTGTTCTGTTCAGAGAAAACTGCTAGATAGTCTTATCATCTATGTTGGCATTTCTGTAACAATCCATCGTAACTGAGTGGCCACTTTATAAATTCCTGAGACATTACTAGTTTTCTTTTGTAATTCTATAAATTATTCAGTAATTATATAATTTCCATCACTCTAAAACATATGTTTAATTTTAACACTATGAAGTATTGTATTAATAGCTTTTTATTCACTTTTCTCAAAGTTTGAACTCAGTCTTCTTGGGCTCTTCCATCCCTCCCATCCCCCGAGCAACATTGTATTTTTCTCTGAAAAATAAATAAAAATATGATTATATGAATTGGTAGAATGTGGCCATTTTTCTCCTGTCAAATTCTTTGAACGGAGACAAGTAAAATGTTCTTCCTTTTTTTGTTTTCTCTATCTTCATGTGCCTTACTTCAAACCTGGTTTTACAGGTATAAGACCAATGAAAAAAACGATTCTACACAGTTCTAGGAGTGTGTCAGACACATCTCTCTGATTCAACATAAAGAAGTCACAGCAGCACTTTGCTAGGAAGTAGTATTTTTCAGTTAAAAGAAGTGAACAGTTGGAATTAAATTTCACCTTGGAGGAGATGTTGCCATTAATTATTTTGTTATTGCAAGTAGGAGATGAGCTTATTTCACTCAAGATCTCCGAACTGTTCTTGTGGATAATATAACACTTCCCAGCAGCATAATTCCTATAGGTTTGTAAATGTATTTAGGCATTCTATTTATAGATCTATTCAAGATGCTCCCAAAAGCTAAAAAAGTAGTTCTTTGAATGTGCCTTTCCAGCTGCTTTATGAGAGGGAGTAGCCAAAGCTGTATTCATGCTTGCAACTGCTTTAATACTGGACTACTGGGGTTTGTTCTGTCTAACTTTATTTTTAGAGGACTTGCTTTCCACAATACTTACCAGTATGCAAGGTGAATTAGAATAATACATACATTAATCTTATTTGACCAATATTGTGCATGTACTGAGAAAATGGAGGTGCATTGATAGGTGTAGTAGGTAATGTAGTAACATTATACAGAGAAGGCTGAAGTACCCAAGGATATTTTTAATTTAATTTTATTTTATTTTTTTATTTTGCATTGGTCTTCACAGATGGAGCTTGCTCCCAGACCTCTGCATGTACTGTCGTGGTTTGGGAAGGAGCAGTGAGAAAGCAGTGGATTAGAAACCGCTTAGGGAAATTTGGATGCATCCATAGACACGATGAAGTTCATCCAGTTGTGCTGAAAGAACTAATCAATGTGATCTGGGACACTGTAAGTCAACCCTGAAAAACACCAGTTCTGTGGGATGTTGATAAACTTGAGAACTGGGCTAACAGAAACATCGTGAAATTCACTAAGTGCAAAGATTTACACCTGGGATGCAATAATCCCAGGCATGAGTCAATGCCTATCTGCAAAGCACCATCAAGTTACAGTGAATGTCAGCCTGAGCAGTGTTCTCTCATTGCTTAAAAGCATGCCGGGCTATGTTAGAAGGATAACGAATGGTAGATCTAGGGAGATCATTACCCCCACCTTAGTGCTGGCAAGGCCATGTGGAATACTGTGTGCAGCTTTGGCTTTCCCATCTCAAGAAGTGTGTTGAGAAACTGCTGACGGTGTAGCAGACAGCTACAAAGATGACTGGAGCCTAGTACCAGTAATCCATGAGGAGAACTGAGGGAGCGGCGTAAAGATGAGGCTAAGGAGCAGTTATTGGTCTACAGCAACTGAAGTGTAGTTAGAGGAATGACAGAATTAGAGTTCTCAGTAGAGATGGACATTAAAGTACAGGAAGGGGCAACAGACACAAGTCAGATCATTGCTTGAGAGGTTCAGGTTGGAGATAAGGAGAAGCAGTTGCACTAAAAGGATAGTGTAGCTACGGAAGGGGGTCCTATAAAGGCTATAGAATCTCCGTCACTGGTAGATTTCAAGACTCAGGTAGGCAAAGCCATGGCCGATCCCATATCATATGGTACAGCAGTATCCTGTAGTCCCCTTTCAAGTAGAGTTATCTTTCCAAATGGTTTCTGAGGTTCCATGATTAACATGGTTTTATCAGAGTTTTCACATAGGTAGCCTACTTCATTAGCCCAGTATTTGTTATTGCCTGCATTTTTCTTTATGAACCCCTGTGTGTCATTGTTTTGAATTGACACTTGCCAATGGTCAAATGATCTTAACTTTCCATAACAAGTTGCTGCCATACCAAAACCAGTTCACAGCAGTCAAATGGAGTTCCAAAATCCTTTATGAAGCAGTCTGTCCAAGAAACAGTCTAAGTCTCATCTTCACTTGCAAAATTATTTGAAAAAGAAATCATTTGGCTTACTTTTTGCTACCTTAAATATAATCTTTATTATATTTTTACTAAAACCCTGAGTACATCGTGCCTGATTTCAGAATTTTTGTAAAACATTGATTTGTTACTTCCAGAGCTCATTGAAAGCAAAAGTAACTGCCAGCATTAGACTTTTTATCCTAACAGAGAGCCTTTCAAATAACTCATAAAGTGATCAGTAACTATAGGATGTTCTGTACATTATAAGCAGTAGGTCATTTTCTTTGCCTGGGATTGTCTTCTCCAGATATGTTCCAAGAAGGGATCCATTGCAAAAGGAATAGACTCTCCCACTATGTTTTTCTGGCAGATGTTATTCCCATCTTGGCCCCCTCCTTTGGGAGACAGTAATGCAACTGTTTTTCTTCATGTGCTTATAAATTAGAAGATGTTTAGGGCCATAAAAAGCCATGAATTTTATTGTGAATTTTGTTCCTCGTGCTAACAAATCTCTATCTGTAAGGGAAGTACACTGCAAATGAGAGAACACGAGTAAGTTAAATAAAATAAACTAATGTAAATTCTATGCTGCTCTTCTAAGTATTTTCTCTCTTCTCCTATTGCCATAATATATTTTCCACATATATATCTCTTCTTTGCTTTCCTGTTATCTCTGTGCTTCTGTCTCTGGTAAAAAGGAGCATCTCTTTTTTATCTTTCCTTATGCCTGTTTTTGTAGTTTTTTGCCACATGTTTAGCTGTGCTCTTCTACACGTGCTCCATGGTTTCCTCTAAATAATTGCCTAAGAGACGGTTCATTTTCCAAATAAATCAGAACACTGAGGACAGACAGACAAGAGTTCATTCTTCTTTCTTACAAGTGAAGTTAGTTTAAAAAAACCATTCTGAAACTGCAAAAGTAAGAATGTTTTAACAGTTACCCCAAATTTATAAACTGAGGGTGAGTATAGAGTGCTTTACTGAGCTGACATTTACATAATCAGCATTTATATAGCGTGTTAAAGCTGTCAGAACATCTCCTTATCTCTTAGTATTAGGAAGTGTTTTTTTTCTTCCTAAGGACTGTTCATCACATTGCCTACATTTCTTTTTCAGCTTGCTTGGGAACATGGAATACCCTTTTTTGAAACGAGCGCTAAAGATAATGTGAACATTGAGGATGCATTCTCAGTCTTGACTGAGGACATACTGGAAAAGGTAGGCCTCTTTTCTGAGTGAGCAGAAAGAAAGTGGGAGATTTTTCTTTACAGATAGTTAGGGTAAACAAGGTGGTAAATACAGAAAAGGATTAACAAAGCACAGCCAATGGAGTTTTTTGCATTATAGAGTTAGTATTTGGGAGGGATCCTGTAGCTGTAGATGTAGACATCTTGAGAAGGAAAGTAGGGGAGAAAAACTGTGGGAGAAAAGAACAACAGAAGAGGGGAGCAGGTAAAATACAGGTCAGAAAGAAGGTGAAAATTCAGGAAAACTGCATTTTCTTTCCCACGCATTTCTCCAAGGGAGAGGTTAACAGCTGTAGGGTAGCTCCACTGCTATGGAAGGAAGGCTCCATTTTCCTGTAGGTTTCTGCAGAACGTGCACTCTGTGACGTTGCTGCATGCAGATGGAATGGTTTAACCTTTATGATCATGAATCAAATGTTTTATCCAAAGTTCATAGCTGGTTTTTTGGATGATTTACACTACTGCTTGTGAAGTTATTAGCACCTAAAGATTTGAGTTAATTAGTGCCAGAATCAATATTGTAGTTGTCAGAGTCGGCATCTCGTAACTACCTTGAGTGTGATGGCTTAAAGGTCCTTACACCTCAGGGCTGCAATACTTCTGTAGGACTGAATTATTGTTAACTAGCTCTGAAAATGTTTTGCATCACAATTTATTTTTAGACAGTAGAATATTATTTTAGACATTAATGGATGTTCTTCATGCAATGCATTATCATTGCCATTCATCATCAATATTAGTTATACAAAACTAACCTTCCATTCCGAATACTCTTGAAATCGTAATAAAGATAAATGAGCAAAATTACTGACAAAGTCACAAGTTGCAGTGTTTTGATTAAGTAGCCATAGGGGATGGTCAGAATAATAGCTCAGGGCTGGGCTGCTTCTAAATCAAGGTGCTGTCATATTATACAGTAACACAAACTGTAGTTGGCTATTTTGGGAGAGGAAAAGAAGGCCAAAAAAGCTTTGATTCCTTCAGCGTAAAAATGAAACTCAACAACTCAACAGTCAAATATAATTTAGAACAGGAGGAAAATGGCAGGTCTTTGAATACTTGGCAAAAAGTCTCAAATAAGATAACTCTGATTTTCTTGTTACTGAAAAAGACGTCTGCTGTAAATAGGGACTATGTTAGTATGAAGCATGAAAAGTACAACACAATAGCTATGATCATAACTGCTGCAAAGACAAATATTTGTGGAGTGAGCATTTCTGCACAATGAGTTTGAGTAAGATCTGGGAGTTCTCTGCAGTGTGCAGAAATGATGTTTGGGAATGTCTCACGTTAAGATTGCCTGTGCTTATTTTACTTTTAAGTGGAACTTTAGTATTCCTACTTATCATGAAAATTTATGACTTTTGTAGCGTGGACATGCAAACAAAATCAGACTATGCTGAAAATATTCTATCGCTGCATGGCTTTAATTAGAACTGCTTGAGAATACAGTTGTACGCTTCATGTGCACGTGTGTGTGTTCAGAAAACATGTCCGTGAGACTTTGTCGAGTTTGTGTGTAGTAACATTTCACCTTATCTAGGAATGTTTGCTGTCCCTGATGGGGCATTACATACTATTACTTGAGTGCATAATTTGCCATTTTTACTACAATGCGTTTGTTGATTTAAACAAGGGCTCCTTTAGCCCAATTGGTTTTGCCACTGGCCTGATAAGAAAGAGTTCACTATAAAAAAATTAAATCTACCATACGGTTTCATCATGGTTTTCAGGTTCGACAAAATAATTTGCTTGTTCACAAAACTGTGAAATCTGAATGTAGTACTTGAATTTTAACTTCCTCTAAGCGATTAAATTCTGGAGAAGGGAAAACGCAGTACCAAGTGTGACTAGCAGCTGTGAAAAAATGATATGATAGATGCCAGTCTGAGATCCCTTCAGCCCTACATCAATTCTGTAGTGGTAAAAGATGTACTTGCTGATTTTAAAAAGGTGATGTGGCTTTGCACAGTCTTTTGGCCCAAGACACCCATGTCTGAGGTAGCAGGATATCTAGCCTCTCTTCTGCAATAGGACCACCAGATTGATGAGGTGCTTCAGTGGAAGCATGTCATTGCTTTCCCAGTCCCACAGGGGGTTGAAACTTGTTTTAAGGACCTCCCTAGAAGAGCCTATTAGGGCTATGCTTTTAGAAAGTGTGTGGAGTTCATTCAGAAATAAGATAGATAGTCGGAGCAGGCTGGCAGGCAGTAGGCCATTTTCAGATGTGTTGCAGCAGGCCGTATTAATCTGAGGAAATCTAGGATTTTTTATATACACTTTTCGTGGTTTGGCCCAGCTAGCACAGCAGCACCACGACAGTCTCTCGCTCAGTGCCCCCATTCACCCCCACCCTCATTAGGATGGCGGAGGCCCCAGCGAAATGAGAGTAAAAAGATAAGCAAGGTTATTGTGGATTAAGACAAAGGCAGGGAGGGCTTGCTGCCAATTACAGTTCTGGGGCCAGCTGTAGCAAAATGAGTCTCTGCCCCCGATACGGGGTCATTATCAAAATGAGTCTCTACCACTGATGCGGGGTCTTTAAAGAAATGAAAATAAATCTCAGCTTCACCAGTTCTCTCCATAGAATGCAGGAGAGTCTCTGCTCCAGCACACCTCCTCCTCTCTTTCATCACTGACCATGGAGTCCACATGGTTGTTTCTCTCAGTGTTCCTACTCCTTGCACCACCACCAGCCAGAAGAAGAAGAAGGGACAAAAGAAGGAAGAAACAGGACGAAGATGGAGGAAGAAGCCTCCTCTTCCAGCTTCTTCTTAAAAAGTGATCGTGGAGGTGTCTAATTGGCTCAGCCCCAGAAGTGGGTCTGGCTCAGAGCTGGGGAGAGCAACTTCTTACAGGAGCCATCTTTACAGCCCCTTCCTCTGGCTGTCATGTCAAACCATGACAACACTTCTCCATCTACTACGGACATGTCTTTATTAACTAAATGTACAGAAATCACTCCTGGAGACAGGGAAGATCTGTGTCTGGAGTTACGGAGTTCATATGAGCTTCTTGAAATTTGGAACAAGTTATGGTTCAATGGAGGATTGGGAAAAAACACATTAAAATGTGTCAGACAAAAGAAACAAAAGAGCAAGTTTGTATAGGCATTATTTTGGGCTACATTTTCCTATCTCTTCTCTTTTGGCTTTACTTGGACTGAATTTAAGGGAGAGAATCTGTATCCTAGCGATCCAGATAACTAAAGCCATTCCATGCTGGATGTCAGTCGTACAGATCTAATTTACATGGGTAGTCTCATTAAAACAGTTGAGTGTTAGTTGACAGCTTACACTGGTAACAGCTAAAGAATCAGGACATGGTTTTGAGAACTCAGTATTTTAAAACCGATCATTTAATAGTAACTGAATTGATTGTATTCAAAAGGCTACAGGGGAAATTAATGTTAATGATACAGCTTATTCCAGAAGTTTGCTCAGACATGCTGAAAAACAACAACAGTATTTTATTTATTCACAATTCTTCTGAGTCTCAGATATGCCTAGACCTGTTCATTAACAGATGACAGGTGTTCCTAACAACGCTTCTGGTCACCAGTGTCCTATTTGTAATTGTGACTCAGTCTTCAAAAAGCAATTAAAACCAAAAAGTATCACCCAGAATGCAGTTAGTATTTGCACTCTGGTGGTGTTTGGTTTCAAGGATGACAAGCAGTATTCTATTTTTCTAAATATTTTTATTTTTCTAAAAAGAAACAGAAGGAGAGAAACTGCATCCAACAAAAAGAAAAATAATATTTTGACCTTTTCTGGAAACTGCAATAAAACTAACCAAATCTTAGGTTCTGTCTACCTCCCAAGTACAATTGACTATTAAGTTTATTTTAATATAATATTAAATAAACTTATATCTGCTGAGCAGAGAACAATCAAAATCCATCTAAGAGCCTTCCTTGTGTTGTTGAGAATTTAATTTTAACATTTAATGTTTAACATCTGGATGTCATTTGAGATGAACTTTCAGAAGTAGCAGGCCTCAATTCTGTCCTTCCTTGATCTCTTTACCTTCCTCTCCTATGGCAACAAGATTTTGAGATTACATTGTGTGTCCCATTCCTTTTCTCCTAAAGTACCTTTGGAACTTGCTAGCTGATTTGAAACTAGTTTGACTGGTCAAACGAAAAGATAGTTAAGCTCCCAAGGAGTTCCTTGAAATAAGGTGCTGGGTGGAGGAGAGGCAGAGTATTCTGTCGAAAGAAAAGTCTCCAGCATCATTCACACAGTATTAGACGGAGATGCCTACAGAGAGACTGAAAAATGCTTCAACCAACCACTTTCAGCTGGAGCTTGCAACGTGGAAATCAAATTTAATTCACTGCAAGACCCATATCCATAGGAAATCAGATTTCATTATTGCCAAGGCTCATGGAATTGTTAGTTTGTCCAAAAGATCCCTGTGTCTCCAGCAGTGCACATTCCATGTTTCTTTATAATTCTCAGTCATGCATGGAGCCCCAGGCTTTATTTGCCCTTTATTTATCTTGTACTGACCACAGAATATTAATTTCTTCATGAGGTTTTTCATAATGCTTATAATGCTGTATTTTAGATCTATTTTAGATTTTTATCTTCATAACCTTCTTCGTAACATTAGGTAGTCTAGTCAGCATTGCACACATGGGAACCAAGATACAGAGATTAAAGCAGAGAGGATAAATGGTACCAACTCAGTGCTGGTGCAGTGTAAGGCATAATTTTACTACACTATCTTCTTTAATTTAAAAAAAAAAAAAAAGGCTGTTCTGGGCAATGAATGAACCAGATATTCGTCTGGAAAGAGTAGCATATAATTAGGTTATGTAAATCAAAGTTTGAGTATAGGGGATGAGATTCATCTTAGCACGCAACCTTAACCAGCTAAAATTTCCATGACTGGTCTGGTGTGGTTGTCTGTGTCATGTCTACTGAATGGAAAGAGATGCATCTTTTTAGGATAAAATTGTGTTCTGGAGGTGCCTTTCTCTCTTCAATAATTATAGAGAACTCCGTATCTCAGCCTATATGGTTTCATAGGATTGAAATTGAATAAATTAAACTCCAGGAGACCAAAGGAACATTACACAGGTGACTTGCTTCTGGCATTTGCTGCTTCTGCAAAATCTGGACTTTGAAGCCTGATTGCTCTGTAGGGTTTTTGAGGTGGAACTCTATTAATCCTTACATAGACAATCTGTGGGCACAAGGAACCCTAGAGTAACAACACAGCTGTCTTCTCAGGTTTGTGAAGTAACTAGTTGAAGTACAACATTGTTAGAATCTCTGTGGTATTAACAGAAGAGGGAGATAGAGACCTACACTTTGCCAGGGGGTTAGATGTGTTTTAGACATTGTGGAATAGCAGGATTTGGGACCAAGGACTTCATCTTCATTTCTTGAGGAAGGTGGTGTGCAGCAGTTAGATCCCACTCCTCTCCCTGTCCCCCCAAGGACTGCTTTTCCTGCTAATACATCCCTATCTCTTGCTTGATACTGCTTGTGCCCTGTCCTGCCCATTCCTGTTGCGAGAAGACTGTCTTTTGAACAAGTAATTTCAACCCTGGAATTACAGAATACAAGGAAAATACAAGTCAAGAAATTGGCAGGTATGATCTTAATAGCTGAGCTTTCTCTACTGGTAGTTCAGATGTGGAAGTCACATGAACTCGGTTGTAGAAGATTCTGCCTTGCTTTGCCAGTCTTTGTCAACTAGCACTGTTAAATACGAACAAAGTTATTACAGTCACTAACTATAGTCATTAGAATAAAAATCCATGGAAATTCAAGTTATAAGTAATAAGAATTTAATTTACAGTCCCTTCAGCTTGTTTCTCTAAAGCCCATAGTTTTCCTACAGGCACTTCAGATCTGCCTTTGATTGGGACATTGAAATACATAGAGTAAAATTCTTCAAAACCCATAATGAACCCCACCTCCAAAATAACTAAAATAGTATCAAAATACCAAGAACTGGTGCAGGAATAGGTGAACCCAACTTGGTATGACACTGCTAATATGAGCAGTTTTCCCGCAAGAAAAGGATCTTGACTGAGATTTATAAATTCACTCCATTAGAAGCCATTCAAAGAACTTCCCTTATTTTTTAATTATATTTCCCCTTGTATATCAGCTTAGCTTTCTTACCCTGATCAGGGGGAAAAAAGAAAGAAAAAAAACCCACCCCCACACAGGGCAAAAGCCATTTGGGATCTCAGCCATCTCATTGCAATTCCTGTGTCTACAAGTTAGGTATCCATTGCATGGCAGTAACACAAACTCAGTTTAGAGCTGGGGAGGAGAGAGCTGGCTGTGGATACTTGTTTGTTCATCGTGTCTGATTTTCTCCACTGATTCTGCAAGAAGCTTAAAAGCAGCATAAACAGATGCTTGCCTGTTAGGTGAGACACATCTGCTGTGCTATTTAACAAGAAAAACGAGTATTTGGTAGCAGGAAGTTCACATCTTACTAAAATCACTGCATGATGGAGTGGTATCTGTGTCTGTGGGGGTAATTTCAAAACCCCACTTTGCCCAAGACGCTGACATGGAAATTTGAGCTTTGTAGCACCATTTTGGTTCTTCTCATCTCTCTGCAGTTTTCTCCTGTTTCTTTGCTGGCATGTTGAGGAGAGAGTTCCAAAGGGCTGAGATGAAATGTAATCTGGAAGTGTTAGGGTTCAGGGAACCCTGAAGAAGGAATGCTGCCTGCCTTGTTCTCGAAGGTGGGAGAGATTTGCATACCTCCCTGCTGTAATTTCAGGGGAGGGTGCCACACCTCTTCCAAGGCTTGACTGAAGTTGAGTACTACTTGGGATTGCTTGATCGTTCCTTCAGTGCTTCATGCAGCACCTCTTTAGGTAATGAATGTGCACTTTTTAAACACGTGTATTTCTTAAATGAATCCTAGGCCCTTATTTGCCTGAAGATCCTGTACACAATAGTCTTATCAAACTGAAGTGATTCTTAAAAGTCCTCAACTTTTAAATGGCTTTTAAAACAATTACTTCTTTATTTGTGGAGAGGTGGTTCTTGTTTTTCTGTCCTGGATAATTTGTTGATGAACTACAATTAGATAATGATTTTACAGATTATATGAACCATTTCATTGTCAAATAGGTTTCCTCATCGTTAATAACTTACAGTACTTGAGGATCCTTGCTTAAGGATAAATAGGCAGCTTACTTGCCACCCAAAAGTACTATTAAATTGTAAAATACTTGCAAAAAAGCATCTTCAGTGTTTAAGGAACATGCAAGTTTCTGCCCTTTAACTGAAAGCATGACGTTAGGTACAGCCTGTAACACTTTCAAATTAACTACTTTAAAGTTAAGTGAGTGAATATCCGGAATAGTCAATGTTCAGTGTTATTTCTTGGTCTCAACAGAGTGAACTTTGTACCATTATCTTGCAAAGCTTCCCCAGCCGGCCCCAGAATCTTAACCTCTAAACCAGAATGGTGTCTTATTTCTTGAAATGACACGGTTATGGTTGTGTGCTTTTGATTTTGCCTTGCTCCTACTTCTAAAAAGGTCTCTGCAGTTTATGTTTACTGTCTACGCATGAAGGCTATGAAATCCTGACTCCACCTAGCACAATGGCTCAAACACCTGTACTCAAGTACCTTACACAACAGTGTAAAAACTTAAATCGGAAGTTACAAAGCTGCATGTGGCAATTTGTGTGAACTCTCAAGGGTGATAGAATTGTTATGTCTGTTGGTACTTGTCACAGAAAAACAAGTAAAAGGTGCACATGCTGTATTTCTTCATATGTGATTTGCATGTGACTAATGACATCTAATTCCTAAAATCAGTAAATAACAATCTTCCAGTACCTCGGAGTCACAATAGTAAGTGTTGTTAATTTTATTGATGACAGTTTCAGCATCTGTTCTGAAGTTTTGATACTACAACATCTTTCTTGCCCTCCACCAATTCTGATCCCTTCCCAGGCATTTCATTTTCTCCCTCAGCAGCGTGCACTGCGGAAGCCTCCCAGGGTCCCTGCAGCCCCAGGGAGGAATGGGCTCAGCCACTTTCTCTGTGGGGATGGCCCTGGCACAGGGCAGCCAGCACAATGGAAGAGCTAAAACTGTCTACAGAAGGAAAAAGGAAACAAATTTAATGTATCTTCTCCAGAATTATAGGTGGTAAATATTCTCAGACAAAGAGGCATAAGGCTTAGTGTAACATGGGGGAACCTTTTATTTTCCCCTTGCTTTGACTCAGCTGAGTAATTTTAGCTGAAGCATTTGGGATGTAGTCAATGTTCAACTATGCTGTGACATTGTATGTGTTAAGTTCTCATTTCTGAATCATGATAACACAAAAGTGTGATGCCTTTTTTTCCCATCTTCCTTTTTCTTTTTTTCCCTGTGCTTTGAATTTCATGAATTCCAGCTTAGATAGCTGTCCGCTCTGGAAGCTCCTCTTTACTGTCAGAAATTGATTGTTCATGGGTTGAGAGAGAAATGTGGTGAATCCAGTGGTTGCACTGACTTCTCTCTATATCATTACAGAGTTGGTAAGCCTGCCAAGAAGCAGGCAGGAGAATGGCAAGTAGAGAAGTTAGGACTTCTTTTTTTCCTAGGCATGTGACAGTATTCTCTGTGTTTTTGTGCCTGAGTTCAGGGTTCAGTATTCATAGTTTTAGAGTACAAGATTGCAACATGTACTCCTTCTCTATTGCACAACTGGGTTTGATCGTTTCTCCGGTCAGACCTAATTATCTAGTTGAGTTTATTTCTGAAAGGAAGAGTCCTGGTTTTGCTGGGTTTTATTTTCTTTTAAATCTGCTTTTGCAATCAGCACATACATTTTTTACAAGGGTGGAGTGCTATTCTGGTAGTTTATCTTGATAAAGACTGACTTGCTTTCATTTGGGGGTATTCCCAGTTATTAAATAGAGGCAAGAAAAGAGATTATTTTAGTGAATTTCACAAAACAAGTCCTTTATAGCAATTAACATCCTTTATAGCAATTAATAGCCTGTGCCTTTTTTTAATGGGTACTGATGTTCTATATTTCCCTATTCCTTTCATCTGGATTTTTGCACTCCGTGCTCAATACTTCAAAGATGAGTGTACTTAACTGCAAATTAGTGAAAATTGGCGTGGTCTACGGAAGAACCTGTACATCTAGAACAATTTGTATGAGGAAAGTGTTACAGAATTTATTATGGTTTGCAGTGTCTCTTAAAAAGACACTTTCCATCATCCGTCACCTTCAGAATTAGGAGAGATGTTTGAGGAAGCTAAAGAATGTAAATATAGCAAGCTGGGACTTGCACGGGCTAGTCTCTGTCTAGTTTATTAGAAAAATGCAGTCTTTTAATTAAATACCCAAAGGAAAAATACATCTAGTGACCCCACCAAAATCTTCTACATATTAAAATATGTGAAAATTCAAGCTTTTCAACTGTTGTATTCTAGTAATCTTAATTAAGTATTTTCTTCTGTTTATTTTACAGAAATCCTGTGTATTATATGACTTAGATGTTGTGGCTGTAAATGAAAGTAAGAAGAGAGCCTGCTGTGCATTCTGAAATATTGTTTCTTATTCCGTTTTCTTTTCAGAAAATGTGAACTATTGCAAAGGAACACATCACATTTTCAAAGTGAGCCTGTAATCCCAAAAAGACAGTATTTAGGCATCCTTTGTATTACACAACTTTGTTGCCAAATGTTTTTATATGTTTCTATTATATTTTCATATGTTTAATGGAAGTTAAAACAATTATCTGACTTTGGAATTATTAGATGCATCACAGGGTGACTGCATTTGCATACAAATGTTTTGCGGAAGTGAAATGTAAGTGTACTAATTTTCTCTTATTAAAAAAATTTCCCTTGACTTTTTCTGTGTTACTTACACCAGATTTGTAACTTAATGACCATGGACATCGTCACACAGTCAACCTCTGATATATGAAATCACTTATGCTATCCCCCAGGTAACATTTCTTTAAGTAGCTGATATTTACTGTAGTCCCCTAAGATAATTTTCTGGCAACTTGTGACTGTTTCTTTTATATCCATCTCAGAAACATGTATTTGATACTTGAACACCCTTGAACAGGGAGGCTGGAAAGGTGAGGGCTGAGAGAAAGGGGTAAGCCATGTACGATATCAGTATGTTGCTGAACTTTTCTTAGAAGACAGAAAACATGGAACAGCAGAATGCATCCAGAAATAATTATCTTGCTAATAAAACTTTTATTGTTCCAGAAAAGAACTCAAGCAAGTGTTAGCAGCATACCTGCATTTTCAAATCTTCCTTTAAACGATCACAATATTGAAAGGGTATGCAGTACTTGTTTGATATTATGAAATACTTCTGTTATATTCTTAAAGTATCTGATTCCACTCATTTACATATGTTTTATAGTGGTACGTAATACCTTTCATTTCAGTGGAGGACACCAGATTTTTAAATTTAGGTGAGGGCAGAATCAGGATGCCAGTTTCTTTGTATTTTATCAGAAGCAAAAATGACACAAATGAAACCTGAAGGACACATCCAAAGCAAGTACAGGTTGGGAAATCTGAAGAGTTGTGGTGATTATATTGGGGTGGGTTTTTTTGCCTGGGAGACGTGGTTCTTTCTGATTATTAATTATCACCATTTGTGAATGAATAATCCTACGGTGCAGAATCGTGTTGTGAACTATCCCAGCACATCCAGAATAACCAACTCCACTAGCTTATTGTTCTGGAATGTCAGTACTCTCCTGAAATACACCTGCTGCTTTTTTCGAGGGCTGTTTGCAGATTGTCACAATACCACGTTGTTATTAACATTCATTATTGAGACAGTGAGCTCAACTGGAAAATGCTTTCTGGAGCACACAGAACCTAATGTGCCTCAGCATGCTTCTAGGCCACGGTGCCACTAGGCCATTGAGCATGTTTGCAGCAGGGGTGCAAAGGGATGGGCAGGGCTACATATTTTCAGCCACTCCTGGCTACTCATCACAGCCACTCACTTAAACTAGTGTTCAGAGCAAAATCTGGATCTTAGAATCATTCTCTAATGATTCTTGGAGATAATCAATATCAGCTCTAACACTGCTTGAACCCTAAGCGAGTTTCATCAGGTCCAGTTTATCAAAAAAAGCTTTAACTTAGGCAGCTAAGTGTTTTCCAGTCTATTTCTTCATTTTTCCAGCCTAAGCTTTTAGACTTGTCAGTGGTGCTAGTAGTGAAATCCCATCTGCCTTCTTACATTTAAGGCTGGGGTTAAAAAAAAGGCATTAAAGATACTGGCATCTCAGCATCTTACTATGTGACATGTAAATAGATTTCCTCCTCTATGGAATAACAGACCGTTTTTTTCGTTGCTTTTCTCACTATGCATCTTTCCAACATTCTGCTGTCTTTCAAATACTATTTTCTAACATTTTGGGACCTTACCTTTCTGGATTTGTCCATACATAGTCTATATGTTTATTCATAGCTTTGTAATCTGACCTAATTTCTACTTTATTTCATGTCAGTAAAGGTCTTATGAATCAGCCAGATGAGCCTTTATCTCACTTCTTTATAGATCGGATTCTGCAGTTTTGCCGATCTCTGATGAGCTTTAAGCTGCCCTGAACTCGCAGAGGTTTAGCTACTAGTTCTCTGAGTCTCTATTTAGTTCCCCCTCCTCATCCTAACAATGAAAACAGGTAAAAGAGGATCAGTTTGATGGTAGTTTTCATCTGTTCTCTGTATAGCTAATCAGACTTTCTAATGCAGGAATTTCTCCTACACATTTTTCCTTCTCACATTGTTTTTACTACTTGTGGCTTAGGTATGATCCAGTCACTGGCTCACCTTAGGGAGATGCAAATATTTAGGTTCCTGTGTAGTATTTGCAGGATGCCTCACCCTTGCTAGCTGACGTAGAACGCTTCACCTAACGCTCCAGGTAGTTCCTCTTTGCATCTTTTGCTCTCCTAGAGCAAAATGGCTGCCTTTTTCTAAGCATATACATTGTGGACTGTGCACTGGAGAATGCCACTAGGGAAAAAGCCCTACTCTTACCAGAAAGGACCAAAAAAATCCAGCAAACTGGACACCTCATAACAGTGAAACAGAAGATAAAAGGTGAATGTTCACACCGGACCCTTGGATCTCTTTAGAATACATGGCATGATGAGAGATTGCTTGGATTTTGCTAGTAAGACAGGAATAGCATTCTCTTTCAAAACATGAGATGCAGAGACATCAACTATATCAAACACATTATTCCCTTTCAAACCTTTTCCCCCTTCGCCTCAGAGACAAGTAGGTATTTGGAGTCTGATTGCGAAATGAGCACTGCATCCCCTGTTGTTTCCCAGTGGACTTATAAATATTTATTACAAAAAACAAGCCTTTGATAAAAAGACAAATGACACGTAGGAAGAAGGAATACAAGTTTGTGGAGTTTTTTTAAAAAATACTGCCTGTGATGGCTTCACACGAAGCTTACTCTGTAAGGCTCAGAGTTCTATTTGGTGTAGGCAAACTACAGTGCAAAGCATGTTACCAGATTCATACTAAAATCAGTTTGTTGTGAACAGCTCCATTTCAACTGTTAGTGTAGATACAAACTGATGATGATCCAGAATGCTTTAAAAATAATTGTATTGGCAATGAAATAAATATATACTAGAGATTTTACAGCCTGCTTCATAAATGTGTTGTGAAATGATCATGAAAGCCAATTCAAAATACATTTAAGAATAGTTTCAGGAGTTATTCTGAGGCTCCCTGCCACTGCTTATGAGTTTATGGTGACAATTTGCTGATAATTATCATAAAGATTGTCTCTGAACATCAAATACACAAAAAACTACAGTGTTGTGAAACTGAGGCCTTGGTCCTAAGGTGGATCTGCGCACAGAGCTTTCTCTCAAGGTCTGGTGGCTTTGTTAGCTTTTTGCAGCAGGAAGAGATTCTAGTTAAGAGATTGCACTAAGGGACTATGGCATTGCTAGGCATCAGAGAAATTATCATCCCTCAAGTGTTAATTACATATATGGTGCAGTTAAATCATCTGAGATTCATACATGCTGGTGATTTGGATACCATGTATGCAATATTAGAAGGTATTAGAATGTGTTATATTGCAGTTGGGACACACAACAAAGTCACTCTAAGAGCTCCAGTTAGACATTTAAATACTAGTAAGCTTTATGATGTCTCTTTGCCTTGAAAGAACTGAAATAAATTTATTCATTTTTTTAAGAATGCATCTTGTTCCAGTAGGACCCGTAAGAGTGGGATGGGTTTCCACTGGTTGGAGAGAACACAAACACGGTTGTATGAAGACAGACTTAAAGTCCATAGACATCTAAAACTATCTGAAGAATGAGAAGATCTCTAAAGAAAAATCAACAATAAATATTCCGGTGTCAAAGATACTGTTCTTCCCAGACAGCACAAGCGTGTGATGTCCAAGAGAAGCGTACACTGGGAGACAGTCTCTATCCTGGAATTAAAGGTACCCAGGATAGTGGTTAAAAACTAATTCTTGACAGACTAGAGAGTCAAGTCCTGGTGAATCCCAGTCTGATCTGATTGGCTTTGCCTTACACACTGCACCAAATACCCTTGTCAAACCTGAATGAGTTAAACCGTGCTTTTCCTATTTGACAGTAATGCTCTCAGCCATTCTATTACTTTACACATCAAGGGCTTAATTTACCTAAGTTGTTCAAAGCATTTGGCAAACTTTGCAAAAAGGAAGCTACTTTAAAAAAAAAAAAAAAAATCCAGTGTCTCATTTTTAAAGCTAACTATTCTGAGAGAAGAAAAGTTTTCCATAGTGCTGGGACATCCCAGTGCCAAGCTGTGTAACTAAAGCACTGACCCACGTCAGGATGGGGCTCCGGCAAACGCAGATCCATTTAAAGCAGGAAAACTTGAGTTTTACTGTAATCCTTCTGTGCTGACTGGCAGCCACGGTCATTGTTTCATCTTTGAGAGCATGGATAAAGTCCCGGTCTCTGCAGCAGGGCAGAACAAGAGTGTATCTGTCTTGGGCCTCCTCGTGCTGGCAGTGCTGCTGGCACCAGCAGTTGCAGAGGCACGCACCAGCGGCTGGCCTGGTACTGGGTGCCTGGGGAAGGGTGAGCGCAGAGAGCTCTGCCTACAGCAGCTCTGCCCAGAGCAGTCTCAGCCATCCGCAGCAGTCTCAAGGACAGCGCAGGAGGTGGAGCCTGGAGGGGAACATTACAGCTAAGCACAGTGCAATGCAAACATCCAGGTGCTAAGTTTTTCTGGTTTAATTTCCAAAGAGTCTCTGCAGTCTTATGAGTCTCGAGATAAAAATGCATTTAAAAAATGATAACACTAAATAAAATACTTTAAAAGATCATCGAAGATGTCATCACATAAATCACTTTGAAAGGAGAACTAGAAGTTGATTTAGGATTTTCCTGTGGCTTGAAGACCCTTGAATATGCAAGGGGGACTGGGACTAGACAATCTTTAAGGTCCTCTCACACTCAGACCATTCTGTGGGTCTAAGTAGTGAGAAGAGGGGATGCTACCTGCTTGCTCGAAATTGCTCTGATAAATCAAAGTGAGACGTTTCCTGTACGAACTGCAAAAAGATCTCCGTCGCCCATCGCAGCGCAGCAGCGCGCGGGCTCGAAGGGCCACCGCAGCCGCCGACCCCCGCGGGAGCGGAGCGAGCAGCGGCGGGGCCGCCCGGCGGGGCCCTGCGCGGCGGGAGCGGGCGAGCTGCGCGGCGGGCGAGCGGTCGGAGGGTGGAGTGAGAGGCACAGGCTTGGCGCGGGCTCCCGGCCGGGCGGGCGGCCCGGCACTTTCCTTTTCTGCGCGGGGAGGAGCGGCAGCTGCGCAGGCGTTGCTCGCACCCTGTTGATTAGTCAGTGCTGGGATGGCGCTTCCTGGGCCAGGCGCGGCGGCGGGCGGCCCTAGCCGGTCCCGGGGGGCGGCGGCGGGAGCAGCAGCGACGGCAGCCGCCGCAGCAGAAGCAGCCGCCCGGTTGGCCTTCCCCTTTGCTTAGCCCGGCATGTCCCGGGGCGACCGGCGCTGAACGAGGCGGGCTCTCCCCGTCCTTCCCGCCCTCCCTCCCTCCGTCCTCCTCCCCGCTGGCTGCAGCCCTGCCGGGTGGGAGCACCCCGCCAGCGCTGTCTGTCTGGCTCCCCGCCCTCCCCTCCTCTCCCCGGGCCGGGAAGATGGACCCCGGCCCGCCACTGGGCTGCAGCCTGAAGGACGTGAAGTGGAGCGCGGTGGCCGTCCCGCTGGACCTGCTCGTCAGCACCTATCGGCTCCCGCAGATCGCCCGGCTGGAGAGCGGTGCGTGGGGTGGCGGGCGGGCGGCTAGGCTCGGCTTTGCCCGGCCCGGCGGCTGGCGGGGCCGGGCGGGTGCGGGGCGAGCGGCGGGGCGGGTGGGCAGATCGACCCCCCGGCCACCCCCGCTCCTCCGCGGCCGGAAGGAGCCGGAGAGCCCCGCGGCTCCCCGGAGTGCTTGTCGTGTGATCTTTACGCAGACATCTGCCGCTACCGGGTGTAGGTGCAAGCCTTCCACTCGCGTCGGAGTCCGTGCGTTGCCTTGCATCAAAATGTCAGAGTAGTGCCCCCGCCGCGGACCCTTTACCGGCTGTGTCCGGGGGAGCTTGGTGAAGCCCGTTTGCTGTCAGCAGCCTGTCTCTGAGACGCGTCCTCGCAGTCTCAAATCGGGACGTGGAAGGGCAGTCTCGGTACTAGAGACCTAGTGTTGTGATGAAGTGATGCTACACCGAGGGCAGATGAGGAGGAGTATTAGACAGCTAACTGGGCTAAATCCCAAATGTTACACTTCACTGAAAAAGCTACAGACCTGTAAAAAGAGGAGTAACATCAGAAGCCTTTAACAGTCTCCAGATAACTTTTTGCGACTGTTCGCTTGGGTGCACACCTGCAGTTTCCAAGTCTGAAGCTTTTTGTTTACTTCAGGAATACAAAAGGAGTCTGACAGAATAGCTCTGACAGCAGCATCTTCCCTTTCGGAAATACATGTCTTAGAAAGTAATGTCAGCTCTGAGAACTGGGGAAATATGGAGAATGCTGTATAAAGACTCATGCGGCTACTTTGTAATAGTGTGTATGTGCATTGTGTGGTAGCTCTGTGACAACTGTCCAACTCTCTTATCTCTTAAGGGAATGCAGATGATAACTCACAAATCGGGAAAAAATTCCAGGCTCTTTAATTTGCTGGGTTGTGAAGTCACTTTGTACTTATATGGCATATATATGTACTTATATGGTCTCTTTAAAGTTTTGTATTGGCTTGGAGAGTTAAAAATGAGCACAGGCATCTTTCTCAGTATGCAGGTCAGGACTGGGATTGGTTTATTACTTAACAACAGTTCCCATAATCCAGTGATTCAAGCCAAGGCTCTTTTTGACTTTGTCCCTTGATTATGCAGTACTTTCACTATCCCTTGTAGTGTTTCCTCAGAGCTGCCACTCAGGAGCAGGTGAAAGAAAAGCTTTTTGCCTTTTTAAAGCAGGCTGTCTGTTTTTCATACTGCTAAATGTGTATTGTCCTGTGAGAACGGCGAAGCTAGTATGTTAAGGAGTTCCTTGTGGTAATACCTTCTGTCACTAGAAACAGCTAAGATGGCCTCCAGTCACTGCACTTAAGGCTGTCAATTTACTTGAGATTCCAGGCAGTCACTCAGGCTTTAACAGGATGTGTGTATTGATGATTTACTAATTTCCATCTCTGTGTGTTATACTTCCCAAGTTTCCCGCTCTTGCTTCAATGGAAGGGACCTGAATGAGCTTTGTGGGTAGAGAAAGCTTATGAGTGTTGAAGCAAGGGATTTCTTTCTTCTTTTTTTGGGGGTTTTTTTTTTTTCGGTCTTATGTGGGACCTGGTGATGGGAATATCCCGTAATTGTCCGGGAGATAAAGAATATATAAATTTTGGGCAAAGGCTTTTCTGTCCCATGTGCCTCACTTAAAGCAGATGCAGAGGCAAATGGATGTAAACAGACCTGAGCAATTTTGCCCATGGCCCGAGATGGCCAGACAGGAGGCAGCTGTTGGTGTAGGTGCCCTGTGAGTAGTGGATTAACCCCATGCTAAGCCCTGCTAGAAGCCAGGCTGTGGTATCACCCTGTGCTAAGGGCTTTGAGTTGGAGCTGGTTGAGGTCTATCTTGTTCAGCATGCAGACAGAGGCGCTCAGGTCTGCTTTTACCTCCTGGTACCGATGTACCTTTTAACTTTAGGGACTACAGATGGCAGACGAATCCATGTTTTATAAGGAACACAGACACCATGAAGAAAGCACTTTTCCTATTTTCAAGGGAGGCTGTCTTACAATAAGAGAAAGCAACCATGAATCAGTGCATAACCTTCCAAGGGAGAAAAGTTGGGAATGTGCAACGTTTGTGGAAGTGACTAGGGCACCTGCTGTCCCAGGATGGTTGGTCTGCGTCCCTCTCCTTGTCTTGCAAAGCTAACAAGTGGAGCTTTGTGAGAGAATTTCTTGGTGCAACACTGAATAAAACAAATACAGAGTCCAATCTGAGTGTGTGTGCACAAGAAGTTGAAGCCTACCTCTGTTAACCAAGTAGCGTCTTGTGTCAGTTTTATCAGGATGCAGCTCTTGTCTCCTCCGCACCACTGCAGGTACAGTCTGCAGATACTCATCAAGGAATCAGTTGCACAGAAGTAGCCTTGTCTCTTTCTTAGGTGCCAAATTCCTCCCCAGGTCAGTGGAAGCTGCACATGCTTTGTGCTGTCAGAAATCCAACCACCTGTAGATGTCTGCCTTCAGTCACCTTTTGACTTTTTGGTTGCCTTCTGTCTGTGGCAGCAAATTATTTCTTGGCTGGTTGTTTAAGTCATCATGAGGTTTTATGAAAGCTAGAATTCATTTCTTCTGGAGGATCTGGATGTAGAGAGGATTGAAAAGCTGGAGATGTCTTTTCTTCAGAAGATGCCAACGTTACCATGTTTCTTATTATGCTATTTTGTAATGGAGTTCAGCACTTGGTGGGTAATATTCTTGGATGTTACCCTCAATATCTCCAGTTTTTCACAGTTGCTTCACCTTCAGGCCTTTCCTCTTGAAGGAGGAGAATGGGTATAATGAATGCAATTTTATTCTTTGAGTTTGGATGTACAGCTCCCAAGAAAATGCCCTTAAGTAGTTCAGTTTGATTTCTTGACAGGATGAAGTTATGAAATATTTATGCACATTAAATTTGTTCCCTCTGCTAAGAAGGGAGGGTTTTGCTTCATGTTATGGGGTGAAGAAGGAATGGGAGGAAGTCATCTGTCCTTGCATCAAGACATAGTTGGAAGTAGTCAGGCATCAGGGCCTACCTTATCCATCTAGAAGCGATAAATGTTTCAACTTCTGTTTCTTCAGATGAAATCTTAAGACTGTTTAGTTGTGTTCCAGGTTTTGCTTTTCTATGCTGTTAGGTCATAAGCCAAGTTTTGTTTGTTGTAATCTATTCATATGGTTTAATGCTTTGATGGCGACTGTTGTTACATTAATTGAAGTGACAGACTCCAAAAAAAAAGTGTCACCCTTGAGAGAAGGCAAATAGATTTTTTTTTTTCCACAACATATATAACATCTTATGTATTTCTGGAGGATAACTCACATACAGAACTGCTAAAAGAGTGCAAAACACCGTACCAAAGAAAATGAATGGACTTTATCTCATGCAGTGGAATTCACTTGAGTGGACTGTTTCAGAGAAAACAGGCAAGACTCAAAGAGCAAGAGAGGAGCGAGCTTTGTCCTGTGTTTTGTTTTTTTTCCCTGTCCTGTGTCCTGTCCCCCGCCCCCCGTCATCCTGATCTGCCCTGTCACAGCTGAATCCCACCCCAGTGACACTGAGTAGCATGTGAGTGGGTGCACTGGGGAAAAGATTTCACGTGGGAACCTGCATCAGAGAGGGTGTGTGGGCACGTGGCCATTGCGAAGGGGCAGGAGGTGAGCATCGCTGGTCTCTGGGCCACAGAGGTGTGCACGGGACTCAGCTTGGCTGCCTCCAACTTGGCGTCAGGAAAGGCTGACAACCACACCGTGACTCTGTCGTGTTGCTGATGCTCATACAGTGCTGTGCCTTTTATGTCAGGGCTTTAAGTGTTTGAACATTATTTTTCCAAGGATCATTTTGGAGGGCAAAAGGGGAATGCTATCAAGGATAAGATCTGGAAAATACCATTTTACATAGAGCTGAGCTTTAGGCCAAGCTTTTTTTTTTTTTTCACTGCTCTTTTCAGACTCTAAGGATCTGTCGTTCTTTTTTCTTAGCAGCTAGAGGAAAGGGAGTTCCACTGTTGCTGTATTTCCACAAGAGCAGTGTTTGCTAATAGGTAGTTATCACCTGCACATTGGATATGAACTGGAAGAGCTCACAGAAAATCACAGCTTGTGTACAAAGCTTAAAGTTTCTGGGATTAAGAGGGCATGTGGTCCTTTTTTTCACAAGGGATAAACATATTTGTACACATTCAAAAAGAAAAGGAAATTGGTGCTCTTGGACTCAAACATGGTGGCATTTGTCTTCAACTCACAGAGAAGTGATATGTGTGATGAGGGAACCACACTGGACTTTTCTGGAAGGGAAATGATGAATTGCAATGAGGCACTGAAACTCCAAAGGTGGTAATTCTCTGCATTGTAAATGTGTGGTGGTTGCAAAATGAACAGAGTGAGTGGCTATAAGGTAAAAAAATCTATAAAACAGGTAACCAATTTAAAGGGTAATTTCTTCTTTCTTACTGGTAAGTGAGCTTTTGTCAATATCAGCAGTGAGTGAACAGTGAGTTCATGAAGCCATTGCTCCTGGGAACGAAGAGATTTTATTTATTTTATTTCGTTTCTCTTTTTCTCTCCCTTTTCAAAACTTTTCATGGTGACTTCAATCTATCCCAGTCATGTTCAGGGGACTATTGTTCCCTGCAGCACTTTACTGTAGCGCTTATTTGGGATCCAAATATCTGGAAACTGAGCACCCTCTCAGCTTATCAAAGATCGTGGAACTCAACAGAGCAGCATGGCCCTGTACATAATGAAAACTTCAGACTGCGTCACTTTACAAATGCGAGTTATCTGTGCAGCTGAACAATACTTTGAAACTACAAAGAGACTTATTATTTTAAGGTCTGAATGCTACTATCTGTGCTTTAATTGTCTTGAATGACCTCCTTCTTTTGAGAAGCTAGTGCAGGGTGTCTCAGTAGTCTGCTATTGAATAAATCTTTAAAAGGATTCATGTGGGGGTAGGGCAAAGCCTTTGAGTGGTCTGAGAAAGCGGTTTCAGATGCACACAGACACTGGGCAATGGCTGTTATCTGATTTCCCACTCTAGATGTGGTGGTCCATTGTATACTGTGCGGTAGGTGACAGTTGTCATATATTGGGCAGACAGAAGAATGTATCTGATTCGAAAGGCAAAAATCCTCAAGATACGCTGTATCCACGTGACTTGATTTCTTCCTCACGTGTTGAGCAGCTTTGAAACTCCCAACTGTTTATACAGTGTATTCTGCCATTACAGTATGATCTCAGAAGCGTCTTATCCTTGCTTCCTCTTCTTTCCTCTTTTACCTTGCGGTCTGCTGTTTCCATTGAGACAACTGAATGAAAAAGAAAATGTTGACAGGTTGCCACTAACCGCTGCTCCTGGGCTTTGGTTTTGTTTTTCTTTTCCTCTTCTGGCAGAGATGAGTTCCAGAAACATTTTTGTGAAAAAGCTTTTAATTCATTTAAAATCTGCAGCTACCAAATGGTGCCTCTGAAGATTATAGTGCCCTCCTAGAGATGGAGGGCAGTAATTCAGCAACACCTATTCCCAGGTGTGCCAACAGACTTCCAATGAGGCAGATAAAGAGTTCATCAGCATATCCATTTTGCACCTGAAAATCCATTATTTCTTTGAGCTGTTTTCATGTTAGACAATGATTTAATGCACAGTAGCATGTACTGCATGTTCTTTAATCAATGTGCCATTCGCACTACACAGGATCCTTGGAAGTGTGGTAGGGCTGCTAAGATGAAAAATAATTGCCTCGGTCTTATTTCTTACATACTTAAATATTCTCTCCTTCATGTTCCTTTCTGCCATACAAGGTACAAAACTTACAACTCATTGTTTCAATTTCTAAACTTTTGACTGTGTTAGTCGAAGCCCCTATGTATTTACCTGGACAAACTCTTGCTGGATTATTCTGTAGCTCAGGTATTAGAAGGTGAAATACCATTAATTTCCTCTTAACTTCAGGTCCTAGAAGAAGCTTAGTGCCTTTGCATTTTTTTTTTCTTTCATTTTTTCCCCCTCCATTTAAATTACGTGTACTTTTCAGATAAGGCACATGATACACATAAAATCAAAGGAATTAAGGTGTCTTGAACAGTTAGTAAAGCCATTAATCTTAAAACAAATGTGATGTGATGAATCATACACCACTGTTGCAAGATATGGTAGTAAGGAATGGTACATGTCTAGCATAGGAAAGAAGGGTTTTGTTGTTTTATGCTTTGTCTGTAAGTGCTGTTCTGGAACTAGGTGTTCCTGGCTACATGATTACGTGAATTGGCACTCCTTGTAACAGCCCAGCAAAGGCAACTCCAGGGAGTATGCCAAGACAAAGTGCTGAAGGATGTTGGAGATCATGGTCTGGTGTTCCAGGATTCGATGGAAGTTGTGGGAAGAGCTACAGCGTGTTCCAGTCATTCCACTGGTGGTTTGTCAGCAGTGAAGGGCATGGGTGTTGCTGTATTTCCTTTTGGCATTAGGAATAACAAGTTGGTTGGATTAGGGAAGCTTAAGTCTCTCCCCTATAGGAAAATATTCATCATCTTAATGTGGATTGCATGTGAGTCAAAACCAACCTTCGTAAAACCCAGTGAGGCAATATTTCAAGTCTGAAATTTTTTGCTTTTAGTGGTGTTTCCCTTTGGAACGAGTTTTACATAGCATTTGTGGTTTGTGATTTTCGTATCATTTGCAATATGAAAAGCTTGTGGAGCTAACGTCACTGCACCTCCACCTGTGAGCCAAATCTGCTAAATGGAAGACCTAGCACAGAAGTGTAAAATTGAGGTGTGTAAGCAGGCCGAGAAGTGTGTTGTTGCTGAGGATCAGGGCCACGGCTGCTTTGCAGTCTCTGTGGCGGTGTGCGTGTCAGCATAAAACTGCTAATATCACAGCTTTGCCAGGGCACCTGCACGCTTGACTGAAGCATTGCATCAGCAAGAATAGTTGCTGCTCTGTCTCAATACCTCTTGTGCTGCTGTTTGCATGGTGTATCACTCTGTCAGACTTGTTGCTGTGTGCTTGGGGGGTAAAAATATTTTCCTGAGGGATGCAGAGATGCCTTGGCTTTCAGTATGTGTGAAGGAGTGACAAGAAACGTACCCTTCAGAAAGAGGTTGGTGGAGTATCTGTTGGGGGTAGGAGGTAACTATGTTTAGCTCATACTAGATGTTAACACCAACAGCTACTGCAGTGACTTACTGTACATGGGAGAAACAAGCACAGAGGTGTTATACAGGTTGCAGATGGGGAGCAAGAGTTGCCAGATCCTACAGATCTGTCGTATGGAGGGAGATGCTCCTGAGCCTGCAAAATGCACACTGAGAGTCCGAATCAAGCCATCATACAGGCTCAAATTGACCAGTGGGAGTTGCTGGGGCTATGGATTCGGGGCAGATTGGGGAGCCCTGTGCCCGAGGGCCTTAGGATATGCGTGCCTAGGCAAGAACTGATGTGGTCTCAGTGGGTGCTGATTTTACCAGTAAGAATCATGAATCTTGTAGTAATGGGGAAGGTCACTTGAAGCTTCTTGCAGGTGCAAACCTTCAGGAAATGCAAAATTATTTGAAAAGTGGCTTTATGTTTGTTGACTTTTACTTTCCTGTTTTACAACTGGTGCAAATTGTAATCACAGAGAACTCAAACTCTTTCAGGTTTCCTTAGTCTGTGAGGATGCCTCTGGGCTCCTAAAGTAAACTAAGCATAAAGTTTTAAATGTGGTCTTGGAGGCTGAAAGATGCCTGAGAGTTCAACCTGATGAAGTTGTTGCTGGAATTGCCTCATGCTAGGGCTGAACCTCAGTGACTCAAATGTAAGCGTTATGTAAAACATAACGTGCTGCAATCATATTTGTGAAATGAGCAGGGCAAACCTTTGTGGCAAAGTGGAGGTGGTAAGGAAGTTGAGGAGGTTTTCCAAGCAGTCAGAGCTGGAGGAGTGGAAAGAAAAGCTGAGTAAGGGACTAAAAGCCCCTTTGACAGGCCAGTGCGTGCCACACGCTGCTCTGCTTGCTCTCTCTACATCTGTATGTTTGAAATGTGTTCCTGCATGGGTGAGGATGTAGCTTGGTGAGTGACAGGTTCCAGGAAAGGCTTGGGGACTGTGACCACTGTCTGGGGAAGCACTGACCGCTGGCCAGGGTGCAGTGCAGATGTCCTTCGAAGGTAAGGTGTTGGATGTGATTCGACGTGGGAACATGGTTCCCCTCTGCAAGGACTGTATGGGCTAGTTGGGGAGAGTTGACAGATTAACCACCCTAAACTGCTTATTCACTCTGACCAGAGGAAGAGACTGTGTGCCCAAGACTGAACTGAGAGTGTGAGTGGAGGAGGGTCCCTATGTGTGCCCTAATCAGTCTTTTCAAAACTGTGCCCCCAGTCTTATCCGAATGTCCCCCCTCATCGTGCTGTGCACAGAAGCAGACTGGGCTGCTGGACTCAAACACAGGACACTTGCACCTGAGTTTGTGAAAGTTGTACAGTCTCAGTACTCAATTACTAAATTACTCCCAGGAACTATTTCAAAGCAGTCCATAAATGCTTGGGTACCCCATCCCATGTGTTCATCTTCCTGTTTGCAGTGGTTTTTGTGTGTGTTATTGTTCCAGCTGTAAATTTTATCCACATGCCCCACTAAAAGCAAGTACTGACTCTTCTTGTTACTTTCTGGCTTACTTTCTGGCTCCTTGTCACTTTGGAGATGTTAGAAGGAAGATTAGGGCAGGAAGATGAAGAAAAGTTTTATTTAAAAGAGTGGGGGGAAAGGCACACATGCACAGATCCTTTCTTCTTGTTCAGCGTTCCTGTTGTATCTTTCAGTGCATCCCTTTGGGTCACAGTTGGATTCAAGTAGGCCTTGTCTCCAGTCTGCATCATTCAGTCCATCCCTCAGGCTAGTGTCCTGCACTTCTGGGCTTCCAGGAGGTGTTGCAAGTTATCCACAGTTTCTTCCAAAGTTACTGTAAGGTAAAACACTCAGTACTACTGTCTAGGAGTAGTAGAATGAAGCAGTGCAAGGAGCTCGTGTTTTTCTGTTATCCTTTCTTGCCCTCAGATAAGACAGTCCTTCCTTTCACCTCTTCCAGCATTACTGACATGTTGCTGTTATTTTCTTATCCTGTCCTCCAGCTTCTTACAGCTCCTGCGTAAACTCTTACTTCTCCATCTCTCCGTATTTTCCTTCCATACCCTCTTCTTTTCTCTCAGCTTGAAGTGAATCGAGGTGTTTCTTGGAACAGACTTCAGCATGGTTTGACTGTGCATGTACCAGGCATGAGGGGTAGCTGTGTATGTGCTACCAGAGTTGAGAGAGCAAGTAGGGAGAGTTATTTCAGACACTTCTAGTTTCTTAACATTGACACCAGAAATTGGGATTGCGCTCATTGCTGTTGGAAGAAAATAAGTATTCTGGGCTTTACTGCAAAGAGATGGTTTATATCTGTGCAGGTAACGTGGCATCTCCGCTCTGTGGAGTCTTAAACTTTTCTGCTGACGTACTGTTTGGTTTAACTTCAGTAAAGGGAGTTTTGCTGGCAGGACTCAAACATGCATTGGTAGGCTTTGCATGCAATGCTTCCTTTTGTCAGCCAGCACTGACTACTTGCTTGACTTACAGCAAGTGAGTAGAGATGCTGTGTATTTGTAAGAATAATAGTTATCCTTATCCATTTGCTGTATGATGTGACTAACTGGAAAGAGAATCTTATTTGTATATCCTTGCTGGAAGATTGGTTTCCAAAACATTAAATTATTCCTGCTTCTTTCGTAACAATTTTGTTCAGGCTTTTAGTTATTAAAAGGTCAAAATGCCTCTTTTCCTCTTTCAAGGAGACAGTAACCACCACACACACAGAGCAATATCTAAGATCTTATCTGTCTGAGTTGCATTTACGTGATTTTGTTATGGTCAGGGGTTTCTATCTGTCCTAGTTTCCAAATGTGAAGCTACATTATACTCATAGCAAGGAAAATACAGAAAGCATTGGTGTGACTGCAACTCAGAGAGATGATAGGGTTCCATGTGAGAATACCAAATGTAGCTGGCTACGTGTGTGTTACTGCAGTCACTGAACCCAGGATGTGGCTGTCAACGAACAGCAAAGCTGCACCACTGCCACAGCTGAATGTAGGGCAGGCTGGAAGAAAAGATAATTTCTGTTGCATGTTTTATGAGTTGCATTGTCAAATATCATTTGGATTACTGTCAATATATAACAAAATATCTTAAGACTAAATGGCCTGTGGGCAAAGATGAATATGCCCTCAAGGAGAAAGTGAGGCATGATGGGCTTTTCTTTACTCTGTTCTGCATGCTGCTCACCAAAAGTAGAATCCGTCCTCTTCTCAGGAGAGGATTTGTTGTGTTTTTCTGCCTTATTGAGATGATACAAATATTATCAAAGGGAGGCTATTCACTGTCCCTTACATTGTACGAAAAGAATGGGTTTGTTTTTGTAACTTACAGTTTAATAATAGATTTCTCTAAAACAATGGAAATAGACTGCATTCAAGATTAGGAGTGTTGTTGATCAGAAAAGAATTAAGTGCAGATTTGATTCAGTTTCTGTATTACTCTTACTGTATCAGGATGTAACCAAACTGAACAAGTGCCTAATTACAGTTGAACAACCCAAATTTCTGTGCATGTGTGTTATCAGCAGTGATATTTGGATTTTTCAAAGTGGAGCAGGCGGGTTAGGCTGAACGTAGCTAAAAAGCAAAAGCAATGGCGGCCCCAACAAGCGGGTGCTGTGTGTGCACAATTAATTAGTGCCTGCACGTCTCCAAGGGCACGAGGAGATGGGCCAGGCCACTGGGCAAGCAGCCAGGTGGCAACCTGACTTCAGAGAAGAGCTGAACTTTTGCTCACTTCCAGCTGTTTTTATTCCATCCTTAACCCAGCCTGCAAAAAAAATCAGAGACAAATTAAAGTGTAATGATGAGTTCTTTCAAAGCCAAAGAAAACTCTGCTTGAGCAGCTCCTGCATTTTGGCTACTTTATTTTTAATTGGGAGCTTGTCCAAGATCCCCCAAGTTCAAACGGGGATTACTACTGTGCAACACAAAGCAGCATAGTGTCTCTTTAGGACTTGGGATATATAATGAGAGAACTGAGCGTGTTTACTCGGATACTATTTTAAAATATCATCTAATTATAAATAACTGTCAATGAGAGCTCCCAACTCTCATGCTGTGCCCAGGAAAAATCTGAATGAATAGACTGCTTTTCTGTCTGCCAGAGCAATCTAGAATAAAATTCTAGTTCTTAAATCCGTGAGGGTGATAGGGTTAAAATTTCCTTCATTGGCATCTTGAATCTGGAGAGCTTTAGCCAGACTTCTCTGACCAGACTCGCAACCCTTGCATGTGGGGAGAGATGACTTTTGCAGCACCTAAGGTGTCCAGCTACCTTCAGTTTCATCAGCTAAAGCAACCTTTCTGTGCCTGTTTTTGGAGACAAATACAAAGCCAGTAAAAGCTGGCTAAACAGTGACCTCCCACAATTAAGTATTAAACTTCTGCAACTAGGCACCTGATGTTAAACAGACACTTGAAAGGGTATCTTTCATTACACTTTACAGTATTTATAGATGCCTCTGAGCAGGAGCTAACATGAGGAATACTTACCTGTAGTGAAAGAACACCCTAGCTTCCTCAGAGTATTTAAAGGAAGCTATTTGGATGACACCTTGCTGCTCAGATCTGCCGTGTTTTTCTTTCGATCGGGTAGCAGTATCATTCTCTTAAGCAGTCTCATAGGTAAGGATAAGGAAAGCTACTCTTTGGATTCCTCATTTCTAAACCTGGTGCCTTGATTGCAAAGGGCAAATAGATATTTTAAAGCTTTTTTTTTTTCCCTTTTCTTTCCCCTGACTTTGTCAATAAGAATTCAAAATGAGAAGTAAACTAAACATGAGACAGACATATAAAAATTCCTTTCTCTCCCTCTCTATGGTAACACTAAACTAGAACGGAACCTTTCTTGCATGCAATAAAAAGTTTTTTTAGCTTTCTCCTTCTCAGTATCTCGAACCTCTGATCATTTTAAGCATAATTAAACTTGCATTCTTAATGCTTCAGATTTGTGATCTTGGGTCCCTTCAAAACCAGAAAGCTTTCTTCCATAAGAATCTCATTTTTCAATTCATTGAGTGATTCTGAGATTTTTTTTTAATTATTATTTCTCTGCAAATATAAGATATCATGGTAAGTAGTTGGCACTATTCACCTTGTTGCAGGGTGCTGGAGTAGATTAAAGAATTGTTGAGACTTCCTAGGGTGTTTTGTAAGTAACCATGGTGATCAACTATTGGGTCAATGTTACAACCAAATCTGTTGTGAGGATATGGCAAATCTACACATTACATCTGATGATGCTCAGCATTAATGAGAAGAGTAATTATGATAGCAGCAGAAAGTACTGTATTTTGGAATGCGAATGTTAAAGATGTTGTCGTACTGAGTTGGTTTTTTTCCCCAGTGTGGGGGTGGAGAGCAGTTTGTGTTGAAAGATGTGTTTTGGCTTGTTTGACTTGAGTTCACAAAAAGTAAGGTTTCTCATTCTGATATGTTTGTTCTGAAGGCTTGAAACAAACACAAACAAAGCTCAAGGAAATCTGTGTTGTTAGTCTCCCCCCACACACACACTAGTTTTCTTATGAATACAGAGAAAGCAACATGCCAAGTTTCAAACTGAGATTGCTAAGTCAGCAGAGCATTTACCATCAGTGGCAGAGGCATCAGGGTTCCTTTTAGTGTTTATTTAAAATATTTGTGCTCCTTTTCCCTGCAGTAGGTCAAACAGGTTTTTTTTGAAGACTCTCTGAGATGCTGTCTCTATGCATTTGCAGCTAGAGAAAGGCTTGTCTTGGAACAAACTGGATTTTTCAGTGGATTAATCTGCCCCATAGCCTTGTAACAAGATTATGGTTTATGCTGATTTGTTGCAACAGTACTGGTATATCCAGTCATTCCAATAGCAAAATGCTAATCCTAAAGAAATAAATCTCTCTTCTTGCTGGCAGGCATAAGAAGAAAAGGGGGATGGGAGTCTGCTCTCTTTTTGGGTATTAGTGAGTGATAGCCTGAGTTCAGCTTCAGTTGGATTGAAGCAATTTGATTGTATCTGGCTTTTACAGAGGGATTGGAAATGGCAGAAATAAAGCCTTATCTCCTTTCTCTTGGTTGTGAAATATTTCATGGTCACCCAGACCAAAGTTTGATCACAATACTGTGAAGCTGAAGGATTACATCAATGCATAAAGTACCACGAGTAGTGATGTTAGGCAGTCTGACAGTGATGCTGTCCTTGCCCCTTCCTTGCTAAGCAGGTAGGGTCAGTGAAGCAAACTGGATGCCCTCTTGTTCAGAGCTGACTGAAAATTGTTGCAATTTTCAACAATGGTTATGTTTCATCCAAGCAAGAAGATGTACAGTGGGGAGAGGCTTAATCTTGGACAAACTATTTCTTGGGTAAACACATCTTGCCAAACTCTTCTTGAAGCTTGGAGAAGATCTTCTGTCTCTCCCTCTGCCATCCAGGGCTGAAACAGATGTAATTGCTGGTAATGGGCATTGCTGCAGACAAGTAGTTTTTGGGTAGCTGAGTGTCTCAGTCTGGGCTGGATGGGTTTGAATGATTTTCCTGGGCATTTTCTGTGTGGTCTCTGAAGCAAAGTACCAAAGAGGCAGTCCAAAACCCGTGGTGAATTTGAGGCACCACCTGAGCTGGCTCTGAAGCCAGGGCTCTCTTGTGGCTTGAATAAAAATATTTTTGTAAAGAAACCCTAAACTAAGAACTTGGAACATTTTTGTAATGTAAAATGCAACTTTGAAGACAAATTGGTTGAATTGTAATTTGATATTTTCAGCTCAAGATTTTCAACTAATTTTTCTTCATCTTTCCTGCTTTAATTTTGACTTTTTTCCCTTTTCTTGCTTTTCATGAAGGAAGGAAGAACATGAATAATCTTTAAATTAGAATTACTATGAATCCTTATGCTGTCAGGGAAGCCTTTCATCCAATGAAAGATGTGGAGTCTATGCAGTTGTTGGAAGGTCAAGTCAATATTATTTTGGATTTCTTTGTAGAGGGAGGTGTTTGATTACAGTTTTAATCATGATGGAAATACTGGCTGATATAGGTAATAGAAACCAGCACAAATGAATGTGCTGCAGGAATGGAACAATTTAAAACAGAAGCACATACTTAAAAACTCAGAAGTCGTTTGAGAGGGAAGAAGGGAAAATGAAAAATTAGGTTGATTATCAACAGTCCTAGATATAACTGAAATTCTTATTTCAGATCTTTGTGTTGCAAGCTAAGAGTCCTCTGCTTCCATCTTTTCCATTATGTTCAGACACAGACAGTCCAATGAGACCACTGTCAGCCTTTCCTAATGAATCAGACCACTTTAAAAATTTAGTACACTACATTTTATAGCTCCAAGATGTTTAAATTTTAACGTGGATTGGGTTTGTTTTGGTTGGATTGTTTGGATTTTTTTTCCATATTGCTCCTAGAAGCTACAATATTTGCTCCTAGAAATTACAATATTTACCCTTTTATCTCACTGGCAGTCTATATTTAGACTTTGCATGATACAGCCCCATGTAAGTTGTTTTGCTTTTCTTTAAATAAGGAAATGTGATCAGCTAGATACTTTTTGTTTGTTTGTTTTTAATTGACCTTTTTTTTGTTTCTGTATGGAATGACAAAGTGAGACTGAGAACATGGAGAAGCTTTCAAAGTAGTTCTTAATTTGGTGGTAGTAGAGTTCTCTCCAATTACATGCTCTTTTTACTTCTCTCCTATTAGGCATGCTATAATAGTAACTCTTCCAAGCATCTGCTCAGTCATAGTGACAAAAAAAACCCGTGAAGTTTGCAATCCCTGTAGATCCAATGTTCATTGATGTTACTCCAAGTGATGTTCTTCATGTAATAAAACATTTCTGGGATTTTTTTCCTTCCTTTGTTAAGGAATATTACAAGGATGTAACTTTTTTTTTTTTTTTTTTTTTTTTGGTTACAGATTCCTTCCACAGCTTCAAATAAGGAGATTCAGACAATGTTCTTCTCCTAATGAACTTTTTCCTCTGATTTGCATCATAGACCAGTGCAAGTTTTATTTTTGCGGAAGAAAGAGCACTGAAAGACTGAATAGCTCATTGAGATTTGACTTAGTAACCAAGTGCAGTGACAAAGCTTAAGCAAGCAAACTACTCTAATATTTATTAGTCTTTGACATTCATTGAGGTATGTCTCCATAGATAAGTACCCAACAGATACTCTGGAGTATGGTGCAACGTGTAGAAAACAGAAGGTTTAACTGCCTTCCCCCACTCTCCCTCAGAGTTGAGATAAAAGTTGTCATGGTGAAAGCTTGCATGACTGGCTAAATAATAATGAGATAAAAGTATTTTCCTAATTTGATTATTCAGATTTAACTAGAACTTTGTGTTTCTTCTCCTAAAATTTAAATTCCAAACTCAGTGTTATAAAAGTAGAACGCTTTAAGTGTTAGTGAAATGATCTGTAGGAGAAGAGGGACATGTTTGGCCCTTGAGATGCTACTGTGGTAATACGACTGAGTTGCTGGAGGTGAAGGATCATGTGATGACAACATCGTGGTAGGTGGGATGTTGGATGGAAGCTGTCATGTGCACTATTGCAATTTCAGTCTGCCTGAGACAGTAAACCCTCTCGCCTTTAGATGAAGTCTGTGCTTCTAAAGGAAAAAGGGCTTTTGCTCACTTGCTTCTTTCCTCTCCTTGATGACAACTGCTGTCAGATGGTCATGTGGGACAGCACTGATTAACAAATGGAATATAGTAGGCTCATCTTCTACTGTGTTGTCACATATGTATATCTATTATTTCTCCTTCATTCCATGTATTAAAACCAGAGAGGATTATTTAGCAATGCAGTTTTTTTCCCCTAACTGAAAAAACTCATACTGCTCTTTGATTTCAGACTTCAATAAAAAGAGATGCTAAGCCTCAAAGATATTGGAAAATTGACTACTTGGAGTTCTTTTCGAGTTGCCTGTTGCCCATGCTAACAGTTCGGGGTTTATTTGTGGATGTTCTTCAAAGAACTTGTGTATGTATTAATATGAAACTAAATGTACTCAGTGCAGTGCTTCTTGAATGTGAGTGGTGCTTCTGTGGTCCTTGCATCAAATGAGACCAAAATAAATTTAATAGTGAAAAGTCTTTGTGATGCATCCTGACATACACCATCTTTTTTGGCTTACTTGTCTTGTGTGGAACAAGGAGTTGCAATCTGATGGGTTTTTTTGTGGATGATTACACCTTGGATTTTGTTGCTTTGGTGGTTTAACCCTGTCTGGGTACCAGGTGCCCACCAAGTTTTTCTATCACTCCCAGTCCTAAACTGGACAGGAGAGAGAGAAATGTAACAGAAGGTTTGTGAGTCAAGGTAGAGACAGGGAGCGTAATGGGCAAAACAGACTCAGCTTGGAGAGAAACGGTTTGATTTAGAAACAAATAATTAAAACAGAATAGGGAAATGAAAAATAATAATTGATTTTTGAAACACCTCCCCACCTCTTCCTTCTTCCTGGGACTCTCTGTCCTCCCCCACCAGCAGCACAGTGGAGTGGGGGTTACAGTCAGTTCATTACAGATGGACTTTACTGCTTCTTAGGGGGAGGCCTTCTCACACTTCACACTGCTACACTGTGGGGTCCCTCCCACGGGAGACAGTCCCTCAGGAACTTCTCCAACGTGAGTCCTTCCCATCAGCTACAGTTCTTCATGAACTACCCCATCGTGGGTCTCATTGAGGGGTGCAGTCCTTCAGGAATGGACGGATCCTGAGTGGGTCCCCCATGAGGTCACAGGTCCTGACAGCAAATCTGATCCAGCATAGGCTTCTCTTTCCATGGGTTCCCAAATTCTGCCAGGAACTTGTTCCAGCATGGGCTTCCCATGGAGTCACAGCCTACTTCAGGCATCCACCTGCTCCAGTGTGGAGTCCTCCCCGGGCTGCAAGTGGATCTCTGCTCGCCTGTGGCTTCCATGGTCTGCAGGAGCAGAGTGTCACCATGGTCTTCACCACAGGTCACAGGGGAATCTCTCTTCCAGTGCCCCTCCTTCTCCACTGACCTGGGTGTCTGTGGAGATGTTGTTTTCACATTCTCCCTTCTGCTACTGTGGTTTCGCCTCTACACAACAACTTCTTCCTCTTCTCTGATATGTTAATCACAGAGGCATTATCTCAAGTCACTAATTGGCTTGACCTTTGTCAGTGGTAGGTCCATCTTAGAGCTAACTAGCACTAACCCTGTCAGCTTCAGGGGAAGATACTGGTAGCTCTTTGTTTAAAAAAGCCACCCCTGTAGCCTCCCCCACTACCAAAACCTGGCCACACAAGCCCACTACAGTTGCCCTGTATTTCAAGAGATCAGAAGCTCAACCAACCAGCTGGCTGAACAAGAACCAAGGAGTTGGTCTTAACATCGGTTCAAAGTGTTGGAAGATTGTGTGAAGGATGATGCCACCGGTGAAAGGAAACACAGATTTGCAGATGAGAATAGCTTTGAATTATGACTGGGGTGGTTTTTTTTGATTTTAAGGCAAAAGGATGCGGTTGTATCCAGCTCGGTTTTAACAGCTGCTGGTAGCTCAAAGCCTATGTTGGAAAGGCTGCAGATACCTGTGATACTCACAGACCCTCTTTGCTGCAGAGGCTGAAGTTAGCATGCCCATTGCCCACAAGTTAGTAGGTGCTGACTATGCACAGCTGAGTGTTTCTGATCTGTGCATGGTCTCTTCAGTGCTAGGGCCTGCACTTCTCACTTCTAGATGGGGGACACCTGATGTTTTGTGCTGAGAGGAGGCCTTGGCTTCAGCTTTTACTTTCTGTGAATCTTCAAGTAAGATGAAAAAAAAATGAAATTCATCTTAAAGTGTTAGCTGTGTAGGAGCTTTGTGACTACTAAATGTTTACAGAAATGCAAGTTTGCCTTTCTGGAAATAAGACAGTTTTTGAACCATGTTGTGGATTCCTTATTTTGGAGATAAAAAGCAGCACTGGTATTTATGTTTATGCTAGCATTGTGACCTTCCTCTAACCTGAAACATCTCTTTGCACGAAGCCATGAAGTCCATAGTGCTTTGCTTTTTTTTTGGTTTTTTTTTTTTTTTTTTAGCTTGGTGTGGTTTTGGGGTGGGTTTTCATTTTTGTTTTTTTAAAAGGTAGACACTGTCTCCCATAACATCCTCATCAGAAAGTTCAGGCAGTGTGGCTTGGATGAGTGGACAGTGAGCTGGATCGAGAGCTGGCTGAATGACAGAGCCCAGAGGATGGTGATCAATGGCACAGAATTGAGTTGGAGGCCTGTGGCCAGTGGAGTTCCACAGGGATTGGTTCTGGGGCCAGTCTTGTTCAACATCATCATTAATGACCTGGATGAAGGGACAGAGTGTACCCTCAGCAAGTTTGCTGATGACACCAAACTGGGAGGACTGGCTGATTCCCCAGAAGGCTGTGCTGCCATTCAGCAGGATTTTGACCAGCTTGAGAATTGGGCAGAGAGTGACCTCATGAGGTTCAACAAGGACAAGTGCAGAGTCCTGCATCTGGGAAGGAACAACCCCCTGCACCAGTACAGGCTGGGGGTCGAACTGCTGAAGAGCAGCTCTGCAGAGAGAGACCTGGGAGTCCTGATTGATAATAAACTAAATATGAACCAGCAGTGTGCCCTCGTGGCCAGGAAGGACAATGGCATCCTGGGATGCATCAAGAAGAGTGTGGCCAGCAGGTCGAGGGAGGTTCTTCTCTCCCTCTACTCTGCCCTGGTGAGGCCTCATCTGGAGTCCTGTGTCCTGTTCTGGGCTCCCCAGCTCAAGAGGGTCAGAGAACTTGTGGAGAGAGTCCAGATCAGGGCCACCAATATGATCAGGGGACTGGAACATCTTTCATATGAGGAAAGGCTGTGGGAACTGGGGCTGTTTAGTCTGGAGAAGAGGAGATTGAGGGGAGATCTTATTAACATTTACAAATATCTAAATGGTGGGTGTCAGGAGGTTGGGACATCCCTGTGAGGGAGACAGAGCCCTAGCACAGGCTGCCCAGAGGGATTATGGAGTCTCCTTCCTTGGAAGTTTTCAAGACACACCTGGACATGTTCTTATGCAACTTGGTCTAGGTGAACCTGCTTCTGCAGGGGAATTGGACTGGATGATCTCACGGGACCCCTTCCAACTCCTACCATTCTATGATTATAACTCCATTTCATTCTGGCTGAGACTGTGCTTTGTTTTTCATGATACAGTACAACAATGTTAAGATGTATCTTAATCAATGGCTTGTTTGGCCCAAGATGGAAAATCCAGTGAAGCAGATACTGTGTTAAGCAAGGCTTCTCGGTTCAGTGCTAGTATGATGACTAAGAACCTCACTAATTTCTTTTTTCCATCTTCTAATGATTCTTCTATCTCTTAGCTTCCAGTTGCTGCAAAATAAGCCTTGGATGCTAGTAACACTAGCCACATGCTGCCAGTTCTTTGTAGTTATTTCATAGCAGATGAGCTCACCTGACCAAATAGCCACTTCTTTTTGCAATTCCACAAATTATTCCTTCATTCCTAGCAAATGTTAGTGCAAGCTCAAGTGGAGATAAAGTTGAAGGTATTCATTTGTGTGGTTTTGTAGGAACTTGGCTGAGCACCCACTGAAAAGATTTTTAATGTTGCTGAGATTTTTCTGGGTAATGATATGTTTTGTGATTGTGAAACATTAGATAGAATAATTAAACTCACCACCTACTTAACTGACCAAGGCAGGCTGGGTGATGCACTTAATTATACAGCATCTGTTACCTTGCATGCAGATGATTTTCAGGCTTAATGAAAACACATGGCCCAAGGTCTTGAAGAATTTTCCCTGGGGTTTCATTGGCACTTTTTTCACCAGCTATTTCACAAAGCCATCTTAAGTTTCTTGTGGGCTCCTAACTCTTCTCTGTAAGCCTGTTTTATTCCAGGAAGAGCAAATTCTACATGCTTGAACTGATGTGCAAGGGACAGCATTAAGCTCACTTTACAGTCTTCTGTGATGAATGAGATGAGAGGAATGTCTCCATAACTATCTTCCTGGCAGGAGGAGATGGTATCTAGTTCATCTGGTGTGTGTAAATGGTGTTTGTTGCGTTACTGGAACCTTGCATGGGATGACTTCTCTTTCTCTGAATTACTTGTTACCTACTATTGTAATATCTCTAGACGTAAAGCTTATGCTTTAAGACAGGGATACAAACTTCTAGCCAAGATGACAAAGTGTGTGACATTATGAAGCGTTTATATTCCTGTAGATCACTGCTTATTTTTAGCAGTGTAGTTTCTGTGAATGAGTGAGTCATGTTGGTCTGCACATTTTGCAGGGACTTGAATGTTAGTTTCTCAATACTCTGAAAGTTGGTTGGCTTTTTTTTCCCATTTGTTTCATGAGTTTTCTTTAGTGGTTGGTGTTGAAAAGTCATTGCTGTCTTTGGCAAATCAGAGCATGTGGAACCTGTGGGAATTTTCTTTTATGGGCTGTAATATACCAAGCTTTAATTGTTAATCTAGAAGGAAACAAAGAGGAAGTGGGAGTGCTCAGATCCTTCAAAGCTGGAGTGGTCTTCAGTTTTGCTCCTGAGGCAGAGTGTCTAGGGTAAACCTAGACATTTGGAAATTGTGAAATGCTAAACTAACTAAAAGTGTGCATTTTCAGAGAAAGTAAGTGGTGGCAACAACGTGCAGGGAAGTCAGTGCTTGCTTCAAAAGAAATTATCTTCCTCTATGCTGCAGCATTGCCATATATGAAATCAGTCCCTTCCAACCCCTGTTTTCTCATCTGATTCTTAAAAACTGCAAGTGAAATCAGAAATTAACCTCCAAACTTGTATATCCAGGTATCCTGCTCCCAGTCAACAACTGTTAACTGTTAACTTGAGATCGGAGTCTTTACAATGACAGAACCGAGATTAGCCAAATATGGATGGTCCAGTTTTGGCACTGGAAAGAACTATTAAAGAAGTATTTGCATTTAATGTAGGTGGTATTTAATAAGCGTAAGGCTCTTGATTAAACAATTACACCTTTTTCACTGTATCAACATGCAAACAACTATGCTTTTGTGATCAATGTTTCTTTTGCAATTGCACTTCGACAAGGATCAGCTTTGCAATATTTGTACTTTTTAGGAACAGTATGGAAATGGATCATGTAATTTAAAAAATGGTAATATATCTTATTTACACTGATAGCTGTTGCAGTGCTGCTTTGGTGATGCATGATCAAGTAGCCCAAATACTGGTCAGGGTCAGAGTGCTTATAGTAGGACAACTTGTTTAGGAACATACTGGCTAACTTTTCAGCTCAAAGGTATGAGGCATTTGTTGTCAGGCAAGGATGGGTGTTGATGCTTTATTTAGGGATTAGGAGCCGTTACAGAATCATGGATTTCTTAGTCTCAGGCATTATTATGAATAAACTTGACTCATATTTTGGAAAGAGGTAAGCAGCTTGGGGAAGGGTGGGGAATTGCATGTGATAGTTCATTGCTTCTCTGACTTTTATTTAGGAGAAAAAAAACAGCACAAGTATTTACCTGTAGGTTCTTTGTAGTGGTTTAATTATATTGCAGGCATACTGGGTGGGGAGGAGAGGGTGAGAAGATAGAGCTAATCCATATTTGATCATAAGAGACAAAACTGTTACTAAAGATGAGTGGCCTGTGTTCTCTGTTTTCTCATGGCGTCTGATTTCTGTGTAAGCAGCAGTGTGGGAGTATGTTGAATAGGTGAGAACCAAGTTGCATAGTTGGTAGATGTGTGAGGACTGTTCTCTCCCACATAGTTAAAATGCTGTTAATGAAAGGCTTGCATAAGTTGTGTTACTGAGGCAGGGGGAAAAAAAATCAAATTGGATGTGTGTGGCCATATTGCAAGGTACATTTGACTGAGAAAAGTGTAAAGGGCTATGTCTGGGCTGTGTTTGGGCTGGGAGCTGAGTTGTGTCAGTAGGGTCAGAGGTGTCTCCTGCCTGAAAATACTCTTCAGGAGGAAAACTCTTTAAAGGCAGTAAGCAAGTCTTATGTGGAGAGGCAGACTAGAAGAAAAAGGAAGAGAGTGTGTATTGCCATGTGCTGTTGTCCTCAGTCAGGTTTGACTGTTCCTTTATTTCCTTCCATAGCATGGAGGCCATCATCAATAAACTCACAAAAACACCTGACTAATCTCTTAGGTGACAAGGAGCCTCTTCCTATAAAGCAGTCTTGATAAGGACAGACTTTCCTGTTGTGAGGGAGCTGGAGGGACTGTGAACTCCCCATTGCATCCGCTCCACCTTCTTTTCTTGGTTCAGTCTCTTGTGGCAAAGCACAAAATTTGTTTCCACTGTAACCATTTAGAGCAAATAACTGGTGTAACAATAATTGTGGCTTCCAAGGTTCTATTAAAAAAATACAGCTACTTCCAGTTGCATATTTAATTATGTAGTCACTTTTGGGCCTTTAGTAATCTCTTTTTACAGTAATCTCTTTAAAAAGAGATTTAGTAATCTCTTTTTACCTGGCCCACCCAGTTTTAGTGGAGTAACCATGAAAAAGGATTGTGGGTCGTGAACTGTGACTGGAAGCATCTTTCATGATAGGTGTCTTTATTTTCCTGAGAATATCTTTCTCAAACCTTCAAGGATAACTATATTATACTGTATATACAGACCTATAATGTAACTGTTTCCCTGCAATTCTGGATGTAGAATCCAGCCTTCCTTTAGGTAATGTTCTGAAATTGTACTTAGAATTGTAGAGCAGAGAACAAGTATACCTGATATGCTTTGTATTTTCTTCAAAATTTGTTAACCACTGTCAGTGAAACTAGTAAAATACTAGTTCGTCTCCTACTTGTCATTGGTTTTATTTTGTTCTGGGATGGAATAATTAATTGTTGCCATGGATTGTAGAAAGCATAAGTGTAACACTCTGAACTGAAAATTGAGTTTAAAGTAACGCCATGTGTTACTTTGTTGTTGTTGTGTTTTCCCCCCAAATTGTAAGCCTCTGTTACAGCAAGATGAAGAAAATTTTAATGTGTATTAGGAGTGAGCAATGAACAAGAGATCCTCAAGATCAGATGACTTGATAAAATTTAGCAGGTACATGACTTCTCTAGCAAATACATCTGAATTTCCTCCCAAGTTACAGGTGAGACCAGAGAGTTCTTTGGTTCTGCATGGCAATTTTGCCCCTCGTTCTCTAGCTTTCTGAGGTCTCTTCTCCCAGCACATATGGGTGGAGGAGTGGTGCCTCCCAGGGAGCAGGAACTGATGTTAAGCAGCCTGTCTGGGCTACCAAAGAGTGTGGTCCAAGAACTACTTGGAAACCAGTTCTTGAAATGTCCTGCTTACCTGAAAGCTACATTCTGTGCTGTGAAAAAGAAGGAAACCTGGAAATGGTACCTTCTTAGGAGCAAAAATAACTGGTACTAAGGAGCTATGTATACTTTTTTTTTTTTGTTCCGTCTCTATACTCTTATACAGCAGTTGAGCTACAATTGTAAGTTAAAGCCCCAAATGTGCAAAATGGGAACCCTTTTTAAGGTTTAACAGCCTGTGGGACAGCAGACCCAAGGAAGACTTATCTCTTGAACTCCAGATTGAGGCAAGTCTCTCCCTTGTTTACCAAATCCAAGTTTCTGGAGGAAACAAGCAGAATCTTGTGGCCAGAGACTGTCAGAGCAGATGGTTGTAATGGTCTCTTCTGACTTAAAATCTAACAATTCTCATGCACACCAGTTGCTGCATTTTGAATTGTGTAGGAGGGCACTTTCTGATAGAATGGGAGCATGAAATCAGGCAGGAATGGGGTGTGTAGTAGCTGTTGCCAGTGGTGGAAAAGATTGCCTGGTGGGGGGGTGAGTGAAAAATGCTTTATGGGAAGTATCTCTCCTCTACAGAGGCTAAACAGGGCAAATATCTACTGCCTCGGGCTGAGGAAAGTCTTATTTTTCCGCTGACTTTTAAGAATATCAGAGGATAGTGAGGAGAAAGTGCGGCTTATTGTAGTAGCTGACAGGGATGGGTTTTGTCCAAACTTGATTCCAGGGCTGAACTACTTGCTTTATTTTTGGCTGTAACTGCAGAGGGGTGATGTGAGACAAGGAAAACGAAAATTTAAAGCTCCATTATTCTTGGTCTGTGTTTAGTGTCTACTAAGTATTCCTGAAAGTTCATATGGCTACTTTAAATGCACCTTGAGAGAGGCTGTTTTCTGTGTGTTTAATGGAGAAGTGTACAGAGCAGGACCACTGGCATGTAAGAGCGTTCTGCAATTATACACCCTGATCCATGAAATTTTGTTTATATATCATACTTGAGATGTGTAGCTGGCATCTTGAGTAATCCATCTAATGTGGCTCTTGAAATTGCTGGAAAGCCAAGCAAAACAGTCCTGGTCCTGATCAGGTAGTGCAAATGGTGGAGATGGGGAGACTACTGGAGGGTTCAGTAGGAACATGGGAAGAAAAGAAAGCTTGATCTCTGTCCATCTTTGAAACGGCTTGACAGGCACCAGAACACAAAAGTACAAGAGAGGGCATTACAAAGATAAGCTGGGGGGGTGGGGAGGTTGTTTCCAATTGATTTTATGTCTGAGAGAGGACTTTAGTGTGTTAAACTTTTTTTTTTTTTCCTCCTCTTTAACTGTCAAGATTAAGTTTACAAACATTGGAATGGCTAATTAAGCAGTGATTTGCAAAAGGACAAAGGCTGAAACCTCTGTATCTGCAAGTGTGATACCCAGTTAATTTATAGTGATGGACACAATTTGACTTCAGATGCCTGTAGGGTAGTGTGATGCTGATCTTTAAACATATGAAAATGTACTTTTTCATTTAAAATTAAGAGCTTTTAAGTATTTGTATTAATTGAGATAATCAGGCATAGAGGTAAGAAAATTCTGTTTATGCAGAAAGCTAAAAAAGGAGCCCCAAAGTCACTACTGAGTAGTCTGGATTACACCTCTGTGGTATTTTATTCATGCATTGAGTTGTTTGGCTGTAGATTTGTTTTCTGTAAGATGAAGTGCTTACATTGCAAAAATGAATACTGTGTAGAATTGAAATTTACTTAATTGGATTTCTGAATATCAAAATGTCTAAAAATAAACAGCAATGAGAATAAAATGTTTATTGTGAAGCTTTCCTAATTATTCATGCAATAAGTGTGATTTGGTTTAAAAAAAAACACCCTGTGTCTGTTTTGCAGGCGAAACTGTCGAAGGCCTTCGAGAGAGCGATTATCTTCTGATTCATTCATGTCGACAGTGGACAACAATTACAGCTCACAGTCTGGAGGAGGGTCACTACGTCATAGGGCCAAAGATAGAAATCCCTGTACATTATGCAGGTAAAGCTACTGTTGACCCAAAATACAGATTCAAAGAGAATGAATTGCCTACCACTTAGACCAATCACTTTGTTTGACAGAGTGAAGCTAAGCCTCTGATGCTAACTGTCTTTAACTTAACTTTTTAATCATGTTACAGAGCGCAAGAGATGCTGTCTTACTCTCAGAGCTACTAAGTAGATGTTTTTCACTGGGCAGCACATTGACAGAACATACGATGCAGAATAATTGGTTTCAGTTTGAGTTTAATGAATTGCCAGTCCTTGTCATCTCTGAATGTGGTGACAAAAGTGTGATGCTTTGAAATATTCAGTCAAAGGTGGAATGGGTTTTATACCTCATTGCATGCTTGAGCTGGAGTATTTCCATGTTAAAAGCCAAGGACCCTTTGTAATAATACTGCAGTTTTACATTAATGATCTTGAGTAGTTCCCTGTCACTGTCTGCCTTTTTGGATGGTGAAGCAAAACTGTGGCAGATATGATGCAAAATCCATATTTATTTTAAGATCTGAAATTATTTTTACTTCCCTAGGAAATTATTTTTAGCACTGTTTCCTAGTGCCTAATGTGCTTATTCACAAGACGGATAGAGCAAGTACCGTATGAGTGGGAAATGCTTATCTTGCTGCAGTAGATTTTAAAAGCTGGAAAGTGTGAACTGAAAGAGCCACAGCTACAAAGCAAAGACTTGGGCTTGGTGTTTTACTTGGTCTTCTGTATAGCCAGTTGTGAACTCAGTAAACTACTTGACTCTTTTACGGTCTCATTTAAAATGTTGGTGCAATGAGAGTGTGCTGAGTTGGACGAGCTGACTGAAAAGTTTTGTTTCAATCATGCCAGTGCTGCCACTGCAGTGATGTGGCTTGTTTCCATGATGAAACACAGTAGGTAAGAAGGCAACTAGTGTTTCTCCTTGGAGCTCACTTCTGGAAGGTTAGGATTTTTTTTTTCCTAAGATGTGTTTAAAAGCTTTGGTCTGATGGCATATACTGTCATAATATACTTTAAGTCTTGATTTTAACGTTCTTAGTATAAACAGGTTCTAGTGTTCTTAGTAACATCTTTTTTTTTCTTTCTTCCTTCCTCCTGGTTGCACAAGCCTCAGTGCAATGGCCAGATTAAACACACTTCACTTCCTTCAAACTGAATGCTGCACTTTAAAATCCTCACTGTGATTCCTGGAAGAATGAGAACAGAAAATAAAATGGGTTTTGGCATGAAAGGAGACTGGATCTTAAGGAGTTTACTACAGCTTGGTTCTTTATTTTTAAAGAAAATTTTTAAAGATCTTTGAAGCAGAGTTCATTGACTTTCCATACTTCCATTCATTCTTAGCTTAAATTTACATAGATACCAGGAAATACCTGAGAATCAGCAAAAGTATCAATGTGCTTTTCTTCTTGGCCTGTATTAATGCAGAAAAAGAGTGTACATTAACTGGCAGAATATGTTTTGATGTCAAACAGTCTTCAGAAAATCCTCTGTCATAGACTCTTATGCCTTTAGAGACATCTTCCATATCCTAAAGATTAACTTAAGCAGCTATGGAGTATAATATGGAGATATATAAGCTAATACTGAGTGTGCTTCCAGTGCTGCATTGTGCAATGCCTTGCCTTTAATGCTGGTGGGGGGATCCAGAACCCCACACTAAAGAGGCAAAGTTTAATCTAGCTGCCTAAGAAGAATTGCTGGCCTGTGTACTGATGGGAAACAGTTATTCTGCAAGCTCTGGAGTTAGCTGGAGCATCTGCTCTGCAGTGAGCTCTGGGAAAGCTGAGAGGTGAGAGACCCTTCAGAATCATTGCCTTTCTGAGCAGGACCTGCAGCTGTGAAACGTTGTGCTGTGAGGTGGTGATTGCTGTGTGAACTATCTGACGTAGCCCTCCACTTGCATGTGAGTGCTTTCCAACTTTGCGGAAAACACAACTAGAACTGTTGGCAGAATGTTTATATCGGGCTGAGCCATTAGGTTTTGGTTTTAGGGGAGGGATTTTATGTCCTTTACAAACATTTATTTTATAAACTGTATTGCTGTATAAGTATTTGACTGACTTTTTTTGCATGCTTTAACTTTAAGCTTGTGTCAAGTAAGATGTACTGCCTACCAGAATGACCCTTAGAGGTAGAACATAAAAGTTCATTAAAATTACTGTCTAGGTTTCTTTTGGCTTTAATGGGATAACTTATCTTTCTTTTAACCCTAGCAGAATCTTAGCGGAGCAAATTGCAACATGATTCTGGTTGCAACAGTTGAGCAGGAAAGGAAGTTGAGGCTCATATTATTCTCCTGAGATTGCAAGTCTGAAGTACCACAAAGTCATCACTCACATTTTTATATACCAGTATAAAGTAAATCTTATTTTGCTACTTAGTAAATCAGATTTTGATACAGTTATTAAACCTAGATACAATAAAGCCTTATTAAAGGGGGAAAATGCTATATGTCACATTTAAGTGAAATCTTGTTAACAGAACCCAAGTTCTGCTGTTCTGCTCATGGTCCTTTCCCTACTGGGAAACCACTACCCTGGTTGTTTCTGTTGGGGATGTTTGACATGATTAATTTTTGGTGTTGCTAAGATCAGTCATATATGACAGCTGTGAGTCTAACCATTTCTTCTTGAATAGTCTTTCCAGTGTCTTCCCTTTAAAGTTAATGTGTCACTGAGTTCAGTTTTCAGGTAATTAAAACCAAACAGCTAATGTGTTTCTGGCTTCTAAAACAAAAGAGGTCTTCATGAATAGAATGGAGAGCAGAACAAAATTACTGTCCTGATAGAGCACTGTCTTGGGATGAGAAAGTGGATTTCACAAAAGTCCAAGGTAAACCATCACAACAGATAGACATTGCTTTGGTGTCCATTGCTTTCCTCAGGTATAATATTCTTATTCAGTAGTTGTAGGAAGGTTCTACTAGCTTTCTGTCTGAACTAGCTTTATAGTGTTCCTTATACTATGTTATCCTTGATAATTTCCACTATGAACACAAGTGTATATCATTCATACTCTCAAGCTGATGTCAAAGGTTGCTGCTAGTTTTAGCTTAGGCAGCACTGTAATCTTTACTTGGATAGATGCCTCCCTTAGCTTCTGGAAAAATTAGTGGTTTATCATCTGGATTTGGAAGATACAGAGCTTGTTAGTGTCTTACAGACTTAGACTTCACTGTGCTGTTATCTGTCCAGTGAAATGCCTTGCATTCCTCTGCAGAGGTACCCATTCAGAGGATATAACCAAGTGATGCTGGTAACTGTGTCTCGGTTGTATTCTGTGATAATTAAAAGGCATTGAAGATGCTGTCTGGGACTTTGAACACTGGCCCATGGATGTTGTCTGACTCTTCTTGTGTTATTTTCCAGGGATATACAGCTCAAGACTATCAAAAGCATTTTTGAGAGTTCATCAACTCAAGCCACAGAGACTTTTTGCTCTCAAGTCTCAGGCTCAGTCTGTTGAAAATGCCTGTGCCATGTGACCTCAGTTCCTTATGTGTGGGACTTACTGATTTCAAAGTTGATGTGGTTGTTTAAAACTTGCTGCACAGGAAAAGCAGCCCAGAGGGCTATGGAGTGACCCAGGTGTGTGTATGTGTGTGTGTATCTCCACCTACACAACATAATCTGTTCTTTCAAAGATGTTGCTGGTATTGGTGAGTGTGTGCAATAAAAGGAGTACTTTGGGGTGGGTTGGCAACATCTAGGTTATTTTGCCCCAAATAGTCACTCCCACATTTAATCAAATCATGACAGGAATTTTAATGTTGTTTTTTACAACCTTATCTCTGCTGTTGCAACTGATGGTTCATTTACTCTTCTGTTTGAAGTTTTTTCCATTCTGATAGAAAAGCTGTTCCTTTCAGATGATGTGTAAAAAAAAAAAAAAAAAAAAAAAAAAAAAAAAAAAAAAAATGAACTCCTACCCCTTACCTTTTCTTTAAGCTTTACTCAGCTTTGCCCAGGGTTTGGAGGGCGTAGTCTCCTGTCACTGCACCCATATGTGTGCTCATAGGAGGCAACTAATAAAGAAAACAGAAATGTTAGTAAGTAACACCCTATTCCAGGGTGTGCCACACTGTAACACATCTGGGGTGTTGGAAATATTCTTCCTGTGAACTCACACCTTCTCACCATGTAGTGAAGGTGTGCAGCTGCTAATACAGAGTAATCGCTCGGTTGCTTACCTAAGTGTGCTGATGGCTGTCTTAATGTCTTTTAAATGAGGAAATAAAAAATCTTGTCATGTGCAGCTTCCCCAGGTGATAATGACTCAGTAGTCCCTTCTTTCGTGTTAGAACTGATGTACAATGAATGTCCTACTGAAACCTGTTCTTACTGGTTTGATTTGTTAATCATGGAGCAGTGCCTGATGGGCCTGTTTTTCACTGCGTCCTGCTAACAAGGAGGAAGACGCTCTCTGCAGTTCTCCTCAAGAATGAACTTGCCTTTGCATTGGAGGAGCTGGAGAGGTCCCTGAGATTTTGCAACATGCAGATGCAGAAGTTTCTCTCTTGTGCCCTAAAGCAGGCCTGTCTGTAAGACAAAATTTTGTGGTCCCAGCAGGCCTGCTGCTGGCTGCTCTGAGATACTCAGACCTTGGTCATTGAGGGAGGAAGGCGCCTGAAGTATGGTGTCAGTTAGGTATCTCCTAGTTGTCTTGAGATGATGACAGCAGCTGCTGTTGCTCAGTACCAGCCCTCAGCCTGATACATCCAGTATGTTGAAGAGATTGGATTTTTACTTTGGTGATACTGAGTATTCGGATGTTTATGATGTATTTGCTCTTCTGTAAATGTTCTGTACAGCTCTCTTTGTGGCCCTGGAATGAAGAGCAAACAGTAGAGCATGTCCTTTAATTGACAGCTTTATCATATCTGCCACCATTTCGTGTTACTTTGGGGACAGCGTGGGTTCTTCCTTGTCTGCTACTGGTGAAGGAAGGTGATGTTGGACAAAGAGCCCTTTGTCCAGGGTTTTGCCTGTCTGGGAAAAGCAGGCAGTGTCAAGAGAGAGCTACACTTGTTCTTCTATGTAAGTGCAGCAGTTCAGTTCTGATGGGGTAATTTTTAAGTTCAAAGAGGTGAATGAGATCTAAGATGGGGAAGAGCATTGCTCTGGAGCAGGGAACTTACTTAGCTGAGCCCTTTGCAACCAACAGGTACACCACTCCCTGAGACAAAATATGATTTGCACTTTCATTTATATTCTGCTTTGAACTTAACCTGGCACCCAACTACCATGTAGTTCTTCTGGGCTTTTGTGCTGTTCAGCTGAATATAACTTCTAGAGAACAGGGCCCAAATGCAGAGCTTCTGAGAGAGGCAGGCTGCCATGTGTCCATGCACTGGTAAACAATTAATGAATGTATGTCATCAGAAGAAAATCAAGAAAAAAAAGAAACAGCCCACATGTTTAACCATCCAGTAGCCAAGTTTTGGGTTTATTTTGGTTTTTTTCTTGAAAATGATTGTATGATCTGAAAAGCAGTTGAAGGTTTCACAGGTACTTCTAATAAAATCATTACAACTAGCATATAGGCTTCATGCTTTTAAAAGACAAATACAACTTCTCTAGCTCTGAATACTTGACCATGTGAATTTTCCTGAGACTTGCAACCCTTTTCTGCCCACAGACAAATAGAAGAAACTTTATTCACTATTCATTTGAAAGTCTGATTATAGAGCAGTACCTGGGTATTGCAGAGAGGGCACTCATTATTGTGAGCAATGTGTACCTCTTCAACTCTAAGCCTGAGATCAGTAATGTCTTAAATAGTTGTAATTGCCCATATAACATCATTACATGCTTTTCTGTCAGGGAAATTATTATGCCTTAAAATATATTTGTCTGCTTGTTTTCAGTTTAATTGCTACCTCCTTTTTCCTCACCAAAACTGAGTTTTTTCTTTTCTGGGCTGTCACAGCTTTGTAGTCTGGAGTGTGTCTTTATACTCTGAATTTTTCAAACCTGGCGCCTTGAAATAAGAGATGAACTATTCTTCCATATGTGAGCAAATATCTATATTTTTAGCTATTTTTTTTCTCTAGACAGTTACCTTCAATAAGTTTAGTTGCTGTTAGACTTCTCTGTGGTTCTGTCTGTTGCTTGACTTTTCTGTGCCTATTTAAATTTTGGCAAATGTCTCTCTGTTGATCTACAGTGCAATATCAAATCACAGGATCAGAATACAGGCACTGAAGTTGCTGACAAAAATTGCTTATTTCTTTTGCACCTGTGGGTACGCATGTTCTTCCTGTCCATCATCTTTCCCCATTAGCCAGTTTGGTGAAGTAGCAGGTTTTTACAGAAGTTTAATGATGTATTATTCTTATCTCTGATCACCTGTATTGGAGAATCTCTTCTACTTATTTTTAAATAAAAATTAAGGAACTTACACTTATGTCTTCAAAATTTGGTTTGCTTGCTTGCTTACTTGATTTTTTTGATGGAGCAGTTTTTCCTGAGCCGAAGGAGTCTATTCTGAGTGTACACAGCACTTGCTTTCTACTGTCATGTACCAACAACTTCCCAGAATGCAAGCTATGGATCAGAAATACCTTTTCAGCATGGAGTGGTGGTTCAAATTTAGCTTCTAGTGAAATGGCAGCGTGCAATTCTTCATCAGGTTGTACTGCTGAGAGTCTTGCACTCTCAGCTTCATCTCTTCAGAGTCAGACAGACTTTTTTGCGATGTCTGGTTTCCTTAAAGTTGTCATCCTCATAAATCAGTGGACTAGGAGACTGCTTCTTTCTCTGTACAGATACAACCTTATGTTTACAAGAGATTTCTGTCATTTACAACAGAATCTCAAGTAAATTCTACAAATTCTCTTTGGTGGATGGATACATGAAAGTTTGTATTCAGCCCTCTAGTGAAACCTCATTTAACTCCTTTAGTTTCCATCCACGTTCCAGTTTTGCCGCCTGATCTATCTGAAATGTTGAAACTCCTGTAGAATCTGTAGCTCTCAAAGACTGTGGCTCTCTGAGGTGATGAGAACAATAGGTTTAATTCGCAGGATAGTGTTATTCCAAGTAATGGAATAAGAGTCAGATTATGTCCCAGAAGTTCATAGCAAGAAAATACCTGCATTTTCTCTCTTGCTGTTCAACCTGGAATAAGAGTTTGTGGTTTCTTGACATCAGTTTATACTAAAAAATGTGTTTGGTTTCATGGAATTTGCTTGGTGCCTTAAAAGAAACAAAAGCTTATGAAGGCAGTAATGTTTTTTCAGTACTATCTCAGTGCGGTACTAGTGGAAATGGAAATATGCTTTTAGATACAGCTGTCTTACTCTCCTTGACTTTGACTTTAGCACAAGTATAATCTTAGAATCATAGAATGGTTTCAGCCGGAAGAGACCTTTGAGATCGAGTCCAGCCTTTGTCCCAGACCTATCAACCACTGGACCATTTCCCTAAGTGCAACATCCATCTGTCTCTTAAACACCTCCAGGGACAGTGACTCCACCACCTCCCTGGGCAGCCTGTTCCAATGCCTGAGAATCCTTCCAATAAGGAAATTCATGACAACCCTTTCAGTAAGGAAATTCCTCCTAATATCCAGCCTGAACCTTCCCTGGTGCAACTTGAGACAACACTGTTCCTGATACAGGCCAGGATGCCATTGGCCTTCTTGGTCACCTGGGCACACTGCTGGCTCATCTTCAGCTGCTGTCAACCAACACTCCCAGGTCCCTCTCTGCCTGGAAACTTTCCAGCCGCTCCTCTCCAAGCCTGTAGCACTGCTGGGGGTTGTTGTGGCCCAAGTGCAGGACCCGACACTTGGCCTTATTGAAACTCATGGCATTGGCATTGGCCTAGCCATTCAGCCTGTCTAGATCTCTCTGTAGAGCTTCCCTACCTTCAGAGGGACACTTCCACCCAGCTTGGTATCATCTGCAAACTTACTAAGGGTGTACTCTATCCCCTCATCTAGATCATTAATAAAGATGTTAAACAGGAGTGGCTTCAGCACTGAGCCCTGAGGGACACCACTTGTGACCAGCTGCCAACTGGATTTAACTCCATTGACCACAACTTGCTGGAGCCAAACGTGTAACCAGCTTTTAACCCAGGAAAGTGTATGCCCATCCAAGCCAAGAACAGACAATTTCCCTGAGAGAATGCTGTGGGAAAGTGTCAAATGCCTTACTAAAGCCAAGGTAGGCAACATCCACAGCCTTTCCTTTGTCCAGCAAGTGAGTCACCCTGTCATAGAAAGAGATCAGGTTTGTTAAACAGGATATGGCCTTCATAAAGCCATGCTGACTGGGCCTGATCACCTAGTTGTCCTGCATGTGCTGCATAATAGGATGATCTGCTCCATCAGCTTCCCAAGCACTGAAGTCGGACTGACAGGCCTGTAATTTCCCAGATCGTCCTTCTGGCCCTTCTTATATATAGGTGTTATATTGGCTGACTTCCAATCAGATGGGACCTCCCCAGTCAGCCAGGACTGCTGATAAATGATTGACAGTGGCTTGGTGAGCACCTCTGCCAGTTCCCACAGCATTCTTGGATATACCCCGTCTGGCCCCATAGATCTGTGCACATCTTACACTTGTTTTTAAAAAAACAAAACAAAACCAGCTCTAAGGTTTGCCTCAGTATTGAACTTTCTGTGTTTATTTGTGAGAAGGGAAAGAGAGTAGGAGGTGAGAGGAAAAACTTGCAGCTTTTACAACTGATGATTTGGAGTATCACGTATTCCTTTTAAACTTCCACAGTTTTTAGCCTGTTACTCTCAGTCTGCAGACTTGCAGCTTGCTGAAAATCAACTATGACCTTATGAGCATTCACTATAAGGTGGGGGTTTTTTTGTTTTATTTCAGATCTCTATGAACAGCAAAGAAGCTGATTTGAGTTGCATCAACTAGGAAAAAACTCTAGAGACTTGTACGGAAGAAATTAACTGGGGAGGATGACTTTTTGAAAGATTGCAGTTGAGGGAGGGCAGAAAGCAGCCAGGAAACTAATTCCCAGAAGACTCAGAGAAGGGCTAAAATCACACAGGATTTGCTTGGCATTGCTTGAATTACTTTGCAGTAGCTCTTGGCTGGTACAGTGGAGTGCTGGGCTCATTTGCATGATGCTATAAAGACTTAAGTGCTTGGGAGAAGGGTCTTAAAAGCTGCCTAACTTAACCACCAGGAAGCTGAGAGGAAGAGGCTGATCCGCACTGGGAATCTGAGGTGTGTTTAGGGCTGCACTTGAGGTTCCGGTGTGATCCCATGTTTGACTGCTTGGGGCTGCCCTAAAGGACTAGCTAGAAGGAAACTGGGAATGTGGCTCCTGAGTTCCCAAGAGGAAGCTGTACTTTTTCTTGAGGTATAACTGAAGAGTTTAAAAGAGAGGAGCTTCATGAACACTACAGCCTGCCCAGTTGGAAAGCTTCTGCCAGAGAGGTTGGAGTAAGGATGAGCTGTCTGTAGGCACTGAAAAGGGATGAAGCTGCTTCACCCTTTCCTACCTTGAAGTAGATGTTCAGGCACGTAGAAAAGCATATAGTTAAAAAAACTTAAGGGGAGTTAGAAGCTCAAAGAGGGTGTGTTAGCCTGTATTCTGTTTTCCTAAAGTAGAAATTTTACAGATTTAATGCCACTCTGGCCTGAAAGTTGACCCTTGATGGGAAAAGAGAATAAAGGGAAAGCAATTGTAAAAGCTATGGTCACTGTTTAAACAGTAGAAGAGTAAATGCTTTCCCTTCTGTGCAAACCTTGAGGAAGAATTTTTATAAACTATGGCTGAGCTGAAAAGTGATGTGTTTTGAGTTTATAGTTCATAACAGATAATGATACCTTTTTTTAATGTCCTATTTTACTCTGGTGTGACGTTGGAGTTTGTGTATTCATATGAATAGCATAGCAGGTGCAGAAGAAAACAAGCATGTGTCACTGCTATGACTTCTTTACAGAGAAAGTTGTAGTCACCAACGCAACTATCCCATGACTCTTACCTGTATTTTTAGTGAATGCTAATAGCAGATAAAGACTTTTGCAGAGTACATTCTTTAATGCTTAGGGGATTTGGATATGGTTTACTGCATACTTTTTTTTAAACTTCATTTGACTGTCTGTTCTGCCTTTGGTTTCACTTTGTCCCAAGTTTGTCCCCTCTTTTTTCTTCACTGATATTCTGCCTTGTTATGTGGTCTAAATCTACATAGCAATTTTGGAGGGAAGAAATTGCCACGAGCCAGTCTACGATGTCTCTTTTAGACTGACTACCTTTTTTGCTTCTTGGGGCTGGAGAGGGAACTGTTACAACTGATCTAACATGGCAAGCAGGCAAGGCAAAAATTATTAATATCTTTCTCTTCTGTAAATACAGAACCCTGCTGGTAGGAATGTAGAGCAGGATTTTTGATAGGTCATGTGTGTTTGGAAAGGGAACTGCAGAGAAATCTGTCACACAGAATGATGTCATCTTGTGAATTTTTGAGTGCCCAAACAGGCTTTTTTTTTTTTTTTCTCCTCTGGAGCTAGTGTTCACTGCTCAAAACAACTGATAGGAAGTGCAGTAGGAATTCTTTGATCAGCATCCTCCCCTTGGAAACAAGCACACTTCATGTCTGGGAACGAGAGCCGGTCATGTCAGTGCTGCCTATTAAAGCAACTGACATCATGGATGTCTTAAGCTTTGACTGAACTACTGTACCAATTGGTGCCAATAGGAAAATAAACCCATGCTATTTAAGCCATGTATAACTCTGTTTATATGGAGTATGTAATTTGTGTGTTTAATTTAGGCTGTGATCCAGGACAGTAATTCTTTTATGTCAGAGAAAGGCACTTCTGTGAGTTTTGAAACTTCAAGGAGTGGGAATATGAGCTGCTTTTCTCTGTTGTGAGCCGTTGTGTAGAGATTCTATGTTCTCAGCTAGCAGAGATTAACATGTTTGGAGGGGGGCAGGGAAGCGGAGAGGAGCTATTAACGCTAATAGCAAAGGTGACCATTATTAACTGGATAGGAGAAACGTGGGTATTTAAAATCTCTTTCTGACCCTGAGCATTAGAGGAAAACTGAAACCTGTGCTTATTTCCATCACACCTTTATGTACAGACATGAAGCTCTGTTTCTTCAACTCATTCCCTTTACTGAAGGTGACACTCAACTCTTCTTCTGAAGCAGAGTGCATGGTTTGATCTCAAAGGTGGGCAGAGCAGGGGCAAAGAAGGAAATACAGCGTACAAGTGTATACTGTGTGGGGGCTTTAATAAGTGTCTTCAAACTAGGAATGCCTGGCTGGTGAGCCACCTGTCACAAAGTCTACAACACTGATAGATGCCACTGTCATCTTGCATCGTTGATAGACTATGTAGAGTAAGAAAGACCTTTTAAATCTAAATGCTAAGAAGGCTACATTTTTCCAGGAAGTCACCTTCACAGCATGCTCTTTAAGTATTTGTCACTGGTTCAACCTTTTCTGGTTCATCTCACATGAATTCTGTATTGCAGTAGACTGGGAGTAGCCAGCCAAGGCTGGTTGGCTGGCAGCATTTGGATGGCTGAAGTATGCTTTTTACTGGCTGTGTCTGTTCCTTGTTGCCTTGTTTCATGGTGCTCACCTGATGCCTCTTTCATTCTGTGTGAGTTCATCATGTGAAAAGTCCTGCTTTTGTCAGGGTGCATGCATGCACAAAAAAGGAAGAGTGACATGTGATTAGGATGCGTGATCACATCTGAAGATTTCTGGTGGTCTTCATAAAAAAATGATAGGAAGTTCTCTTGTTGTCTTCTGCAAGAAGAATAGGTTTGGGGTTTTTTTATGTTTTGTTAGTTTGGGGGTTTATTTTACCTTTAAAAATTTCTTTTACCATTTATAACCTTTTGAACATAGGAGAGCGTGAGATGTGTATCCATAGAGGCAAAGGACTTTTCAGCAGAAAGTACTAATCAGGGAAGGCCCTGTGATAAAATGCCTCATGAGCCTCTGCATTTCCAAACTCAAAAAACAAAGGCCCTGTACGCCAAGTGGGACTACTGTGAAGCTTGATGGGAAAAATGAGATCTTGGTTAGGTACATGAGCAAACTGGGTTGCATTTAGTTCTTTAGCTACTGTGTCCCTGCTAATTGAATTACTAGGGTTCAAAGTGTGTGTGAGCATTTAAGAGAATTGCCACACAAATGACATTGAAAAAAAAAAAGAAAACCAAAGTAATACTGTGTTTAAGATTCATGGGTCTAAGTTGAGACCTTCTTATGAGTGTGACTTGGAAACCCAAAACCAGCTTCTGCAAAGGATATGTTCTTCACAGTTGGTAGAGAGGAAGGGCTACATCATCCTGGGGTGCAGGATGAGAACTACTCAGAGTGGGAATGAGAGTTGCAGTGTGACAGTAAATCAGCTTTAGCCTTCTCTAGACACTGTTGGGATGTTGGATGGGGGTAATGTTCATTATTTGAAACTGTTTATGGTAATAGTTCTATCCTGTGAATTGCTTTTGTATCCTCCAGGAGGGCACTTGCTTTAGATACATAACCTGAATTTAGGTGAGCTTTCTAACTAAAATTAATGGAGAAAATGAGTTTGACTTCAGACTGATAATGTCTTAAAACATGTACGTAAAAGCACCGTGTAAATAGGAGACTGACAGTTAAAATAAGATCTAGTATGTGTATGTTCCTATCTGAAAAACTACTTTATCTGATTTTTTAAAAAGAGGCTTGAGTTGTACTTGAAATCCTAAGGGTTTGGGGTTTTTTGCTTGGTTGGTTTTCCTTTTTGTCAGTTTGATTCCTGGTGGCTGATCACTACCGCATTGCAGGAAGCCTATGTATGCCTGTTGACTACTAGTGTTTGTCTAGGGCTGTGGTAGTACCAGCACTGCTACAGACACACAGCATGGTTTCAAAATCTGCAAGAGCTCTTCTAGATAGGTGATGGTGAGCGGATGTGCTTGTGCTGCTTTCTCAAGCTAGGGGCACAGTGCACAGACTTCTCAATGGCAGACAAGGTTAGCCGATCTTGTCAGCTTATACTCCTCTAGTCTTTTTGCTGGGTGTGGAAATGAGCAAGGGCAATGTTGTGGCAGTGGTAAGGAAGGGGAGGAATTAGGGGCCTGTCAGTGTTGGAGAGGGAAGAGGAGACAAAAGCAGCAGCCTGGGTGGCAGTGCAGTGGAAGACAGGATCATGAAGAGGTAGTGGGAGTGAGGCTCTCCTCTGGGAGACTGGAAAGTGCCAGCCTTGTGAGGGTGAGGTACTCTGCCTGTCCCACCTTGGCATCAAGACTCTCATTTCCAACTGATAACCTGCCCTGAGCACCAAGTGATTATCCGTACCCTGATGCTTAGGAAAAATTCTGGTACCATTTTAACAGTAATTTGCTTTGCTGGTCTGCATTTCTGGTTAAAACTCCAATGGCTAGAGTTAGTCTGTCTAGAAGAGAGAGACATATGGCAAGCAAATGGCCCTTTTTAATGAGCCTCCCACTCGGCAGTTGGCTGCTCATCGAGTTTGTGTGTGGCACGGCCTTAGAGCAGCAACTTATTGGCAGTAAAAAGAAAAAAAAATATTCTGCAGCCTTTTGGTGGACTTTCTTTCAGGGAGAGAGGGAACTGATCATAATGTGTAAGTATTAGAGATTCACAGTCTCACGTTAGCTTCTTCAACAATTTGTTAACAAAACTGTGAGAAAATGTTCAGAACCTAGTTTGGAAAGCTGGAAAATATCCAGTTCTTTACCTCTCAATGGTGGCTGCATACCGGATGTACTTTTTTCACAGCATGTGGGGTTTTCTAATGATAAATAAAATTAGTAACAGAATGCCTGATTTCTGAAAGCCACAGCAGTGTGTAAGTCTGTAGGAAGTGATTGCAGCTGATCTGTCTAATTCTGTTGAAATTAATTTCATAAAATACTTGATGGAAAATCTGTAGTCAGTAGTGGTGGAAGTCTGGAGGACTGATGGAACTGTTGTTCCTGAACTGCAGTTGCTACCAGTATGGGAGCATAAAATTTATGATGACCAATCTCTCTGTTAGTAACAGGTTTGTGACTGATCTAAAAGAAGTCCATTGCCGAGGTTTGTGACTGTGTCGGGAGTTGTGCAAGAGAAAACATCTTTATTTATGCCCAACTTACTCATTCAACCTTATGACTTCAGATTAACTTGTAGCAAGGTCAGACTGTCCGTCAACAGTTAACCTTGACTGCTGAAGAATATTCTGTGCTATGGCACTGACTCTTAATATTGGATCCGTCTTTGACGTTTGCTCTCATTTTGGAGTTAATTTGTGGATAGCAAATGGAGAATACTCGGCTCTCTGTCATCCTGTTACTGATCCTCTCTGAAGCTCTGCCTCATCTGATGTGCAGTAGTGCCACTTTTCCTCCCCGCTGTGATTTCAAAGGCTTCTCCCAGACTGCTCAGTGAGAGTGAGTACTGTTCAGTACTGCTAAGTATTCGGCAGCCACTGTGTGGCTGAAGAGAGAGGCCTGTTTGTGCAGATATTGAGCGCTGCCGCCACATGGTGGGTTTAGTTGGATCCTTTGTCACTGTAAGAGAGACTGGTTAAGTATTTTTACAAGAGGTGAGATTCAGACCTCAGAGACTGCCTGCAAGAAGTGGAAAGTACTGCAGTTCACTGGAGTGGTTGCATCAGTAAAGTGCACCTAACCCTTCACCTAGTACTATTTACTCATCTTCAGTTGCCGCGAACAAAATTCTTGTTGCTCTTCCAGAAGAGGAAAGGAAGCTATTAGCAGCAACGACTGTACACATTCAGCTCTTTTGATAAGATATGAACTAGTAATTGCAACTTAAAATAACTTCTCCAAGTCCGTCGTGTTAGCCACGCAGTTGTTATCTAAGCATCCTGCAAACATTATTGTGCCACTAGCCTCAGACACTAATAAGTCTAGCATCTGACAGACCGATTCAAAATCTGGGGATGAGCTTTTCAGCTGGCCAACACAGTCTGAAATTTCTGAGTGGGTTTTTGTAGACTGTTAATCTGCAGGCTCACAAGCTTTCTTCCAACTGTGTGCATCTAGCAGTGGCTCTTGCAAAGGTCTCCTTCCCTAGACATTGTATGGACACATGCCAGATGAGTGCATGTCTACAAACCTTTTCTATGTCAAACTTCTGGTGACCAGTTATAGCAGTACAATATGGAAGGGAAGAGGGCAAAGGAGTTTAACTCTGTGTTTACCAAGTCATATTATCAGAGCAAGGTGTAAGTAATAGCCACTCGTATTTATTTTTATTTTATATATATATATATATATATGTACACAAATGCCAGATCTCACTTCAGTTTGATTTCCTAGGTAGCTGTATGTCAGATAGCAGACTTCTTCCAGATACTTTTTCTCTGTGTGCAAGCAGTAAAAACCCTTCTGTGTAAGTGGGTTGAACTTTTCTGGGGAAAAAATGTAAATATGTTACCTGCTCTGATGGGCAGGTAACTAAAAAGGTAATGCAGCAAAGTAGTGTACCTAACTTTACCAATGTGACTGAGCTGTGTCCCTTGCAGTTGGGATGCATGTAGGAGTTTTTTTTTTTTAGTACTTACTAAAGTTTTTCCATTGTAAAGCATGAAGGGAGTATACCCTTTTATAGCACAGTGAATTAAACAGGATAGATCAGAAATTGGTAGCTCCTGCTAACTGCAAGTGGTAAGGTATTTAGTTTATTTCTCTTGTCTTAAATTTACCCTACCCTTTTCCACACTAATTTAATGCAACCCAAAAGCAGGCTTTTGAATTTTCCATTTCTCTGATTGCTCAATAAACAGCTGAAATAATTCTTTCTTATGCACTTTTCCACAAAACTGTGGTGCTTTAGACACTTGGAGCTTAATGAAATACTGAAATACATTAATGTCACAAGTGTCAAGAACATATGAAAAAGGTAACAAGTGTTCTTGAGGGAGATAGGGAAAGAAGTCTGGGATGCTGTGAAAATCCCATATGACAAATTGCCACAACTCGTATACATCTGGGTGGGTGTGCAAAGAAGCTTTTGTTTTCATTAAAAGCTTCTGTAATCGAAGGTTGCAGCCAGCCCTTTGCATTTTGAAAAGATCTGAAGGATGTGGGGAAGGGGACTGAGTCCTAGAATTTGAAACCTAGTAATTGGTTAAATCAAATTCTCTTGCTTAAGTTTTGAAAACAAAATCACAAAATGAATGCTTCTGAGAGGATTGCCCTGCCCAAATCAATAATATGAAGTGTCTGATGCCTTGCTTAATATAAGGCTACTTTTTTGGGATAAGGTTTTCAGCTTTAAATGCCTGTTATGCTCATAAGCTGCTGTGATGGAATAGGAGCTGTACTGTGTATAGAGAGCCTCTCTTTGAAGGGTCCATATCATAGGAACCGTATGTGTGCTTTATGTGCCTATTTCTAATGTTTTCTGCTGGATGTTGTGATGATAGGTATTGATTTTTGTCCATAGTTACTGGCCCAGTCCCAGTGATCTTTGGATGCATTTGTAAAATAAAGTGGAGAAGAAAATAAGTATTACTGCCTGGGGCCTCAGCTTGAGCAATGGTAAGTCTTGCTTTTCCAAATCTGGATTGAAACCTTAAACTGATGCTTTTTGAAAGGTGGCACTTGAGTAATACTTGGTCGTGTTCATAGTTTAGTGGATCAGTTTAAAACAAACTCTTTTTAAAAAAAGACTTAGTTGTTTGTAAAGCTCAAAACCTTGTGTGGATAGCAATTTGGAAAATTAGAATGCAGGACCTCATTGGTTAGCATTTGCCGTAGGCATCAGTATCATTGTCTTCAAAAGAAATCACTTAGGCTGTTTTTGACTGATGGGGCTTTTTGTTTCTTGCTTTATTTAATTGGATGGATGATCTTGGGAATGGAGACAGAATACTTTGACTAGCATTTCTGTAAATGTTAGTCTCCCCTCCAGGAATTCTCTGTACTAAGTAAAGAAACAGAATTGTTTTTAAAAACTGTCCTTTTATGTGAGGAACTATTAAAACAAATACAAACACCCCTTACTTATGTACTCAAACAATTTATCCAAAATGAATTTTAAAATGAGCTTGTGTGTTGTTTACTTACATTTGAGATCTGGTTTAGGTATGTGTCCACAACTCCATGCTGTTGAATACTCAAGCGTGTCCTATCATGCCTCCTTAGGCCAGATGAACTTCACAAGTCAATTATGCTTAAAATTAACAAGTGGTATAACTCAGAAATTTGTCTTGAATGATCAGTTTTGTAGTTCCAGGGCTTAGTAACCCTCATCAGATAATTTTTCACCAAGTATTGTCTTCACTTGAAAAGCTCATGAGTTGTTCATCTTGGTAATTCCTCACTGGAGGGAAAAATTACTCTTTCTCTGACACAGGAGAAGAGTGGCTATGTTGTGTAGGTGATGTTAGGTGATGTTATAAGTTTTGTGTTGTTTTGAGTAAGTGGGGAGGGGGGAAAAATCCAAAACCTAACATGAGGGAGGGATCAAATGAAGCTCTGCTTAACTGGCCTCTCAGGTCAGAGGAAGACTCTATACTGGCTGTTCTAAGCAACTTTGCAGAAGTACAGAACATTTCCTGAGTTGAGCCATGGATTTATTAGATTTTTTTTTTTTTTTTAACTAATGAAAGTCCCACTGAAATCAGTGCAGAGCAGAGACAGATCAATGATAAGTACTCTTGATAAGATCCTACTTTCTGAGTATTTGAAAATATTTGTATTCTCTGTTATTCTGCTGATGTGGTTCAAATAGTTACAAAAATAAGAAGGCAATTTGGATGACTTTTAGTTACTTGAGCATAATGCCCTGTATCTAGAGGATCACTTCCAAGAGAGGAGATAGAGGCCTGAGATGGCAAGGTTTTCAAGTCGTATTCAGAAACAACTCAGGTTCAAAAGCATATCGCCTTAAACTTTGAAGCTTAATCTACCGACTATGAAAGAATGTCCATCTACATCTATATAGGAATAAGTTATAGAAAAATCCATTTAATGCCTAAGGATGTGTGAAGCTAATGCAGATATGAGGATACTTGTATTTGTTTAGATGATATATTAAATGTAGTTCAGATGTAGCAGCAGCAGCAACAACAAAAATGTGTTCTGTATTAAATGCAGTTTGGTTATAATAGCAGTAAGTACAAAAATGTGTACTTACAAACTCGGAGCATATAGTACAATTATTAGTGTTCTGAATTAGTCACTCCCTGACACCCTCAGCAATGGATTTATGGGTGTCGTGTTTTGGAGCACCAAATCAAGATTCCTTATGCTTAGCTGCTGTGGCTCAGAAGAACAGTATAAATGTCATTTCTACTACTGAAAAATGCATGTGCAAGATGATATACAATGGACTTGTATTATTTAATAAGAGCACCTCTTCTTGTAAGAGTTGGACTGCAGACTGTTTGAACCATATCCAATCAAGTATTTGGAAACAGATGCACTCAACTGTTGTTTCTCCTCTCTTTCCTTCCAGTGGATACAATTGCACGTATTAGTTGATAAAGCTTAATTCTGTGTAATAACTTTTTAATTTAAAAAAAAACCCAAACAAACCAAAAGAAACCACACCCAAACTGTGGCTTTCTGTAAGTAGCCAAATCTACTTGGTTTTGCAGCCATGTAAAGTTATAAGATTTTTCATTATAAATGAAACATTATACAATACAACTTCTGTGCTTGGCAAAACTTTTATTTGAAGTCAACACAATAAATGTAAAATCTCCTGATACTGTTTCCATGGATGTCTTTCAGTCTGGCAGTAGATGTTCTGGTGACTTTTGGTTTTATCCTTTCAATTCCTTTTGCAAACTTTTCTACACGGGAGTTATCACTTACGATTTGTGGAGACCTAATAACTACAATGCTTGACTAATTCCAGAATATCTGACTAATAGAGATGACAAAATTTTGTCTTCAAACAGTTACAGATTCAAGAGTTCAGACCAACATGGAAATTAAACTTGGGATGTTGACACCACTATTCTTTTAAATAGTGTAAACAACCAGACAGATTGCTCTTAGCAATGATTTACAAACCCACCAGAGATTTGATTGCATACAGATTATAGTGCAACATTTCCCTCCGAGCTGCAAAGTTAGGATTATTTTTGTCAGTAGAAGTTGCTTGATTGCCACTATTTTTTCAGCTCTCATTTTTAGCCTGTGTATGGTTATCATCTTCATTTTTTTCTCTGCTCAATGCCTCCATATTAACTAACACAAAATTAAAGTAAACATATGAAGAACAGCTAAGGGATTACTGAACTTGTATAGAGATTTGGTAAATTCTCCCAAAAGAAAGAATGAATGCATTTCTTCTGTGCTTGGCAAAACTTTTATTGGAATTTTTTCCCCTTACGCTATCAGACTGATTTATCTGTTTATTTATTTACTTACTTTGTTTTACCCTGCAGATGTATTGGCTTCAGGCATTGGCGACTGACCCGAGTTATATTTGTGGAGCTGATGTCTGTATTGTATTGATTGTACTATTCCTAAATATAGCAAAGTCACTTTTAGACTGTTCTCTCCCTTGCTTTGCAGTCTTTCAGAGGTGCATATTCTTCTGTGAGCTATTAAGCACCACTATCCTGCAAGTTCAATACCTTAGTGTTTATGTTTTGAGTAAAAGCTTTCTGATCTTGAGAACTGTGTCAAGCAGTAGTCTAAAATGTATCTTTACATTGTAAAGATATTGAGTGTTGTATCTGACTAGCAGAAAGTTTCGATTGTCCTTTTGAATACCTGTTAACTTTTGAGAGTAGATTTTAGACCATATTAAAAAATTAAGTGCTTCCTTCTTTCAGTATGCAATTAGCAAGACCTACGTATTATTTAAGAAAAAGAATAAGAACTTTTCTAAAAAGCTACTGATATATGGTTTTAAAGACTACTTTCTGTTAGAATAAACCTTGCTTGGGTCCAAAATGTTGGCAGTAGGTTATCTACTGTAAAGCTTTCCAGTAAGAGATTACTTATTGTTGTAGTCCTGCAAGGACAATACTGTTGGGGGCCTGGTTGTTCTTTGTAAGACAAATTGCTTACCTGACTATGAACATGCTGTTGAAGATCTTGCTCTAGATGCATCTCAAGAATTAAGCCTAGCCAGGAGAGAAAGGAGAACTTCCCGAATGAAGTGGAAAGGTGAATGAGATTGAAGTTCTCCAGGCTGCATCTGTAGCAAGAGAGAGTCATAACCTGTGTCTAAATAAGCTGCTCCTCTAAGATGAGCAAGTCTTTGTGTATCTGATGATATAGGCTAAGATGATAGAAGATGAGGAAGAATACATGACTCTGGTGTGTAGTAGTCATATAGACTTGTGCTAGAGAGACTCTGAATTAAGGATAGTAACTAAACTAGCCTGATCCTGAACAGAAAAAGTACTTGGTGTCTGGCTAGAGGGGCGTTGTTTACAACTCAGTACTAAGTTACAACTCTTCTCACAGTGTGTTTGTGGACACAGATGCAAAACTAGAAGGGTATCATGTAGTTGCAATGGAAAATATCTGTCCAGTCATGAACATCTCAAAAGTAGCAGCAGTAGCAACTTTTGATGACATAGTGCCAGAGTCTGAATCTGAGTTCCATTTCTGTACCTCAGCTGTGCCTCAGCTCCATCCTTGTCCTGTGAGCTCAAGCATCAGTTTCACAGAAGTGCCCTACTGCTGGCACGTGGCCGACCATGGCCAGGTGGGCCACTGCTGCCTCAGGACAAAGTGGGACACCTGCTACAGACTCCGTGCTTGCTATTTCTGTTTGGTAAACAGAATGTAAAGCACTAGAGGAAGTAGTAAAGATAATAATTTATTATCTTAAATTCGTGATGTAATTGGGATGCTTACAAGAGGGGATTTTGTAACAGTCCTTCCTGTTTTAGTAGTATTATCTTGTATTGCAAAACTCTTCCTATTACCGGATCTGTTTGTAGGTGTGTTTATTCTTAGGGGCTGGGACTTTTCTTTCATCCACATATTGAACTCTTCATGTCTGGTGTATTTACGTTACACCCATTTTGCCATCTTAGGGTTCTTAAAAGATTCCAGTCTGCAGTTTAACATTCTCCACTGACCACATAGTATTGGAACTGATTTGAGTCTGATTTATATGACCTTCTTTAAAAAGAATAACCAACCTCCATTGGTCCTTTTCCTCTAAAAATGCTTAATTCCATACCCTTTTTCAACCATTTCTTCATCCTGCTGAAGCTGATTTTAAAAAATCCTTTAATTTGGTCTGTATGTTGATTGCTTGCACAGAAATATGGCTTTGACAAATCAATCAGTTGCAGCCAGCTTTCTATCTAACATATATATTGAAATACAGCTAACAAGGGCTTAAATAATGCAGCTAAAAGATATGGATGCAAATTTTTCTAGTGTTGCAGCTATAGTATCTGAATAATCACTTAAAAAAAATCAGTTGTTGATTTGTTGCCAAGATTTTCTTGTGGAGTTTTCTCTGTTTCTTTAACAGAAGTAGGAGAGGTGCTTGGACTGGATTTTTTTCTCTCATCTTAGAATCTAATACATCCAGAATTAAAAAAGTTTAATTCCAACAACTTGTTGCAAAAATGTAACATTAAAACAAATTCTAAACTTGTACTGCAGAACATTATAGACATCCAGAAAAATGCATGTGTAACTTCAAAAATCTCTTATTTGAACTGAACTGTGACTATTATTAAGCCATTTAGTAAGTACTTCCAAATTAAAGTAATGCTTGCATAAACTGGGCAGAACATGGAGCTATGAAGCCATTTTTTGTTACATGCCCAGTTTATGCACGGATGACATGATTGCAAGAAATGTTCTTCCACATGTTTCTCTGTATGTTTACACACAGTGTTATTTGTGATCAGTCAGCAGACTACAGCTCACTTTCTTACATCTAACTCTTTCTAAAGAATGTGAGTATCTGTGTGACATGTTTGATTTCTCACTTGGTTTAAATAGTTAGTTTGACAGTCCTTTTTTATTTGTATTTGTGGAGCAGCATAGTATCTTAAGCACCACTCAGATACACAGAGCAATAGTCCTTGTGGTAAGGTCTACTAAAGTCAAGCAACAGAGGAGAGAACAGGTGGCAACAGAGTATATACATTTAGGGTATATCCAGTCACCTTTTTAGAGCTATATGGATCTTACTCAAATGGCTGTATGATTATTTATTTTATTTTAAGCTGGCAACCTCTTCTGCAACTGAGTGATGCTTCCTGCCTCCCTTTCTTGGTAGGGAGCCTGTGTGTTCTGCCAGAAAGCAGCTGTCACTTGACACAATCTATTCTGTGCTCTGGCGTAGGCTGGCTGCTCAAAGGGGAGCTCTGTTGATTCTTACACATTAGAAGATTAGAGAGTGACTTCAACCTCCCTTGGTTATTAGGCCTTAAAGACCAGCTGCAGAATGAAATATTTAAAGCTTGTTTCACTAGCTTTCTGCAGTGAAGTGGGTCAGGGCTATGTGGTGAAGGAAGGAGGGATATGCTATTCTGACACCTCCAGATGCTTTTAAGTGTTTTGTGGTCAGTGTAGAGAGGGGAAAATTGGAAGGGGAAAGGTTTTTAACTTCACGAAGTGGGATTTTTTTAGTTTCATTTGTTTCTTTACTGGAATTGAAAGGTCCATGTTTTTAAAACTGATATGTATATATGTAGTTATATATGTGTGTATATGCATATATAAAATATATATGCAACTGTGATTATCAGTTTCTGACACCTCCTTTAGAGACTGTTAGCAATTCAGAGTTGTATGATGCTGCTCCTGAAGGCCAATCTCTTGTTAGAGAGAACCAAAAAATAACAGGGCAGTGATAGTAAGCTTCCTTAACAGTAACAAGAAAAGGAAAAAAAGTATTTCTGCAGAGCAGTCTGATATGAAAGTAACACCTTTCAGGTATATTGATTAAATTTAACTTAAAAGATATAAGAACAGGTTACCGTTCAGCATTTTGTTCTGTTCCTAAACTTGAATAAAGAATAATTATTTTTGTGTATTCTGAAGGCATCCTTACATTTGCAGTGTGTATCGTCTTAAATTTAGAATTTGGAATAGAATAAAGACATCTTTTTTTTTTATGCTTAACATTTCTGTTTCCATGCAGAGAGAGCACAGTTTAAGCCTGCTAGTGAAACTACAGTGATTTGAGAAGATAATGTGAAAAATCAAACTTTAGCGTATATTTAGGATTCTCCATTGATCTTATACAAAAGGTGATGGTATAAAATTCCATTTAGTCTACTAGAAAAGCTGTTACAGACAATGTGTGAATACTCTCATCTTGAGAAAAAGATGGAAAAATTACCAAAAATGCAAATGACAAAAAACAAGTAATCTGTTTAATTACAGCAGCATGTGTAAATGACAAGCTGTGGCACTTAATCTTGATTTCTTAAAGAAATGGTCTTCATCTCCTTCAAGTTGTGAAATTTAAATTTGTCACAGTAATTCAGAAAGTTCATGAGTTCCACAGACATAATCTGTGAACATTTCAGCTGTTCAACTTTGTTAGAGATCACAAGATCAATTCCTTCTTCCCTCTCTCTCACCCCATTCCCTGTCTTCTGTCTGTGAAGACTGTTTTGTTTGTATAGTTTCTTGGAACAAAATCCACTGACAGCAGTCTGTGCAGTAGATTTATTAAGCTCCTTCTGTAGCTTCCTTTCCTCTAGCATGCCTGTGACCTTTGGAGTTTTTCCAAGATAATGTCAGTCCCATGCTTGATAGTTGGATACATTAATTATGCTTATGTGGAAGTGAACGTCTCAGGCTTCATTCTTTCATTGCTACTCTTCACAAATCTTACTGAGTTAACTAGTTCTCAGAGGTGATTGGTTCCAAAGCAGAAGGCGTGTAGGTTATGGCCTGTGGAACCATGTACTAGTTGGTCTTTGGAAAACGAGTAGTGTGGTGACAGTGTGCTGCTCCTTGTTTCCTGCTTTTACCTAATAGCTAAAGTTAAAAATCAGGACTACCCAGGAGACTGGCTCAGTACTGCAAACTCATCATGTTGGTGGCAGACCTGTGGAGTTGGAGACTGTCATTATAACTTCACTGGAGTGGTTGGGCCACTTAACCTGCTGTTGCAGTTGTATGGGATTCTCCTTGTAATGTTATGTCTTTAACCCCTCTGAATATTTTTTTCAGTGGAGATCCTGATATTTCTATGGCTAGTGTAAGCCCAATAACAGGGAAAAAAAAGCTTACTTTTTGTAGTTGTATTACCTGTAGTCAGTTGATCGCTAATTGCCGTTACTGCAGAGGAAACAAACTTGGGAATCTTCCTCTTCCCTCAAGTGTGCTTGAAGTATTCCCTCTTGTGTGCTGAAGTATATATATTCTTAACATATGTTCCTAAGACCCTGCAGAAACTTATAAGGCAATTGGTGAAAAAATGATATGGAAAGCAAAAATTAAGAGTCACACCTCACTCATTAAATAGACTTGAAACAAGTACTTTCTCTTTAAGTGATATGATGATAATCAACCCATCTTCAAGCCATTTAAAAGACATAGATGTGGTGCTTCTCACCATGTTTTTCTGTTGTAGGTATAAGCTACTTGGTGCTAGATGGTCCGGAAAATCTTCCCTAAAGGGTACATTTTAACTTAGGTGCTGTATCAAAGTAAGTACTTAAATGAAGATAGAACTGAAGTAGTAGTGATGGAGGTGGAGGAAAACTGGCAATACTGAATGTTGACATCTTTCATGTGATAGTGAGAATAGGAAGCATGGCAGAGTAGGAGAACCGAACCAGGTTTCACTTACCAAATGATTGCTATCAATTGTCTACAAGTACAGAGTTTGTTCTTGTTTAGGTTATTTTGTGTATAAAAACTGTAGCTGCTGTGCAGGCCAAAGTATGCCTACATCAAGCAAAGGACTGTGCTGGTCTAACTTGCATGATGAAAATTCACTTTAAGGGGATTCTTGATTGCATAGTGACTCAGTTATGCCTAGCTGATTGAGATGACACTGTACCAAATTAAAGTACAAGAATTTGCATATTATTTCTAGACTAATCAAGAATAGCTATAACTCCCAAGTACTTGGCTTTGTAATACCATTTCTCTGAAGCATAAACTTTCTGTACTCTGTGTGTATCTTATCTTTTACTTAACCAGAGTGGAGAAGGATACATCCTAGCTCAATTATTCTGGAAACTTGATGTGAATGGAGTTTTTGCTTAATGTGGTATTTGAGGCTAATGGATTGGCCTGAGGATTTTAAAAATTAGGAGCTGACAAATCAGAGTCTGTGGTGGATGTTGATTGCTACCAGTAAAAGGAATTGTTAGAAGCCTGCCAAAGTATCCAGTTGTCTAAGTTTTACCAGGTATGTTTTAGTTTATGAATTCTTTTACTTTACTAAATGCTACCTAAGGGCTTTGCCAGAGACTTAATTAAAATCTGTAGAAGGACCTAAGGTTTATAGATAACAACAATTGTCCTCCAGTGAATGAGAATAATGCCTGACAATTTTGCACAGGTGGATAAATGTAAGTAGAATCGTTAAAGCATTCAAGAGAAGCTTAAGCTCAGTGCTTGCCCTCTCTCTGAATTTAAATGAGAAGTTCATGGCTTATATGTGATGCATCAGCTCACGTGCATCCTGCACAGATGAACCATACTGACGAATATGCCCCATACTGTGTATAAAAAGGAAAAGCAGCTTTTGATGGGTCACCAATACCTCTTTTGAAGACGTGAGGCCTTATTGACTTTCTGTGATCACAGCAACATCACCAGCCCTAGGCACAGGGCTGAGACTTCCAGATGATGACTAGAATTTGGTGTAATCAAAAACTGAGAGGGAGATCAGGATGAAAATCTTGCCGCGTCTTGCCTAGTAGCAATGCTAGAGACCTTACCCAGAGCTACAGCTCCCGATTGCCTTTTCCAAAGGCTGGGACTGGGGAGGGGAAGCCAAGCCAACTCTGCAAGGAGAGTACTTTCCTCTCTGGGAAGTGTAAGGATTGCATGGGAGAAGGTGGGAGGGGCTATGCTTTTAAAATCGATGTGCATAAACCTGAGCCACTTTCCTGCTGAGACCATTGGAGAGCTACATCATCCTGTTGTGTGTGTGGAAAACAGAGGCTGGTAATACTTTATAAATAAAGGAATCCTTTTATAGAAGAATCTCTTTGATCTTTCTCTAAACTTTAGGGTAGTCCTCCTTTGCTGGTCACAGAGGCCTGTGCAAAATCTCATGGGCTTATCTGTCCAAAATGAGACAATTAGTGGGAGGTGGTTATCCTTGAGATTTTAGTAGACTACAGAGTTGTTACTGTGATGGTCTGATAGATCAAAACCCAAATTTAATGGCCCATGTGACTCTTTTCCAGTCCCATGTTTCTGTGGGTGATACATCTAGCTGGTGCCAAAATGCCAGTGTACATTTGAGGTATCAGAGAGCAGAAGGCCTTTGGCTAGCATTCTGAGCAGTTCTGATCCTTTCTCTGTAAATCAAATAAATTACTGCTTTTTGAGTAGCAGTTAGAGCCTTGACTTTAATTCTTAGATAAGGATTTAAAACATGGATACCCTGGAATGCCTTATTTCTTCTTTCTCTGTGGAAACACTGAGGAAGAAGGCAGAATGCAGACAGAGGAACGGTAGCTGTAGTGTTTGTAGACATGTTGTTTCTCTGTGACTGCAAGTTATATAGGGAGACATAATATTTTTGTTAGACTAGCTGGAATTTCACAAGATAGAGTTGGAGAAGGCAGGCAGACTTTTAGGCACATGGTCCTTAGGGAGGAACAGCTATTTTTGCCTTGCATGGGAGGGACGAGACACACGGAGTCCTTGTTGGGAAGAAAAAAAATGGAGGACATGAGTATTGAAGTGGGAGGGCAAAGCACAGTTTTATGTACCGTAGAAAATTATCTCAGCCTTACAGGGTAAGACTACACCCTTTGCTGCGTGACTGAGCATGTTTTTACCCAATGGACAGTAGTGCAGAAAAAACACAGTTTAGTTCTCGGTGGACACCACATTGTTTTTAGAGTGGTGCATTCAGCAAAGACTAACGATTCGTGGTGTTCCAACACTTTTGACAATTGACTTTCTTGTTGAATAGGGAGGAGAAAAAGCCATGTTAGAGGCCTTCTTACTGAGCAGCCAGCAGTGCTCACCTGGTTTCAGTCTCTGGTCCAGCAGACTAGAAAGCTGGACTTCTCATGTTGCAGGTGAACCTACTGACTGCCTTGTTTTTGAGGCACGGAATAGTACCTGTGGTCCCAAGCCTAATAAGTGAACTATGAGGAAGGATGTTGTAGGATCTGAAATCTAGTGGTTGTAGTGGAAAAATCCAGTGAAGATTTCTTAGAAGTAACCATTTTGTTTGTTTATATGGTTAAAATAGAGATTTTTTTTTTTTTATGTATTCCAATAGTACTTTTTAAAAACAACACATAAAACCACTGATGTCTCTCTGTACTGAAACAGATCACTGTCTAACAGTTTATGCCATCACAGAATCTTAGGGGTTGGAAAGGACTTCAAAAGATCCGACACCCCTGCCAGACTAGGATCAGCTAACTTCTAACACTACCAGTTCTCCTTTAGAAAATTGAAGATTGATTGTTTACTATGTGATTTTTATACTTACCTGATTGGGAATGGGTTAAAAGGGGCTTTTGTTCTGCAAATCTTTCTTAAAAGTAGTCATTTACTAGCTACCAATAGAAGAAAGGCTCAGAGACTGAGCTGGGCACATGATCTTATACTGCATGCATTCACCATCTGTGATTAATCTGGATTAAAGAGACCACACAAGCAAGAATTTAATTTAGGCATTTTAACCATGTGAAAGACCTTGTTGATGTCTTCTAGTAGAACCAGCCTCAAAGCTATTAGAAGAATTTTTTTTTATTCTCTAAATAACATCTTAGCACTGTTTTACTTTTGATGTAATTGGACTAGATGATCTCTAAAGGTCCCTTCCAACCCCTACCCCTATGACTCTATGACATTATAGTCACTACAAGCATGAGTGGGTGGCAATAAAGGTAAATGATATACTAGGCATGTAGTATAAGATCACTATGCAAAGATGCCTTATACACATGCAGAGTAGTTTAACATGTCTATATAGTGAAAAGTACAACAATGTATCCATGTAAGAAGGCAAGTGATTTTCCTTTCTAGACTTCATTCGTTAGTCTTTATTAGCAGTAGTAGATTTAGTAGTATTTAAGCTGATACAGCCTCCTGAAAAATCAAATGAGCCATCTTAAAGATACTCGTCGATGAAGGTTAGGGGCCAGAGGGAGCTAATAACTTGACTAGACAATATTCTTTTAAATCATCTAAAAGTATTTCTAGAAGTTGGAACACTTTCATATGCTGTTACCAGACAAGACTTGTTGAAATGTATACAGTGTTTGTCTTTGTGTACTTAGTAAAATAACATTGCTTCCATAAACGACTTTAAGATCTTGGCTAAAGTTAGGCCACTTCGATCCTACAGCTGAGAATGAAAGCACATCAGGCAAACTGGAAAAATTATGTTTGTAGTAGAAACCACTGTTTAGTAAAATGTGGAAAAATATACTTGAAAGAAAAGATAAACTACGTTTAATCACAGAAAAAATACAATTCATGTCTGTTGGTCTCAGGTAAGACTGTAGCATCTTTCATTATGAATGATAGTTTTAATGGTATTTACTACAGTTTAAAAGTTCTTCTCTCCCCTGTCAGATTTAAATGTCATTATAAAATGCTGTATTTGAAGATATTCAATAAAATCTACCTTCATTAATGATGCAGAAATCATCCAGGTAGAACTGATTAAATTATTTCCCTTTCTAGAATCCAGAAGACTGGCACGACATAGCTGCTAATACCTGAAAGCAGCTTTTGAGATTCAGTTGGTTCAAGGATGTCCTCTGCACTCAGTGTACAAAGTACAGGAGTTGACTCACCTAAAATTCCTTCATATTACTCTGGCTTACAGCTTTTAAAAGAGAAATTTGGAGATTTTTCTTTCTTTCCAGAAAGGAGGCTCTAGCCTAGCACACATCAGCTTCCAGAACTTGTACAGATATATGAGGCAAGCAAAATATTAATCATTGCTTGGGAAACGTCATTGAGATGTCATATTTTGTAGTTCTTAATTTTATTACTCATTTCTGCTTTTTATGGTATTATTTCACTGTTTGTTTATATAAACTCTTACCTATTCTTCATGCTGCTTCTTAGGATGGGAGAAAAAAAAATGCCTGACACCTATGCAACAGAAACTTCTTTGTTTTCTTGATTTCTTGGAATAATTTACTTTGAGGAAGTCAAAGCCTATGTCAGAATTTTTAAGCATATCTTAGGAAGTTACCAGTAAAGACATATATTTAATTGCTTTAAGCAACAGATTGTTTTGTTCACTAGCAGTCTGTGTCCGGTAGTAGGTTAAAAAAAAAAGTAAAATAATAATTGTATTAAAATTTAGACTTCTACAGTTGTTTCATAGTGTTTGTTTGTCTCCATTAGGAACTATTGGAATGTAAGACACACGCACTTGTTATGTCACACTTGCCTATTAGTTCACATATTTAAAACCCTTCTTTTGATTCTTCCTCAACTCACTGCCCATCTTACACTGCCCTCTCTGCTCTTGCACATCAACATTGCATTTGGAAAACTATTGTAGCTATATTCAATACAAACATCTATGCTGTGTACAGTTTTGGAGTGTGTATTATTTACAAACATTTCTAAAACATGGGGAGTATATGTGTGATGAAGATAGCTGGTTTTACATATAAAGAACAGAAGCTGTCTAAACTCAGGAATGTTGCAGCCCGAGTGCTCCCCTGCTGAATGTCTATATTCTATTTCTGTAATGGTACAAAGACAGAAGGATCTGTGTGGAACTGAATATTTTACTTGTTTCTCTTAGTGACAATTGCAGGTGCTTCTTTTTCCTATTTGTGGTTCAATTCTCTAAGATGTTCTACCTCACTGAAACTTTGAAGTGTAGGGCAAATGTTTCTTTTCCTGTTCTATGTTACACATGAGTGTGTTTTTTAAAAATGCTTTATTTCCCATCAGTAGCTATTTTTCTCTGTTCATTGATGGGACAGAGGGAGGTGTTTGTGTGTTAAAATAGATTTTCATTTTCCTGAAGAATAGGCAAAGAAATTCTTCATGCTGAGTTGGTATGTTGGAGGGTGGTTGGGAATAACGAAGAGGAAAGCATTCCCTATGTTTTTATTTATTAAGAAAGTGTCCTTCTGGTATGCCTGGAAATCAACCATCTGAGCTACTGATGGTCACAGTTTGAAAGTTGTTGACAGCTGAAAGGGAATCCACTTTAGAATGAGAGCATAAAAAAAGGTTAAAAGACAGTCGTCGAGCACATTGCTGGCAACAGACATCAAAGACCTTATTTTCAGCTGGATATTTAGATGTGGAGAACAAATTTGGTAATAGTTTGCTTCTGTTTATAAATCTGACCATGAGTCAACAGAGTCATGATTTTGCCTCAAGGAAAGGGGAGGGGTGTAGTGTCAGCGATGAAACTTCATTTGTAGGGTGACATGATTCTGCTCTCTTGGCTGTTGATAAAGTGTCAGCTGAGCAGGATGTTCACATTCAACACTGAACTTCAAGAGAAATGGAGCAAGAACAATCAGGATCTAGAAAACACAGCCTCTGAAGGAAACAGTTCTAGTAAGGGAGATATAAAATATTTATTCTAAATAACCCAAAAAATCTTTCAGAATGAAGTTGCTATATATTGGCAGGAATTGCCTAGACAATTTGAGAAACGTGTTGGAAGTTTGCAAGAATTGGCTTAGAGACAGTAAATTCTACACTGGAAGTGAGAAAAGGGGGAACCTTTGGGCATCTGCTTTTATCATCTGTGAATTAAGAACTGAGATTGTATTAAACAGTGTCCAAATTTATCCTCTCTCATCTGTGTATTTTTTAGTATATTTATTAATGAATTACATGTCTGGGAAGCAGGTCAGACATAAGTAGTAAAGGAAACCAGGTTACATATTGATATTTGTTAAAACTATTTATTTCAGTACAGACGGATATGAACGTTATATATATAGGAGCAAAGGAATACAAGTTACATTTACAGCACAGTAGAACACTATTTTAAGAAGCAGCATTTCTCAAAAAGGATTTGGTTATTCACTCTGGGATTTTATTTTTGTCTGATTACCGTGATCAATGGATATATAAAACAGGCATATATAAATCTCCTTTCCTTGGGACTAATGTGGCTGCAACCAGAGTACAATTTATGGCTAGTTTTCACAGAGGAAGAGATACTGGGGAAAAGCAGGGTTACTGGGATAGGCATAAACATGATAGGCTGGAAAATAATATTGCTTGCAAACTCTGGATGTTTGGTAGCAAAGTTGGTTTTATTGAACCATAGTCTCCAAGAGCTTTTCCTTATGAAAAGTGGTGAAGTTAAGCTATGTAATGTTAAAACTGAAAGAGCCTTCCAGGACAAGTCAGAGCAGAACTGGAAGTAAACAAATTGGTAGCAATGAGCATTACAAAAAAATGCAAATCTGAGGGTAGAATTTTCTTCTCCCAAAGTGTTTCAGTCAAGATTGATGGAGAACTTTTTTTCTTCCCTTTGGAGAAAGCAAAAGCCCATAAGCCCTAACCCAAAGGAAATAATTCATTGCAATCTTCTGGTCTGGCTGCAAGAGAGATACGACTTAGATGATTACATTGGCTCCTTCTGGCTTCATAATTTATTTTGCAAAATGGTGGAGGGTTAAATGAGAGATTATCAGCTCTCAGGGGAGTGAAAGGAGGGTTTTCCCATGAATGGCATTTCCTAATCTCTCTCTGAAAATGTCCTTTTCAGTCTTTGTGCCTATTCTTTCTAGGTTGTTAATATTTCTATGAATTTTGATGTCAGAGGAGCATATTTTAGCGTTTTTTCTCCTCTCATAGCAAGGTGGGAACTGTTCAGATACCATCAAGGAAATTCTGCTCAACTCTTTATTGGTTTTTTTCACTTCAGGAATTGTTTCATTTGTTATTTTGTCTAACGCTGCAGGTTCTGGAGTCTCATAATTACTGATGCAAGTTTCTTTCGTTCTTGCAAAAAGCTAGAAACTACTATACAAGTGTATCCTGAAAGCTGCAAAATGTGAGGAAAAAGTAGAACTAAGCAGTCAGTGCTGTGGATATTTTTCATATTAAATATATAATGAATTTATTTTGGCTTACATTTCCAGCATTTGTTAACCTTTCATAGATGTTGAGGGAAATGGCAACAACTTTTACTGTATAAAGGGAAGTAGGTGATGTCAAAGAAGGAAGATTGCTGACTTCAAAATGATCTTCCCAGCAAGCTTATTTGGCTATGAAGAGCTGTCTGCAAATTTTAATGTACCCACAATTAGTAATCAACAACAAAAAAGTCACTGAGATAGTTGGGCACTGTAGCAAATGATGTATGAGGAAAGCTGGGGAAAGTTAGATTTGTTCAGCTTGGAGAAGAAAAACATGGTTATGGTAGTCTTCCACCAGCCACAGGGGCTTAGTAGAGAAGGTAAGTGACAGTCTTCTCAGAGGTTAATGATGAAAGGGCAATGTACACAACATCTGACAGGGAAATTTCCCCTTGGGTGTGAGGAAACGCTTCGTCACCACAGTTGTGGTTAAAGCCAGGAAGGGATCACCTAGAGGTGCCCTGGAGTCTTCATCCTTAGACACGTTCAAACTGTGGTGGAATGAGGTGCTGGGATCCAGCTTTCAGATTAGTCTAGCTTTGAGTCAAAATTAGACTACAAGACCTCCAGAGATCCCTCGAAACTACATTGTATAATTCATGAAGGACGTTACAGATTTGCCCTGTAAGAACAGAAATCCTTTACCTTTATTTCCTGCTTAGTACTAACAGCTGAATCTGTAGTACTGAAAACTTATTTTTAAATGAATCTCTGGTGCTCTACCTTCTGAATTATAGTGTGAAATTTGGAACTGATGTTCTGATTCACTTTTTTTCTCCCTTTCTGCTAGAAGCTGGGAATATGTGTGTGGGAGGTTTTTTCTCCCCCTCCCTTTTCTTCCTTGTATCCATCCAAAATAGTACTTTCTAAACTTTACAAATACTGCCAGGAGAAAATTTGGCACAGGCATATAATTTAACTGTTCACTTATTCTTAACTGATGAGAATATGCCTTAAAAATACTAAAAATACTCTCATTTGCAGTTTGTTGTAAGGTTTATTTTGTATCTAATTTGTGCCTAATTAGCTATACCATATGGTAACAGTATTTTGAAATAAGATGCCTCCTTTTTTTCTTATTTTTGTTGATTTAAGGGAATTTTTCTGCTTAGCTGTTGGTGTTTTCTAGACTATTAATATGTTTGAGCCTAGTAAGGGCAGGTCTTGAGTTCATAGCTGATGTTCACTTAACAGATGGCCTTCCTTGGCTAACTTGCTGCTTCTCCTCCCCCTCTTTTCCCTATTCTTGACAGAGAAGGTCTCAGTGCTCATGGCTGTTAACTTGTGAAATCTGGATCCTACTGGTTAAACCCCTTGTGCATCCAAGTTGGGAATAATCAGGCTCATCTGAGCAGTTATCCTGCTGCACAAAGTGTTCTGCGTTCTTCAACCTCCTTGTTTTCTTCCAGAAGATTTTCACCATTCCACGAGGTTCCCTATTAGGCTAGTCAAACATCCACACAGTTTTTCAAGACATGACTAGGTAGGACTAGAAATTAAGCTCTGCATTTTAGGTGCCTTTTTTTTTTTAAGAACCAACAGCCTTTTGCCTACTTTTCTTTGTTATCTTCTCAAAATTATCTGTGAATTCATACTTTCTTGTTGTCAGATGTAATGACCCTGAGCTTGAGCTCCACTGTTTCCTTTTTCATGTATGCAGTTCCAGACTTCCCTTAAACCGGGGCATAATTTAATTCCTTGGAAGCTCTTCTTTGCAATGTAGTGGACAGGGGCTTCAGGCAGTGCTGGAAGGAGAGGACATAGTGACTCTCTGGGGTAGATGTCAAAAAGCTTCCTCTGAATCCTCACCTCTCTTTTCCTCACATTCCTTGAGGTGAAGTAGATGAAATTATAAAATTATGAAGCTTAGAAAAAGGAAACTCTACCCTAGCTAACATAGTAGCGGTATATCTATTGTACCCCAAGGAACGTGGGAAAGAGAGGTGAATTTATTTCCTGGCTAGATATAACCATTAAATTGCCATTCTTTCTCTTTTTTTCCTCCTTTTTTCTTTTATCCCCTTTTCCCATCTTTCACAATTTCTTTATAGTTGTACTGGTAATGACACTTGCTAAAAAATTTCTTATAAAAGATAGAACAAAATTCCTCTCAGTGCAGGATTTCCTACAAGAGTGAGTCCTGAAGCCCTGAAACTTGTCTTAGAGCTCAGCATAGGCATTCTTAAAAGGTCCATTCTCCTCTGAAGTGAGTATGTCAAGTGACAGTACTGTGCTTAGACACATTTTTGTTCAGAAACCTAAAGCTGACAAGTACCAGTTTAAGATTGCAAACTGAAATGAAATATTAATGCTATGGAGATGAGATGTTCACAGGACATATTTGCTTTAGTGAGCTTGACAACTCTTTGTTTCATCACACCTGCTTCTCACAACGGTGTCCAGTTTTGCAGCAAATGTCAAAAAGCTGACATCCTGAACTTCCTTATGGAGCAATAAATTCCATCCTGTTTTATGAAGTACAAACAGATCTCCTGCTGATCATGTTTTTCTTTGCTTGACATTAAAAGGTGTTTTGTGTGTTTGTTCATTGTACAATTCTTGAAAGCAGTATTATTTTATTAAGCCAGCAATCTAACTGCTTTATCCTTTACCAATCTGAAGTGCTCTGAAGTATTTAATATTAACCAAACCATTTCATGAAAAGTGTTATCTCAAAAAACCCTCAAGTATAGCTTTACCCAGGAAAGCCATGGAAACGCATTTTTTTTTTTGTTCATCTGGAAACAAATGTTCTGTTCTCATACTATGTGAAACTGGAATAGATTCAGGTCAGACAGTGCCTATTCATTCCTTGAGACTCCTTGATAGTTTTAACAACAGTCACTTCCGTCTCCAGCCCACTCCTTTCACTTCTAACTATAAGAATGGGAATTCCTTCGTCTTTTGGGAACTGCACTTGCATTTCTCTAAGCCTTGATAGATAAAAGTCTGTTTAAACTTTCAGCAGAATGCATTTAGTATGTGAATTGTATTCATGGGTGTTGCAGAATAAAAATATCAACATGCACCAAAAGAACTTTTTGGTGGGAATTTTTTTTCTGGGTTCTTTTGTGCACTTTTATACTACTAAATTTGTCATGGGAATATTAATCCAGGTGAGTGATGGTAGATCAACAAATCTTCCTTGACTATGATCTACAATGTCGCTGATAAAGCCTAGAACGTTTTCCTTGGACAAATGCAACTGTCCAGTAGTCTGCAGCAGATAACAGGCATGTGCAAGCTGACGTGTAATGCCTTCATCTCTGACCTTTACTGAACATCTGATTGGAAATCTGTTCCGTACGTTAATGACTGCCTCTCAACCTGGAATGCAAGAAATCCGCATAGCAGGCGTTTGTATAAACTCCCAGATGGGAATGGGGAATATTACATAGAAGTTTTTACTAGCCGTTAAGTTGGGGTGTGGTGTAACACCCAAAAGAGACTAAAATCAGTTATTTGCTTAATTCATTTCAAAATTCTCCTTCTCTTGCCTATGTACAATTTGAGGGTTCAAGTGGCAGCGTTAAGAGTTCAGAAGGCTGTATTGTACTGAACAAAATGAGGGCTGTTCTCCAAACCCCTGTTCCTTGCCACACAGGGTCCATCTATACTAAAGAAAAAAGAATAAGTAACAACAGATTAGTTGTGCAGGGAACCACAAAACACATTGCCTATATGAACGATTTAGGCCTCTTCTCAATATTGAATTCCTCAACTGCTGAAAAGCTCTCCCTTCCCCCAGTGTTGTTCAAACACCTTATTTATTTATTTATTTTCCTTTATAATGTCTGTTACAGTGGTTTCAAGTGCTAGAGATGGCTGGATATTTTTCTCATTAAACTTTATGTTTTTAATAGTTGCCAAGTCAGCAAACTAACTAAATAAAAAGGAGGAGGATTTTGCAGAGCCTGAGCCAGCTATTTACAAATAAATCTCTTGAGAAAAGAGAAACTAATCACTTAGTGAGTGAAAAGAGAAACTAATCACTTAGAAACTAATCACTAGTGAGTCTAGCCATCACTTTGATTTGAAGGGAGATTAAGGATTACGAATATTTTATAAATCTGTTTTTAACTTCAGTAGTGTTACACAAAACTGAAGGATTCAGTGTTACTTTTTCAACCTTCCTTACCTACAACAGCAATCTGGAATGATTTAATTGGATAGACTGAAAAATATTAAGTGTTTTTACTTTGTCCATAGCCAGTGCATGAAAAAGCTGTCAGTGATGTGGCAAGTAATGCATTGGTACATAAGACATCACAAAATGGGACTACTTTTAATTCATACAGACTGTGGATGGGTATTTTCAACTTTCATGGCTCTTAAGGCAAGTCTGAATACCCCAGTTCCCAGTGAGGAGAGACTGACATCCACAGTATATTGCAAGGCCTTCACACATCAGTCTTGATTTTGCATCTGTTAGGAAAACATCCCATGCTGTGGTTTGCCATCATCCTTCTAGACACTTCAATGTCAAATGACAGGAGAGGTTGCTAGGCTGAGTCTGTGTAGGAAGAGTTGTTTGGATACAAGCTGATGGATCTGTGTTCTCCTACTGTGTATGTGTTCTGCCTTTTTGAAGCCTCTGGGTAGCCTTTTATGGCAGTAAGAAACTTTTCAGGGACTCTGTGAAACTCTGTCACAGAAAAGCCCTGTGGATGCAGAAGCAGGATCCTTTAGTTCCCCAATACATTACACCTTGTCTTCTCTTCCCCTCTGTGTCATCTGCACCAGTTGCTTGAAACATTTTGCTCTGCCAATAAATTCAATTCAGTCACAAAGCAAAGTTGGGGGAAGGGGGCAGGGAAGCATGACAACTCCAATTTCTCAGAAACCTTCATAATTTGCTGCTTTTAAAATATTATAAAAACCTTGCAGTTATATGTAAATGTTAATGAAACTTTGGTGGGATAAAGGTGTTGAGGTTTGCCTACAAATACTATCTGGATATCTGTCAGTGGAATGTTTGTGCTTTGTATTATTCTTTCAACCTGCTGTAAACAATTTCAATGGCTTCTGGATTTCCCCTTGATACACAAATGAATTCTCAGTGCTGATATTCCCTTTGATTCTCTCTTATCAGTTCTGATGCCAAATGAAAACAAAACTCCCTTCTGTGTAATATCTTAACTGCAGAGCATTCTGCTCCTGCAAGACTACCCCTGACAGGGAAGCAAATGTAGCCTCAACTCTCTCTCTACCAGTCTTCAGGAGAGTTTGTTGTCAAGACAGAAGAGTGCAGAAAGTCAAAGTGGAACCTGATCCTTGAAAGTTGTCTCCAAGGCATCACCACTGGCACTCTGGGCAAGGAGAAAAAGTAGGGCAGAGGATGAATTGCAACTTGCCCCTTCCAGTGCTTTGTATAAAGCCTTTGAACCCTTGCCCTAGGGGAAGCCAGAGTGCCCCTGCAAGGCAGGGGGCTTCTAACAATGTCCCCTTTGTGCTGACTGATTTCTCTGAACACTACTGCATCTAGGGTTATCCTGCCCATTGCCTGGTGAGAAGGAAACCCCTTCTGGTGTAAGAATGATTTCCTACTCTTGGTGATGGATGGAGCTGAAATAAAAGCAGTTCAATTTTTAAAAAACTGTTGACCGTGAAAGGATTGAGTTATTATTTTAATTAATGTAATGAGCAAACAGTACTTGGAAATCATTAAAAGAACATATAGACAGATCGAGATCCTGGTGTCTGATGTATGTTGATGAAACGTTCTTTGAATCAGAGGGATGCAGGTTAATTTTTTTTTTTTTCTACTAAATTGACAGCAGCGTGGGCAGGACATTTTGCTGTTGCTTTGTATGGTGTTTCCGTCACCAGGAAATCTGTAGTCAAGTACAGGCTATTAGTATAAGTGTGGGTGAGTGTTGCAAGTGAACACTCATAATAATCTCTTCATACTGGTTTGAAATTAGAGTTGGCAGAATTAATTTTCAGCAATAGCATTTTTGCTTGGGAGTGCTGACCTGTTGAAACTGTTGCAGGACCATATTGAGTTCAGTCTGAAGGTTGAGCTGGTTTTGGGTTGTTGTTTGGGTTTTTTTTCATTGAAAAGCTTCTCAGATCCACAATGGAAACAGAAATGAAAATTGTACTATATAGTAACTAGTGATTTAAAATAACAGCATATAACATATGAGATACATATGCTTATGGATTTTCTGCCCTGCCGGATTTGAAACAGTGGCTTGAAATGTGCTTGCCGTGTTCATGATTCTCTGACCATAAGGGTCTGTAATCAGCTGCTGTGCCCCAAGGATTATATCTGAAGCAGTTCATTTTTTTTTTAATGTATATACAGTTCTGACTGCAGCAGAAAGATTGATTTCTGTAGCAGGGATGTGAGAGACTGGATTCAAATTGCTAGCTCAAATGAAACAGAAGAGGGTTTGTATGAATTCCAGTTGCTCACCAAGATATAAGGTTGTCCAACTCTAGTTGGTGGCACTGAGTGAGCATGCATGCAGACATCCCTTCCATGGGCATGAAAGCACTGGGAAGGTATCTCAGAAAACTTCTGCTGCAAAAAATAAATAACTGTAAAACTTCTGATCTGTGTGAGGGGCAGAAAAGTTTAACCAAGTTTCTGAATACAGAACTATTCTGTACACTCAGTGAAACAAAGTTTTTATAGAAAGTTGAAGATCCTTTGGAAAGACGCTGCTGAAAAAGGACAAGCAAATTGCTAGAATAAAGTAGAATACAAACGGAATATGCAGGCTTGCCTTCTTCCTTCAGAAAAACGCTTTTTATTGATGTAACAACTTTGTAAAGTAACAAAGCAACAATTTTGGGGGTTAAATACCCACTCATGTGGTTCTCCTTAATATAGCTGGTTTTCAGCTGATAGGAGCCAGAGCACTGTGCATTGCCCAGGTCCTCATGATGGGCTGCTTTCTAAAGCTCACCATGCTTCACGTTGATCAGTGACAGCAGATGGCAGATGAGCTGATTCAGCAGAAGCATCGTGTTACTTCTTTGTCTTTACATACGTGCAGTCCTTCTAGATGGTTTTCTTGGGGAGACAGATGAAACTAATGAGATAGTACTATAGTGTTGGAGGAATTACTTAATGAGGGTTGAGATCCTAACTGATTATAGACTTGCAGGAAGAACATGAAGAAAACTTAAGATATTTTGGTTTTGGACAAAGAAATGTGAATATTCTTGTGTTGCTCTATGGTCTTCACCTGTAAAGGAAGAATTCTCATATTCTAACATTTTTACTATTTAGAGATTGAACTCTTCTATAAGGCCAAGTTAGATCACCCAACACTTGCTCTTATTCCTCCTCTTTTCTTTCCATCAATGCTGCTTCAGTTTGGCCACAGAGGTAGAATCGGATTTCACAAGAGAAATGAAAAGTCTCATTTTCAGACAGATGTTGGATATCAAAGTCAGAAACATTAGAAAACTTGTTCTGATGAGCTGTATGTAGGGTTCAATTTTTTCAGTAGAAAATGTAATTAAATTATCTGGAACTCTTGGATTAGCCCATAGCTATAATCTTGCAAAAAGATCTTAAGTGTGTGATTGTGATATTTTTGCTATATGTAAGCTGCTAATAGTGCAGCTTTTTTTGTTGTGAAGGATTTGTTTGCTCGATTAATTTGCTAATTAACCTTCCTGGTTTTTTTCTGATCATTGCAGTGGTGTGCTATGTGGTGGTAGATAAAGTCATCCTTTGTTATTAGTTTGGAAAGAATGCTTTTTTAACTTGGCTTTTTTTCTTCTAATGACAGAAGAAAAAATAATTTTGAGCAGCATAGATTTCTTTACTGTACATTTCATACGTTTACTATGAAAATTAGATCGTACTGGTCCCTGGCTGTACTACTTCCTAGAGGAGATTCAAGGAAGATATTTTTAACATATTTGTTTGCGTGCTTTTCATTTTCTTCAGAGGGAAAGAGTTCTAAGCAAGGGAGAAGGGAGGCAGAGAAGAATGATATTTGTCAGGGGAGAAGCAGCTGAGTGAAACACAAAGGGACACACTAAGTCTTCAGCTCTGCACTAAGATATGTGCAGGCTTCACAAATCAGCTGCCTGCCATGGCCTTAGACTTTCCCTAGAAACCCTGGAAGTGAGGCACATATCGTCTGCCCACACTGCAGCATGGACACATAAGATCACAGCATGTACTGCCTTGCCCGTTTAACAATAACGAGGAAAGAGCAGCAGTTAGCATGTGATAGCAACCCAGATCTGTGTGCCAGGAGTCCCTGGAAGGATGTCCTGTGCTGCTAAGGATGAAACCCAGTGCTGCCGTATCTGCCTTACTGCTGCCAGGCATGCTGCTTCAAGGAAGCAGATGTATGTCATAGCATACGTGACACTTGTATGCCTTCCTTCTGTTTGGATGTACCGCTCATCTTCTCTACTGTGGAAAATGAAGGATAGCTGCCTTTTCACCCCATTTGCAGATGTTTGTCGCTTCTTGGTGTTTGGTTATTGTAAGGCTTGTTTAATGTGAATCAGATGGAAAGGGTGCAGAGTGGTTTTCTGACTCCTGTCCAAGAAAATTCTTGGGTCAGCTGGCATGCAGCTTTCTGAGGTTTGGCTCAGCCGAGTCTTCCCGGAGCTTGCAAATAAGCTTCCTGATCAGCCATGAGGAGCTTGTAGCAGTCAAGGGTGCAACACTAGGGTATAGTGGAGGGTAAACTGAATGTCAGATGTTAAGTCACTGTTACATGTATTTAAAGTCCCAGCCACTTGGGAAGTTCAGACTGAGGAGTGCATGGAGAGACCTGCATGTGTTGTGCTGAAAGCAAGTAGAGTGATTGCAAGGAAGAATGATGAGGATCTTGGAATTGCCTGCTTTGTCATCCTTCAGTCAGAGAGCCTCCAGCAGATAAAATGTCACATTGTAAACCAGATTGTATCTGGTTTGGCTTAGCTGGTCACAGTTTTCCAGTGACTTAGCTAAACATGTTTTGTACAACTGTAGTTAAAGCAGGTATTGAAACCAAGTGTAGATGAGCCTGTTAGCTGTGGTGCTGTATGTTCAATAAGGATAAGCCATGCCACTGGCTACATTCTGTGAACCCATCATATACTGTTGTCCAGGTTTACTGGTGATAAAGGCTGTTACTATCAACAGCAAGGTTTTGGTGGGACATACACTCAGTATACTCAAGGCAACCTGACCCCAGTAGAAGGAGGTGACAGACTGAATTCTTCCTTGGGGCAGGTCACCTTTCTACAGCTTGATAATGACTTTGCCACTGCATGCCTCACTGTGTGGGAAGCTGTGTGTGTTGTTGGATTCTGCTCTTGCTGGGTATGTAGTAGTGCAGTTGTAAAAGGAAGTAAAGACCTTTTTTAGGAAATTAGCATTTCAGGGACCACCATTCATTTCAATGGTGGCATTTCTAAACCGTATCTCTAGCTTTCTGCTCCCTGTGTTCAGAAATCTCAACTGAAATAGTTATTTTTTATAAAGGAACACTAAGTTTTTGGGAAAAATCAGTATTTTGTGATAACTCTAGCAAAGGTTGATCTTTTGACAGTTTTTAGGTTTGAGTTGCTTTTAACTTTTTATGTTCCATTTTTTTCTGGTCTCTTAAGCATCATCTGTTTTTCTGAATATCTACAGTAACCAATTCTAACTGTCTGAAACCCTAATATCCTTCTTTTTTCCATCTGTGGCATCTTCACAACCTTATTTCTGTGCACTAATACAAACTGCCCAGTATTGATTTGGATTCATTATTCAAGAAATAAGGGGGTTTTTTGTTACCAAAAATATTGGTAATTAGTCTCTGAATCCAGATGTAGACTTATGATCACCTTATTTTAAAAATAATGTTCTTTTGCAGAAATTTAAAGCACATAATTTCTCTGAAGCATTTGCAGCTGCTAATGTTAGCTTGTACTAAGAAATCAGTATGTAATAACATATCTCATGATAATCTAGCAGCTGGGGAAGTCTATGTGCATTCAAAGACAAATAGCTGGCCAGCCATTCTGATAATTACCACTTCACAGCCCTTTCTGTGAAAGGCTACAAAATGGAATTGGTGCAAAGATGGCTTTCAACCAGCGATGCCCCAAACTAGTATTAGTGGGAAGGTTTCACTGGAAACACATATAGGATAAAATATTCAATAGCACTTCAGAAAGCATTAGCAAGGCATAGTACAACTCTTTAACATGTACATGGAGAAAACGAAATCCCCTAAGTGGTCTTCTAAAAACACTTTTGAAATGAAACCATCCCATGTGTAGTCTATAGCATTTATTTCCTGTTGAGATGTTTTAGGCTAGATTGCCTCTGCTAACTGGTTTTATTTGGCTCTCAGCAAGCTGGCAGACATCTTTTAAGAGGGAAAAGTTGACTAGACATTCTGTTTCTTTATACCTTTTGCATTCAGCTACAATAATTTGAACTGCTGAAGAGAGGTGAAGTAACACTCACCTTATTTAAGGTGAAGTAACAAAGTATGTGTGACAGAATGTGTTCAAGAAAACTGAGTCTTAATTTCTTCCAGAAGTTAACTTGTTTTTCAGAACTTGGTCATGATTGCTGCCATGAATTTAATTTCATCTGCACAGGACATCGACAATACAAAGTTATACCACATATCCCAAGAAAATTGTCTTGTTGATCATATACAGATTCCTGACACAGAAATGTTGAGAACTATTTAAGCGACAGGTTCTCCAGTAATTTGAATGCAATACTTAAGCAGATTTAAATTGAGGATGAGAGAAAGAGGGAAAAATACCGAGTCTGCTGGAGATTGTAAACGACATGTATATTCAGCAACCAAATGAGATACAAGCTTTGAAACAATAAGCTGCTCTATAATGCACAGACAGTCTTTCAGGATACCAAGCCCAAGCTCTGGAGTCTCTCTACATATTGATAAAAATGTCTAACTCTGAATGAAATACGTTTGTTCTGTCTCATGTAAAGCCCTGTAAGCTACTGAGAACTGACTGAGCTGCTGACTCAGTCATTGTTCCTGGTTTTTTTACAACTCCTCCCATTCAGTTAATTAAAAAACCTGTTCCTGAACAGGAAACAAAAGCACTTTTTGTACAGAACTGATCTATGTACATTTTCAAGATTTCTGCTCTGTGAATGCACTTTTTCTTCAGCTTTGTTTATTGCAGCATAAGTGCCTGCCAGAGGCAGTACTGTCAACATGACTGTCCTTCTTGGGCGGAATATTTCACTACACACCGTCCTACACTCGTGCTGGGGCCTGTTGAGCATGGGATGGGGTCAGAACCTGAAAGACACAAAAGGCTGCTCAGCAAGCAAGCAAGCAATGAATGGCACTAAAGTCAGGCCATAGAAATCGGGATACTCACGTGGGAGTAGCAGGAGGAAAAAGATCTGTCAGCAAAAGAGCAGAAAGCATAAAGGGTGGTGGGTTTATGATGAAGAAAATGCCTTTGCACTGTTGCAGAAACGCCAGGAGCTTGAGTTTTGGTGAGTGTGGACTTTGAGGCTTTTGCAAAATAAATGAATAAAAGCTGTTACTTGGTAAAGGTGAAGTTAACCATTAAGCTCAGCACTTTTAGCAAAAGCTTCAGCTTGCCAGGAAATACAAGAATGTGTGTGAAGTTGTTTGCCACTTGCATTCTGTAAAATTTAACTTTTTAAGAGATCACTACTAAATGCAAAAAGGTGTATCTGGTGTAAATCTATGAATCACTTGTGGTTAAAATCTCTGTAATCTGTGTTAGGACAAAAATAGACTTCTACACATTTTCAATTCCTCACTATAATTTTTACTCTCTCCAGTTTTTTAATCCACAAAGGGAAGTAATATGATTCAGAACAGGCCTGACACAGATAAGAACCTGGTAGTATCTAAATTGCAAAAGTTTGCTTTCTTCAGTACAGTCCCTAAAATGATTCCCTAAAATGCTAAGCCCTGTTTCAAACAGGGAGTTCCTCTAAGAATGAAGCTTCTTTCATCTATCAGTGTAAGATTTCTTTGTTGCCACTGGTGGACAAGATTTCTTTTTTTAATGTTGTCTGGTTTTTATGTTAACCTCAAATAAATATAATCATTTACTTGCGTCCACAGGTAATGAGGAGATAGATTGAGCTGCTCTGTGTAAGTACAGTCTATGTTTAAAATACTTTTTATCAGTGCAAAAATTTTCTTCCCTTTTTTGAACAAATTTAGACACTGGAATTAGAAGAAACTATTCAACTAAAGCTACACTCAGCTCAGGTTCTGAAACATTGCTGCTCATAAAATAGTGTCTTTCATTGACACTTCAGTTGCACGACAATCCTAAGTTTACTGTTTTGCAGCCAAAATGGGGACAGTGAAAGGTAAGAAAGGTTTCTTCCAGTCTGTATTTCCCGTGAGGAGGCATCTGCTGAAGCAGGGAAATGATGGAGATGGGTTTCTGTACTCATTTGTACTCTGGTGGGGACATCAGCCCAAATAGAACAAACTTTGTGTTTACTGTGTTTTCTTCAAGCTAATGATCACAGATTTTGTTTCGGTAAAATGTGGGATTTTACTCTTTCTCCATTAAAGAGGAAATCTTACACATCCATATTTCTACTGAAATAGGTGGTACTGAGGTGAGGGAATCAGTGGTGTAAAGGCAAAATTTTTTGATGCAGTTGTAATAAAAAATCCTGGCACACTTCACTAATATTTAACAGGTATTCTAATAGGGTCTGTTTGAGCCTGCTTGAAATTAGTAATGTTAAATTCAAATGTTAACCAGGAGTTTATTCTGTTACTCTCAACTTTCTTCTGTGCTTTAATTAAGTGTTAATCTGTTATAGACAATTCTGTTCTTTTCATGTATGTATGTCTTGAGTGTGTATTGGTGAGGTGGGAAGAGAATAACTGTTTAAGAATAGATCCAAAGGCAGACTAAGTCTGTACTGCTTCTTAATTTTAAATGTATGGGCTTTACTCAAATAGGAAAATGTACTTGGATAGAACAAGGTAAGATGCTGTTAAGGAGCTTGGCTGTGATCCATTACAAGGTTTGACATTTACTTTGCACTGATATATCTAAGCTGGGTCTCCTCTCTGTAGGATAGATTTTTAGGCCTGCATCAGTGTTAATGTATACATGAAAGCTATGTATTTTCTTAGTTAATACAAGTGGTTCAAAGTACAGTAAAAACTGGAACCAACTGTTCATATAGAGGACAGCAATTTTCCTTAGAGACTTCTGTTAAATGAGTGATAAGTTGGCTTTACGTTCTCATCAAATCTTCCTCTCTGGTGGCAGGCAGTTCCAACAGATGTTCTCATAAGGATCCTGGAACCATAATCTTTTAGTGACACTTACTATTTTCATAACTAAGGTCTAAGTGGATATCCACTCCAGTACCAAGGGAACAGTGCCATAAGAAAAGCAGCTGCTGTTAGATGTAGTCACTTCAACACTGTTTCATACAAGCTCTAGGTTAATTTAGTAGGACTTTCTGTAACTTTTCTCTCTTTCTTTTGATGTCTTTTTGTACTACAATCTGGATAAGCTCTAATATTCACAACAGCTTTTTTTAATAGCAATTAATTAGGAAAGTCAGACAGTGCAGTAGTTATCAAAGTCCTCTGCATGGTCACTTGAGCATGTGAACTAACATGCTGCTTGTGGAATATTTTCAGTGTCTGTTGGCAGCACATTGGAAAGGAAGAGAATTATGTTAATTACAAGTTAGATCAATGATAACCCAGTGACTAAGTTAAATCTAGTTAACTTACAGTCCAGACACTCAAACATGTGACCCTGTAAAATGGAACATTTCACTGTGGTAATATTGTGTTTGTGACGATAATAACTTATGAAACGAAGGTTAGAGGTTAGGCTTGTTTTCCCCGTCTGTCTTTTTACATCACCTGTAACCTAAAATTCCCTCTCATGCAATATCTGTGAGTTAAATTTGCTTTAAGCTATCATCAGTCACCATTTGAACTGATTTTTCTTTGTTATGCTGCCAACAGTATCACATTTTTTTTTATTGTGTTATTTAAAAGTCATGAAAGTAAGATAAGAGAAAAGAGAATGCTAAGCTGTGCCATCCCCTTTGCTTTGCCAGCACAGGATTAGAAGTTTTGATTAGCAAGCATTGCGTTGCTGTGTGGGAGACTTGATTCTATTCCCTTCCTTGATCTCTCAAAAGGTTGTCTATGCATATGCACAGGTGATGTGTCAGCGTGCTGATGCTCTGCTTCAACATGTCTCACCAGGTTGTGATGTCTGACTCATTCTCTCTTTGTTGAATGGGTATTTGTACCGAAGACATAACACAGAGAGGAATAAAAAACGTTTAAGGCCTCAAAATCTTTGTAATACTTCTGAGAAGTAAAACTATTCATTCTGAAGGGCTTCTTCCATATGAAATGTTGCGCAATCTCTGCTGACTGAATATGTCTTTGTGTCTTGCCTTCTGCTTTGCGGTGCCATAAGTTTAGCTCCAGTACACTTGATGAATTCTACTTGTATTATGTTTACTTAGATATGTCTCCAATTCATATTTCATCAGATTTTTTAATATATTCCCAAAATTTCCAGAAGATTACAGATGGGGACACAGGAGATCTTCTCCACCAGTCTTCCTTCCCTAAAGAAAAAGTACTGCCAGGCAGCTTTTAAAAAACAAAAACAGTATTTCAAAGTCTGTTTCATAACTATTTCACGGCAATTATGATATAAGAATCAATGATAGCTTTTCTAGCTTGTGCCCCAGTCATTTTCCTGTGTCATAATCCTATCGAAGATGTGTACCTAAGATGCTTGCGTATTTTCCTGCTCTATTCTTCACCCTTTTATAGTTTCCTGTATGCTTTCAGAACTCCTCAATATGAAAATAAACAAAGAAATTCTTAGTAATAACTCAGAAAAAGCTTCTCTCTCCGCTCCCCAACTGTGTTTTTTTGCACAGCTCTCAGAAGCTATCAGTCTGGCAGATAAGGATGAACTTGTACCAGTGGGTTGTCTTGCTCTCTGTTTGACTGAGAGGATGAACTTAACATAGCATTGAATCCATGTAACTGCTTTCAGATACTAACTTGGGGTGAAATCAGTAGCTCCTTCAATAGGAAACCTGACAGAGCGGGTGATTTGCTTCCTGCCCTCTCCATGGGCAGTAGGACTGTGAGCCTGTCAGCACTAGTTCATTTGCACACTACTGTCTGCTCCCACTGTTGAGAACAGTGTTCTGTAATTCCATTGATACTTGCAGTTGCTCTCTGTGATGAGTCTTTCACCCCTGCACTGCCCTGTCTGTAGTGGGATACCAGCAGTTTAGCTGCTCCAGAAGACCTCAGCACACAGGAACTCTGCTCATCTCTGGAGAGCTGTGAACAAATGCTGGGTTTCAACCAGCTGGAAGATGGTAAATGAGAAGCAAGGCATTTATTTCTTATTTGTTACTACTTCTGCATGTCTGCCAAACCTTTTCACATTCACTTAGTGATGGATTGCCAAAAGAGATGCAATATGAATTTTACACCTTGGCTCCAGTTAGTCATGCAACAGTTGTATCAAAGATGTGATGGATTCTTTTTTGTTCGTATTTTTTTTCAGGTCTAGACAGCTACAGCCACTGCCATAACAACACTTCTTGCAAAAGCAAAATGTCACATGTAGGTTCTATGCAAAGACATGTTGGAAAATGTCGATTTCAATAAATTACAGTGTTAGGATTATGTCTTAATCTCTATTATTTTAGAATCTGTAGTTGGCCATGCTTGCTCTTGACTGGCGGCCTTGTCTAAGGATTAGATAGGGATGAAGTAACTCTACCATGTGATCTAGTTGATGGGATGACACGTGAGACCATAAACTGAGATTTCCTTCCATTGTCCCCCACAGAGACCAAATTTTAGTTTTGCATCAAGCATTGAGGGCAGTTGTGTACACTGTCAGCTGAAGACTGTATGGGTACACATAAGAAAAGGGTGTGCTGAAGTGTATGAATTCCAATTCATACAGCAGCACTCTCTCCAGTATCTAACAAGCCACCTCTCTGCGCCCTTCATTGTTATTATGCTTTAGGCGTGTGCTCTTCAACTCTGCCTTGTTATATCGATTATCTTTTAGGAAGGAAAAGAGAGTTGTTTCCTGTAAGCTTGATGCACAGGAATGCTGAAAAATGTAGACAAAAAATTGTCTTTTTCCAAAGTGATGTTATTCTGACAGGTAGAGAGCCTTTTCTTTTTGAGTCAGCTTTGCTGTTCTTTGAAATACTGAAATGCAGTCAGCAATCAACAAATAATGTGAAACATAAAGCTCTGCAGTACTTTTGCTCCCCTGCTGTGCTGCCTTCGCATTGTTGAGAAGTGCCGGGCTTTGCATACAGTCTCACATAGAGAGATGTGAGACTTAGTAAATAATCAAAGCTGCTGAAAGACAATGCAGCTCCTGCCTCCTTGGAGAAAAGTCTAACAGCTAATGCAATGGAGCAGATGTTTCCATGTTTCCTATGATGACATGCAGCTATTTTTTCTTTTTCCCCTTCACTGAATTTATTTTTTCAAAACAAACCCTTGCTATAGGTAAGGACTCCCTTGATCTAGGCATGGTACAAAATGAATGCTTTTCTCTTGGGAACATTTTGGGCTACTGGAATTGGTTGGACTATTTGACAGTGAGGGTTAAGTTGCTGTGAAAATCAGGAGATCTTACAGAAAACACCTGTATGAGATGGGTCAGAATTATGAACATGTGTAAGCCTGAAAGAACCTAAGCAGTGGAAGCAACAGAAGTGACCTGAAGGCTGGGACAGAAAAATCTGGTTAATATCCCTGCTCACAGATGTTACAGGGCCAGCTTCTGGCTAGAAGGAAGACTCATCTGTGTGCTCCTACTGGGTTTTAAATAAATGCCTCTATAAACTGGAGGATAAGGCCTGGTTTAGGTCTTTCCCTGCCCTTTTATCTTTCTGGACTCATTTCCAGCAGTAGTGGATTTACTATCTTTGCTGTAGGTACCTTCACAGGGAAATAAGAATTCATCATCTGCAGAGATAATATATAGTAGAATGAAACAGTTCCAATACTCTGCTTGCCAGAGGCCATACTGAAAGATAAAGAGATATAAAGCTTGCTGTGGTTGTTCATTACTCCCTTGCATTTAGCTGCAAAGGAGTAACCTCACCCGCTCAGTGGACCATGTAGGTATTACAAATCTTTGATCTTTGTGAACCTGAACTGATTTATTAGAGAAACATTTCATTATTCTTTTTGTACTAGTGAAAGAGAGGGATGGATTCTATAAAAGTATAGTTTTAGCTTTAGATTTTCTTTAATTTTTTGTTAAATTCCTAATTAACACACAGTTAAATTGCCTTGTGATTTGTTTAAGCTTGCTGTCAGTTTTGTAAAAGTGTAATAAAATTCAGCTTAATCTTGCAGTCAAGCCAGACTTACATCCATTTAAAGTGTATTTCAGCCAAAAGCGTGCTGTCTTTTTTATGGCAGCTTGAATAGAGACCAAGGAGAAACAGTAAGAAATTGTCTCCTTCATCCCCTTTAGTTATTTACACATTTAAGCCAGATGTCAAGTATTGCAGGCCCCTCTTCAGCCTTACTTACTCTCCTTCCAATAAAAAAGTCTGCCTTTTTCAATGAACAAATACATTTTTTAAAACTGCCTATAGAAAACCTCAAGTTATAAACCATCTTTTACAAAGTAGGGGCATTTTAACATCTAGCCCTGACAGCTTCCATGCACAGCATACTTCTTGGTTTCATAACAAGAGGAGATTAATGCTGCCCTTCTATTATGTGCTTTGGGATTTGTGTGTACTCCTCTGTAGTCAACCTCCTCATGAACTGCTGCTTATTAGCAGTGAAGGCACAGACGGCTTTGTGTTTGCATGGCTCGGCTGAAGGAAGGGGAGGATGGCACAGATAACAGCATAGACGGTTCTGAGCATCTCTTTGTACCGAAGTAAAGCTCCAGCTGATTTTTTTAATTTTTTTTTTTTTAATTACATGAACATGTGTGATTCTACAATAGATGGCAGACCCTGCTCCCAGTTGCGCATGGCCTGAAGTATTTGTTCTGTGCTGAGGAATTGGGGGCTTTTTTTGTAGAAGTTTGGATTGCGATGGGTAACTGGCCTTTTCTTGCTGCTAGACTATCGATTGTTAAATACATAACAGTCATAGTAAAATAGTGTTATTGTACTTTCAAACAGGGTAATTAGAGAACCTAAAATTAAAGACCACTGTCTCATTCAAAGTGCTGGATGATTATTGTTCATATAATGTATTATTATTCAGTATGTTGTTCTCCTTCCTCGTTGTTGTGAATTCATGCTTTGTTACTGTGCCCGATTCATTTCCCTCTCCATCTCAGTTTCTTTATGAACTAGCAAAATTTTATCACTGCAATATCTCAGAGTTTCCAAAAACTATACAGCTTCTTTGCAGTATCACATTAAACTCCTTTCTGTATGCAAGGGAGGAGTGTTAAATCAGAAGTAACCCCTCTGGATTTCTGTCTGTCTGAGGTGACTCTCTATGGTTTTGTTTTGTTTTGTTTTTCTTTAGGGAACTTAAAGTATGAAATTCCATAATTAATTATTGTTACAGCTTGCCTTTAATAGTAACCACAGCTGGGAGTCCTGTAAATCAGACCTCTGGATTCCAAGTTGGGCAGTCAATTAGAGTTACATCTGAGTGGCTGTGTTGGTAGTCAGAGGACAGCAGTTGAGAAGTCAGCAGGAGAGAGCAACAACCTCAGGTCAGCCCATGATGAATAAATGCTGTGAGACAACTTCTGTTAAGTTTAAGAACATATTGCCCTTAGTGACTATTTGTGAAATACAGTCATTGGCTCTGTAGGTTTTCTGTGCTGTCAGGTGATCCCTGGTGCAACTCACAGTTCCTGTGGCTGCATGATGTCCTGGCATGTTCTGACCCTATGCAGGAGGAGGTCTGACTTTACTCAACTTTCCCCGACTCCTGAATTTCCTTTGCAGCAAAGCAGGGTGCCTGTGCAGGAGGAAGGACCTGCAGAGCTGGGGAATACATCTTCAGCTTGGTTAGGCTGTGGCATATGGAGGAATCCTGAAACCAGGATTTACGTGATCTGTGTGGCAGTCTGGGCATTAAAAAGCACAGTTCTCCTCTCTTATCTCTCCCTGTCTGTGCCTCAGAGTGTCGGCTACAGCACAACTTTCCAGCACCAGTTACCTGAGCACCTCTCTACTAACTGTCCAGATTGAATGAGGCCAGAGGTGCTGATTGCCTACCCCTTCTGTTACTTTGCACTGAAAGGGTCTCAGAGTGGACAAGCTGAGGAATTCAGCTTTAGAACACTGACATTTCTCTATTGAGTACCTGAAGCGTTTTTTCATCAGGTTTCCTGTTGCTACCTGTGATATCTGCTGGATGTAGCTTTGTTGCTCCTAAAATTTCTTCTGTTGATCCTGGAGATGCCATAAAGTCTGTGGAAGAAGAGGTTGCTAGAATTTTTCAAGATAGAGAGTATGTCTACAATTACAGTTTTAAACACTTTCAGCAAGCAATTAAACAAAGTTACAAGAAAGGAAACCTCTGGAGCTAGTAAGCCCAAAGATACCTCTTCTCTGCTCTGGGCATACTTGAGCCGTGAGTTCCTCCTAGAGGTGTGGAGGAGACTCTGGATGGTATTGCTAATTGTGCTTAAGGGCTTCTTTACATGGCTCTTGTTTACTCCTGTCTAAGGCAGAATGTTAGATGAGGCGGACATTTGGTCTGACCTGGAGAAGCCATTCCTGTAGTCAACTACATTGCAGTAATATACTACAGAATGGCTTCAGCAGGTCACAGCAAAGGTCCTACTGCTTCTACCCTGTGTTGGTCTTCAAATTATACTAATTGTGTTGGCTGAACTTCACATCTGCTCCAGGACACTTTATTATTTGAAGTTAGGAAAACTCCCAAGGCAACTGATTTTTGAAGTCTGATGAAGATGATTAAACATTTGCAAAATACAGTCTTCCAGTGGGGAGTAACACAATCTTTAGTTACCCTGCTGCTAATACTTCAGAGTTAGGTCGTTTTACAAAGGCAAAACATATGGAAGAGAAAAAAAAGAAAGTTTTCTGCCTAATAAGTTGATATTTAGGCTTACAACCACAATACTCAAGTGTACCGATTAAAAGAAGGCACCTCTGTCAGCGATGTGCTGGGGTTGGTTGAAGGAACTAGGCCTCACAGGCTCGCAAGTCTCTTGGGGCGGGTACACGTATGCATGTGTGCACACACTTGGCAGGGTGACGGGACTGGTCTTTCCTGTGGGGTGCCAGGACTTGCTGAGCTTGCCTTCATTTACTCCTCTGGTGCTAGGTGGCCTGAAATAGTTTAGTATTGGTGAATTCTCTGAACATGTCACAAAAGTCTCAGGTCTGATCAGATGTTCAGGGGCAGCAGGGAGTCATGCACAAAAATGCTAAAGGAGAGAAGATGTTTCTGTAGATAGCTGACATCCTGATATGTTGGATGTATTTTAGTGAAGTTGAGTGTTGTTTGAGAACAATAATCCAGTGGCTGTGTGCATTGCTGATTTCAAAATATGATTTATAGGACAGACACTACCCATTGATTATGCTTAGCCTTTTTCTTATTTTCTGGAGTAGTTTCATACATCGCACCCTACTGTGCTATTCTCTCACTGAAAATAGTAGTAGTAGTTTCTAAATTTGGGAAGATTGCTCCACTGATTTTAAGTCATACAAGCAGCAAATACATCCATCTAAGCTTTAATTATCACTGTATTTATAAAAGAAAGCTTTTAAGCATTGTATTTGTAGTGCATGGAGGTGATTGATGTGCCTGGCTGTCCCTGGCAAGTCTGCCCAAGGCAGCTGTCTCTGCATTAGTTCTTGCCTTTTACAAGACTTAGAGGTGAAGTCAGCAAGAAACACTTCTTTCTGATGCTATTCTGAAGGTGATCACCTTCAAAGTGGTTTTAAATATGTATGGTTTAATTTCTTATGTTAGTTAAAGTTCTCAAGGGCTTAGTTTATGATTAAGGAAAGTTAGGTGCTATTCCACCTGTAGGGAAGCCTAGGGGAAAAAAAGAGTTTTAGCTTAGCATTCTTTAATAGCTGTTTGATGATGCTAAAAACAAAAGCCCTATGTTTATTGTTTTGGGGTTTTATAGTAATGGGCGTGTTTTCTTTCTGTAAAAGCTTTTAATATTAAGGACCAAAAAAATCTGTACAGATACTATTACACCAAAATAAGTACACAAACACAAATGCCTCCATAGTTATTTACTGTTTCTAGAGAGCATGTAATTAAAGGATCTTTTTAAAATTTAACTTCAGCTCCCACACATTCTTTTTGTTCCAATCTGGTAAAACTGGGTTTCATGGTAGGTTCAGGAGACCCTCTGCAATCTTTCGTCTTTTTGTTTGGCTGCTAATAACTGGAAAAAATGACAGAGCAAAATGGTGAAGAAGTTGAGCCAGCAGTTGCCACAGTGACAGTTTTCCAATATAAATATCTTACAACTCTTCTGTTTATCATCTGTTTTCAGGGCAGTTTAAGCTGCTGGAACAAGACCGAGATATTAAGGAGCCAGTGCAGTATTTTAACAGTGTGGAGGAGGTGGCTAAAGCATTTCCTGAACGAGTTTACGTCATGGAGGAAATAACATTCAACGTTAAGGTAGTCCCTGAATAAATATTTATCCCTGTCTAAATGATTAACTGTTACAACCTTTATATACATGGCAAGTGAGCAGCGGCACTGTGTGGGAAGTGTGATTTTTGAGACAAACAAGCCTCTAGTGTTCTACATTCAGCAATGGTGCTCTTCAGAGTCCATTTTTGCAGTCTTAAATCAACATGTCCTCTAAGGGCTCTCCTGTCCTATGGCACTTTGGGGAGCAGTCCTGATGATCCATCCAATAATTCATCTAATTAGGATACCCCTGCCAGATTTGAAACAAATGTTGTTTGTGGCCCCTCTTCTCCTCCCCTCCAGCAGTCTGAATTTTATTCTCTGCTAAGCAGCAGCTGCTCAGATCCTTGTCCAGAAAGCCTTATTCTCAGAGAGCATGCAGGGTGAAATGATGGGATTGCTTGTCTCAAAATGACCATAGCTAAATAGCATTGTGGATAAAACAACAACAAAAAAAAAACCTCTAAAAGAACACTTGTTCTCTTTGTGCATGTATGTGTGTTTGCATGTGCTTGCCTCTTGGCCTCATCAAAGGGTCAGTGATCCCATAAGTGCGGTGGCCTGAAACAATGACAGAAGTTGCTCTTCTTTGTCCTACACATATATGTGACACCACACAAGGTAGAGCAGAGTGGTCTTCAGGCTGGTCTGGTTTGCTCCGTTTAATATGCTGCCTTAGACTGGAAGAGCATTCTGGAGCTGGGATGCTGTGGCGCAGATCCACATCATGTACCCTGCAGGAGAAACTGGTTGATACTGCTGGTGCAAAAGCAATATAAAGTTTCCTGGTCCTGTATGTAGCAAGGTGGCGTTTGCATAACAACCTTTTAATGGCTTTTCCTCTTTCTTGTTCTGCTGGATTTGGGGGATACCAGCTAGTCTGAAATTTTTATAGCTGTGAAACTAGATAGCTGAAGACTGCTGTAAGCGTGAGAGCTCATCAGTTAATTCATTTAGTAACACAGGCTCCTGCCTTTAAAGACAGTAGGTTGTTTTCATTTTTGCTCTCCATTAACCTGAAACCATAAAACAGAGCCTTTCACGAGAAGGCTACACGAGAAAGCTGTAACACTTTTATATGTTTAGGATGTAGTTGGGTGAATTAAGGCAAGAAGAAAATTCCATTTCTACCCAGGAAGATCAGTCTTACCTTGGGACTGCTAGCCTTACCCAATGCTGTGCCATTATTTCTCAGTTGATCAATGTCTGAATCAAAAGATTTGTACAATAAAATCTGCAGATCTGATTTTATAGGGAAAAAACTATTTATCTACAGGCCTGTTTTAATGTAAGATATTGTACCTTGAGTTGAACGTGAGTATTCTTAAAACTCTGTCATGTTTAGCAAACAGAGAAATAAAGCATAGCTTACTGTTACACATCAGATCCATTTTTAAAAGGTATTACAGTGATACTCCTTAATGTAAATAACAGTAATAATAATCCAGGTTTAACCCAGTTACACAGTTATCTTGGCTATATTTCCCTTGGCAGTTTTTCCAGTTTCATAGAAGTCTATTCCAAGATTATCATCTTCCAAAAAATAAATGAACTTAACAGGATTTATTAAAGTGTTTAATAAGCCTTTAGATGCAAGAGAATTATATACACTAGAATTTTAATTTAAGGGAGATCCTGTCAAACTGATTAGAGCAAAGGGAGGAATATTAAGTACAGTTGATTTATGTCTAATGTAGTGTGCCTATTTAAATTCAGAAGCGAGTATCAGAAAGTGGCAAATCTGATAGAAAAAAAAGAAAAAACCCTAAAATATCTGATGGAGCATTTAAAATGAAGAAGAACTCTGAAATCTGGGAATTTTTTCTTGTTCCAGACAATCATGGCTTTCATGGATAATTTTTGAAGAAGGAGCCAGTAGCGTTACAGAGTGCCACTAGATAGTCAGGACGGGTTTTTTTCTGTGCTCAGTGAGATCTGCCTGTGTGTGACAATATGACATGGTTATGGTTTGGCTTGGTGTGAACCTTGCTTTCCATGTAAATCTTTTGCTGCTCCAGCAGGCTTTTAGAGCTAGCTCTATTGTTGAGCAGACTGCTTTCTTGCTTTGACAGGCTTCAAGGGTCTTCTCCATGGGTGTTATTTTGTTTTTACCTTGTGCATTAGTTGTTAAAGGGAAAAATAAGCCACCTTATCCTTGGGAGAGGTAAGGGGAGTGAGCCTCCCTTCATTCCCCACTGTTTTGAACTAGGCAGGCTTCCTGGGCAGCATGCTGAGGCAGGGGGTTTGAGACCTGCAGGGTATTGGAAGGAGGGCTGTAATATGTGCTGTCAGGCAGACCTGGGAGTGGAAAGTGGAGTCTGTTTTCACACAACAGGTGTCGTGGTTTAGGGCCATCTAGGAACAAAGGACCACAATCAGCCATAAGTACCAAGGGCCTTTGGAACCCTCTAAGGACAGGGAGGGCTCAATTGCCACTTAAGGTCCTGGGAAAAACAGAGAAGACTACTCAACTTGGAGAAGAAAACAGAAATTAATTTAATCCACCACCAATCAAGAACGTAACAAACAGAAAACAACACAGAGTGGGACCATGACACAGCCAGCCCTTTAAGACCACCTTCCCCTCCCCCGGTTCCTCCCCTCTTCCAAAGCCCACAGCCCCGGTTCCTCCCCTCTTCCAAAGCCCACAGCCCTGATTCTGGTGTATTTATATCCCTTCCACCTAAACAGCTCAGGAGGTAGAGAATGGGGGTTTCAGGCACTCTTTTTACGATGGTTCCTGCCCATTGTCTCACCTCAGGGCAGGTGGGCTCCATGCAGGGTGACAGCCTATATTCTTTACATGGATCGCAGGGGAGTCTCCAGTCCACCGCTCCTCCTTCTTCCTTCTTTCTCTGGCTGTGAGGTCCACATGGTCGCCTCCGTCTTGTACCAGTCCTCCACTTCCTCTTCCTCTGCAGATTTCCCTTCTTGAATAGTGATGGCAGAGGTACCACAGTGGCCCGGGCAGACTGGAGGTGGATCCACCTCAGAGCTGGGGGATGTTTTGAGAACTGCTTACTGAGACCAGCACTGCAGCTCCCTTCCCCTGTCACCAAGCAAAAAAAGCTCCACACAAACTCAAGACAACAAGAAACAAAAAATTTAGATTAAACTAAAGTTTTGCAGTGGCTAAATCTGCTTCTGGTTCCTTTAGACAGATGGACACATCAGTACTGGGCTTGGATACCCAAGTCAATTGCCTCAGGTACCTGGTGGCCAGCAGCATCTAAAGGCATAGCAATTCAGAGTATTCTGGGGATCAGCTAATTTCACTCAATCACTAGGTATTTAATCTGTTCCTAATTGAAAATTAGAGACATTCTATCTTTTCTTCAGGGACCAGACGGGTGATAACCTTTCTTGTATTAATATTCCATGCATAATTGCAGAGAATTTTGTTTAGGTATCAGCATTACACTATGAAGATTGGAGGGGAGGTTGATTCTCTATGCTAAAAAGAAGAATGCTAGGAAAGCTCAGCTATCCCAGGACCTTAGCTTTTACTGAACCAACAGAATTAGGTTTCTGCTCTGGTCCCATACAGGTGGCAGTCTGCACAAATACTCAGAAAGCTATTTGGATTAACACTTAAAACCAAAACCTGTGCCAGTACCTGTCTTGAAATCAGTCTCCATGCAGATTTTTAGCTCCAAACTTTAAGGCAATTCCTAGTACTTCACCTTGAGAATTAGTGCTTCTATTCTCTCATTACCTTGTGGCTTGACGCCAGCCTTATGAGTGAACTTCATTGCCTCACAGTGGCTTTGTATGATGGTCTTCCTGACATCCCATCTTGAAGAGATGCTTCATGTTAAAGCTCTGCGTTGTTACCTGACACATTTACAGTCATTTTTTTCAACACTTTGATTTATTTGAGACATCTTTTTAATAACACCAAAGCCAGCTTTTTAATATAGTAATCAGGGCAAAGTCCTTCTTAGCTAAGAGGGAAACATGTATACTGAGATGAAGAATTGTACTTGCTGATTCTCTGTCTTGGGAGACATTTATAAAATAAAAATGGGATGCTGTCTCACAGAATTTAGTCAACTTCTTTGAAAAGGTTTTTTGTTTTTTCTGCTTATAGCTCTTCTGATGACTTTGCTTTATATTAAAATAGTCTTTATTCATTTTTGGTAAGCTGTAAAAATGGGGTTTTTTTTAAGTGCTCTAATTGGTTCCTTGGCTTTAATAGTAAACCCTACATATAGTAACTATGAATTAGAGACCTAACAAAGAGCTCTACTAAAAGAAAGAAACCAAACTGAGTTTTTACTGTGAGTAGAATGCTTGCATTACTCTAATGAGATCTAGCAGATATAACAAGCGATATGAAGCCACAAATCATTTTTATAAGGAGTTCATATGTGTCCAAATGATTAAAGACTACTTCTTCAAACTACAACAGATTATAACCGTAGGAGTCCAAGGCAGGATATTGACTCGGGTGTGATCAAAATCTGTTTTTCTGAGTTAACCTTTGCTTAAGCAAAAGAAACAATATACTTGAGCTTTCCCAAAAGAACTCACTTCCTAAATAATCCTTCATCACTTCCCTGATGCCTGTCTTCTACAGTAGGTGTAATTGGCTTCTGAGTTGTTAGTGAATTGCAGGAGTTTTACAATTTAAAACATTATAGTGACTTAACCCACTGCTGTTTTGCAGGATGTCTGGTAAGATGTCTGTAAGCCAGTAACCTTTCTGATCAGCATCCTGGTATCAATAGTGAATGTTTAGTATGGATCAACATCGGTCAGTACAAAGTGGGGGACAAGTACAGCATGGAGTAGGTTCTGTAGGTCTTCTGTGTTAGGAGTTGCTCAATTTGAACATCTACTAGTGATTTCTAGATGGCTTTAGACTATAGTGTGACAGGCATTGCCTCTTACCTATTACCAGAAAGTGAAAACTGTCTGGGAAAGACAAAAGAAGGGAAAGGGGGAAGTAAAACTGCAGGAGTCGTTGTTATCATATATAAGATGTTATTGTTATAACACCTAAAGTGTTGTTATTATGTGTAAAACAGAGAGCAACCATGAAGATGAATGTGTTTGGGGAAGGAGTTAATTCAGGATTCTTCCAAGACAAGTAGTTTAATAACTGGAGGAGACTTTGTGTTTATCATTACTGACAGCAGCTGAAGGTACAATAGTTACTGCTGCAAGTTGTTGCACTGGAATTATCTGGTGAAGAATTCCTATTTTAAATAGAAGATGTGAGGAGGAGGCACATAGAAAAGAATAAAACGTGAGGACACAGTCCCACTATGGAGACGTTTGAGGAAAATGTAGAGTTTTGCCTTCCTTCCCCCCTATTCCTTCATCTGGTCTCAGCTTCCTACCAGTTGCAAGGTCTTCACAACTGAAGGTTGAAAAACAAACCTGGCCCAGGTCCCAAAGGAGTCAAGTGCATTGCTCAAGTGTGGGCAAAGTAGGAGGGGAGAAGGGAGATGAAAGTCTGGGGCAGAGTGGAGCTACAATGGGGCCAGAGTCAACCCTCCTGAGTATGTCATGCATCTGAATGAAGGCTTCTCATGTGATTTCTGTCTTCTGCGATGTTACCTGTTTCCAGAATTACGAGGGAGTTTCTAACAGTTTGCCTCAAAAATAATATGGCTATTTCTGCATCAGTCTGTGTTCTGGGCTACCTTAAGTCTGCTGCTCTGAGCTGATGCACTGCTGCCCTCTCTCCTGTACTATGTATGGTTTGCTGTATCCAGTGCGTGGGCTGGGACGTGCCATTAGCAGGTTTGGGCGTCCGAAATAGTGTAGGGCTCTGCTACACCCCACCAGTGACTGCACAGCAGGGAGCAGCGGGCACATGGGGCATGCGCTCAGTGCAGGTCTGAGGGAGCAGGGCAGGGCTTCAGGGTGCAAATCCTGCTGGGTCACTGGTGGAAGCTTAGAGGGTAGAGAGAGCCAAGCCTGGTGTGGTGTTACCCATTCTGCTTTTTAGGAATAATTTCTGACGTGCACTTTCTCACAGATCATGTTGTCTTTAAGTGTCCTATTTGGAATGAATCAAATCTGTTCTGAGGAGCTGCTGTGCTTGATTGATTCCTGGGCTGATGGGGGCTCTGTGAAGTTCACTAAAGGCAGATGCAAAGCCCAGCACCTGAGATGCCATAAGCCCTGCAACAGACTGACAGGCTAGGAGGTAGCTCTGTGGAAAAAGTCTGAGATGTACCTTCTAGACAACAGTAGTAGTACAACAAAGGTAGCCAACAGCATATCGGGCTGTATAAGCAAGAGTGTAGCCAGCAAGTCGAGAATGGTAATTATTCCCTGTTGTTCAGCATGTGATGCTACAGCTGAAGTATTGCTTCCAGTTTTGGAAACAGTTTTTTCCAATGACACACTAATACAAGGAAGACATTGACAGGCGGGTACGAGTTCAGTATGCCAAGATGGTTGTGGGGCTGGAGCAAATTATGTATTGGGAGAGACAGGGACATTTGGGTTTGTTCAGCTTTAAGAGGGCTAAGGGGAGATCTCTCTTCTGTGCATACCTACGGGGAGGGTATAAAGAAGCGAAACCGATTTATCTGAGGTGCCCGGTGGGAGAACAAGAGACAACAGGCACAAGTTGGAACATGAGAGTTCTTCTCCAATGTAAGAACAGTTTTCCAGAGAAAATATGGTTTCTCCATCTTTGCAGAAACTAAAAAATTTAACTGGACAAGGCCTGGAGTAGCCTGACATAACTTACATTTGCTTTGAGAGCAGGTTGGACTTTAGGTCCTGCCCAACCTGAAGGACTCTACAAGTCTCACCTGATGTCCTGTGCTAAAGTCCATGGGCTATTGTTGATGTTATTCTAAGTTTTGTGCTGTCAGGGAGGTGAAATGTTTCAGTGAACAAATCAGAGCAAGTTTGATTTTCAGAGGTCATTGCTACAAGGATAAAATAGAGATCATTTAGCTATGTAATCTGAGAAGCAAAAACTTAAGAAATATCTGTGCATTGTTATGTATAATATCATGTACATTGATATATGTGAGAGAAAGAGAGAGAGAGGATATATATGGTATATATATTTGTTGCTAATGTCCTGGAACACATATTTAGCTACCATGTAATGTTATTTATAATGTTATTTAGCTACTTTATAATGTTATTTAGCCTGTGGGAATTAATAAATTTACCTAACCCAGGAGGAGACGAGTTAGCTTGCTTGACTGTCGTGGTTTTGCCCAGCTAGCACGGCAGCACCACGACAGTCTCCTGCTCGGTGCCCCCATTCACCCCCACTCTCGTTAGGATGGCGGAGGCCCCAGCGAAATGGGAGTAAAAAGATAAGCAAGATTGTTGTGGATTGAGACAAGGGCAGGGAGGGCTCGCTGCCAATTATGATTCTGGGCAAAACAGACTCCGGTACTCGACTTAGAGAGGAAAGTAGGAAAGTTTATTCTACAAGAAACAGAACAGAATAAAAGCAGAAAGAAAAGGGAGTAGGATGATGAGAAAATGACAACCAGCACTTTAAGATCTCCCTCCCCCATCCCTCCTTTCTTCCCGGGCCCAGCTCACTGCTCCTGATATCTCTACCTCCTCCCCTCTCAACGGCTCAGGGGGGCAGGGAATGGGGGATGTGGTCAGTCTGTCACAGATGGGCTCTGCCGCTTCTGTCTTCTCAGATGAGGACGACTCCTGGCATTCTTCCCCTGCTCCAACACGGGGTTCCTCCCCGGGACACAGTCCTTAACAAACTTCTCTGGTGTGGGTTGTTCCCAGCAGCTGCGGCTTCTGCCGATACAGGTTCCCTCACACGGGACACAGTCCTTGGTGAATATCTCTGGCGTGGATTCTTCACCACGGTTGCAGTTTCTGCAGTTACAGAGTCCCTCTCTTGGGACAAGGCCTTTTCTGGGCATAAGTTTAATGATCTGCTTTGTCGTGGGTTCCTCCCCACAGTTACAGCTGTGGATATTGGGTCCCTTCCTCAGGACACGGCTGCTCTGGCCATAGTGATAAAGGGTCCCTCCTTTGGGACACGGCCTCTTCTGGCCATAGTTTTAAAGAAGGAAATCACTACCTCTGGGTCGGGGTCTTCAGTGAAGTGATTGGGTCCCCCCCACAGGTCACGGCCTCCTCTGGCCATAATCACTGTCCCTGGCTCGGGGCCTTTAATGAAGTCAATCACTGTGCCCCTGGTCTGGGGCCAGCTTTAGCAAAATGAGTCTCTACCGCTGATGCGGGGTCTTTAAAGAAATGAAAATAAATCTCAGCTTCACCAGTTCTCTCCATAGAATGCAGGGGAGTCTCTGCTACAGCACACCTCCTCCTCTCTTTCATCACTGACCTTGGAGTTCGCATGGTTGTTTCTCTCACCGTTCCTACTCCTTGCACCACCACCAGCCAGAAGGAAAAGAAGGGGCAGAAGAAGAAGATGGAGGAAGAAACCTCCTCTTCCGGCTTCTTCTTAAAAAGTGATCGTGGAGGCGTCTAATTGGCTCAGCCCCAGAAGTGGGTCTGGCTCAGAGCTGGGGAGAGTTGTGAGCAACTGCTTACAGGAGCCATCTTTACAGTCCCTTCCCCCTTACCAGAAAAGGCTGTCATGTCAAACCGTGACGTTGACTTTCAGGACTTAATTTTTAAAATAGCCTGCTGAGGTATACCAGCAGCTTTAACATCACTATTGTAGGGTTTAGTAGATAGTGATGAAGTTGTGCAGCCTTGGACTTTTCATTTCACTCTCTCAGTTTTTTATTACAATTGTGGACAGCAGCTGATGCCTTGCACCTTTTTCAGGAGGAAGAGTGCGGAACAACAGTATTTTTCTCAGAGTGCTCAACTAGAACCGTGGCATGATCTTTCTTTTGTTCCAGCACAGTGAAATTCAGCCTTTTTTCACCTGTTAATATCCCATAACTGTGGCTTTTTAAAAAAAAATAATAAAGAATGTTTTCCAGATGTTTTAATTGTGAATAATTGGTCTTTAAACATGCCTGTCAAATCTAAAAATCCATTTGCTATTTGGCTGGTTGAAGTGGATGCCATTAATAAGCAGCTGTTTCATGAGCCCTTCATTGTGAAGCCTGGCCAGCTCGTTACCTCTGTGGTTTCACATCTGACCCACCATTTCCTTCTACAGTGGCTTGTTTGTTTGTGAATCACCAGGGAACTGCAAGTTGGCCAAGCAGCGGCTCCCACAGCTGTAGGTTGTGACACCTCTCTCACTCTGGGCAGTGTCCCACAGGAGGCGAGTCTCAAGTTTAAATTGCTGACAGCATAGCTTGTGTTGTCCAAAGAAACCATTTCTGGGGACTTGTGGGTTCTAGAAACTGATTTTCTTGACAGGACGTGCCCATTCCAAAAGAGAAGGGAGGGATTGACAGAGCCCTCTGTGCAAGACCCAGGGCTTGCACAGAGCCCTATGTGTCCTCAGCCCTTATCAGCTCCAAAGGCAGAGATACAAGTCCGGCCACAGCTTGAAAGCAACACTCTGTGGTGGTTTTGAGGAGAAACCAGCAACACCCTGCTGTTATCAGAAAGGGGGAAAAAAAAAGAAAGAGTGCTTTCCTTTCATGGCACAGTGTTTCAAAATGTTGTCTGGCCAGCGTGTGAACTGTGAATGAAAGTTAGGTGCCATAAAATCTAGTAGCTTCCTGGGTTAGATCAATTAGCGCGTGCTTAGATAATTCAGGGCTTTGAACGACTTCCTCACCGGAAACCCCAAGACTGAAGTGCTAAGGCGGCACACCTCAGCTGGACTGCCTCTGCATTTGTTCTGAAGGGTTTGTGGAAGACAGTCACAGCTTCACAAGCACAGGTGAACTGCAGATCACAATTTTCAACTGGAAGTGTTATTCTCAGGGCTTCTCGGTTATTAACTGGTGATTGGACTCATAGCCTTGATTTCATACGTTCATTATTCTGTGATGATACCCAAATTTGAACTTCACACTTTAGCAGCTGTGAGAGTGAGGAAGGGGTATACTGTTCTAGTATGTTTTCATTTGCAGTTTTTTCAATATGTTCCTTATTTCCGAATAAAGTGGTCTGTAACAGGCCAGTTTGATGCACCTTCCTTTATGAGTAGGTATTTGCTGCTGCTGAGGGAGAGCTTGGTGGGTTCTATTAGGTCCTTGAAAAGGGCTTTTACACATTAAACCGCTCAAATATGAAGCAGAGCAATTTTGTCTATAAAGGGTTATTCCAGTCTTAAGGAAATAACTTCAGGAACAAATGAGCCTTGGACATCTGTGTTGCTTGCTTTTTTTTTTTCTTTCCAGTACAATTTCCATACTAGAAAGGCACACACATGGCTGTGCATATGTTGTTTAATCTCTTAAATTGCAATTATGATCAAAAATGAGGAAGGAAGTCTATGACTTGGAGAGCAAGGCGGAGGGGAAGTTAGGCATATGGAATAGAATGATATTCTTGACGTCTCCTTCAGGGAATAGATGTCATCTGTTGTTCCCCCTAGCCTGGAAGAGATTATATCAAAGGGATGTACTTCATCCATAATGATGAGATCACCTTTTCTGCTCCTCAGGGAGCCTAAGATGGTGGAAGAAGACGGTTTGCTTCTTTCCAGAGCCTGGCAAATAAGTACTAGAAAACAGCAAAAATAAGGAGACAGGAAAAAGATACCCAAGGGAATCCAGACATGCCCTGTCATGTGTTTACAAGTATCTGTTTGAGGTGCTGGGATATGTGGATTTTTCCTTTCTTTAAAAATTGTTTGTTTGTTCTCATGCCTTCTTTGGCAGTTCCAGGTGGTTGTTTCCCCTCAAGTAAGATGAAGGATTGTGCATAACAGTAAAAAGTTGCTTGGCTGAGCTTCAGGTTAAATATCTTTCATTTGCTTACTCCGCTGTTCAAATGGACTTAGTTTCTTGTGATATATAGTCTTGAAAGTCTAGTCTGAATACTTTTGATATGATATTGATATGATTATCTTCAGGGAGGGAAATCCATTTTTCTTTATTATTATTTTGCAGGTGGCTTCAGGTGAATGCAATGAAGACACTGAAGTTTACAACATTACCCTTAGTACTGGGGATGAGCTCACTTTAATGGGGCAAGCAGAAATCCTTTATGCAAAATCTTCGAAGGAGAAGTCACGACTCAACACCATCTTCAAAAAAATTGGGAAACTTAATTCAATTAGTAAGCTAGGCAGAGGCAAAATGCCTTGCCTCATCTGCATGAACCACAGGACCAATGAAAGCATCAGTCTCCCTTTCCAGTGTAAAGGCAAGTTTAGCACCCGCAGCCCTCTGGAGGTGCAGATGCAAGAAGGTGAGCACACGATTCGCAATATCGTAGAAAAAACCAGGCTGCCTGTTAATGTGACTGTGCCGAGTCCTACACCAAGGAACCCTTACGATCTGCATTTTATCCGCGAAGGGCATAGGTACAAATTTGTCAACATTCAGACCAAGACTGTGGTGGTTTGTTGCGTGCTTCGTGGCAACAAAATTATTCCCATGCATTTTCCATTGCACTTGACGCTTCCCAAGTTTACTCTACCTGACAGTTTGGTGAAGGGGGAGCTGTGGCACGAATCCCTCATCCAGCACTGGTTTAATATATGCCAGGAGCAGTTCGACATAGATGAGTATTCCCGTGCTGTGCGAGATGTGAAAACTGACTGGAACGAAGACTGCAAGAGCCCGAAGAAGAGCCGCTGCACAGGGCATAGCCACGTGCCCAACTCCCTCAGCTATGCGCGAGATGAGCTTACGCAGTCCTTCCACCGGCTCTCCGTCTGCGTCTATGGAAACAACTTGCATGGGAATAGCGAGGTAAACCTCCATGGCTGCAGGGACTTGTGTAATGAGTGGGCCCTGTTCTCTCACGAAGCCCTTCAGTACCAGGAGTCTGGTGACAGTAGCAGCGATTACCTCTTTCCTGAAGTTAGCGAAGAATCGATGTTTCTGCCTACAAAACCAGAACTTCCTTACGAAGAGCTATGGCTGGACCAAGGGTCTGGAAAGGCTGGTGAACAGCCCCTCTCTCGTTCACTAAGTGAGAAGAACAAATGTGACAACTACAGAGGGTCTTTCCGATCAAAGTGTGGGACTGCGTCTCTTCCTGTGCCTGCCACTGTCGGAGCAACCACAAAGTCTTCAGATGTTTCCCTACCTCCACCTCCAGTGCCTCCCAAATCAGAAGCAGTAAGTCAGGGTTGTTTATCTTGATTTGTTTCTTGTAGCTGATGAAGAGTTTGCTTGTGGATTTTTTTGAGGAAGACTTGGTGGGGAGGATATATGGAGGGTAAGGAAACGGTGAGACTTGGAGATGTGCAGCGTCAAGTAGTTTCCTACCAAGTGTAAGTCATGTCTTATATTAAGTATACTCTGGTGATTAAGATATACTAAATATGCTCTGGTGTAAGTCATGTCTTATATTAAGTATATTCTTGTGTTTTTTAACTGATCTAGTAGCTTAATCTTGATACTTTCCGGTGATATTTATTGGAGTCTTTTTGCTCCCACAAGTAAGACCTAAGAGTTGCTAGGTGACTTCCTTCCCTGGCTTTCCCTACCACCTCTCAACATAGCCTCTGTGTTTTCTCACATTTTCTGTGGCTAAGGAGTGTGGGGCATGATCTCAATTGGAACTGCCTCAGATCACCTTAGGGTGTGCATCTTCAATTAAGAGGCTCCGATAATGAGGACAACTAGAATTTTTAAGGATTTGAAGTGTTTGTTAATGAGAGATCATCTTTTCGGTTATGAGTCTGGCAGATTTTGAAGAACGTTAAGTGTCATTGACCTCACCAGGAAGCTTTATCAAGCTAGACCTGAACTAATTTATTGAAAGAAAATGTGTTTAAATAGGAACTCTGCAGAGCCTTCTTAGAGGACTCAGTTTTACAAAGCATGTTTCCTGTCCTAGGGTTTCTAATGAAAACTCATGGGAGAAATCACTTCTCCAAACCTGAAATGTCATGGGGACTTGAGGGGAAAAATACAAATGTGTTTTATCAACAGACATGTATGTAGACTTGGTGGAAAATGCGACCATTACATGGTCTCTTGACATAGCCCTAAACAACATTTTTTTAAGAAAGGAAACTCCTGCCAAGAAAGAGTGTCTAGGAGTCTTCAGCAAAATTTAAATGATACATGCTTATGTCACACAAATCTTGACAGATATTATAATTGATCAAACTAATTTTGCAGGGCTTTTTTTTTCTGGAATTTAAATAAAATATTGCTCCATTTGCAAGTCCAGTGATATTTTCAAGAGCATGGCTGCACAGTAAGCTGAGACTAATCTAAGGCCATGGTGATCCATCCCTTTCCCATTGCCATCTAGCAGTCCAGCAGTTTGACATAGCCTTTCTATTATGAGCCAGGTCAGAATCTAGTTGAAAGCTAAGTTGTATTTATTTGTGCAGGATTAGCCTGCAGTGGACTGCTGTGGTGGTATACCGCTGGTCAGGCTGTGCAGCTGCTGGGGAGGTGAAGCAAGGAGCGGGGAGAACGCCAGTGCAGGCATGAAATGCACAACTACAGCCCTTTGACCACACTGCCAAAGCTCCCCCAAAAAGCAGCTGCAGCAGCTTCGGCAAAGACAGGGAAGTCAAGACATTACATCTTCTTAGCATAGAGTGTTTATGTGTAATGTCTAAGTGCTGGAACCAAAGAGCACTTCCTTACCTTCGAGGTCAGGTATGCACCGGCACTTTGTCCAGACTCTTGGACAAGTGCCCAGCAGCACCATATCAGAATGAGGTTCCCTGGCAGCATATACTGATGCAAGCCGGTGTGGAGTTGATCCTACCCTCCTCCTCCTCCTCCTTTCCCAGCCACATGGTCCTGGCTTCTCTTTTGTGCTGGCTCTGGCACCTCTGTGCCTGGGCAGGCAGCCAGGTCTGGATCTGGAAAATGATTAAGTTTCCTGCTGGTTTCTGTGAGTTGAACTGCTTCTGCACTGGGGTCAAAGGAGCCACTGCCGGGGAGCAGGCGGGAGGGTGAGGGGGGCAGCAGCGGAGGAAGGCTTTCCCTGCAGTGGGGCGAGGACAGCCCTCCTGGCAGAGGTGTGCCAGACCCCCAGGCCATACCTGAGGCATGGTGATGGGATGCTGGGAGAGCTGTGGAGCACCTGCACAACATCTATGTGGACCCTCACACTTGGGGTAACCTTACGACATAGTGACTCCTTTCTTCAGACAGCAGGGTGGTATTTGGGGTAGATGCCTGTGTTGCCTTTTTAGGTCATTTTGAAAAGCATGTGATTTTTGTCATGTGTGCTTTACATTACTGAGGTAATGTGTGAGTGCTGTCAGCAATTTCAGTGTTCTTTGTAGCCATGTAGGAGAAATAATTTCTGCTAAAGATATCAGCTTGCATTTAGAGGTGATGAGGAGGTGTAAGCCCATAAAAAAAATAAAAAGCCTACATCTCCATTGATAATCATAACTTAGACTCAGTTCTGTGGCTCCCTGGAACAGCTTTGGAATGAGTATCATCAGTAGCCTACTGAATTCATCAGTGAGCTGAGGCAGTGTTTGCCTGGTTTCCATGTAGAGTATTTATAGAATAAGTAGATCTCAGGAGCTGCTGATGAACATGTGGTTTAGTCATCACTCCCTCTAGAATGATATTCTATAGCGTTTCTGTATAAAGGTTGGCAAGCAATTGTATTTTTGCATGCACTAAGTTTAGAATGTGTATACAGGAGCCATTTGCGGGAAAGAAGAGAACTTTTGGGTATTTCAGAAGCTGTTCAGGTTTTCTTCTCTCCATCAGGAGGAAGGGTTCTGATAGATTATGTGTGCTTTCTAAATACCTTTCAGAAAATCAAGGCAGCATGAAAGCAGAAGGCAGGGGGGGAGGAGGGTGAAAGGCCTCTGAATTAAGGCCTATAAATAAGAAATTGCTTCAGCCTCAAAACACTAATTTGCATTAAATCAGAGACTGTTTTCCTGATTGATTTAAAGCACATCCCTAATGGAGTATGCTGAAGTTCAGCTTGCCATTGGCAAGGAGCCTTGAACTTCTCTGTGATATGCTCGCACTCACGCTGGCAATGCGACGGGCTTTTTCCAGGCAGCTTCAGGACTGGTCACTGCAGCAGACACCCACAGTGCCCATGTTCAAGGACTGACATCCCAGGGCCCAGGAAGGTGCTGATGGGGCTTGGGCTAGCACCAAGGAAAAGGAGCAGAGGTCTTAAAATCAACTTTAAGCCATCAGAAAGTGGTCACGATCCTTGCTGGGTCATGGGAAGGAGAGTTGGAGCATGGGAGGGCTCAGAAGGTGATGAGTAGAAGTCCCAGGACGTGTAGTGTAAATGCACTTTATCTTTATTTGGCAGCCACATGGAATCTAGTGCTTCTGAGTGAGAGTATTTCCTACTAACAGCAGCAGCCATCAAGGAGTCATTGTGTGGCACTAGCTGTTCCCCTCCTCTGCTGCATTTATTTCATTGCCATTTGCTTGGACCTAGTGAGGATAGCTCTCCTCTGAAGTTTCCCTTTGCTCTTGTCAGATTAATCTGCAAAATCTCTCCTTTTTATTCCTCTGTTGGGTTTCCCAAGGGCTATGTCTGGCAGCTGTAATCGCAGTCTTGTGACAGGGACCAACTGGGACTGCAAACCAGTATTATTTGTGGTCTCGTTCTGATCTGCAATCTAGGTCAACAAGGGAGCTTGGCATAGTTTGTTATGCCAGCACCTTTGAATGCCAGCAGTCTTCCCAAGAAAGAATCCCTTTAACCCCTCGACCATCTGCTGTGCTCCAAGAGCTCCTCTGAATGGTCTTTCTGACCCCATGGGTATATATTCAATAGCATGCAGTATTAACTTTGCCTAGTCTGACTTGAGGGGAAAAAAAAAATAAGTCCTTAGGCATCCTTAGGGCACAGCACTAAAATGGTTGAAGAGTTTTATGCCTGAATTCAATAACAAACATGAATCAAATTGATTCTTTTTTTCTTTCGTTCTTGAAAGAGCAAATATGAACCCTTAGAGCAAGATTTACTTCAGTGTTTTATGCTGTCAGGCATTTCCTGTAATTTTGACTTGTTTTGAATTAGGGGGGAAAATGTACTACAATGTCCTAGCCCCCAATTTTCCATTTCATAAAAAAAACCACTAAATGAGTGGTTGTGTTTTGAAAGCACTGAAGTGGATTGCAAAAGGTTCCACATTTATTTTGTTTTTAAATAAATTAAATCACTTCAGTTGCTATTTATGGGTTGCAGAACTGCGAAGATAACTTTTAGTTCTGCAGTGATGGAGAATTTAAAAATAAACTATAACTTTCAAACACAAAAAGAATTTCCCTTTTGTGATGCGTCTGTGTGTTTCAGACAAGAACAGCATGGAGGTCTCCTCCTGCCCAGGGGGAGGTGGTGAGTCCTTAAAAATCCTGCCTGGCAGACTGATTCTCAGTAGCCTTGCTCACTTCTACTCAATGTATTAAGTAAAGCTGCTCTCTCAAATATATACTGATGAGATTCTTCTGTGGGATGGATCCTGATATTTTACTCTTACCTGGGCAGACCAAATTAAATTTCAGGTAAGCAGTCATATGTTTTAAGCTGCAAAGTTGTGTGGCTGTGAGAAGACAGACCTTATTGGCTGGATATGTTGTTTAAACAGGCTCTTCTGCCCATACTTTTGAACTTGTATGTTTTGTAGTTAACCTTATGCTGCTCTGCTTTGGCAGCTATGGAAAGACTGAAGCTCCAGGTTTGAATCCCAGCATCTGGTAAATACAAGATGCATGTACTATTCATGGAGGAGGAAGGCCAGGAATTATCCCAGAGCTGGATGGCTGAGTATCACCTGTGAAGAAAGTCAAAAATCATCAAAATCTATTGAGATCTTTTCATGACGTGAGCTTGGTTTATTACATCTAAATAAACAACGCTAATGAAGTTTAAGCCTAATGAATTGCTCTTTACAAAATGTACAATATCTGGAACAGTCTATCAGATTATGTTACCAGAAGGTTATTTTACATCGTTTCATTGCTGCTGCTTTTTAAATGACTGAAAACTACTGAAAAACACCCTAAAAAAGATTGCTAGTAGTCCTACTGGTGTTCTTTTGGACTTCTTTGACAGGCACATACTGCAGCAAATGTATGTACTCAGCATCATTTTTTCTCTTCTCCTCCCATTTTAATTATTTCCCTTCAGAGAATAAGGCAGAACCAGATGTGTTTCATCTGGTTGAGAGCGCTGTTGGCCGTATTTTCTTGCTGCTTAACGTACATGTTCTTCTTTTGTGCAGGTAAAAGAGGAATGCAGGCTCCTGAATGCTCCCCCTGTACCACCACGGAGTTCAAAGCCGTCCTCCACCAGTCCTTCCATCCCTCCTCGTACTGTCAAACCTGCACGACAGCAGACCCGCTCTCCTAGCCCTACCCTGTCCTACTACTCTTCAGGACTGCACAACATGTATGTGTTTGAGCCATGAGAGCCCCGTGCTAGCACGTTTAGAGGAAGTTAAATTTAGCAGTGTTCTTCTTGCAGGAATTTCTTTATGAACAGCATGGGTATGGTGTCAGAGTTGCTGACATAGGCTAATCTGTCAAGTTACTTTTAAAGATTCGAGAGGAAACAAAGCTCCAGCAGAAACTATGTTTTACTAGATAGGGCACAGCAATTTTATATTAAAAACCTGCACATGTTGCTATAGTTAGTCTCACTGTAAGATGGCACTGGCTGTCTAAACGGAAAAATCCTGTCCAGGTCTGTATTTCTTGAAAAGCTTGAATCTTCAAACCAGAACATTTCAAAGCTGGTTTCTGGGTGAGATTTCTGTGCTACATGCATGCGGTGCAGCCAACTCTGATAAGTAGGGGCATAAAAGGGACATAGTAATCCAGAAATATGTTGTGCCAACTACATGGGAACCTACAGGGTGGGTGTGATGGAGAACAGAGAAGCCAGCAGCCACTACTGAGTGCAAAGCGAGATGTAGCAGAAGGGAGCCAGACAGCTTCCAGATCAAACCCATTTCAACACAAATCTAACACACGAACTGGAAAATCCATTCAGGATAGTTGAAAGTTGACAGTAAATTTTGAATCATGTAGCTGCATACCCTTTCCTAGGAATGCAGTGTTCTTTTGCAAGTGTATACACCTTTCACAGTCTCACCTCCTTTTTGCCCCAAATGTTGTGTTGCCATTATTTTTGGTATCTCTTCAATGACAAGATGCTACCTGTCTAGATATTACAAATTGATCTGAAATGCCACTGAAACCATTTCAGCCTAGATGCAATTGGTATAACGGACTTATGCTGGGATTGCCTCTCTTAGCCATACTGTACATTTGCAGCTTAATGTTGTGTATCTGGCAATGATCACTCTAGATCAAGGCTGCTCAGTTGTTTTTGTGAAAGCTTGTTGGGTAGTTCTGTCAAGGTCTCCTCCACGGGGGGCTGGGCACAAGACCTCGCAGCATTTGTGGCCCACCAAATGCTGCTTTCTCTCTTTGTAGCTAGGAATACATCTGCCTACCAAGAAACCAGGAAAAGCAAGAGAAGTGAAGTTTCTGAGGAATGCAGGTGGTATTGTTTCCTTGAACTTCACAATATTTGTGTGAAATTCACAGAATCACAGAATGATAGGGTTGGAAGGGACCTTTAGAGATCATCTGGTCCAACCTCCTGCAGAAGCAGGTCCACCTAAATCAGGTCACACAGGAACATATCCAGGTGGGTTTGGAAGTCCTCCAGAGAAGGAGACTCCACACCCTCCCTGGGCAGCCTGTGCAGGGGTTCCGCTCACTCACCCTCACAGTAAAATAGTTTCTTCTTATGCTTAAATGGAACTTTTTGTGTTCCAGCTTCATCCCATCACCCCTTGTCCTGTCACTAGATACAATAGAAAAAAGGGATGCCCCAACCTCCTGACATCCACCATTTAGATAGCTGTAAATATTGAGATCCCCACTCAGTCTCCTCTTCTCCAGACTAAACAGCCCCAGTTCCTGCAGCCTTTCCTCATAAGGAAGATGCTCCAGTCCCCTGATCATCTTGGTGGCCCTGCACTGGACTCTCCAGAAGTTCTCTGGCCCTGTTGAGCTGGGGAGCCCAGAACTGGACACAGTACTCCAGATGAGGCGAAAGCTGCTAGAATTGTTGATGTGTGGAGTAACCAAATTGCTGGTGAAGTTGCTTTTCAAGTCTTGATATTTTTATCAATGATCTCAAACAAAACCAATATGATATGTTCTTATCTGCCTATAAAAATGACTGACTTCAGCTGTATTTGAGATTTTTCTTGAATCCTTTGGCATTGAGTCCCAGAGAGTTCATTTTCCTGGAGGATGAATAAGTAAGCACTTTGAAAATGTTACTTTATCAGTTTTCGGTAGTTCCATTAATCTTTTAAATCATTAAATGTTTCCATTTCTAATATTGAATTAGAGCACAGAAACAGGATCAATGAATTTAATTCCTCAGGTTTACAACACCTCACTGTCGTCTTTGAATTGAGCAGCCTGATGGCTTGGTTTGTGCAGAATGCTTTGCTCTGTGTACATTAGACCAGTTGGCCTCTAACGCAGCCAAGAAATGACCAGATGACAGTGTGTGTTTGCCGAGAGGGGGAACTGGGGACATCCAACTGCTTCAACTGACAGACTTGTATTAGTGAGAGAAATAGGAAAAAAAGTTACATTTAGAAGGCACTGAGTGGAGACCAAGGGATGATTAGATAGGGAGAAACTGCATCTATTGGGGCTAGTTTTATAACAAATTTTCCAGTGATACAGATTAGAGCTGCCCTAGCGGATCTGTGCTTTGTTTGAGCTGGACAAGTCCAGGTTGGCTTCCTCTCTGACTCACCATAAGCACACGGGGAGCTAATTTTGTGTCAATGCCTAGTTTTTTGAAAGCTACTGCCCTCAAGCAGTTTTCACTGAGCTGTCACAAAATGACTAACAAGTTTTCCTGAGTAGTTAGTTTCCAGGAGAGAGGTGTGTGTAATTAAAACAATTTCTTCAATTGTGGATTTCTGTCTGTTTTAAGTTTTCTCCTGCCAGAGGAAAAGGACCTGGGAGTGTTGATCGAAAGGCAGCTGAACATGAGCCAGCAGTGTGCCCAGGTGGCCAAAAAGGCCAATGGCATCGTGACTTGTATCAGAAATAGCGTGACCAGCAGGGCCAAGGAGGTTGATTGTCCCCCTGTATTCGGCGCTGGTGAGACTGCACCTCGAATACTGTGTCCAGTTCTGGGCCTCTCACTACAAGAAGGACATTGAGGTGCTGGAGCATGTCCAGAGACAGGCAACAAAGCTGATGAAGGGTCTGGAAACCAAGTCTGATGAGGAGCAGCCAAGGGAGCTGGCGATGTTTAACCTGGAGAAGAGGAGGCTGAGGGGAGACATGAGCAATCCCTACAACTACGTGTAATGAAGATCTAGAGAGGTTGGGTGTTCATCTCTTCTCCCGAGTAACAAGTGATAGGACAAGAAGAAATGACCTCACGTTGCACCAGGGGAGATTTAGGTTGGATATTAGGAAAAAATTCTTCACTGCAAGGGTTGTCAAGCACTGGAATGTGCTGCCCGGGGAAGTGGTAGAGGCACCATCCCTGGAGGTATTTAAGAGACATGTAGATGAGGTGCTGAGGGACATGGCTTAGTGGTGGACGTGACAGTGTTAGGTTAGTGATTAGATTTGATTAGATTAAAGGTCTTTTCCAACAGATTCTATAAATCCATAAGGATTCTATAAATCTGCTAATTATTTTTCCAGTGCTCTGGCTTAATAGGCCAGAATTCTACAAAACAGTCCAACCCTTCAGATTTTCTTTTAGAAAGTGGCATAAAAGCAGAAAAACATTTGCTTTTGATAGCAGATGACACACTTTTGTTGGTATCTATGTCTCTCAGGAGCACCTGAGTATAAACCATCAGTTGTCTTGAGCCAGCTAAGCTTAGTTTACCACATGAAAGAAGGTCAGGGTAACTATTCTCCAGGTGCCTTCGAAAAGCAAGTATTTCTTGTCATGGTTCGTTAAGGATATGGACACACAAACAAGTTACTGTGGGGTAGGCTGAGGCCTGATACTTCAGCACATACAGCTAGATCTGCTTACCCTTCCAGATAAAACTCTTCTTTTGGCAGTAGACATTAGCTTATTCTCTGTTACTGTGCTATGCAGTGCTGCAGCTCTTGCACTGGTGACCAGTGGGGAAGGATCCTGTGCACATGAAAGTGCAGTAATAAATGAAAATGTTGGCTCCAAAAGGGATTTTGGTCATCCCACAATGTCAATCAAGCTTGGATCTCATGCAATGGTGTCCCACCCCTGTTATGAGCTTTCACATGCCATAACACATCTGTGGTATGTATGTGTAAAATACAAGATTAAAACATCTTCTAGTATATGTGAGGCTGTTCCTTGTCCATGGTAGTGTCCCCCAGGAATTCAGCAGTGGAAAAACTGAGTATTCAGGAGATGAGAGAACTGAATTGAGACATCTACTTTTTTACGAGCCTGAAAAAGCAAGATGTGAGGCTTCTGGGTGTATCAGCATCTTGTCAAGCTTGTTGAAGGAGTAAAAGAACTGTCAGTGCATTATTCAAATGTGTTATAAATTCAAATCTGAAAAGTTCTGCTGGAGGAAAAAAAAGATTGTTTCCTTGTGACAGCCACCCTCTGACTCTATCGGATGATTTATAAATTAATGCAGATGCCACATCTTTTTGTACTAATGACATCCTTTCTGCTTTGTTCCTTAAGCAATGTCACAGAGAGTGACACCACCAACCCAACTGAGAGCACACCTGTCTCCTGCTACCCTTGCAACATGATGAAAGTCGAATCCAAAGAGCCTGAGAGCACCATGCCTTTGGGAAGCCCCTCAAGTGAAGCTCCGCCTTCGAGGTTATCTTGGCCAAACCATTTTTCAGGAACTGCTGAAGGTATGAATAGGAGCGATTTCCTGCTCGATCCAAGCAGAAGCTACAGTTACCCCAGACAGAAGACTCCAGGTACGCCAAAGAGAAACTGTCCAGCACCTTTGACTTTTGACTTTGATGGGGGTGAGCTCCCAGCAGGGTACTCTCCACTGACCCCAGCAGAGTTCACAAACACTATTTCCAGCTGTCCAAAGTCAGCAAGTTACTCTCTAGACTGCACTGATGAGAAAACTCTAGGAGTCGGTGACTCAAAGCAGAGCCTTTCGTGTCCTGCCTTACCTCCTCGGGCACCGAAGCCGAGTGAAGAGAAAACAGTTACAGACACATGTCCCCTGCCACTGAAAATAGATGGTGCTGAGGAGGAGTTGAAAACAGGTTCTCCAGACCTCTCGGAAGATCAGTATCTCGTTAAAAAGGGCATGCAGGACACGTTCTCTGTGTCTTATCCGTTCTCATCTCCCCTCCATCTCCAGTTGGCACCAAGATCTTGCGGGGATGGTTCTCCCTGGCAGCCACCCACGGACCTTTCTGGACTCTCGATAGAGGAAGTGTCTAAATCGCTGAGGTTTATTGGCCTGTCGGAAGATGTCATATCGTTTTTTGTTACAGAGAAGATTGATGGCAATTTACTGGTTCAGCTTACAGAAGAAATCCTGTCAGAAGACTTTAAACTCAGCAAATTGCAGGTTAAGAAAATACTACAGTTCATTAACGGCTGGCGGCCCAAGATGTGATGCCAACTAGTTATTACTGATACTGTACAAAATGTGCTCGATGCACTTCAGCTGATACATCACTTCCTGTTTTTTGCACTAAAAGTCCTTCCTGTAAATAGTAGTAGAAAAATTCTTACTATGCAGATAAACATTTTTGAGTGGTGAACGGATCTTTTTTTTCCTCTATGTCAATACTAAAGGTAGAGAATCTGCAGAGGTGTGCCTTGTGCATCCCTGAACATTCAACAGCTGCTAAAAACTGGACACTAAGGGAACTTTTCCTCCGTAGTCTGTTAAGACTTAGTCGTATTTATTACTGAACAATTTGATGCTGAAAGACACACACGGATCCAGTTTACAGTTTTGTGTTAACTGCAAAAAAAAAAAAAGTATTTCTTACGGGATTGTTTCTGTTCACGTAACATTTGGCAACATGCTGTGACTTTCTTCTGTTTCTGTTAACAAAAGGCGTGTTCAGAGCTACCGAAACATTGTTTTGACACTACATCTGATAATATGGAGAACTGCTGTGAAGTGCCACTAATACGCTATTCTTGCAGCATATTTTTGTTAACAGTATCTTCCTGCCTACCTGTAATGTGGAGACATTTTCCATGTTACTTGAAGCAAAAAGAGTTAAGTGTTTTGAAAACAAGAGTCTTGCTTAGCTCATTGCCCAGGGGGGAGGGAGAAGGGGGATTTTCCTACTGAGCCACTCTGCCCTGGCCAATTAAAAGTTTATGACCTGTAGATTTCAAAAGTCGCTTTTGTAGCTGGCTGGCTGGAGCAAGAAGCGTGGCTTCTGGCCGTGCTGCTTTCTCATGGGAAAGGCAGTTCAGTGCACAGACTCTTCTCTCAGCAGATCCTGCTTGCTGCAGGAGCCTGCTAGCACAACCCTTGCAATAGCCTTGCTCTGGCGAAAAGCAACCCTTTATGTTTCCTCTGGTGCTGTTACCATCACATGAAGATGGGCTGGATGTACTGTCCTGTTCCTGTGGTCGGATCTGTGTGGGAAGGTGACAGTACTCCTGTCGGATGCCTTTGAAAGACAGCATTAGCAGGGTGGGAGAGAACAGAAACAGCACACGGGTAAGAAGAGGCCAAGTGAGATTTTGGGCCACGCCACAGGAAAGGCTTGCAATGTTTGTTCACCTGTCTTGTTTGCAGTGGGCTAGGAGGATGTTGGTGTCAAAGTGAGAGAGGCTGTAGTGTTGTAAGATGTGCTAATTCAGTTGCCCAGCTGCAAAAACTCCAAGAGATGCCTCATGAAGTACAGACAAAAGGGAACACAGAGGTGGGAAAGAGGGGTGTTAGTCTGCCCCTGGAGACCTTTCAAACTTAACTGCTCAGAAGTCTAAAAATAGGATTAACTTTTGACAGTACATTACTAATTTCTTATAGTTGCAGAGCTCTCTGAAGTGTGTCTAAGTGATCTCAGGAGCCCTTGCCTTTGTAGTACTGAATGCAAGGGTTTGTGGAGGATCCTCAGGACATGGTCTGCCCTGTCTGTCCTTGGCAAGTGTGTGATCCTCAGGTGGTCAGAGCTAAGGAGGCTGGAGCATCTTTACCTTCATCTGCTACTAAGCAGAACTCTGGCCGGGGTGACTCCATCATCTTGCTTTCTTACCTTTTTGAAGTTCTAAAAAATCCCTTTCTCCATTATAGACCATGTAGTGGGACCATCAAAGGAAAAATACAGAGCAGGGACAAGAATGGGAGGCTGATTTTGTCGTTTTATCAACCGTCTTGACTCTTTTTAAAAAAATAATTATTTGCAAATGGAGTTTTCTCTTGCCTGGGCCAATTTCTTGTCATGTCTCTGTGCCAAAGCCAAGATGCATCATTTGTCTTGCAATAATGCAAATCACAAGTTCCCAAACAGAGAGCAAAGCCCAATTGATGTGGGTACTAGGAAGCAGCAAGCCAAAAAATATCCCGATAGAAAAACCCCAAGAGTTCATAATCCTACTCTTTTTCTTAATGTATTGTCTTCAGCAACAGATCAATAGCTTTTTCCAGATGCTTTTTAGTTAGCATCCTAAAATATTTTCACTGCAAGTAAGACTAAATCAAATTCCAGTACTGTTTTGATGTTGCATGCTTGCTGTTAGAGATGTGCAGGTTGGAAGTCAATTGCATTTTAACCATCGTTATGTCAGTTGAGCTTTAAAGTTTGAAAAGGCCAAATTTTAATCCTCTGGTATTTTTCTTTTATTTGCTTTATTTGGTTTTTATTTTCTTTTATTTTCTTTTATTTGGTTTATTAATTTCCAGGTAAAAAAAAAGTAAAACATCTCTGGGAAAAATAAAAAAAGACTGTAGTCTTGTTCTTGCAGTCTCAATATTAACATTAAGTATTTCTAATGCCTCCAGGATATTAACATCCCTGAGAAAATAGTGTTCTTTCACTATGGATGGCCACCTGTTCTGTTATCTCTACTTACCTGCTTGGAGTAGTTTTTCTTGCAAGCAGCCTTGTGGAATTTGCATTCACAACTGTGCTGTATTAACTTCACATATGCCTAGACCAAAATACAACTGGCCTGTTGAAAGGTCCAGAAATGTGCAATGATTTCAGCAGCAGAACCAGTGGGCAAAAGTGCAGTTAAAACCTCTGACTCTATGAACTTGCTATTGATGTCCTCCCAGTTGTCTTGTTCTGGTTTGGCAGTGCTTAGAATCATAGAATGGTAGGAATTGGAAAGGACCTTTAGAGATCATCTAGTCCAACCCCCTTGCAGAAGCAGGTTCACCTAGATCAGGTCACAAAGGAACGTGTCCAGATGGGTTTTGAAGACCTTCAGAGAAGGAGACTCCACACCCTCCCTGGGCAGCCTGTGCCAGGGCTCCCTCACCCTCACAGAGAAATAGTTTCTTCTTATGTTTAAATGGAACTTTTTGTGTTCCAGCTTATTTCCATTACCCCTTGTCCTGTCATTAGCTACTATAGAAAGAAGTGATGCCCCAACCTCCTGACATCCACCATTTAGATATTTGTAGATATTAATGAGATCCCCTCGCAGTCTCCTCTTCTCTTGAGTAGACTGCTTACTTACTTTTATGCATTTGTTAGCATTTGGCCTTCTCGTTTGCCCTTAGGTGCTCATCACCTTAATCTTCCAAGCCCTTTTTTAGCAATTTAGGTGTTCCTAACCTTTGTGTTGTGTGCATTATATGTCTGCAGCATTGAGCTATTTGCTGTGGTGCCTGAGCTTGGCTGAAGCATCTGCTCTGGTGAAATCAGGAGTGTGATGAACAAGGTGGGCGGCTGGAGTGTGATGGCTTGGCCTCTCTACCACTGCGTAGGTTGTCAGGCTGTGGCAGCACTGATGTAATTTATTTGCTTTCCTCTTGAGGTTTGCTGTCATGGTGTTAAGGGGTGAAGGCCATCCTTGGTGCTGGAGAAGGCAGTCTGAACAGGGCAGAGCGATGTGAGCACATCAGTCTCACAGGAAGTCCCCAGTAATGTAAGAATGATGATACCTTTGAAATGAGGCAGTAGCAGAGAAGAGATTCAGGCCTTAGCAGAGAACCACAGAGTCTTGTTAAGATGGATGGGATGGAGACCTTAAAAGGTTACCAAATGCTGCACAGCATTTGAGATTGAGGGTTAGCTTAATGTTCCCACTGTTATTAGGAAGTGTCTGAAAGCTCTGGGCAATATCCCTGAGATAGAAACTTTTTACCAGCTGATGTGAGTTCCTACTCAGCATTTGATTCATACTTGCAACCCAGGCAGTGCCGGCACACAGGCACTTTCTCAGGGGAGTCCCTTGCTGCTGAACTGTTAACGTTGACTCTTGACTGATTTGGTGCAACCCAAACAGCCTGTGCAGTGGGTAATCCCAGACAGCTCCTAAGCACAGCTTGGAGGTTAGCAATGGGGGAAACTTGCCTGGTTTTGGAGGATAATAGAGTTCAGCTGTGTTGATTTGAGCTGTATTGGTTGTCCTTCGGGCCTGAGACCAGTCTCCCGCCCACTTTGTCTGAGATAGATGTAGCCCTTGAGTTCAGACAGCACACATTGTGCCAGAGTGGGCCTAGAATCTCTTAATTTTGGGGAGCACTCTGCTAAAATAGGACTGTCCCGAGTCTGCATTTCTTTCTTCAGATGAAAAAAAATGTAAGGCCTCTGGTGCTTATTTACTTATCGGCGTCTAAAATTGTGTGTTATCCGTGAGGTTTTTGTTTGTCAGGGGGTTTTGGTGACCAAAACTCTGGTGTGCTATTCTGTATGAAGCTGTCTTGTTGTCCTGCACCAGGAAACACATCCTTTCTATGCAATAGTGTGTGGCAGCTCAAGGACTGATGCTGCCTTCAGCAGTGAAAGCTAGATTCTGGCATGGGGGCTCTTCTGAAGGTGGACATGGGATTGGCATGGGGAGGAAACTTGAGGGGAAATACTGATTTCCTTTAAACGTTCATTGTGCCTAGAATTAAGATTCTTTGTATTGCTGCCTGTCTGGCTAACCAAAGCTGTATTGAAATCAACTCAAAGTGCATATTTGCATTCTTATTTTTGCCGAATTGTAAAAATTGCCTACGGCTAGAAACTTGGAGACAGAAAACATTTGGTCCATCCAAAATTAGAAGAAAAATGTATTTTGAAGTGTTCTTTGCAGCTGGAAACAAGGGTTTGAAGTAACTGTGTATTACACAGGCTTTTTTCCATTACAACAGTTTTACTTGCCACTTTAATGGACTTTATTCCACAACAACAGCTTCAAGAGAAGCAGCATAAATAGCGAGGCTGTCTCAAAACTCACCATGTTTCCAATCTGTCTGCAAGTACTTGAAGTGTTTTCTTGTACGTTTTCTTCTTGAATCAACTCCTCGATTGTCTCCCCACAGAATAAAGTGCATTGGCACCAGCTAGTTGCCTGCCTGGAACGCAGATCAGCCACATCCTGCCTGCGGGCCAGGCAAGGGGTACACCACCTTACTGTAAAGCCAGATGGGAAAGGACCAGAGCTTAGCTCAGCTCTCCAGGCTCCTCCTTTCGATGCTCTGAATTTGCAGCATTCTTGTGTGCAAGCTAGAAGGTACGAATGAGATCTTAATCAAAGCAAGAGATTGTCCTTTTTATTGGTGGCACTGGGGGCAGCAGGGCTGTAGGGAAATGCAGGCCCTTTGTTGAGACTTAGCAATAAATGACTCTTCATTTCTTATGTCTTAAATTCCCAACAGCCCAGGAGTTGTTCAGACTTTACCGTTTCTGTGCATAATAACCAAATTTCCAGCGTGAAAATCTGCAGAGTGATTCTCTTGACTTGGACAATCTTCTGAATTGTATTCAAAATATCTGTTAGTTCTTAGCTGTTTAGATTCACTTTGGTCAAAAAAAAGCAACACTTTGGGGGACGGGGAGAAGAGAAAGCCCCAGAACTTTGGCTTAGTACATTTCCGTTATAAAACGAAGCATGGTTTTTGTGGAATTCTGTGCTGTTTTGGGCTTTTGTGTAAAAGGCTGAAGGCAGATTATTATTTAAACCAGGTGCAAATAAATATCCCTGTAATGTATATGAACAAATTTAAACTGCGTATTGTAAGTATATAAACTGTATATTAAAGACACTATTTTCATGATATATCTAACGTGTACAGAGTTTGTTGTACTACATAGGATTGGGCTGCACATATTATGTAAAACGGTTGGGTTTCATTTAGTAATTTCACTTGCTCATCTCAGCATAATTCAGAAATAAGCACTTCTCAAATAGTGAATTCATGAGGTAAGATGGGAATAATTGAGAGGAACAATCAGGCTTTTGCATTTAACCTCTCCAGACACATTACTTTTTCCTGTCTTGTAATTTTGCTTGATTCCCTTCAGCAAGAGTATAGAGCTGTGTGTTCCCCAAAGAATTTTTTGCCAGACAGCTTTCCTGTCTCCGGCAGACATTCACCTAAAACGTTCTTTTCCTGAGCCCTCAGCCTATTATCTTTGTTTTAAAGACATGTATTTAATTATGATTTGGATATGCTTTTAAGCACAAGGCCGTACACAAGTGTTTCTGCTTTGTGAAATGGTACTGAAGCATTTATTGGGTGGGGCGAAAATTAGAGACAAAACGATGTTGTGCTCTAGGTTGCCTGTTCGTGTTTCCACCAATATTGGAAACGGGGAAATGTCAGCTCCACAACCATCCTAGTTGTGCAGGGTTTTGTAGAGGGACTAAATACATATTGTTTATGAGAAATAAATGGCTGCCATCGGGTTTAAGGCAGAGGAGGTTAACTTGGCTCCAACTCTTGCATCTGGGAGCGAGGAGAAGCATGTTTGGAGGCAGATTTTTCGACAGGAAGGGAAGGAGAAACAGAGAAGCAGAATTGCTTTCACAAGATAAGAAAAATCTCATTGGCCATGAGCAATGCCATGTAGGGCAAATCTTTGTTCTGCTCTTCAAGGAGGAAAAAAGGAAAATATCTGATTTTTTGAATGCCACAGTTGTTTGTCCCCAGGCTGGGCGAAAGGGTCTGCAGGAAAGCATGCAGTGTGGGAAGGGGAAGGCCAGGTGAAAACGTGCCCATCTGCCTGTTGTGAAAGTGCTATTCTCAGGCACACGTTTTCTGTTTACGTGCATTATAGTAGTCATTGCGCCTGACTTAAATCTGCTCTCTGACTCTAGTCACCACAGCTACCTATAAATATGAATCAGGAATATAGGTAGGGGAGGGCTCTCTCCAGGAAGTGCAAGCTTAATGGTCGTGGATGTGCTTGGTGTGATACTTTTGCTGATTAGACCTCCTCAGGATCTGTTAGGTGTCTGTGTGCCCTGTTCTTCTTCTCACTGGGGCTTTTGTCTTTTAGTTGCTTTGGGACTTCGAAAGTGCCTGACATCCTGTCTCATCATGCTGGTGACTAATCACTGAAGTTGCAGCAGACTGTGCTAGCATGGGCCGTCACTGGCCTGGGGCACTCTCCACCACGCTCTGTTGCCCAGGGGAAAACATGCTTTATGTCACCAGATACACATGATACATCATGCACAACCCCTTTCTCGTGTGCACAGGGTGACCAAAAGCTGGGCAAAGCTCTCCTGTGCTCCCTTCAATGAACAGAAAATCTGGACTGCTCGGGCATTTGCCTTGGGTGATTTTGCCCTGGCCCTCGGTGCTGCTGGACTGTCTCTCTAGCAGCCTTGCTCCCACAGCACCATGATTTTTAGGGGTTTCCTTGGCACTCCTTGCTAAGCACTGCCTCTGCCGCTTTGGGCAGCTCTTGGAATGGCAGCTCTGGTGACTGCACAGGAACTCAAGATTAATTGTGTTCTGTGTATAGATTTTTTTTTTTCTTCTCTTACCCATGGTTGTTGTACTCAGTGAAGATCAATTTTTGCTGAAAGCTTTCAGCATTTGTATTTTTATTCAGTTGCCTAGAGTCCCAGGTTAAAGCATTACTTACTATTCATTTTTGCTCCTCACAATGAAGAGCTGATGTGAAGAGTGGCTTTGAGAAGGGGGTGACTTCTCCCTATTTTTGCTGTCAAATTCCAGAGGTGGAAAGCTTAAGATGGGTAACCCAGGCTGCCACAATGTGAGCATAGAAATATGACCCAAGTCTTTATTTATTGCTCAATGAGACTTCTAAATGCCCTTGACTCCTGGGCAGGACAAAAGGAAACTGGTGCCAAACACACTTGGATTAAATGAAAACCATTCATCACACAGAGTCTGGGGCAGGAAGAAGAATTAAAAGAAGGAAAATAGGGAGGAAGGAGACAACATATTTAAAGTGCCAAGTCTAAGGAGACATCAACAAAGTAGAGGGATGTGTCCCCTTGCTTTGTGTGGCGGTGGCTGGTGTAGTACTTGTGTGTGCCACACAGTGTCAGACCGGCACACAGACGCAATAGATGAAACCGGCTGCAGGGCTTGCAGAGGGTGATAGATTGGCTCAGGAATCTCCTTTGGACTCCCTGCCAATCTCATAAAGGCTCTGCCACAGGAAGGGGCTGTTGTAATTGTGCTTTTGCCATGCCATTATACAGTATCAACAGCTACTTTTAATGAATATGGGGGTCAGTGAGGCAGATCTGCAGGGCTGAGCTCCCAGTGGATTAGTGCAAACAGAAAGCAGGAGGGGAACTGTAATGATGGGTCAAGACTGCAAGACCTGGCAGAAGGTAATGTTATTTATTTAGCTGCTCTGCAAGTGTAAGAAACGTATGAACACTAGTCCTAGTTAGCCTCTGCTCCTGATGAAGAAAGCACGGGCCATCCTGGTAACCAACCCTCCAGTTTCCTCCTGAAAACAGTGGATGTTTTTATTCCTCAGAAAGACTGGAAAATCACACCAGGTTAGTATTTCATAGAACCATAGAATGATTTGGGTTGGAAGGGACCTTTAAAGGTCATCTAGTGCGACCCCCTGATCACCCCCTAGATCAAGTTGCTCAATGCCCCATCCAACCTGACCTCGAACACTTCCAATGATGGAGCACCTCCAGCTTCTCTAAGCAATCTATTGCAGTATCTTATCATTTCACTGTAAAAAGAAGTCATCTCCACATCTAATCTAAATCTACCGTCTTTCATTTTAAAGCAATTACCCCTTGTCCTGTCACTACAGGCCTTGGTAAGAAGCCTCTGTCTTTCATATAATCCCCTTCTACATATTGGAAGGATGCAATAAGGCCTCCCCGAGTCTTCTCCAGGATGAACAATCCAACTCCTGAACAACCTCAACTCTCACACTCTGTCTTCACAGGATATGTGTTTCAGTCCTCTGGCCGTTTTCACGGCCTTGAAATTTCTCCCTCCATTAACAAATCAGTGAAACTGCAATAGGGATGGGCACAACCCTCTGTCTACATCTGTCCCACGTATGTCTGTCGTTACATTTTCCATACTATTGATTTCTCAAATGTTTTTGTCTTCTGATTCCCATAATGAAAGGCAAGGATAATTAAACAGTTTTTCTCTTGCCCATCTAGTAACCTTTCCAATGTAACTCTTCCTGCCTGACTTTAAAAGAAAAACGTAACAGCATGTACTGTGTTTTCGTTTGGTTTTTCTCTGCTACACCTGGTTTACTGAAAAAAAAAAAGTGTCATTTTACAGGATGCCCAATGTCCTTTTTTTGCCTTACAGAATTTAACCTGAGTTTCTTGTGTAATGCTAAGAACTAGGACTTGGAAACTGAGCCTCCAGCAGCAGTGCAGCAGGCCAAGGACAAAAAGCCTGCTAATTAAACGAGCAACAAACTGTACAAGTTTCCCAGCTTAACCTACAAACCCAACCCTGCATATCCTTTCATTTTGTCACCTTCCTCTGCTGTGTTTTGGCCTCTAGAGACTGAGTGCCTTCCGCCGTGGAGTGATGGAGTGATTGCAGGGTGTGGGTGGCTGCCTCTGATCCCACACAGAGCCCTGCTGGTATGTCCAGGCAAAACGGCCCATCCTTCTGCTCTGCTCCTGATGTCTGCACCCTTCTTGCTCCTAGAGCTTTAACCTCTGAGCTTCTGTTGCAGATGAATTTGGGCTTGGCTTCTGCCATGCCTGCAGACCTTGAAAGAATCAGGTAAGGTGGTATCTACACATGAAAGCACTTAACTAATGTTTATAAAATACCCTACTGTTGTTGAGCAGTGAGAACTGTTCTAAGGACCACAAAGCTTTCAGCTGATGGAATTTATTTAATTCTTCTTCCCTCCTCCTTCAGGTGTGAAATGAGCTCATCATGAGGGAGGTATGGTATGGTGTTTCTGCTCCTACCACCCTGAAAGTGGTCTGGTTATTTTCCCACTCAGTGGATTACTGTGAAGCACCTTCAGCAACTGTCTAGTTGTATGGAGTTCAGTTTCCTGAGCATGCGTAATGTCACTTACATTTGGTAACTAGCAGCCGGAATTTGGTCTTTGTAGCTTATCCAAATGGCTTGTGTTTGTGTTTCCTTAACCCAGAAAATTGAATTATCTAACTAAAGTAAACCTATATAGATGATCCATGAAAACTGATGTCATTCATATTGATGGCTTTAAACTGGAAAAAAAAAACAGAAGACAGGAAAGCATGAGTAAAAGGAGTTATATTTAGGCTGCAGGTTCTTGAATTTGAAATCTCAGGGCTGATCATGAACCTGCCTGCAGCCATGAATTTCCATATACAAGATGCAGCTTTGAAATCTTTTTCAAAGTCTTACGTTTGAACTGTGGAAAAGCAGAGATGAGAAGGCAGTTTCTAAAGGAGAGAGGAGAGGCTTCTCTGTCACACTGTGCCTTTCATCTCCAAACACAAAGGACCAAAATGCAGAAAAAGGTCCTGCATAAACTGAGCTGCACTGACTCAGCCCAAGGTTGCAGCCCAGTTTCACCTCCCTCACATCAGCCTCTAGTTAAGATTATGACAAGGGAATGAGAACAGGGATATTTCTTGGGACTGCTTTTCCTGTCTCCAATGATTTGTATCTCAGGGCCTTTCAGAGATAGAAGAGTTATTTTGTATTTAAAAGTCACTGCCTTTGAAACTAATGAGTTTCAAACTTTCATGATAAAATGCACGTTTTTACCTTCAACTTATATTGTATCTTACTCAGAAGTGCTAACCAAAAATTGAGATTTTAGGAGCAGATGCATTTAAATCTCCAGTGCCACCACTAAAATGGTATCAGCGTGTCGTTTTTGTGAACTATATGTGACTCTGCTTCTGGTGGTTTTGTTCTTGCGTGGTTTTTCGAGATGTTAAAACTTTCTGATGATACTCTCAGAGCTTGAGATTCATGCAATAACCTGTGAGCACCTTGAATTAGGGGATGCTTGTTTCTGACTGCATAAAAAAAATAGAAGTAAATAATCCCCTTCTCCAGTTCTCAAGGGATGCAGTTTGCACGCACTCACTCACGGAGCTCTAAAGGAAAAGTGCCCAAATACCCAGGAACAATGTAAATGTCGTCTTGGACCCCAAACTTCAGCATTTGTGAAGTTCTGTATGAAACCAACCTTACTGCATGGATTTCTGCATTTATTTCTCAGACAAAATTCACTCTGAAATGAAATAGGATTCTTAGAAGCCAGAGAGGCTTCCAGCCAGGAAACTAAGATAGTGTTCATTGGCAAAATTTGACCCAGGGCATTACTGAGCCCCTTAGGTCTGTGTTATAGATCAGAAAAATTCTTCCCGGAGAGCTATTCTCCAGAACAGCCAAAGCTTATTGCTCTCGATTTTACTGTAAGCCAAGCTTATAAATGCATTTTTAATTGACATAATGGAAGACTTGGAATTTTGGAGGGAAAGGGGATTATAATTCTTTCAATGAAGTTGAAATATTTGTAAGATAATTTTAAATAGGTATCTTCCAGAAGGCTTTGCTCTGTCTTCATTTTTACTACGTACCATAAGCTATTTCAGATGGGAGCTCTTTAAAAGTCAGAGCATCAATAAGAGGCTGTTAAAAGCAGGCTAGCCTCTGGTTAGCTTGTTTTTTTGCTGAAGCTGTCTTATATTACCACATGCAGGTGTGCGTGTGCACCTGTGTATCTGTATGTATCTGCATGTAACTAACAAAAAAGTATATGAATAGAAAATCATCTGCTACTTGTCTGCCACTTACTGTGCAGCTGAAGTGCTTCTGCAAGACAGAAAACACGGGTTTTTCTAGCATGTGAGAACAAGCAAGTGAACTTGCCTGACAGACAGGAAGCAAAATCTGTTTGCGAAGACAGACTGACAGTTCAAGTGCAGGGAAACAGGAAAAGGGTAATCTGGGCTCCCTTTTAAGTTTACTTAATAATAAGGTTTTCTTCTCTTCTGAGAAAATCAAAGACTACATTCACACAGGTAAAGGGCTTTTTAATTTGATTGTTTTAACCAAGTTTCTTTATGCAATTTTCTGTTTGATTTAATTTTATTTGGTCTGAGAAACGCTGCTTAATCTGAAGTTCTTTATTTTCGTTTCCATGTATGAAAAACAGAGATGAAAGATTAGTTTCTAGTGACCTGCATCAAGATATAATTTAGCTGGAAATGAAATGAATTCGGATTTAGCTGTATCTCATGGATAGTTTTGCTGCAACAACAAATCTTCATAAAGTTAAGCCGCCTCTGCTCAAGGAGTGGAAGAGGTGTGTTCAGCTGAGCTGTGAGAAGCTCCTGCGGTCTCTGCCCTGCCTGTGTGTGTCTGACTGGAGTCAGCACCATCAGATCCTCAAAATGTAAAGGAATTTAGGATTTAAAAGTCAGATTACTGCAGCAGCTTTTCACGGTTTAATTATTTTATATTGGAGGCTGCTGAATGATGCATTTGGTGAGCTGATTGCTTTTCAGAAAGCATTAAAAGATTTAGTTGCTCCCTGTTTCAAACACTTGGAAATTTTCGTGCTGGGATTGAAGGGAGCTGTGGAGCAAATCTTGTCTCTCCCCGGGTGCTGGCGGCTTGCTTCCATGGTAGCTTGGGCTGTGTGGAAGGAATTGTGACAAAATGCAATTATTTTGGATTTAAGCTTTGTTGTAACTTGGTCTGTGTTTTGTCTCTCAGCTGTGTAAAAGGCAATATGCATTGGTTGTTGGGTTTCCTTAACTGGTAAGTATTAATGGCAAGTATTAGTACAGCATTTTCTCCCGGCTCTGCTGGTGGCACTGGCCTTGTGGGGTGTCTGCTCCCAGGCAGGTGACCGTGGTGGGACCAGGCCTGCCTCGGAGCATAGCGGGCATCTCTTCAGATCCCAGTGTCCTTATTTACTGCAAGGCCTTTGCTGTAGCTCAGAGTAACGCTCATGGCACTGAAACAGTAATGCAGGCAACTTAGGCCTGTGTGTGAGGACAGTGTGTCCACATGGCCAGGAAGGCCAAAGGCATTCTGAGATGCTTCAAGAAGAGTGTGGCCAGCAGGTCAAGGGAGGTTCTGCTCCTCCTCTACTCTGCCCTGGTGAGGCCTCATCTGGAGTACTGTGTCCAGTTCTGGGCTCCTCAGCTCAAGAGGGACAGGGAACTGCTGGAGAGAGTCCAGCGCAGGGCCACCAAGATGATCAGGGGACTGGAACATCTTTCTTATGAGGAGAGACTGTGGAAACTGGGGCTGTTCTGCCTGGAGAAGACTGAGGGGGGATCTCCTTAACACTTACCTAAAGAGTGGATGTCAGGAGGATGGGGCAACACTTTTTTCTGTTGTCTCCAGCAACAGGACTAACTGTAGTAGACATAAACTGGAGCACAAAAAATTCCACTTAAACATCGGAAAAGCTATTTTCCTCTGTGAGTGAGAAAGCCATGGCACAGGCTGCCCAGGGAGGGTATGGAGTCTCCTTCCTTGGAGGTCTTCAAGACCTGCCTGGACATGTTCCTATGTGACCTGATCTAGGTGAACCTGCTTCTGCAGGGGGGTTGGACTAGGTGACCTTTAAAGGTCCTTTCCTACCCCTACCATTCTATGATTCTATGTTCCTGTGTGAACCTGCTTTAGCAGGGAGACAGGACTACATGATCTTTAGAGGTCACTTCCAACCCCTACCATTCTATGATTCTATGACTTAAGCCACAATGTCCTCCCTTCCTTGCCATATCCTGTGTGACTGTAGCTGCTGGAGTTGCCATGCATCCTCCTCCTTCTTGGGCAAATATGCAGATATCACATAGCCTGAGAGGAAAGGGTTCTGCTTGCAGTATTACAAATTGAACATGGAAAATATTTACAGAATTTTTAAAAATGTTTCTTTGGAAAGTGCACAGCAGGAATAAGCAGTCATAAAAAGCTCTATCAAAGGATACCTTTGGCTGAGACCCCCTCCCTGAGTCACTGCCAGCTGGCCTTGCAGTTGGGCATGTCAGCAAAGGAGACTGCTTGTCGGGATCGTCTTGAGATGAACTTCGTATCAAACAGGAGGGATTGATGTTTACTGAACAGTTACAAAATTCAATGTCAAAATGGCTTCAAATGTAGTGAATTCTATTGTAATTTTCTTCTGTACTGATTACAAAATAAAAACCCTCCGTAGCTTTTCTCTGAGGATCATCTCAGAAAGGTCCCATTTTTTCAGAGCCAGAAATAGAGCTGTCCTGTGGCTGTTACTGCTTGCAGCTCCTCATGCTTGGTGGGGATGTCTGTCATGCCACTCATGGAGCTGAGAACAACTATTTCCACCTATCTCCATCTCCTCTTTGCCGAATTTCCTCATGTAACTGGGCCTCAAGGCCTCTCCAGTGACAGCCGAATGCTCCCTGTGCTGTCTCCCTGCTCCTCATTGAGCCTTCTTTGTGGGCAGCTGTGGTGGACCCAGACCTCAGCACTCACCTGGATAAGGCCAAATGGGCAGCCAGGAGAGCTCTGTCTGACCAGGATGGCTGAGACAGGCTCAGCAAAACACAGAGGCTTGTTAGGGGCCTTGAGAGGCAGTCTGAGCTGGACTTGGATTTGTTTTTGATGTAGGTTTTGTTCAGGTCCTCAAACCTAGGAGATGAGTGGTCCCTGGGCAGCTTGTGTTGCTCGCATGCTACACGTGGGCTACATTCAGTTCTTTTTCTAAATGGCTTACATCAGTTGCACTCTTCCCAAAACCATTTTCTCATGGTCGTTCTAAGGAGTCAGCTTTTGTCAGGGCTTCCCTACAAAGCATGTAAACTTGCAAAAGATTGACAGATTTGTAAACTAGAAGTTAAGGTGTTGCTTCCCTACTTTCATCTTTAAAATTTAGGTTTCTGAGATTATCGCATTTTCTCGCCCTCTGGGGTTCACAGGTCTTGGCCGATCATTGTTTAGAAGCCCAAGTGTCTGACAGACCTTTTGAAACAAAGCAAAAAATGAGTTGTCTTCTCTTTTTCCTTCAGAGGTGTATAGCCCTAACACCAGAGCCTGTTTTTTGATAGGATGTCACACTATACTGCTCTGCACCATACAGACATCCCACCCCTTCGTATTGCAGGGTAAGGAAGAAACGAAATCCCCGTTGCTACAAAGCTATATGACATAGTCCTAGTTCTTTTTAATTCTGTTGTTGGAACCTCCTTGAATCCTCTTTTAGTGCGGATTTCACTCATCAAGTCATAGTAAAATGGATAGATCTAATTATTTGTTTGAATTCTATTCTTCCTGTGTTGTGAAAACAATGGTCCACTATATATTTAATAGTTCATCTATTTAATAGTTAATCTCATTACATTTCTCTGCATCTGGGGGGAAATACCTGGAACAATAATGCTGGCTGATAATATCAAACTGATGAGCAAAGAAATAGCACCCACATTCCCAGCTGATGATGTGGCAAAGATCAAGAAATTCTGCAAAGCGCAAACTAAAGTAAGTTATAAATTGCACTAATACTGGCTAATGGATAATGAGATTCCATTCTAATGTTGGTAATGTGCAATGTAAGTGTTTGCTGTTTCTTAAATAGGATATCTTTGACCATTTAAACAAGTCTTTAGCAGCAAACGTTCATGGCCGTGAGTATATTAAAAAAGCCATTTTGTGTATGCTACTGCAGGGTAATGAGAAAGTTCTCAACAATAGGACAGGCATTAAAGGAGACATCAATATCTTATTATTAGGTAAGAGCATGTAGAGTTAATAGTGCATTGATAAGTTATTTTATTATCCCCCCTCCTCATCACGCCAGTGTAGTTCTGTTATGCAATATTAGCAAGAAAATAAAAGCCAACCCAGTACAAAGACTCATTCCGTCTTATACAAGAATGTTTGTTAGTGTCTTAGGATCAATTTATTTTATCCTTGGGCACATTTTTACAATTATTTCTGTTTTGCCCCACACTTCCCTATTTACTTGACATCTGTTCTATGTTCCTAACTAGTGCTGGCATGATGTGCAATCAAGTCTAATCCTGCACTGCTCATTCGGGCGAGACACCCACTGATTTCATGAATGGGCTTCAGTTTATCGCTCAACTTGATGGAACTATTCTACTTCTGTCACTCGTAGGCACGGTGGTTGTTCAATTGTGACTTCATTTCTGAATGCTGTGTTTTCAGTACCCATAATTAAGTTACATTAGCCTGACAATGCTAACCCACTATATAGCAGCTCCTGCCAGAGGTATCAGCTTCCTTACATCAATCACGCTCTTTATTTCTTTGCAGAACTTCAAGCAAATATTTGATATCTAGCTTGAAAAATAGACTAACTCAAAACAGTAATTGTTTTCAAATCTTTCTGTCTCTCCCTCCCAAAGAGGACAACTTGTGAGCTTACTTGTTGGCAGCACTGAAACAACACTGCATCCACACCACACTGCTATGGTATTTTAACCACGTCAGAATAGATGGGATCCGTGTCCAGCAGCCCTTCTTCAAAACCATTTGCCCAGCACATGAATTACTTTGCTGTGTATCCAAATATAGCACACGTGGAACCATGAAAATTCAAAGCAGTTGCATAATGGCACTCAATGACATTCGGATGGATCTGCTGCACTTTGTAATCCGAAGGACTACCTAGTAAAGCTTTAATAAAGCCAAAGGTTGGTCCCTTAATAAAATGCAAAGCTAAGTTGGACACAGACATACTCCTTTGAAATCTGGAATGAGGTCTTATCTTTTAAAAAAAAAGAAAAAAGAAAAAAATAAGATTTTATCTAGGAGTAGTCTGAAGCAAGAACTCTAATAAGCATAGTTTGAGCATTTTTCTCTGATTTATTGTAACAGTAGGGTTTCTGAGATGTCTTTAGTACCTACCTATGTTGCAGTAGTCTGGAGGGATGTTAGATGTCTAATTATAGTGTAGTAATACAAACTTTTCTTAAGAAAACAGCTGTTGCTTTATATATATTTTATATATTTGTATATATTTAACACTCCTGACTTTAGGAATACAAGTTCTGTTTCTTTTCTTTCCAGTTTGAGACTGAAATGAACAATTGCAATCCTCCTTATACACCAGTATTGTATATATAACCTCACAACTAGCCAAGGCAACTTACAAACTAATCTGTGGTGCAAGATTTCCAGGTTTAGTAAGATTTCTGAGCATTCTGTAGGGAGAATGCTGGGGAAAAAAAACTAAAAAAAATTCTCCAATGAGAAGGATTTCTTACCAGAGCACTTCACCTTAGGGAAGTTTAAGGTTCAAACACATCTCTCTAATGCTGTGTCTTCTTTTGATTGCCTGAACCTGTCTTTTTGGAGATGCCGGTTGAGTCATGGCAGGCTCCTGTACCTTGAATAATGAAAGGTATTGATTTGACTTCCTTACAAGTTTTTCCTGTTAAACTGAAGTTGAACATTACACCTCATGACATTTATATGAACGGCTGTGGGAACTGGGACTGTTTAGTCTAGAAAAGAGAAAACTGAGGGGGGATCCTATTAATATTTACAAATATCTAAATTGTGGGTGTCAGGAGGCTGGGGCATCCCTCTTTTCTATAGTAGCTAGCAACGGGACAAGGGGTAATGGGATGAAGCTGGAACACAAAAAGTTCCGTTTAAATATAAGAAAAAACTATTTCACTGTGAGGGTGAGGGAGCCCTGGCACAGGCTTCCCAGAGGGGTTGTGGAGTCTCCTTCCTTGGAGGTCTTCAAGACCCACCTGGACATGTTCCTATGTGACCTGATCTAGGTGGTTCTGCTTCTGCAGGAAGGTTGGACTAGATGATCTCTAAAGTTCCTGTCCAACCTCTACCATTCTATGATTCTATGTTTGTGAAGAAAACATACGAACATCTGAAAATATATGAAAAACATGTGAAATAGGATGTTGCAAGCTTAGAAAAAGAAGTATTAATCATGTTTCAAGGTACTAAAAAGGTTTGTGAAACTTATACTTCAGGCATTTTGATCTTTGTTACTTGAAAAGAGGAAAAACATTTCTCAGTACTCTTCTCAACACAGAACATAAAACACTGTCAGAAGCATCTTCCTTGTTTTACAAGGAAGGAGGTTAGGAAACTGAGTAAAAAATAATACAAAGATCAATCAGTAGCTTGTAAGAGCTACCTGTAGCTGTCCTTCAGCTGCCTGGCAAATGGTTGTTTTACGACCACAATCCCAGGCTCTCCTGAAATTAGCAACATCAGGGTTAACAACCCCTGAGCCATCAGCAAGGACTTGTGTCTCCTGTTTCCACTGCCTCCATCCAGCTATTGAGGTCTGTCTGCCAACAGTGATGAAGCCAACAGCTGTCAGGTTTTGAGAGCCAAGGGGCAAGAAGTTGTAGCCACGGTAGAGCAGCGCTGCCACGAGTTCTGGGCTTACTCCCACTGGGTGCTATGTCCTTGCCTGTGACTGACTGAACATCTTCAGGGCAGCAAAACATCAGACCAAACAACAGGTGGGTTGCCTTTTCTCAATCTGATTTGACAGTGAGTTCCTCTATGTTCTTAAGCCTCCTAAATAGTTCTTATTTACCTGTCTTTCCAAGAAATTGAGGAAACTGATTTCTGATTTCCCAGGAGTACTTGGGCAATGAATTGTAAAAATATTTTATAGGGGCAAGAACATTTATTCAGGTTTATTCCTGCCCGAGCTTGAAAGTACTAAGGTTCCAGTTTATTGGAGTACTTAGCCCCTGGTATCATCACCAAATGTTTAATGACTATCCCTAACACCCAGGACAGAGGTCTTGGGCTTGCATCCTGTAGTGCCTGGATCAGTAAGGGGCGACTAAGATGCTCCTCCTGCCCTCATTTTCTTTTGTATGTTCATGGAGAGGAGTCAGGGCTCTGGCTGCTGAGACCCACAACATTTCCTCCTCCATAAAAGTTTCATACTGCACCCCTGTGTATTTGCATTGGGTTGCAACATTGTTAAATATAATTGAAGTTTGAGGTTTAATGACAAATAAGCTCTGCTGCAGCTGGGAAAAGGTCTTTGGGTAGTCCTGCTGATGTGTGGCTCCATCTGAGATGATCCAGACCCTTAAGACTGCAGGGCTACATTCTTGGTTTACACAAAAACTCTGGGGATGTGCAAAAACTAGTCTGACTTCACCAGTAGCTACTTAAATTTCAAATACTTTCAGCACCCTTTGTGACAAAAAACAAAACTGATGGGGAAAAAGAGGACTTTTACTGTATTCCTGTTTAATAAGTGAAGTGATCCATTCACAGGTACTGTATAGGTTATACCGCACAAATCAGTCATTTCCATTTATGTGGAATAAAATAGTAGCAAAGAAAGGTCAAGATTTCTCTGCTGCTAATTAGGCTATTAATTTTTTCCAATGCTCCTAAACTAGGGTGCAAAAGGCTTTGGCCATACAGATGAAAGATGGCAGAGTGCCCTGTTTTCCCCTTCAAGAGATGATCTTTGTATTGCAGACTATTCCCTGAACCACTTCCACCATCAGCAGGGGGTACCAGGAAAGCAGTTAATGGCAGCTGTAACTGCTGATTAAGAAACTGATGCTCAGCCTTGCATTTCCAAAGATATCAAACTTTCCATCTTTTGAGCTCTAAAACCCTCCTGTCGTGCAAGGGGCCCCGCATGCCCAGCTTCATGCTGCGTGCCCATCAGCAAGCAGCCACATGCCAAAGCTCCTGCACCCCGGTCTGTGGGGAGTTTTGGTGACAAAGCCTTGAAGTGGTCTTGATGCCACCTAATAAGAAATGGGAAAGTGTTCTATAGCTGAGGAATGTTTGTGGAATGTGGGGGGGGGAAAGGTTTTTTAGCCTACCCAGTCCTAGTCCACCACATCACTGAGATGCTGTGCAAAACAAGTGAGAAAGAAGATAGCAAGTAAGCCTGACCATAGCCCACCTGACAGTGCCTGCAAAGTGATTTGCACAACACAGGCACTTGGTCCTAGGAAAACAAGTGGCACCACCTAATCTACTCATGCATGATTATGGCATAAATGAAAGCATTTCTGACTTTGCCAGCACAAAGGACAGAGCCTCTTGCTCATTTGAACCCTGGCGGAAAAAAAGCGTCAACAAACCTCTTTTTCTCCTTTCTTCACATTTAATTTCAGAAACACCTTTGAGGTGCCTGGGACTGCATTCAAAATGGATGCATCTGTGGCTATTTGTATTTCTCAGAAATTCAAATTTGCTCAAGAGCTCAATTCTTAGGGGTAAAGTGGCTGCCAGGTAGTGCTCTGCAGGTCTTTTGTGGACAGGGGTGTAGCCAGGGGAGAGAAATAAGGAAAGGAAATTAATACTTTCTCATCCCAGTGGCTTTTCTTTTTCCATTCCTCCCAATCACACTAAGACTCAAGCACAGTCATTATTCTTTTGGCCGAGGCAAACCTGCAGTTGTCTTGAGTGCCTGCAGAGGTTATTCCTTAACCAGCTGAGATGACAGATACTTTCATTTTTCTGTTTTTCTCCTTACCTTCCTGTTACCCTGACAAATCCTATCTGGTGCCAAAGGCATGGCAGTAGCAGCCAGAATGAAACTTGACTCTTCTAAGAAGCAGTAGAGACTCCTACTACAGTTAATAAGCAAAGCTTATTAAACAACTTAATAAATATCAAACTTCATAAACTAATAGCTTACCTAACTAAACTGAAGTTGCAATGTTATTTTATGTCATTTATCATGCTCTGTTCTGAACAAGCAAGCATCATTTACATGAGTGAAAGCTGCTTCCAAACCCCAGTGTTCACAACATAAGTACAAGAAAAAGACCCCAATCACAGATAAAGGAACATGCTGAAGACAAGATTTGATCTGTCTTTTTGTAGCATAGCCTGCATGGATCCAGATGGTGCTTAAAAAACCCCAAAATCTAGGGCAAATGGACGTACACAGACCTGAAGCAGAACAAGATATCTGTTTCTAGTTATGTATTTGTAACTGCTAAGGAGAACTGCTATAATTTAGAAGTTAATCAAAATGTTCCATCAAATTGCTTAGAGATAAAATTCAAATCTGATAAAGAGCACATAATCTTTTTTTCCCACGAGGATGGCATCAGAAGAGCAACCATGTTTATGTATTGTAGGATTAAGTATTGCAGCCTCGGGAAACAATGAGGTTTGATTTGGGCTTTTAAGTTCCAGACATTCAAGTTAAGTTTCTTTGATGTGATTTTGTTTTCACCGTAGGTAAAGTCAAATGCAGAGATCAAGCATGCACTATTTGATGTCAAGTGGAAGGAGTTTGGGAATTCATGAGCAAATGAAAATGAGAACTGGAATGGAAACCTGTCAGCAACAAGTTTATGATACCTGTTATGGTGTGCATGTTGTGAGTAATAAACCTTGGCGGGGGGTGGGAAAGAGAGAAAAAAATCACTTCATGAAAGAATAGGAAAAGGTATCACTGGTGATGGTTTTGAAGAAGTTTAATACAAAGGAGACTGATCCATGTACACTCCAGAAAATTATTAATGTGGCAGTAGGAGGGATGATCAGTCTGAATTGCTCTGGTTGATGATGTTTTTCCTGGTTCGTTGCATTGGTGCTCAGAAAGGGAATAGGACAAGGAGAGCAGCCACATGGAGTCTATCTGCTGCTGCTGCAAAAAAAAAAAATCATAATCTTTTTGCACAAAACAAATTATTAAAGCTAGACTGCAGAGCTGTCTTTTGTAATAAACTAGCCTATATGTGGTTGAATGAAGTGGGGAAATGAGATCACCATATGTTTAACTTCATCATTTGGTAATACTGAGCAAAATACAGATATTTTGTCATTACTGTATCAAGTACTACAAAAGTCTCTCAGAAAGTGACTGCTTATAAAGGTGGTTTATTTGGAAGTTGTCTTCTCCTTTTGCGACATGACTATCTGTACTAGTTGCAGTGAAGATCGCTCGGAAGTGCAGTCCAAGTAGACAAGAGAATCAAGATCCTATTTATGAGAATCACAGGTACTTTAACTGTCACGTGGCATCTGTGTCTTAGCAAAAACCCCTGAGCTCTAATAAGAGCAGTAAAGGAGAGCTGTGAAAATAACATGGAGAGTTACCACTTTCCTTTTCTGATCTGCACCTATAAAAAATGACAACTCATGACTCTCGCCTTGCAGCCGGGAACTGTGTCTTCCTGGTGTGGGTGTTAAAAAGCACCTAACATGCTGAGACTAAATGAGAGAGCTAGTCTAGGATCAGTCCCTTTTTTGCATTTAGACAATGCAGTGCCAGCCAGACTATTAGACATTAAGATTCAGTTATTTGCTACTTGTGCAAAATCTAGACTGAGCGAGCTGATCCATGCAATGCAAATGGCAATGAAATTGGTCTAGTTTGCCTGTCTCAGTAGTGTGAGGCTGTGGGTACTGTTCATCGTAGATAGGTGGCATGTCTAAAAGATTTTCTGCATTGCTGAGATTCTTGAAGAAATATCATTAAGTGGCTAGAACGACAGCCTGCTTACCCTTTTTTTATTATTATTATTCCTCAGCTCCAAACCTGAGCCACTCACTTGAATATTGGGGTTGTTTTAATTTATATTTAGGCCCATGCTGTAACTGCTGATAGACTCAGCAGCAGGGAATGTCATATCTAAAGACACAGCTCTAAAGACAATGTACGTAGACTCTGCTGGGTCTAGCTTTACAGCTAGTCTGGAGCCCAGAAACGGAGAAGCAGAGAAGACAACACTCACTTCAGCCTGGGTCTTTGGTAGTGAGTCAGCCACTAGGTACTGGCAAAGATCTGTACTTGGATGAGGAACAGGAGCAGGGCAATCGATTTGAGAAGACAATGCCCACAGCTCAAGCCCATATTCTGCACATTATGGGAAACAAATAATAGAGTTTTTTACACCTGTTCAGATCTGTAGAGAGTGGAATGTGCCTGTCCAGGGATGCAGGCAGAGCAAATCCTTATTGTGAATTTTAACCTAAATTACGACAGTGTGAGAAGGATGGGAAAGGGTTGTGCAACTTGATGCAGATTTAACACTGGTAGGTTTTGTTATCCTATTAGTATCTCAGTGATTCCACACAGAGGAGTTTACATTAAAGATTTTTAGTAAAACTTTCTGTGAACAGATATGCTTTAGGAAGGTAAACACCCAGGTTGCACCCCCATGTATGGCTCTCTGGTTGACCAACACAGCATCTGGTATGATTAATACCTGTATTATCTATGTGCCAAATGCACATCTCCAAAACTACACTGTTTCATTAAAAATAATCATTGCAGTCCTAGTAATCATGTAGAAAAAGGTTTTGTTAAGCAGGGAATTCAGCTCCAGAGGAGAGCTGTTAGTCCTGGGCTCATGAATCTTCATTGCTGTTTTTACAAGACGTGAGCGTTACTGAGCTTTTGCAACTTTAACTAGTTAAATTAGAAATCCAAGTAAGGCATCTGCTCATAAAGAAGAAAACTCCAGTCAAAGTGCTTCATTTCCTAAAGTATATATGTGCTTTTAGTTTCTCACCTCCTTTCTTCACAGAAAAATACCATCAGTGCAAATCAGTTGTGCTACAGCTTTTCGAGAGAAATGTATTTGTTCAGGAACTTGAGCTAATAGTATAACTTTTGTGATAGGCCATCAAGTGCAATATTGAATCTGATGCTGGACTTCCTGAGTAGTTTTCTGCATTTTAAGTTGAAAAAAATCTATTTTCTTCTTGAGTATTTTTAGGTGAGTTAATGACATCAATAAATCTTCAGTCTCTTTCGGCTCTATGGAATCTGCACACGACTGAACAGTGACTTGTTCATACTCACTGACTGGGAGATTCACGGTAAGTTATGTTCTTCACTGATTCCTGTTTGAAAAGAATAAGCAGAAGCTTAAAGTTTTGTTGTTTTTTTTTTTTCCCTGGAAGTTCACCATTTCAGGAAATACCCCATGGAATTCGTATCATGTACAATGTGTTGTAATGCATTGCTCTGTGTATTATGGTCCCTTCTGATGAAAGCACAGGTGAGCATTTATGCCATTTTGTGTAATCTGGATTTTGAAAAATATAAATGATCTCTGCAATCACAAATCCGGTAGTTCACATTTGAAAATATGAAATGCTCACTGTTTATAGTGTGAAGTATTTTAGCAAGGGCTGAATTTATGAACAGTCTCATTTGTGTCTTCTTAACTCCATGTAAATCTATGTGCATATCTTAATTGAAGGCACATTTGGAGGATTATTTGCATGAAAACTGCTGATGAAGACATGTCAAAATAGGAAAGTAATTTTAAGATAGCTATAGTAGGGTATCTTCCTATCCAGGATTTTTGTTAGCTCTGACAAATCTTTGTTAATTTTGTCTGACTGTTTTCAAGAATCTGTGGGTTTCAACAAAAGCTAACAAAACCAGCTATGAATACTTTAAATATAACTATATTTCAGAGAATATTAATCAGAGGAGGACTACATATGTAATGTCAGTATAGAGCCATACACATTTGTTGCTTTATACCGAGCAGCAGCATTCAGAGGAAGGCAAGTTCCCTCATTAAATTTCCATATATCTGAACTGCTCTTGCCCAGAGTTAGGTAAATTGCATGACAAATGTTATGATCATCAATATCCATTCCAGGGAATCAGAGTAACTATTGACCTTTAAATGTGAACATATTCACATACCAGTCTACCACCCATCTAGTGTGACCTGATGTTTCTCTTACTGGCACTCCTGACTCTTACTGCCTCTCTTTCCTCTGCAGAGCATCCTCAGGGAAGTACACTCTGGCCCTATTTCCTTGGCTAGTCAGATTTTCCAAATCCTACTGAACTGTAGCCCTCCTTGTCAAAGGTATTAAGAGAGATGCCAAATCCAGCAGACCTAGTATCCCTCCACCCCAACTGATGTGCCCAGCCAGGAATGTTCCCAGGTGATCTTTCCACCCTGGTCTGAGGGATAGCAGGGCTGCTGTTTCTGCTTGCAGGTCTGACTTGTAGCAAGACTGAGTGTGTACACACAGAGCTCCCTCATGCAGCTGCACACTCAGACTGCCGCGCACGCACACACACACACACACACCCCCACACCCACTCTCACATGAGTGCAGACAGCCTCATCTTCTTCCTCTCCTACAGATGATCAGAATGGAGATTCTGATGGTGAAAACATGTGCACCTTCATTCTCTACATCCATAAGCACACCCACATTCACAGACCCCTCAAATGTTAGCACGGCCTCTAAACATGTTTGATGTCCATGCCAGGATCTGGGGCCCCTTAGCTGGTATGCAGGTCACATCCTACTTGCCAGAAAAAGCAGTGTGATGCTTGCTAGCAAAACAGATGCGTACACTCACACACTCATCGCAGAAGCACACCCACAAGCACAGAGCCCTTGAATATTGGCACAGGCTTCCATTTTGCTTAATATCCATGTCTGCACCCTGGCCTTCCTTACCTCACCACTGGCTCAAATTGAGCCTTCCAAATGTGAAAAGGTTTCCTCCATTTACCCATTAGTTCAGCTTCAAGTTTGACAGTGAGTTATGCATACACACGCAGAGGACTAAATCCACGTAAATGTGTCCAGCTCTCTCCAGTTGTCAGCTTTTAGACCTCCACACTCCCATGTACAACCCCATTCCTGCAGTTGCTGCCACCCAGACCTGGTGCCCCCAGCCTCTTCCGTTGCTGACACTCGGAGCATTCAAAGCACCCACACCAGTCTCTTCCATCACTGGTGTTTAGACTTACAAGCTCTATGGCACACAGTCCCTCCAATTACTGGCACACTGACTCTTGCATGCCAGTCTCTCCATGTGCTAGTACCTAGACCCACAGCCCCAAGATCTGCGGTCTCTGGTCATTGCCATATAGATAATTTTTTGCAGGCTGGTTGCTCCAGTTGCTGGCACCATTTTCCCACATGAGTTCCTCTCTGATACACAATGATCTTTCCCCTTTTCTTTGTATTCTTTGGCCCTTCCCCTAAACACCCCATAGCCATTTTTACTGAAGTCCCCAAGCCTCTTCTGATAGCCCATATTCCAAGCAGCCTCAAGTTTTACACAACACTCGTGTTTAATCATGTTTCCCACTTCTTCTTACCAGTTAAAAATTATAGTTCAGGTTGACATTCTTGAAGGCTCTGCCTGAGTAGTTCTTTTAATGAAGCATCAATCAGTAGCTGAAGTGTTCTGGTTCCTCATTACTGTCTCTGTTGTGACTTCCTCATTAATGTTTGTGTGCCTGTGTGGTTAATTTACCCCTTTCCTCATTACTTGTTATTTCTTTTATAATAAGTAGATCGCAACCAAAAAACTTAATGAACCAGACACTCCCACCTTCCAAGTATCCTCATGCAACTGACCAGCAGCTGTTGCAGGACTCAGAACCACTGGCTACTCCATGATTACAGGGCCCAGCTCCCTTTTACTAGAGACATCTGTATCATGATAAGATAGCAAACCTAGACTTCACTGTGCTGTTTGAAAGTAAGGATGCAGTTTTGTGCTTTCCTCCTGTTCAGGTAGACTTAAAGGACAGGGCAGGCATGTCACACAATATATTTCCATTTTTGTCCGTTTTGTCCATATACAACGCTGTAAGACACTTCACAGACTAGGACAGTATTTTATCTGATGATTAATTATTTTCCAGACTTTACAAACATTTATCATGATGGTCGAGATAGAAGTAATAGAAAGAATGATGACGTAGTTGTGGTTTTCTGGTGATGCACATCTTGTGTCTTTAATGCTTCTTTGCATTATCTTCAGGAGGATATTTTATTCTAAATGGGAAATAAAAAGACAACCACACCCACATCTTAAAAGCATGTTGGGAAGGGAAATATATGTATAATGTAAGAGCATTACTAACAAAGAAACCAAAATTATTTATTGGAAAGTCATAAATTAACAGCATCAAGTGTCTGATATTGCACTGAGGTACTGCACCTCCACAGGATATCACACAAAGAACATTAGTACAAAATTAAAACCAGAACTCTGCTGAGTGGAAGGCCATTTGTCTTCAACTTACAAAATTTCTCCTGTGATTTGTGATTCCCTCTACGCTATGTCACTCTTACTATTTCCAAATCTAAGCTTCTGTTTAAATTAAGAGTCCACGTGCCTTCGACTTTATGAAATTTCCTGTCACAGCCTGCCCAAATGCTGCTGTTATTGGCTACCTGACCTTTCTGATCCAATCATTCAGATACTGTTAGCATGCTTTCTTCTTTTACCTCTCCTACCACATCAAGGTGTTTTAAGGGGAGATCTTTAGTAGAAGACGCAGTAAGAGAAGAAATACAAGTCCACCAAGCAGAAAAGGCAGTTCAGTTACAATCTGAAAATCAACCCTTTTGTTCATACTCTCACACTCCACGTAGGCTGCAGCAAGAGTGTTGGGGGTGGAGGAGAACAGGTTTTGAACCACGAGGTTTTTTGGTGTTTGATAAATTGGTAGCACTTAACGGAGCTCTTCAATTCCTAAGCTGGAGCCTTCAGAATTAAAAAATATGACATCTTCTATTTTACTTCTTATTGAATGTTATTGTTTACTTTTTAGTAAATAGAGATATAAGTCTGTGTGTATTTCTTGAAAGAGGCAAAATACTTACCTCTTCTAGAATCAGACTCACTCCATTTTTCTTCCCTTATCTATATTTCTTTTTAAGGCACACTGCAGTTGTGATAGTGATGATAAGCATTACAACAAATATAGTTATGGATGAAGCAACAGCTATTACAGTATTTTCTTGAGTTGAGCCTTTCCTTTCACACCTTTCTCCCATGTACCACCAGTTGTCACTTGCTGGACATCTAGAAAGTAAAAGAACAAACATGTGGTATCACCTAAAGATTAAAGGCATAAAAAGGTCTGCTTAAGAGAAACAGCATCTCTGATGGACAAGTTCTCTATCTCCTGCTCTTTTACAGGTCATGTCTTCAGAGGGAGCCTTTGCCAGAAAACCCAAGCACCATCCTGAACCTTTTGAATGTCTAAAGACTTGGCTACAGAATCTTTTGCTACCACTAGAGAGGCCCTCTGGATAACTCAGTTTGCTTTTCTGCTTTTTTTTCGGTGAAGTTTATAGAATTTCTGTTGACGGAAACCTCACTTTCTGCTCCATGAAACTGATATCTGGACCCATGTCATATAACATTTACTTTAGCCTCATATTCTGATGCAGTTCTGCCTTTTGTCATGCTCAGCTTTTACACGAGTCCCTACTATTTCCTTCTCTCACACAGTGTAGAAAAGCCTTTATATGAAGGAGCTGAATGAGCTCCTAGGGCAAGTAGTTCAGAAGCTTTACACAGCTATTATTATCCAATCAAGCCACATTTCCTATTCTCTGTAAATCTTCATCCACCTGTTTCCTCACGTGTTTGTTGCTTTTTAAATTTTCAACTCACCTTATGCAGCAATGTGAACCCATGAGATAAAGAGGGCAGAGGTCACGGGATGGACTCTCAAGCCATTGCTGAACAGATAGCAGCTGAACCAAAACTTAGATGCAGGAATTCCCCATTTCCAAGACTGATCCAGGTAAGGATGTTCCCACCCCATTCTCCTTTCCCAGCTTAGATCTTCTCTACCAGTACATGTGGTATGTTCTGATCAGACCTTCTCATTGCCAGGAGGGGCTTATTTTCAAATATAAAGAACTTGTATAAGCAGCCCCCACCCCCAGAAGGTAAGAAAACAAATTGATGTCCTAGCAGTCATGTTGTATTTTAGGACAAAAAGTAACCTCTGAGCTTTGTTTTCTTCACCTTATCCAGCATCACTGTTGGCTCTGAAACATTTTATAGTGAGCATGTGAAGATCCCAATGATCTAACTGAAAAAAAAAAATACAGATACAGTACTGTTGGGTGCACACCTGCCCCTACCTTTCTAACGCTGGTTCTTCCTAATGTTATTGTTTTCCTCCTTCCTGTCTAAACCATTTAAACTGAACTTTACATTCAACCTTGAAAATTAGTCCATTTGCAGGGTGCTGCAACTGACTGTTGGGGGACTTCATGTGATCCAGCTTAAAGAGAATTCTGTATCACATCCCTCCTCATTTCCCAATCGAAAATTGGAGCAGAAACTGACTGGACTGGTCACATACTTCTTTAGGGTGGAAAGAAGGTCACATCAGCACTAGAGCTTCAAATAGTCCAGAGATGTCGGGAAACAAATGTTTTCTTTCAATGATTTCAAAATCAGGCCTAAAATTCAGCATAATTTTTTTTCTGTCTTCTTGGAACAGCTTCTTGATATTTACTCATATTTATGACCTGCTTCTAATGTGTTGCACAAGAATTGGTTTTTAAAAGGTTTCTAAATGGGAAGATGTAGCACTTCATGAGTCATCCCGAATCTTGTTGCTCTTGGCCTTTAAATGTCTGCCCCACAGCCCTCCCCCAGTCTACTTGCGCTGGCACAGCATCACGTGAGGTTACTATCTTCAGCCTTAGAGATTGTTTGAGACCTGGAACAATGCTAATCAACTGGGTGGCTTACAGAAATGTATCCACAGACAGTTAAATAAAGGTGAATATTAATTTTCTTGCAGGGCAAACAATCTTTTTAGTCTTCAGCCTTCATTGCTGGTTTCAAAGGTGAGCAACTACACTCGGGTAATTCGTGGTCATAATTTGCACTATATGATATTTCCAGACCAAATTCTAAAATACTTTCTGTGGTGTTTCTTGCCTGAGAAGCATTACACATATTTTCTACTGATAGAAATCCCCTTTTGTTTCAGCAGCATTTATACTTAACTCTTCTAAATTCTGTTGTAGGTATGTCTTAGAGAGACATAATCGCTCTCTACAACTACTTGAAAGGGAGTCGTAGTGAGGTGGGAGTTAGTTTCATCTTTCCAGTAATGAATAAAGAAAGAGGAAATAGGCTCAAGTTGCACCAGGGAAGGTTTAGATTGGACATTAGGAAGAACTTTTTCACTGAGAGGGTTATTAAGCATTGGAATGGGCTACTGTCGAGTCACCGTCTCTGGAGATATTTAAAAGACACATAGATGAGGTGCTGAGGGACATGGTTTAGTGATGGCCTTGGCAATGTGAGGTTAGTGGCTCAACTTGATGATCTTAAAAGTCTTTTCCAAACATAATGATTCTATGATCTAAATTTCATAACATTGGACTAATACATTACTGAAAATGATAAACACATTCTAAATATAACTTACAGAGAAGTCAAGCAGTGTGTTTCAATATGGTCAAATTTATGCCCAAACTGGTCATAAATTTAATCTCACTGTAGCAGTTGGAAATATTTCATAGAATCATAGAATGGTAGCGATTGGAAGGGACCTTTAGAGATCATCTAGTCCAACCCCCCTGCAGAAGCAGGTTCACCTAGATCAGGTAGCATAGGAACATGTCCAGGCGGGTCTTGAAGACCTCCAAGGAAGGAGACTCCACAACCCCTCTGGGCAGCCTGTGCCACTGCTCCCTCACCTGAACAGTGAAATAGTTTATTCTTATATTTAAGTGGAACTTTTTGTGTTCCAGCTTCATCTCATTACCCTTTGTCCTGTTGCTAGATACTATAGAAAAAAGGGATGCCCCAACCTCCTGACACCCACTATCTCAATATTTGTAAATATTAATAAGATCTCCCCTTAGTCTCCTCTTTTCTAGACCAAATAGCCCCAGTTCCAGCAGCCTTTCCTTGTATGAAAGATGTTCCAATCTCCTGATCATCTTGGTGGCCCTGAGCTGGACTCTCTCCAGCACTTCCCTGTCCCTCATGAGCTGAGGAGCCCAGAACTGGACACAGGACTCCAGATGAGGCCTCACCAGGGCAGAGTAGAGGGGGAGAAGAACCTCCCTTGACCTGCTGGCCACACTCTTCTTGATGCATCCCAGGATGCCATTGGCCTTCTTGGCCACGAAGGCACATTGTAGATGATAATAAACTAAACATGAGCCAGCAATCTGCCCTTCCTTTCATTAGAAACAAAGATTTAGTGTACTAGAAACTTCCATTACTCATCCTAAAGCTTCATTTGAGAGTGAAAAAAGACAGTTACCTGCACACTGATGCTGCATCAACAATAACACAGACACCATCATTTTCACAAGGGTTGTTTAGGCAGAGTTCAGGACCCTCAGGCTTTTCAGTCAGGGTGACAGAGGCTGTTGTGGTGGTGGTGGTGGTGGTGGTGGTGGTGGTGGTGGTGGTGGTGGTGGTGGTGGTGGTGGTGGTGGTGGTGGTGGTGGCAGTACTGGGTGTACTCACAGTGGTGGGTGAAACACTTGGCTGAGTATTTAGTAGATGTGATATATCTGTATGATAAAAAACCCCAAAATAATGTCTTTATGTCACATTATTTTTCCTTTAAGTTCTAATAGTAAAAATAAAGAATCTGTTCACAAGTATAATAGATAAACAGTCTTTTTTACCTTTCAGAAGTACGATTTATTTTGGAAATGTCCTCTAGATTTTTTTTCAGAAACAGATAGTTCTATTCTAAATACTCTATTCAAAATCATTTGCACAGCATTAGCATAATTTTATACATCTTCACATGAGATAAAGGAATTATACCTATCCACAAATTTATTCAAATGTATAATTCAACTTTCGATACATTTCACATGCAAAGTACATAATGGGTATTTATGCTTACTAGTATACTAGTGACTCAGTAAGTATGTGACACTGACATTTTACTGTATTGTAAAGAATAGCTGTTTGCCTACCTTCCATTGTTAAAAGAATATAGACACTGTCTTCTTTAATAAAGTTGCGGCTTCTAAGTCTCTGATGAGTTAAAAATGCACTCGTTCCACTTCCTGGACCTCTCATGAATGTAGTTCCATTGGGAAAAGATGCCATGGATCCCACTTTGTCTGGTCTATCCCAGAAATAATTTGATGAAGAACCTGGAAAAAAAAAAAAGTCACTGAACTTGAGGGTGGGACTGACTTCATTCTTAATAAGGCCTCTTCTTTCTCAGAGAATCTCTGCTGGAAAGTAGTACTGAAGCCTCTCTCATAAACCAAAACAGAGCAGACAGCACAGGAAAAATGTCAACCACCTCTGGAGGACCTGGTGTGGTGCATCTTTCATTTACAGGGAGGACATTTAGCTTTGGTTTCACATAGAGACTATCATAGAAAAATGCACGGGTTTTTTCTGCCTGCTTTACTTCCTTTACTGATGTTACTATCTGAAAGCTCAGGAAACTAATTCAGTGCAGGAGGTGGTTTCTTTTGGTAAACCTCTTATATCAATGCAGGAAGTAATTTTGGCTTAAAACCAACCTTTATCCAATGACAAATATGTGTGTTTTCTTTAATATCTCTCTTTGTAGACTTTCCTACATTTTCTGAGAATTGCATCTTTACCTCAGCTGCCTCCTTCCCAAGCTATTCCAAGGACAATTGCTCCTTATCTTCTCATACCTTGAATGACTCCAGACTGTGCAATATGAATCAGTACTTTGTCCATATGGAGATTTGTGCTGACACCACTGTACCTTTTACAGGGAGGGTGGAGATTGGCTTAATAGATGCATTTTTATCTGGTATGAACTGTGTGCATTGTTAATTCAGTGTTTTGCTTTCCAAGAGCCTTCTGGAAAACTTCCATTCTCATTAAAGCAAGTATAAATGCACCTTCACAGAACACAATTAATAAATTTTAGGAGTGGATTGTCCACCTGTTCCTTATGAAAATCAACTTTGAAATCCAGGGTCTCAGCTTAATCTACTTGTGTGTTCAATTTGCTATTGTCTGTGGATCACTTATATTGTTGCTGCAAACAAATGAGACATTCCAGAAGCTAACAAATTTGCACTGATTTATACAATTATAAAATCTGACTCCTTATCTTTTGGCTGTATTTTAAACATACCAGATAGCAATGTCCGATTTCAACTAACCTGATAATTCCAGAGGGTCTGTTGTTACACTTCTTTGATTTGACATTCGTTGACGAATATCAGGATGCTGGTCAAGCAGAATCATGGTACCTTGTTGCCATGCACAGGGCCATTGCAACTGATCATCATTTGCTCCAGAAATCAAGTATAAGTACATCGCTAAATTGAATGGGTTATCAGCGGTACCATTTACATACAAGCTGACCTGGAAAGCATATCCTGTGCTAGAGTAAAAAGGTGGGCTATATATTTGTCCTTCTGTCCCTGCTGGACTTGTGTTGAGGAGATGTGTGAAATTTCTGATATGCCAGACGTGGTGAGGACACTGAGTTTCTGACAAGTTGATGTCATCAATAGAGAGGCCTCCGTTTGATAAGCCACTTCCTCTCACGCCTTGAAATACAACCCGGAATTTACTTGTGACACCCAAAGAAACATGATGGAGCTGCCAGTAACTTTCAGGTGAACCTGAAAAACAAAGGTAGGGATTTCTGAGTAAACAGCACAGTCAAACACTGCACAGATCTAGAGACCCTATACCAACACTGCATAAGAATGTCTCAACTGCACTGACACTGACACGATAGAATACTTATCCTACAGATGTCACTTTTTCATTGCAAAATCATAGTTTCTCAAATTAATTTTTCAACATATTTAATGAGCATAACAGCTCTTCAGTTTGAGTGAAAACAGAGTTAATAGTTTTTAAGACTGCTTCTTTCTTTTATAGTTTAAAAAAACCATTGCATTAAATTAGTCCAAATGTTGTGATAATTAAATGCACAAAGATGGCTGTCACCTGTATTATTAAAAAGAAAAAAAAAATCAGAACAAGACATATTCACATAACTGAATAACATGTCTCAAGAACAACAAAAAAAGCTACAGATTATTCTGGGAGCCTAGAACCACAAGCTTGGTTCATTCAGTTGTTTTTGTGTATTTAAATAGTTTGTCAGAGGTTTGCCTAAGCAGAAGCACTATTCACCTGCCAAATTATTAATGGTACTAAGTTCAAGTTAAAGCCAGTCATTTGCAAAATCTACTTCATGCGATAAGACTTCATGGTGAGTCTAGTGCTGCATCTAATAGTGCCCACACCAGCAAATTCCACTGAACTCCAAGAGCAGCATATTCAAAGAAACACTTCTGCCTGGGGACTTTGTAAGGCAGGTGAAGGTAAGACATCCTTAGTTAATAGCATGTGCAGCAAAACATTTTCTTTTGTTGTCTGTTTATGTTCACCTGCACAAAAGACCAGACTTTCAGTTGCATTTATGGAATAAACAGTGCCAGTCCCAGGTACAGAATTCATGCTTCACTTTCCTAACAATTCTAAACACAGCACAATGGATCTCAGACACGAGTCTTCTCACCATTTTTTGTTACCATTGTAATCAGGAGGGAAAAAAAATAAACATAAAAACAAGAACAAAAACATGCCACTGTTTTCCATTAAATTGCCTTCTGCATACACTAAAGTTTTTTTCAGCTGCACAGATTCTAAGCAAGACTGGGATTTCTGGCTCATGTTCAATGAGCAGATCAGCTACTGTGCTGTAAAATGTCCTACCCTGCAGCCTCCCCTGCTCCCAGCTGAAGACAGCCACAGACCAGCGGAAAGGGTTCAGGGCTTGTCCCTCAGCCTCTCAAGCATGGTCATTCAGTGCAAACCTCTGAGCAGCACAGCTAGGATGTCAGAACTTGGCTGGAAAGTACTGTAGCACCACTGTTTCTTCCAGTTTGTTGACTGCATTGATGAGGGCAAGAGAAGTGAAACAGCTTGGGGGAACTAAGGATCCTAAACCATTCCTGAAAGTTTTACCAGAAATGGGCAATCCCATTTGGACACACATATGAAATCAGACACTTAAAAGGAGCTTGAGAAAGCAGGAATGGGAAATGGAACCTAATATACAATGAAAGAGTATTTGTGAAGAAGGCTGAAGTGGGGAGAAGTTGTTTTCAAAGTAGGGTTCAAAAGACTCTGAAGAGCCCAAATTGATCTGTAATCTACATCTGCCTCAGCAGCCCTGGCAGTTATATTCAGGATTCCTAATGGTACAAAGCAGTGATGAAAGCATCAAGGTGAAGAAAAAAGTGGAAAAAAAAGAAAAAGAGCAGCTGAGACTAAAGGGACAAAAAGAGGCAGAAGAATGGATCTGATACCTGTTTAGTAAAAGAACTTGCTCAGATCCTTATGTAACCAGAAGATTGAACTAGTTGTAGATCAAGAAATAGTTCAATATTTGAGAAAGTAATTTAATCAGAAGGTGACTTTAGCTTAAACAGCTCTCGTCCATTAACCAACCTCCACTGCTCATCCTGTAGGCCATAGGCTCCTAAAACCCCAGCTTAATTTTCTTCAAACTATAACTCACATCATGATCCGTTGCCGATATATTTCAGTCCATTCGTTTCAAAACTTGTTTAAAAAGTAAGTTAAAATTTATTTATCTTTTTTTAAGCCAGGATGTTAGGATTCCAGGGCACTTACACTTTCAATTTTTGTATTATTACTTTCTTACCCATTGTAATTTACTCTAATGACCAACTTCATCTGTTGCTATTGATACCAGCAATTCTAGAACAGTTAAAACGACTGCTCATAGAATTGTATCTATTTTGGTGAGAAAACTATCTTGAAAGTGCAAGAGTTTGTAATCTGTGGTAACTGATTGTATTATAGGAAAATGGCTGACTGAGAATCCAGAGGATCCATCAAGTCTAATTTCAACAGCAGAGAATCAATTACATAGTTAGAGAAGGAGCCATGCAATAACACTAGGAGATGAGCCATTTTGCTACAATATTTTCCCCCAGTACTTTGAAAAGGATATTGAGTATAGATTAAACCAAAATGCAGTTTATTCCATACCTTTTATCTCTTCAATGAGTCTCAAAGTACCATTTGGTTGGTCTGAAGTATATTCCCTGACCCAGACATACAGCCGGTCGCTTTCATGTCCACTGTTATAGAAATAGAATTGTAAGCACTGAAAGCCTCTTTTGGGGTACAGAATTCGGCTCTCCAGGACAGCTGTGTTTCCCTCTTCTCCAGCACTGGTGTTGAAATGCATGAAGTAGCCAGAATCTGTCAAAAGTCAATGAGAAATGGATGGTAAAGGAGAGAGAAAACAAAACTCTCCTGGCATGCTAGAATTCTTTACACTGTAGTGTAATACTGCTACAAGATGTGGTCAGTCAGGGCAAGGTAGATCCCATGTAAATCCTCAGAGTGAGGACTGTTACTTGTTCACATTCTCCAGAGTCAGAACTGTTCTCCTTGCAACCTTTTTCCTCATTTGCCTGTCTCTAGCATTTTGTCCTCAAAAGCATAGGCTTTTACTCTTTATGTAGTGCCAGTATCTCACAGGTGACTGTTTTTAAAGGACTGGTTTAAGCTTCTGAACTCATTAAGTTTTCCCTGACAAGTTCAGAAACAACTGGCTATATTCTCAATTAATTGCTCACCTGAGCCCTGATGACACACATAATTTCTAAATCCCAGTTCTTTCCAAAGACTTAATGAGCAGTTATTCATAAAAGCAGCAGTCTTCCTGGCATGCCTGTACCACAGGTTAGAATATTTTATCTAGTTCTCATGTCAAGATGAGATCAAAAGATCAAAAGAGATAGGACATTCAATCTTCTCAAATAATCAGGAAATCAAATGTATCATGTGATGTCCCTAAGCATGTAGATTTATGTTGCTTAGTTAAAAAATAAACAGCAATTTGCCATCAAATAAACAGAGTGCAAGGCCAAGACCGAAGACAATTCACATGCCTCTGCGTGTGAGAAACATATCTCCCAGGGAGATAAGAAGAGTATTTTCACATACCTTCACATTCTCCCATAACAGTGTGATCAGTGTTTGGCCCAGCAGGAACCTTAGACAAGCGCTGCCAATCACTGTTATCATCTGAACTTTGAATCATGCCACATATATTCTCAAGTTCAAAACTGCAGGTGTCCATGAAACTTAGGGAGGAAGCTAGAATATTTAAAAAAAAAAAAAGTAGTGAACCTCCATTAAACAACATACATTTTAGTTCTGAAGTCCAAAGCCAAGAGCAGAAAAGACTAAATGCAAATGCTAAATAATCAGTGACTTCAAATACTATAAACATTCACAGGTATCATGTTCAGGAACTCAAAGCATTTGGTGATAAGCACTGACATTAATAAGTTGCCAGGTCCACTTAGGCACTTAGCAAGAGTGTCTCAGCTAATTATTGTACCACATCTTTTATTTACAAAAGAAACACTAACACCAGCCCCAACCCACCAACCTTCAAACAGTCAAAAAATCCGAAGACTTCCCATTCATTTATCTGCTTTCTTTGGGCCAGCCCACATATGGCCCTGGATTTTGATAAAAGTTCACTAAGTACCAGCTGGAGTGCTTATTTTGAAATATAGTAGAGCACAAGTTTGCTGCAATAAGCAAATCTTGATTTTCAAAGTGCTGAATGGAAACAAACATTTGACAAAGATACATTTGGGACCAGTGGATATCTCATCTTACACAATTTTTTAAGGTGTCTTGCATATAATGAGTGAAAAATCGAGTGAAGGAAGACCATGCAGCTGAATAGGAAAGGGAAAATACTGTATTAAATGCTTCCTCTGTCTAAAGTAATCACTGTATGGGTGAGGAAAGATGCGGTCCAGGTTTATCGCTGTTCTTAGTTTTGTTTCTTATTGTACCATCTCTGAGCTCTGTCTAACGCTGGCCATGTTTTAAAAACATCTAAGTTAACAAAATGTCATCCAAAACTATGTATAAAATATTGTGGTAAGTTTAAAGGTTTCATTGGACCACAAAAGGGACTTTGAGTACCACAAAAATCAACCTCAATGCCTCACCAAATGCTTCACTTAGCTGTAGCTCAGAGAAGCACATGAGTATGAACTGCTGCCAAATCACTTTTACTTTTGAGATATTTTTAGTGTCCTTATAGAAAGCTAACAACCCTCTAGAGGTTGCAACTCTATCAGAACCACTGTGTGACTGATACCTTTTAAGATACAGCTTTAGTATGATGTTCTGAAAAACAAGATTTTCACAGCAAATGTTATATGGACTGCTGGAAAAAGAAAAAAACCCAAACATCTAGGGTGTCAGCAAGAAGGTAAGAAAAAATGAGGGACTGTTAGATGAAAGAACTCTTTGAAAACTTTCTCAAAGAAAGAAATCTGAAATAATGTCTTTTGAATATCTTTCTTATGAGGAAAGGCTGCAGGACCTAGGGCTGTTCAGCCTAGAAAAGAGAGGACTGAAGGGGAATTTCACCAACACTTACAAATACCTAAAGGCTGTATGTCAAGAGGATGGGACAACACTTTTTTCTGTAGTCTCCTGTGACAGGAGAAGGGGTAATGGACACAAAAAAGTTCCACTTAAACATAATGAAAAACTTCTTTCCTCTGTGTGTGAGGGAGCCCTGGCTCAGGCTACCCAGGGATGGTGTGGAGTCTCCTTCTCTGGAGTTTTCCCAAACCCACCTGGACACGTTCCTGTGTGACCTGATCTGAGTGGACCTGCATTAGCAGAGAGGTTCGACTACATGGTCTCTAGAGGTCCTTTCCAACCCTGCTACCATTCTAAGGTTCTATGATCTTATGAAATCAAAATACAAAATAAAATATTAAATCAGTTTGCCCAAACAGGAAAGAAATAACCTAACTACTTTAATTAGGAAGTGCTGGCTGGCATGGAGTGGTGACCCGAATGACAAGAAGAAAAAATAGCAGCAGGACAAAACAGTTTATGATGTATTTCTTAGATTAATGAAAGGAGGCACTGCTTGAGGCAAGTTTTGAACTCTATCTGCACCAAAAGCCACATACTTTCTTGGTATGCAGTAAAAGTCTGGACTTGGAAGAAAGTACATAGGGGTTGAGTGCTGTATCCCCACTTCCGGTGGCTGAGGGAAACCTCATGGTGCATTCTGTTAGGCCGCACGCTAGAAGGAGGAAGCAGACGGAAATCTACTGTTACCGTATGGCCTGAAAGACAGACCTGAAGAAGAGATCAGGACAGCACTAAAGTGTCACTCAGGATTTCTTATGCTGTGGGTTAGATTTTTTCAGTTTAAGAAGCAAGCTTAATTGTTAATGCAATTTCTTAACCATGCAGGCATTGAACGGAAAACCATCTGAAACTGAAATCCTCTTCAGCAACCAAAGTAACCTTTGGATTCCTCTGAGAGGATATCTCCCATCCAAACCATGCTTGGTGTTCTCAGTGTTCCCCCGACCTGAAAGGATCAGTCTAGCAGCTGGGTAGGCAAAGGCTAAGACCTGTGAATGTCTCAATTACAGACTTATATTCCAGTTTTGTAATAGAATTACTTATATTTCTCTGCCTCTTACTTTCAATTCAACTTTCTAAAATAAATCCCAGGTGAGGAAAGTAACTCTTCTGATCACTTTTGAAAGAGACTGAGTCTGAAGTTAAAAAAAAAAAAAGTCAAAAAGCTCACATTTTCTGCCTAAGAGTATCTGTACCCTATTTACACACACACTATTGTGACAGATTGCACAAGAGCATGGCAGGTACGATAGCCACAGTAAAGATACTCATTTCTGTACAGTGTCTGAGCAACAGCTGTGGAATAATGTGGGGTGGGGTGAAAGCAAAAAGCTTTGTGCAGAAGCTCACAGCTGCCCAAGGGATGAACAAAAATCAGCTGACGAGTAAAGCTGGTTTTTAACTAAAGGTCAGATAAAATTGCACAGAAAACTCTGCTAAGCAGCAGCGTTACTGTAGGAAGGCTATGTTATTTCTAGCTGTACAATTATTTCTGGTGGTTTAACACAATTCACTTCTCCCAATATGTTAGCATCTCTCTCACTTGCGCGTGGATGAGTCCAGCGTGTCTCTATCATCCCTCATTTCTTTCAAATGCCAGAAGCAAAAAACTTAAACACAGAAACTTACAGCAGTTGTAGAGACGGTTCAGTTTCTGCAGATCATAATCACTGAAATCCATTCGCTGCCCTATAACATCCATGAAGTCTGGTATCTTAGTGACGATGGTGGGTTCAGTTCCGTTCCTGAATGCAGTTTGGCTATAGTGCAACACAGAAGTATAGTCATAGGGAACATTCAAGGAGTCCGATGTTTTATCATCATACTTTTCAAAATTATGCTCTCTACCTAAATGGGAAAAATAAAATGAAAGATAGTTGACTAAGAGGACTAACTTTTGATTTAAAGACTTAAAGTGACAGAGAGCCCTTCAGATTCCCAAGTATTTTTTTCTAGTTGTTTACTTGTACGTACTCTGTAAAACTGTTATTTCTACTCTAGAGTCATTTACTTTCTTCTTTCAGCCACTGAAACATAACAGGATGACTTCTGTTGGATGAAGGAAAGCTTTTTGCTATCAAAAATCTTTTTTCCCTGTGAAACTACCTATAAACTTTGGTGGGCTTGTGAAACCCAGAAGTAGAGATACTGTTTCAATACTGGGATTAATGTAATTTGCAACAGTAATGCCTCTCTTTTTATAATCTGTATTCTCTGATGTTTCTGGTCATTTGAGCTTGCAATAAACATTAGACTTGTCATCAGATTAGCTTCTAGAATTTATGGATATTTTCTGGAGTTCAAGCAAAAACTATTACTAACTACCCAAAGAAAGGTAAAATTTTAATTGGTTTTTAATTAGTCAAAATATAGTAACTATATTCTAGTCAGTGTAAAAAAGCTGCAGCAGTTTCAGATCATAGAATCATAGAATGATATGGCTAACAATAGGGCAACTTGTCATTAAGGAGTCAGCAAAATATAATGAACACTGAATGACAGAGTCTAAGTCATTTTCTGTAATACATACTCGCGTATATGCACCTGGATATTGATTACGTCTAAATAAGAATGCATTAGATTTAATCATTATCTGGTTTTCCTGTCTTCTACATGTAGCTGAGTTAGGAAAGCATCGAGTCTGTGTCTATAACTTTGTTTTTTAACTGCTTGAAAGTCACAGAGGACAACAGCAAGCTGCAGAGCCAGAGATCGAGCAGTCCTGAGGAACCCTATGCCAGTGTTCAGGCTTGTGCCAAACACACCAGCACTTACATTCAGAAGCTGCCTCACTAAAGCAGCCACAGTATGATGCAGACCCTAGAAGGGGTCTTTCCTGCCTGCACACCCTCTCTGCACTCTCTGCTGTCTCAGCTCTGCTGACTGTGGCAGGTACAGTGTCCAAGGAGAAACAGGACAACTAGTGTTTTCACTGGAGATTTTCTACTGGCTTTTGAAGCTCAGGGTTTTTCAGGGTGGGATTTTTTTTTCCAATTACTTTTCCTTTGTTACAAGCTCCCAGAGTTAAAGTTTTTAGAGTATTCATTTAAATCAATTATTCTCTCTGCTGCTCTGCTGTACATGTAGCATAACAAGACTCAGATCTCAAGTTAGAAACTAGTGATGGGAACTGCTTTAGCACAAGGAATAACCACAAGAACAACCAACAAAGCTTTATGTCCCAAATAGTTGTTGCCTGGATATTGAATTTATTGATATACTGTCTTTGAATAAGTCCAAGTTAGAGAATACTCAAAAGATGTCAGGAAGGGACGTTCCACAGCTAACCCCCCTAACACCAAAGCTTGAAAGGAAAAGCAGGGGAGTGACCAACCAGCCTGAATCCTGTCCCAGATGATGGACACGTAGTCATCCCTGTCAGACCGTGACTGCTCATGCCAGAACCCCAGGGCATGCAGGAACTCGTGCTGGATTGTCCCGATCCTGTCACAGTTGGCTCCGATGGAGAGCTGCTGCAATCCCATTTGACGGTTTCCAACTGATGACCAGCAACTAGCATTGAAATAAAATGAGAGGGCACTGTGAGATACACACCATCCCCATGCCACATGAACTCTGGAATCAGTGTGCTCAAGAGGTATATTTTTTAACTTGAGCACTGAAGCTACATTTTGCTGCAGAGAGCACTTTTTCATTGATCCATTCCTTACTGGATCCTTTCTTCTCACAATGAGCTCTGTTTCTATGAACAAGCAGTTCCTTTGCCCTAGCTCTACTGTTTCTAATGGGTTTTCTTTATCAGAAAAACTTCGACCTATATGTGACAGAGAAAACTGATAAGGATTTCATTGGTACTCTGGTAAATATCAAAGACTGCAGACACGTGGTTTAGAGCAATTAAGTTACTGCAAATTAACATTTTTTGTAGCTGAATGATGGTATGTGACTGCGAGTGCACTTTGAGCCTGTCCCTGTCACAAGGGGAACCAGATTCATGCACGTTCTCGCCTCTGCCATTGCAACTGCTTCTCTCTTTATTGTTTTGGCTGTTTGCTTTGTGAGGGGCTGTGTCTGTCAGGTAAGGTACCTTCCTTGTGCAGCTGTGTTTACCTTCTGAAAGGTTGCTGGATTTGACAGTGCTTTTCATAAGCTCTTTGCTTTGTAGCTGCTTGTGAGCTGCTGCACCACAGCACTGGCTGCTGACATGCTCACATGAAGGAGCAAAACCATAGCTGTGCTGGAAATTTTTATTAAAGGATTAAAAAAATTCAGTGAGCTATCTGCACAAAACAATAAAATGGCACCCCATGTCCACAAACTAGCAAGCAGACAGAGCTACATTCAAACTGTTATTTTATGCAACGAATAAATCAACACTTACCCAACGAAGGCCATAAAATTAATTGAGCACAAAATATGCCACCAGATTTGCAGTCCTATCATCCCAGAAATTTAAAAACACAAGCACACTATGTACTTTTGAACCCTATAACATATTAGTGCAACATAGGGCTGTTTAGTCTGGATAAGAGGAGATTGCAGGGGGAATCTCATTAATATTTACAAGTATATAAATGGTGGGTGTCAGGAGGTTGAGGCATCCCTTTTTTCTATTGTATCTAGCAACAGGACAAGGGGGAATGGGATGAAGCTGGAAAAGTTCCATTTACACATAAGGAAAAACTGTTTCACTGTAAGAGTGAGGTAACGCAGGAACAGGCTGTCCAGGGAGGTTGTAGAGTCTCCTTCTCTGGAGGTTTTCAAAACTCACCTGGATCCGTTCCTGTGCGACCTGATCTAGGTGACCCTGCTTCAGCAGGAGGGTTAGACTAGATCTCTAAAGGTCCCTTCCAACCCCTGCCATTCTGTGTGATTCTGTGTACATATTCCCTAGTATTTCTCTTTCCACAAAGCAGCACAGGCCTTGGTTATTGATTACTCATTAAAACCACAGCATGAGATCAGGGACAAAGCACACGTGCCACCCATAACTTCACAGCCTTCCCTTGCACAAGGTCTCATATTGATTATGAAACTTTTTCTTGCATTGTGCGAAAGTCTAAGAAGTATATCACAATTCTGGATCCACCTCATACCAAAGCAGCTGCCTCTGGCTTCACAACTGCAGCCTAGTGCGCACTGCAGGCTACAGGCACATCCAATACACTTGGAAAAATGAGCATCCGAGCACCAGAAGATGCAGATTCCCCTTGCCTTTGGACTGCCACATGCCTACAACACTATCATTCCATAGCCACAGAGCAAGCAAAGTATGTGTTGTTAAGCACTGAAAATGAAACCAGGCAAGTGGGACAGGGCACTCCAGAGCAATGGGCACCTAGAATCCCATGTTAGCAGTATCTTCAGGAAAGGAGAGAATGAGGGGAAAGTCTCAGCTTCTCCAAGTGTGTGAGTGCTGTATCTCCTCTGATTCAATGCTTTCTGCTTTGCCAGTTGCTCTGTTGGAGGCTAGTAGGTGCTCTAACTAATCCCATCAGCCTTCTTTCTGGAAGATGGGCTGTAGATACATGTTATGAGTAGTGATGATGCCACTTACTTCAGACTCGTCTTTGCACTAATGTCCTGCTAGTAAATAACTTCCTATAGGATCACAGACCACCAGTGCCAGCACACAGACAGTTTGACTTACCAGCACAAAGTTAATTTGCCAGAGATCTACCTTGATCTCTTTGCTATGTGCCACAGTGGTAAAGAGCTGAAGTGACTTCCCAAGAGAACTCCATGAAAACCTGGTTGTCCACATGGAAATACTAGAGATGCTGTTGATCCTTCCTGGTCTGCTAATTGTTTGACTTTACCACATCATGTTAGTTTTGCTGCCGAATGAGTCCTGATCTTCATGAGAAGAGTAGGGAGAAATGGTACATCTATTGCAAGTTCCTAGACTGTTTTCTGAGCTTTGGAGGTGCTCGCCACATCTGATGCTCCTACATTTCTGTAACTGACAACCATTCCTCATGTATTTTGCTCAGCACATGGGCTGGATTCAAGAAAAGGTCTTTAAATAGATCCATTCTAACCTCTGCTACAGATGTCTAGCAAGGTAAAAGGCTATGTGCTAGAAAACCTTACCTATACCTCTACTCAGTGTTATAAATACCTGTTAACATAATACAAACAGTAGGCAAGGCCTGGTGAGTGGTAGACAAAGAATGTGGATAGGGACAGGACTCTTTGCATACAGGTTGATGACACTGTGTCTGCATCAGAGACTACAAACATATTCTTACACAGGGCAGTCGACAACAAAATGGCAGCTGGCTTCTTTTGTGGCTGACTTCATTTGAATTCAAGAGGATAGTCCAGATAAAGAACTCATGGCCTACAACAAAGCCTTCTGACACAAAGTTCCTCAATCTTCCTCTGTCTGTTTGATAGATGCAAGCCAATATTGGGAAGGCAAATATGACTTATCAACTTTCTCTTGGTGCACTAAAAGTATTAGTTTGGTTACTGTTTCCAGAAACTGCACTGTAACCATTGTAACCTCTGTAACCACTGCAACCTCTGCTCTTTAGTCTGCAGTCAGAAGAGCCCTAGCTGGTTTAAAAAACAATAATAAATAGGAACATCAGAAGGGAAACAGGTAGTTTTACTCACATTTCACCTTGTTCTATCAGAAGAGAAGAATGGAATGAAATGAAAGGCAGATAACACAGGGCTAGACCTGATAATTTCCTTCTACAATCCAAAACTAGCTCACCAAAACCAGACAGCCATTTTCAGGAAACTGTACTGTTTAGCTCCAAACTTTTAAAAATTGCTGCTGAGCATTAATTGTTTTATGGATGTGTCAGTTCAGATCACAGTAACATTTCAGGTCAAGTAACACACCAGACAGTGAGAGCAAGATATGTTATCCAAATAGAGTGACTTATTGTCTTCATCACCATGACTCATTTATTTTTAATAGACATAAAAATGAAACATTGTGCAGAGGCCTCTTACTTGCCATAGGCTAAATATTATGTTTCTTTTTCAAGTACAATTATTAGCAAACTGAATGCATACTTCATGTGACAAAGGACTAAAAAAATTAGCTACATGAGTTTTCCATTTGGCTTAAAAACCCAGAGTCATTAGCACAGGAAAAGGCACTGCTCCCCAAGTCCTCAATTATACATCTTTTCGGGTTGAGTTTCAATTTCACGCTTACAGCATGAAAAGCAGAAAATATAAAGAGCCAGAAACCAAAGAAATTTTGAAACAATTATCTGCTACAAATATCTCAGAACAAGCCAAAGGGAAAGCAAATTATTTTTATAACCATAATTTTTTAAATGAATGCAATTCTTTTATCAGTAAATGATTTTCTGGGAAAAAAAAAATGTTATTCAAGCTCTCCCTACTCTCCTTTTAGAAAAGAGAAATGATTCAACATAGAGTGAAGAATATGTTTGTTCTTGTTGCACTGTTTTGACAGAGACTGTCTTAGAAAATGAAGCAACTGGGGCAATTTTGACTACTTTACTGGAGTCTTATTTTGTAAAATCTAAGGTGGAATAGCATAACTATTCATCAAAGACCCAATTAAAGTGAAACCTCTGTAAAATGTCTCAGTGTTATGCAGCATTTAAAAATAACACTGTTATAGCTGAATGCTGGCATGACAGTGCTCAAATACAGTTCCATTTGTTATAGTCAAGCAAACTTCTTATCCCACAGTTGGAACTATCATATGTCTGCTGGGGTTTCTGTTTTTCCAAAAACTAAAGTGATACTCTCTATATATAAAGATCACTCAAGAAATGATTTGGTTTGTTTCTGGTATCTTTTACCATGCCTAGAAAACTACCTCTTGAAGAACTTGACCTCCTCATATTTGAAATAAGTATCAGCAAGAAATTGTTCATTACTACCAAAGTAATACCTGTTTTGTAAACTACTACAAATTTCAGTTTAAAAAGAAAAGACTGGAAAAGTGGACATAACAAACCCACAAAATTATAATCAGATATGTGAGTTTTAGAGTGAATGCTGTCCATGAAAATAGCCTGAAGCCAAACAAAATGAAAGTTATTTTACATTACTCCTCTTACCCACTTCCTTTGAACACAGATATGTAGTTCTTCTCCCCTTCCCAAGGTTTGAAGTCGATACAGGTTTTCAGTCGATACCGTTCAAATGCCTTGAGGATGAGTCCCTTAGCATTCATTTCTGCAACGCAAACAGTGTTCTTGTCAATACTGAGCCAATAGGTTTGTATGGAGCAAGTCCTAAGGGTGGGTCTTGCTCCAGCAATCTTTGATCAAAACAAGTAGGCTTTTACCTGGATTAAGACTAAATGAGGCTGCTGTAACATTGTATCTTACTCTTGTTTTGTTTCTGTGTATTTTTTCTCTGGTATTTATGCATCAAACAGTGCCCTGTTTTAATTTCTGCTTAGTAGAGTTCCACAACTCAGAAATACGCTTTTTAAACTAAATTGATCTGCTGGGCCATAGCAATGGCAGGACAAGAACCACCCAAGAAAGGAGACAGGAGTCAGCACTAAGATGATATGCCCTGCTTGTGCCTAACCAGGAACAGTCCTGCTGTGGAAAATGGTCTGCTTTAGACTTACAGGAGGGAAGGATGCCACGGTATCTTTATTAACCTATATTTACTATTTCAATCAACAGAACATACAGACATTGTCAAGGCCAAATACTGTACCCAGGCTATCATCAAGGACATAGGGGATAACATGAGGCCACCGATACTCGTCACCAATGATGGAATTTCGTTCCTGCATATGAGAAAGAAGATAAGCATGCAGTCCTCAGCAAAAAGTGAATTAGGATCATGGACTACAATAGTGTTAGTGCAAAGCGTGTCTCCTACAAGTCCATGTAAGACGTATAAGAAATCAAAGAGCTCAAGAACTTTGGAAGATCAGTTGGAGGACTAAGGCTTGAGTTTGAAATCCCTTCACTCCCTTCTACCAGTGTCTGCAACATTTCCTCCATAGAAATTGCCTCAGATTTTGATGCATGGTTGAGGACAGCTTCAGCTCCCGTGGGAAGAATTAAGATCTAAAATCCTAAAAACTGTACAGAGATTAATACTTTTGTGATTTTTCATAATGCAAAGGTTTGTTCCAGTGCCCTTAGCCAGTGCTGTTCTTGCTTCCACTGATGTGCTCAGGGTAAAGCGGTTCACCAAAAGGAAGAGTAAAAATACCATTGATTTTCAGGGGTACAAGACACTTTGGGGGTTTCTACTAGGTATTTTTGAGATGTAACTGTGTCTTTCTTTTTCTTATTTCATTGATCAGATAGGGATACTGGACAGATGCTTTAAAAAAGTGGTATTTTGGATCTATTTTTTCTTTTAGTTTTAGTGAATCTGCTTACATGATGAAGATTTTGCAGTTCTGGTCTGTAAATTTAACTGGCTCATAAGAAATATTGTATAGATAAATTAAGAATCTTTTAGATAAACCTGTCCATACAATGATCAGTGCTGCTGAATCTCTGAAAAATTCAAATATAAAAAATACAGTAAAATAAACAACAAGCTAATAATATTGATCTAATGGCTAAATTGACCTTATTCTGGATTATGTTTCTACAAATGCACCTGACTCCTTCATCATGTATGACATTTTGTTGAAATCCATTCCCAAACATTTTCAGTTTACTGTTACATAAACAGCATTTATTGTTAGTAGAAGGATGCATCAATCATTTCCATGCCAGAGATACTTTACATTACATAAGTCAGTGACACATTTCTGGTTTTATATTTTATAGTTGAACTCACCCCATAAAGTTTGATGTCTCCCTCAAAAAGGTCCAATCCTAAAGCTAAAGAGGAGATTAACTTTCAGTTAATCTGTGACTGTCACAAAGAAAATTCCCCCAAAAAATTAAAAGAGAAACTGAATTTTTAAAAACCTTCATTGATGTCAAAGATGTCTTGATCCATTCCTCCATCTACATCTATTTCTGAAAAATAAAAAGACAAGTGAGGTAGGACATTAGCCCTTGCTGTTATCTTTATGAAGTGTGAAAATTAATGCAATAACAGTAACAGTAATTATAAATCTGCGTCTGTCCTAGCAATGTTTATGAGCAGCTGGTTTTGTTGATTGCCTCCCATGCATACAAATAGATCTCTAAACAGAACTCACCAGTTGTCTCAGGAACAGGCTGGGAAGGAGGAAGAAAAAAAGATATTATTAGAAAGGCACATAATAAAATGCAGCTCACGTTACTCTCTCAACAGTATTACAGATGCCATTTAAGCTCAACCAACAGCACTGAGTGCATGTCTTTGTATTGGATTGACCGGGCCCACTGCCTCCTCATTTGACTGGAAATGTTTATTTGCTTATACATCAGGTTTGTGTCCTCCCCGCTTCAGGCTCCCCAACATATCAGTCACCTAGTATCACTTCTGCCACTATAATTCTCTTATAACTCAGGCAGTGCTGATTGGTCCTTCACAAGTTAAAAAAAAAGACCCTATAATTTCTATGAAATCAAGTATTGCCACTAGTCAGGAGCTACACAGAACATATGGAAGTTATGCTTAAATTCCATTGTAAAGCTGAACTGAATGAGTGGCATAGCATGACACAGAAAGTCTTTGAAGGACTAGGTAGAGTACAGGTCCCTCCATCCCAGTTCAATGCCTTAGCTGGACTGCATTCACCCCAACAATTCCAACTCAAGGACTCTTTGGGCAACACGTAAAATCCACAGACCATAAAGAAACATAATGAGATATATATAGCACACTTATCTTTGCCATAATATGCCTGTAGAAGAGAATCTATATTATTTTCATAGAAACATAGAAAGGTAGGGGTTGGAAGGGACCTTTACAGACCATCTAGCCCAACCCTCCTGTCAAAGCAGGTCCAGATCAGGTCACATAGGAATGTGGCCAGGCAGGTTTTGAAGACCTCCAGAGAAGGAGACTCCACACCGTCCCTGGGCAGCCTGTGCCAGGGCTCCCCTCACTCACCCTCACAGTAAAATAGTTTTTCCTTGTGTTTAAGTGGAATTTTTTTGTGTTTCAGCTTCTTTCCATTACTCCTTGCTCTGTCACTAGATACAACAGAAAAAAAAAGGATATCCCAACCTCCTGACATCCACCATTTAGATATTTGTAAATATTAATGAGATCCCCCTGCAGTCTCGCCTAGACTAAATTTATTGGACTAGACATTTCACTTTGAACTGGCTTGGACATACTTGCCATAATGCTACACAACTATTTCTCACACAGCAAGTAAAATCAAAGTCTTGTATTCATACTTTTCAAAAGTTCACAAATTGAAGGTAAAAAAATCCTTAAATTCTAAACTCTGACACTATATGCTACAGATACAGCAAATTATAACAGCAATTGTGCAAAACAGGGTGTGATTTTTATTATAGTTCCTTCCTGACTGTTTTCCTTTTTCCGTATAAATAATTTGTTACCTTTCATACATGCAGTTTTGCACGTGTGATAAGGACCTGCAACTTACATTAGAAGCAACGAACAAGATCAGCATGTTGAACAACAGCAAAAACCAAATCCATGAAGTTGGGTATTACTTGTGATAATTTCTATCGTCTTTATGATGGATAAGAAAATAGTACAGCCAGAATATTCAAGAGAGACTCAAACACACGTGTTCTTCTAGACCTGGCCTTTAGCACATAATGATGGAAACAATTTTGATGGCAAACATAACTAAGGACCATAAAACTGAAGGCATTCATATAAAAACTTTAACAAAATGTAAAAGAAAAAAAAATCTTCTTGTGGAAAAGATTCAGAAAGAAAGCTTTTAAATTCCCAGAATGTTCTATTTTAGCTTTTTAATAAAAGATCAGTTTTCAATCTGAAAATATTGTGAAAACTTCAGCAACTGGCAGGAAAAAAAATACTGTAAATACTGAAAATTCAATTTATAATTTTAATTCACCTGAAATAAAATTAACTCAAACTGTTGGTTCACAGTTTTTGTCAGATTTTCATCATTTATACTGATTAACTAAGAAGGGAAAACCATTTTTTGCCCAACCTAGTGGAGACTATAATTTATAGGTTTAAGGGAGAAAATGCTTAATTGGTGTGAGGTGGTATAACCAAATGCTTAATATCTAAATTTATATAAGCAGGCAAAGGCTTTAATCAACTCCTTCTTCTGCTTCTTAATTTTCTTAATGAAAACCACCACACACACACGTCCTTGCCCAGTTTAATGGCAGGATCTTGACCTTGAAGTGTCAGTTACAAAAAGCATGAAGTAGAATTTGCTTCCTGTTTCCTGACATGATTTCCTGTCCTGTTTCAGTACTTTAGGTTGTTTCCAAATTGTGTAGATTTTAAGATACCCAACTCTTAAAAACTCAGTTTTTTTGCACATACAGTCTCATTAAATTTTGTTTTCACTAGATATGCACAAGAAAGTAATTAGTCCATGTCTTCAAGAGTTGGGATGAAAGCACAGCTTGCAAAACAAGCTGAAAGTACATGGGCAAAATGTGTAACACATATTTTGAAGACTTTGTTTACTTTTAAACTCCCTTTTTAAACCTCACACAGTTTTCTAGATGACATGGTAAAAAAAATACAAGTAAAGCATGCAATATTAAAAAATTAAATTATTATTGCTTTTTCTGTTAAATATTGTTGATGGAGGAGAAGGATCATACCAGTATATGTTGAATTCTCTTATAACCATTAACAGAGAGTAAAAATGCTTATACTGTTTCAATAATTTTAAACTACAGTATATTCCTATTGACTAATTAGAAAGCATATCTGTGCTAAAGATAAAAAATGGCTAGCTCATGGAAAAGCTCCTCTATCAGCAGCAAAACCTCATAAACTGAAATCAATGTAGCTAAGTCCAGCAGCACTTGTGAGTCCATGACTGAAAAATACCAAATTCAGCAATCAACTGAAATCAAGCCTGGTCCTCAGTGTCTGAAAACTGTTGCTTAACTTTTTATGCTGAAGGAATACCTTCCATCACTCCTTTCCACTTCCTTCTCAACAAAACTAGATCTTTAGTCCTGTGAATCCCAACAGCAAAATACTCAGTTTCAAAAGGAGTTTCTCTGTGTACACGCGTTACTTGTTTGAGTAGCAGCGGCTTCCATCTCAATACCAGCCTGACAACTGACACCTATATGATACATTTCTAGTCTCCAAAGCTTTTGCAGATAAAAAAGAGATCCATAGTTCACAGTCAAATACAGAGGAAGGTTATATTACATGTGGTGTACCAGAGAGGTAAAATTAGCTGTTTAGTCTAACCAATGTTACTTTTAAATCTACACACACACAAAAGTCCTGAACATTTGTTGTATTGGTCCCAAACTCTAGTGAACAAGATTTATGTGAACTGAATTATAGTAAAGGTTGGTCAAACCATGGCTTGTGAGTACATTTAACTGGTGAGAAATATGTCACTCAGTCACATAAAACCCCAGTAATTAGATTCACTCAGTAATCAGTGGATAAACAAATGGGCAATTGCATACAGAATTAATCTGTCCCTAAAATAGGTATGGCACCACTCTGATGCCCTGGAATCTCCAGATGATCCACCTCACCCAGCTAGGACAGCTATTCAAGGATGTGATAGATCACAGATGAAAATTTTCCTGCCTTACTATGACTTCAGGTGGAGTATAGACAACCACTTTCATGTCTCACCCTAATTTATCAGTGTTTTCTCCAGACTATGTAACTTTTACTACTGGCATCCAGAAACAAAACAGAAGCTCTTCCTGGCCCTAAGGCACATGGAAATTAAATAATTAACCCTAGTGATCAGAAGCCCCTCTCTCACACAGGAGCCAATTATTATGAGTCAGTTCAATATGCTATCATCTACAAGGTGCAGCCTGCATCACCCTACTACATGCTACCTGTAGAGGAATCTAAACAAGGCTGAGACTTGAGCTTCCAAAAGGTTGGAAACAGAAAAACAGGTAGTTGTGATGGGAAGAGAAAATATAAGGGAAGTGTGGGGTTGGGGTAGCAGGGGATACAGAAGGACTATGAGAAAGTTGGGGACATGAAGTTAAGTTCCTGACTTATGGAGATGCATGAGCATGTGCTAGTGGAGAGTAAGAGGCTACAACTGCCACAGTGGGTTGTTGGAGATGAATTCACAGAATCAGATAATTAAGTTGCATAAGGTAAAATAGACTACATTATTCCACATAAGTAATACCTTAGTCTGTCTATTACCCTGAAGCTCTGAACAGCTGAAAAGAGCTTTTAACAACCTACCGGTTTCTCTTCTTCAAATTAATTATATTGTGTATCACCAAAATTCCTGGCCTCTACAATAAATTATCACAAGATGAGCAAAATGTTACTTTTCACTACAAAAGACAAGAAATAAAAACTCTCAGCTGTCACTTTTTTGGCATTATAGAGTTCTGCGAGATTTGAGGAACAGAGAACAATCACTTACAAGCATATCAAGTGGCTAAAAAGGCATCAATTTCAATATCAAATATATTGTGTTACAGCTTAAACAGGGAATATCAGATAAGCTCTTGTCATGTATAACCAGACCTATTAAAAACAACAGCAATAAGACCCCAAGGAAACAGGAATCTTTCTCTCTTCTCCACAGATGACAATAAAATTCTTATTTTGCAAAAGCAACATACTTAAGTCTTTTCCTTTCAAAATAACCTCAAGCTGCATTGCTTACTGAACCATGTAAAGAATATGCATTTTTTATTTCTTACCAGACTCCAGCCCATCTGAAGAAGACAAGTTATGAACACAGGCATAGAAAGCCAGCCCATGTTGTTCTCCAGCCAGCAGTTTCATGGACAGAATTTCAGATCAAGTTGGTATTTAAGACCATAAATATCGTAAATCAAAACCTTTGTCCTTTCATCAATGATTAACTTACCTACCTTTATCTTGTCCAGTAAGCAAAATCCATCATTACTATATTACAGTAACTAACATATGCTGTAACTATTTGTAAGCACTGCTGTAAGAAAAAGTATTGTAAAGAAATTGAGATACAGGGTGAAATGGACACAAGAAAATGGAAATACAGATGAATCAGGCACACTGAAATACAGGAAATTCCATTTAAATGTAAGAAAAGTGGGAGAATTTATTATTCTAAGGGGCTTAAAACAATGGAACATGTTGCCAAGAGAAGTTGTGGATTCTCCATCCTTGGAGGCAGACAAAACCCAACCAGATGCAGCCCTGAGCAACTTGCTGCAAGTGACGCTGCTGCAAGCAATGCAATTGGACTAGGCAATCTCCAGATATGCCTTCCCACCTCAATCATCCCGTGATTCATTGAATACAGCTGGCACGAAAACCTTTTCAACAACTGAAAGCTCTTGGTGCCTAAGCCATTCATATATCAATAAATACATGTTTTTTGATGGAAAAGGAGAAATGTGTGCACATTAAAAAAGAAACCTGTCAGCAACATAATTTCATTATCTTCCTTTTATAAATGCCATTTCTGTAGTTGATAAGTGTGAAACACTCCATTTTTCACTAACTGAAATAATAGTATTCTTCTACATTATTTTAAAATTCCATACAAATGTATTTTTAACTGTCAGTACCATCATGACCATCCGTGACCCTTCAGAGTTTCCTTTTCTTCCAAATTCAGCCATCTCTTGTACTGACTACCTGCCAGAGAGAGCTGAAGCGGCCATTCTCTTCTAACACTTGAACTGAAAACACTGGGGTAATTGTATGATCACATTTGACTAAATTTTTACTTTCCCAAACCATCATAAAAACTAAAAATGCTATTTAGATTTTGTACTGTAAATACAGTCTCTCAAATGATGATTATCAAAATTGATAGTGTTTCTCATACTTCTTCAAGTATCAGAGCTGATAAGAAAGAACAGGTGATCATAAGTAACAAGGATACCTGAGCAATTTCTAGCCGCTCAGATCTATGCTTCTTTCATTGCTGATCTATTAAGTAGCAGTTGTGGATATTGTTGTTCTTATAATGCTAGTTTTTTCAACAAAAGTAAGTATTGTAATCCTCAACCCACCAGTAATGATGCTGTCAATTGTTCTCAAATCAGTGATGTCTGGGAGATTGAAAAACTCTTTTGTCAGAATTTGTTCTGTGAGTTCAACAGTCCTTGAAATCTGCATGCTGCCATCTTCAGCTGCTGCGACGTCATGGTAGGCCTCCTGTCGGAGGCTCTCCAGGTTAGACTGGCTCTGACCACAGCAACAAGTGCTTCATCTGGAGTCTTGTGTGTCCAGTTCTGGGCTCCTCAGCTCAAGAGGGACAAGGAACTTCTGGAGAGAGTCCAGTGCAGGGCCACCAAGATAATCGGGGTCTGAAGCATCTTCTTTCTGAGGAAAGGCTGCAGGAACTGGGGCTGTTTAGTCTAGAGAAGAGGAGATTGAGGAGGATCTCATTAGTATTTACAACTATCTAAATGATGGATGTAAGGAGGTTGTGACATCCCTTTTTTCTGTTGTATCAAGCAACAGGACAAGGGGTAATGGGATGAAGCTGGAACACAAAAAGTTCCATTTAAGCATAAGAAGAAATTATTTTACTGTGAAGGTGAGGGAGCACTGGCACAGGCTGCCCAGGGAGGTTGTGGAGTCTCCTTCCTTGGAGGTCTTCAAAACCCACCTGGATGCGTTCCTGTGTGACCTGATCTAGGTGAACCTGCTTTAGCAGGAGGGTTGGACCAGATGATCTCTAAAGGTCCCTTCCAACCCTTACCAGTCTATGATTCTATGAATCAACCAGAACATATCCGTACACTGAAATACTTGGTGCCAAGAAGCTGGCATCTTTGCTGCACATGTCTCAGTGGGTTTTACTTTCAGGCTGGCTCTGATTCCATCCCAAGGACTGGATACCCGTGTTGGCAGCTGGAGGGCATTAGGTGGGGATCTGGAGGACATATTCTGGTTTCGTTTCAAAACAAAGGAATTCAATTTGGACACTCCAAAACCCCTGTGTGAACTAAAGCATGTTTAAGTAGGAATGATGATGATAATACTTGGTTAAAAAAACTCCTGATCAAAACTAAAATACTAGCATAGCTGCACTCATTATTCCTTGATTACAGTACTATACAAGCATTTTCTTGAGATGGTGGAATATGATGAACTCAAAATAGCACATTTTTTGTTCCTACTGCTTGGTATTGAAGCAAAGCCTAAAAGCCTGGTTTTCTACTTCTTTGATCCCTTTTAGGTACAAATAACCACGACAATCTGCTCTCTGTTCCCATATCCCCACTTCAGTGCATCAACCAGCACTGAGATCTCACACTAACATCTTCAAAATAGGAGACAAGAAGATGATCTTCCTGTCACAAAAAACCAACCCAAATCATTAGATGAATCTTTGTGTTATGACTGTCACTGCTCTCAGGAAAGACTAAAAAGTGAGTTACTGAAAATACACACAAAAAGATGTTGGAATTGGCATACAGTGACACCAAACAAAGAAGGCATCACAGTTAAATGCTAACCTGGCATTGCAAAAAACAGTCCCTATACACGTTTTTCCTCCAACTGATAATGCTTATTATTAATTAAATTCAGAGTGTTGACATCTCCTCCAGTCATCTGGCATCATAAACCAAAATGCAATAGAAAAGTTAACAATACAGGAACAGCAGAAGGTCAGGAGTTTAAAGGCAAAAGTTCTTGGCATAAATTTCAGTGTCATCCACGAAGTAGCTAAATTTTTTTTAATATATAGAATCACAAAAGTGTAGGGGTTGGAAGGGACCTTTAGAGATCATCTAGTCTAACCCCCCCTGCAGAAGCAGGTGCGCCTAGATCAGGTCACACAGGAACGTGTCCAAGTGAGTTTTGAAGACCTCCAGAGAAGGAGACTTCACAACCTCCCTGGGCAGCCTGTGCCACTGCTCCATCACTCTCACAGTAAAATAATTTCTTCTTATGCTTAAATGGAACTTTTTGTGTTCCAGCTTCATCCCATTACCCCTTGTCCTGTTGCTTGATACAATGGAAAAGAGAGATGCCCCAACCTCCTGACACCCACTATTTATATACTTGTAAATATTAATAAGATCCCCTCTCAGTCTCCTCCAAGCTGAACAGCCCCAGTTCCCACAGCCTTTCCTCATAAGAAAGATGCTCCAATCCCCTGATCATCTTGCTGGCCCTGAGCTGGACTCTCTCCAGAAGTTCCCTGTCCCTCTTGAGCTGGGGAGCCCAGAACTGAACACAGGACTCCAGATGAGGCCTCAGCAGGGCAGAGTAGAGGGGGAGGAGAAGCTCCCTTGACCTGCTGGCCACACAATTCTTGATGCATCCCAGAATGCCATTGGCCTTCTTGTCACACTGCTGGCATGTTGAGGAGAAAGTAATAAATAGTTTTAAGGAAGGTTGTTTTTTTTTTTTTTTCCATCTAATCACAGAAGAGCTTTCCTACAAAGCTTATCTACTTTTGTGACCATACTCTCAACAATGTCAAACATCCTGCTTTATCACTGACTTACTATGTTCAGGCAATATACCTACTCCTTATTTTCCTTAAGAGTTTTACTACATGACTCCTTGCATTTCTGTTTGAAGATGAAAAGCACTATAGCTATATCATACTTCTAAGATTGAGGCCCACAGTAAGAAATAACTGAGTATTACTTTAAATGAATTAATAAAAGACAGTGCAACTTATTTGAATAGATGGTGTGCATTTTCAGACGTACAAAAAGAACAGCAGTCTTGGATCTTGTCTTTATTCTACAATTACTTGGCATATAACAGTCAAAATAACACACATCCTTCCTTGACACAGTCAGAGACCTGTGCAATTCAAGGATGTTATTTCCATTACCATTTTGATCTGCAGGTAAAGTCCATCAGTTTCTTGACTACAAGCTCTGTATTTGAGGGAAAGTACAGACATTAAGCACAAAGAAGGAGAAGCAGGTCTGCATCTGATTGATTGCTTTTTTCCTTTCTTGCAATTCTTTGCCTTGAACATGTTTCACAATTTTTGAGTGCTAAGCTGTCTAATGAGCCCCGAGGAACTACAAGAGGTACCTGCAAAACCTGAGCTTTTGATAGTCAATTACATATTTTTCCCCACCGATCCACATACTCCCATGCTGCTGTGGAAGTAACAAAAAGGGGATATGTCAGAACTTATTGCAGAGCTTGCTGCAGCAACCACTTGGATCTCTTGCGAAGTTTACTTCGCCCCACAGAGCAGACAACTCCCTGGTGTTTCCCTGGTCAGTCACCATCTCTTTGGGTCTGCCCAGCAGCAGAGTTGCTGGTGAGCACTATGGCAGCACTGAGAATAGTACTGCAGTGCTTAAGCCCTGTCTTGCTGCAGAAGGAGGGACACTCATCAGGCACTGTCCAGTGCAGATAGGAAACATCACCTGCTTTAGTCCTCTTCATAAAGATAAGTCTGTAGATAATAATCCAGGAAGAAACAATAATGAGGACAACAGACTGGGGGATGGGGGGGGCGGGGGCTGCAGAGCAATATGCTCTTTTTAAAAGTCAAAGGAACAGAATTTGAAATGCAACATCATCTAACTACAGAGAACCATAAAAACAATTAAAAAGAACTCTATACAGACCTTTGCTAGCACTTTTTACAGGTAGTTTCCTATTCGGATAGATTTGTTGGTCTTATGTATTTTAGTGCAGATGCTTAGATAATGTTGCAGTCAGTAAATAACCATGACTCATGGTTCTTTTTTGACAACTGTGTGGAAATTGATTGATTATGAGTTTCTCATTTCAACTGCAAGTGATATGAATTCATTTAATAATCCTCAGAAGTGCTGTCTTGTAGAGCATTACGTAGCTCCCTTAGCAGCGCTTACAGACCAGACGTTAAAGAGCAGTAAGATATTCAAACGGTTTAATATTCTCAGCATATTGTTCCTTGCCTTGCCTCAAGCTTCCTGGATTATCTTGCACAAATCAGTTTCATTTCTTTTCTACATAATCTCCGAGATGGAGATAACACTGCAATATATCTCTTTAGCCAATGAGGCAAAAGGGCTCAGATAAGATAAGGGCTGTCAGATAAACCTGAAAGATAAAAGACTTTCAATCAAATCCAAAATGTTTCAAGTTGAACACCTAGGTGTTTCAAGTTAGGAAATTCCAACATTTACAAACCTACCAGGAATCATTTAGAATATAATGTAGAAAAGTGAAAATTAGACCAGATATCAATTTGAATGTTCTGTCTTCTTGCAGAGGAGCAAACATGTTTGATTTGATTAAGAGTTCATCAAGAAAATGAAGTAGACCTGCAGTTTCCTCCCACTGCTTAGCTACAGATTAATTTAAAAGCAGAGTTAAAAAGCAAACAGCAGAAGCTTGGGTGTGTAACACTGCATCCCCTACTGCCCGCTATCACTTCAGACATGCACTTTAACCATTATATTTTGTGTGAGAAAATAATCTTTCATAAATGAAATAATCATAAAGGATTACACCTCTCCCTCTTTCACAGAAATCTGAATCATGTCTGACATGTTCTTATACCAACACATTTAATGGTAAATATCAATCAGATTACCGTGTGAAACAATGACTGATATGTGGCTACTGAAGTGGCTGCAGTTGGCCACTAAGTATCTTGCCACCACAGAAGCACACTCCAGAGACGTTTAGTTCTCACTCAGATGATGGAGAAAGACTCTTCGCTGGGAAAATGTATCTCTTCATTCGAGACCCTGCAGCAATCCCAAGCTCTCGTGGGTGCTGCCAGAGAACAACTTAAAAGACTTAAATAAGAGGAAGGGCTAATGGTGCACATCTCTCCGTGGCACCTGATGGACCTCATCACCGCAGCAGATGGGATTTAGTGAGGTCGTTGACACGCGTGGGCTTTCAGAAAGCAAAAGGTAAAAAATCAGTAATAACCCCATCGCTCACTATCACAGAATGCAGCAGTCCTGAGATGCCCCCCTGTGACACCTCTATGCACTACAACGCTTCTGTTTTTAAAGGCGACCTCCAACGAACGGGTTTGAGGAAGGAAAAGTCTTGCGGGCACACGGAGTTTGCTTCAATGTGTTACATTTTACGTTCCCTGGTGAACTGGGGAGCCCTCAGTTCTTCCCGGAGTGAAGTCCTGGGGGAACACAGCTTACTTGCCACAGATGATAAAGCACACAAGTAAATCTGTAAGTTCGAGGTTTTGAAGTAAATTAAAAGTATCATTTCTGTAGATTTGTATTACTCCAGTCAGTCCCTTAACCCCTAAAACATAGATTTATTACATTTTATGAAACATCTGGATAGAAATCTATCTAAAAGTGTCTCAGAGTACAACTATTTACTGAATTACCATCCTCAAATACTATGCTTTAGAGATAGACCAAAAATATTCAGTGCCCTCTTGTGGTCTGAATTACAAAAGAAGTAGTATCCATAGACGAAACTACCTAACAGTCTCATAACTGAGGTGGAACATAAATCACACCTTCTGTGACACTACTGCCACACCTGGTGAAAAAAACAAAAACAAACCAAAACACCATCTTCTGTTCATCCTTGCAAAAACACAGAACCTAATGCAAGGCTTTCTAAAAGACAAATGCTTATTACTGTTAAAGAGCAGGTCTGCTTGAGATGGTTTTGATTTTAAACATCATCCTGGTCTCCCCAATCAACCAAAAAAAACAAACCAAAACCACTCCCCCAAAGAAAACAAAAGAGTAGATGGTTCTAGCATTCAAAACAAACAAAAAAATATGGCTGGCAAGACATTCCAACTCTTTCAAACTGCAAACACAAACTGAGAAACAGAAATTCCTCCATCCACAGAAGTAAACATGGCAGAAGAACTCTAGAAATTATCAATGCCAAGTTTTTCAGTTCCTCTGTTTACCCCTGAGGCCCATATCAGTCCCAAGATATGGAGGGCACAGCCAGAAAAGCTTACAAAACATACAGAATACGAGACAGTACTTAGTGGCTAAGCAATATAATCTTAGCCATTTAATTGCTGATTAGAAGACAGAAAGGGGAAACAGACGGCCTCAACTTATGAGAATTGCTTCAGGGAAATATATATATAGAGATAAAACAAGACAAAGAAACACATGAGTAGAAAAAGAATATCAGGTAATAAAGTTAAGACTACTTCCCAGTGACTTAAATGTCCTCACAAGCTTAAGCAACTTAAATCACAGAATCATTATGGTTGGAAAAGACCTTTAAGATGATCAAATCCAATCACTAACCTCACACTGCCAAGCCCATCACTAAACTAAACCATATTCCTTGGCACCCCAGCTACACATCTTCTGAATATCTCTAGGGATGGTGACTCCACCATGTCCCTGGGCAGCCTATTCCAGTGTCTGACAACCCTTTTGGGGAAAAACATCTCCCTCGTCTCTAATTTAAACCTCCCCTGCTGCAACTTGAGCCCATTTCTTTGTGTCCTATCACTCATTACTATAGAGAAGAGATTGACCCCCAGCTCACTACAACTCCCCTTCAGGCAGTTGTAGAGTGTGATCTTTTTTCCCTCAGCCTCCTCCAGGCTAAACACCTCCAGCTCACTCAGCCACTCCTCATCAGGCTTGTTCTCCAGACCCTTCAACGGCTTTGTTGTCTGTCTCTGGACACACTTCAGCCCCTCAACGACTTTCTTGTAGTGAGAGGCCCAGAACTGGACACAATATTTGAAGTGCAGCCTCACCAGCACCAAGTACAGGGAGACAATCACCTCCTTGACCTTGCTGGTCACACAATTTCTGATACAAGTCAGGATGAAAAGTATACAGAGCATTTAAAGCAAAGATTCCAAATGGAATTAGATGCTTTCCACAAAATGCATTTGGCAGTGTTAACTTTTTCCTTTTTATTTTTTTCTGGTTTGGTTTTGGGGGTTTGTTTTCAGTTTCCTCACCGCTTTGGGGGTGGTAGGGTAATAAACAAAGTTTACATTCCTAGCTCTTTCGTGATCATGTTCACAAAAATAGGTATGTGGGGAAAAGAGAAAAAAAAATTAAAAACCCAAAACTTAAAAGTGCTCAGACAGAACAAGGCTGGGTAGGGCTGGGAACTTAAGAGGTGAAAAATGGTCCTTCCCAAAGCACACTTGCAGTTTGAGAATAAGGAACAATACAGACCTACTTTACTCATGAGGGGAAAGAAAAAAAAAAAGCCCACACTATGGCCCTAGTAAGTCTGGTAATTCACTGGGAAGTGGCAATTTTAACATTATTGAAATGCCTTCTCATACCAGAGGCCCTGAATTTTGTCTCCTAAATGTTTTCAAACATAGCCACAACAGGACACAAAACAAACCTGATACCTAGGGCATGTTTAAATATACACTCTACAGAGAATAGACTATGCAGTGTTTGCATCCTTCCAGTGCTGGTTTCTCAAATTTCTGAAGATGCTTATGTCATATTTTCTTGCAGTTCTGTTTGCCTGCAACAAAACAACCTTGGCTGCCAGGTTCTGCAGTCATTTCACAAATGGCACACTGTTTACAACACGTGGCAAAGTGCACACCTCTAAAGAGGATTCATGAATTGTGGCCATTTCAGCATAAAACAAAGGATATAAAAAATACACCAGCCATACTCCTTCACAGCACAGTCCTCACAGACACTCATGTTCAAATCTCTCCGGCCTCAAAAGCCACATCTAGAAGAGGGACCCAGGAATGTTGTCCAAATTCAGAAAACCTTCTAGCCCCAACTACCAGTAAGAAGACAAAAGATAGAAAGACAGACCGATGAAAAGAAAGAGTCCTCCTCTCCCTTGGAATGAAGCCGACATAGGACTGGAGCAGGACAAAGAGGGGGTCCTACAGAGCTTATGTATCTTATAGCCAACACAAGAATTAAATTATAACCAGTAAGAATTAAACACATGGAGTGCATTCTCTCTAATTAATGAACAATAGGCTTATAACCACATTTAGGACATATAGTGATTATTTAAAGCTCAGAAAACTAGATTGTAAGGGGAAAATACAACAGGCTAATAAAAAGTACATCTACATAATTTTGCTGTATTTCTATCACTCAAGATACGACAAGTCAATTTCATAACTGTATCATCCTCTGTACATCCTTCGGAGGTAAAAGCACGGGAAATAACCAAAGCTCAAAAATATAGGACAGAAGGATAAATCATCTAGATGCCATCTTGCTGGTCCATCTTGCAACCAGTCCACATTTAATGACAACTCTTTCCTCAGAAAACCAATAACTCTTCTCAATAAAGCTACCTTTAAATAACGAGGTTTGCTATTGGCCCTGAGCGTTACACAGCTTTCTCTCTCCTTTTAAGATGTTATTTCTCTATTAACATTATATGGGACAGCAACATACATGGGCGACAGAAAAGAAGCACAAATTAAGTTTTGGCCAGTCTATCACCTTTTCTACTTCATGGAAAAATCTTAAGATGGGATATAAACTAATCTGTCAGCTCATGAATGGATCATGAGCCACAACTCATCAGTTCCAGCAGCATACACATCATTCTAACCATTCAGAGTGTGAAGGCATACAACTGACCATATACTTAAGTTTAGCAAGCATCTGAAAAGGAAGTAGCAGCATCAAGGGGACTGATCATCTTTATTATGCAACAAAAAGACAAACATAAAATAAAATCCTTTAATAGGAGAAAAGATGGGAGGTACAATTCAAACATAATATACCATATTGAAACCATACACAATGCAACGTGAACATGAAAACACTGATAAACAGCAATCTTCTAGTAAAGATTGCATGTTTTGAATACAAGCATCACCCACCACAAATACACAGCTTTTTGTGCATGTCTGAGTTTCAGTGAGAAAGATTGTGATCGGCAGCAGCATATTTATAGATTGTTTCATTGTCATTAAACGCTTACCTAGTGAATGTATTGGATGTAATCTCTTCATATTAAAAGTACAAAATCTTAAGCAAGGCAGCACCTGCCAATACAGATTTTTAACATGCAAATAAAGAGCACAAACTTTTTGCAAGTTTTGGGACTTTTTATATTGCATTTATACACATTTGTGGCTTTAAAATGTGTATTCAAGTCTCTCAATGTTGAAACATGAGTAAAATGCTCAGCAACTACACATTGTGACAATTAATTATTGCTATAGAAAAAAATGTTTCCCAGAGTTTTTAAACAGATGCAATTTCACTTGCAATTCTCAAGATATGTTCAAGTAATAACTAATTCCAGTGTCCACGAGGTGTTCTGAATCTGTATTGGCTGCAGGGATTTATTGCCAGGGTCATATAAATATTTTATTGAATCTAAAAAAGTTAGATTTACATAGAACCATTTAATTCCTTAGGAAATGTATGCATTAATAAAATCACCACGGTATGCGTTTTTATCTTTAAAAGCTTAGAAGCATCAGGCTACCTTGAAATTCCTTTCTGTATAAGGAAATCTCAAAAGATGGTAACTATTTTAGAGCAAGTTTTTCTTCTCAACTGTTTTTTCAAGCCTTCAAATGTAAGAGATGTCCAAGTTTTTAAACACTTTTATCAAACTAAACAAGCCCATTTCTGAGTCTTGGTAGGTCTGAAGGCAATTAGTTCTCTAGTCACAGAGTCTTCCACAATAGACAGAACAGACCAAAATGTGAACTCCAAATGCAACATCAGAAGTTCTTAAAAACCTCCAACAAAACAAAAAATTAGCTGGTCAGAGTCATGTACTGAAAAAATATACCTTAGGTATGTCATCTTGAACTGCTCAGAAAGTATGTCATCTTCCTTAGTAGCTGGGAGTACAGGGAAAACTCCTCACCCATCACTTTAGTGAGCAGTTGTTTTTCAGTTATACAGCAAAAAGGGAAAAAAATAGATGTAATTATTCCTAGGCAAGGGCATCATTCTTTATCAATCCATGGTGAAAAAATCCACCAAACTGTTCAGTATTCTTATCTATAGAAAACAAGATATTTTTATTTCTTAAGTGGTTGACAAATAAAACTTGGTCCTTGGGCAGGAGGAGAAAAAAAAAAATTCTCAGATATCTTAGCAGATGACAGCTGAACATCAAGAAACTCAACAGTGCAACAGAACATTTTTGCATGTCTTTCCAAAGACACTTTCAAAGTTGGTTTTCGTGAATTAAAATTTCTACCATTAATAAAAGAAATTGTGTAATTGACAGAGTAGTAAACATTAGGGAAAAAAAAAAAAAAAAAATCAAGGCAACAGTTCCAAAAAGGTCCCCAATTCCACAGAGGCAGGTCTCTGTAAAGATGTAAGTTTGAGTTTCAGCAAAATCATTTATGAAAAGTTCTTATGAGCATGGAAAAAAGTTAAACCTGAAAAGTGGTTACTGAATACCGTTTTGATTAACATATACTTCAGATCACCAGCAGAAGTAATGTAATTTTTCTCTCAGGTAATCGGTAAGATGCAGGGGGGCTACACTTTAAAAGTCCACATGACAGGATTCTTGAACTGCATTTTGGTATTGGACTTCTTCATCAAGCTGAAGATTCTAAACAAAATGAAAACATCATCAAAATAGACAAATACTGAAGAGGTACCATAGTCCTTATTTTAATCATTCATTTTCCACATTTTCACATTGGAACAGGCACCTAGATGAAGACTCACCATCTTTATGTGTACTAGATTGTTTATGTTGTACAGTATCTTTTATTTAACCAACTGCCAAGAGATGGACAAGACAGAAGAATCAGATGAGTGGGACAAGGCTCATTAAGCAGGAGGGTCCATCTTCTTCCCCTGGCTCAATTATACTACAGAATAGCCAGCTTTGGAAAGCTGATCATGTCACACAATTCTTACAACAGAGCTTCCAACCAGCCGTAACATCCTCCATTAATAAAAACCAAAACATGATCTTCAGACAAGAGTAATCATAGACTGTTGAGAATATCCTGCTTAAAATGAAAAAGCAAAAATATATTGCAAAAAAATTGGGTTACCCTGTTAGTTTTCAAGATCTATCTTCTAAGTCATTAATATGCTAGAGTAATACATCTTTTTAGTGCAATTCTGGCAGCTTCCCTATATCAGAATTCCAGTCACCAGTTTTACATTCTCAAATGTGCAAGATGCACTCATGATGAAGAGCTCAATCCCCTGTATCAAACTCCTAAGCTCTTCATGCCTTCATCACAGATTATTCAAGACAAAGAACAATATGCATCACGTTTTCCATCTTTAGCCAGCAAGGCTGCCTACGCCTCAAACATCGTGCTCGTTCCACACAAAGCTCAAGCTTCGTGTGGAACCTCAGAGCCTGGCAAACTCTGCACAAACTACAACACAAACCCTCCTGTTCTGATCCCATGTGCAAAACTCAACCGGTTCACTTGACTTATGATCCATCCACCGACTAAATTTTTGTGTCTGGTTCTGCATCTACTCCAAGGTCATTTACTCAGAGTGGGCCCAAAAGAAGGCAACTGAAACACTGATTTAATGATACATCTCTTTTTCACATTGCAGTCTCTCTTGCAACATACAGGAAGAGATGCCCTAGCAGCAATACGAGCTAATCAGACTGAAATTTGAGTCCTGAGAAGGGACAGTTTAAGGACAGATAGGCCTAATTCTGGGTTCTGTACAGAGCAGGAACACAGCATGTCCAGGGCACAAACAAGTTTGGTACAAATCTTTTATTTGGCATTTTTTATTTATAGAAAAAAGTTACCATTTATTCCCCTACACATCAAAGAAGAAAAAGCTTACCACAAATTCTCCGTAGTCATACCGATGTCTTAGATTTAGATGGCTAACAAGATTTCTAGTAACCTGGTTAGTGTCTGCCCAAGGAAGAGATACACAAATTGGACAGATCTGAATTTGAAGGGGAAGGGGAAAGAGAGAGAATTAAAAAAAAGAGAAAAGTTATTGGTAACACAGAACGCATTAAAAACATGTTCTACAGGAACAGCTAGTCTATTACTCATCCACTACCAAAACACAGTAGAAGTGTTCACAAGAAATCAGAGCTCTAAGTGTTCTTCTCTCAATTGTTTAACATTCAAAAAGCAAATTTAAATTTGCCAAATTTCTGAACTGTTTCTCTTAGCAGGAGGGGATTATCACATTTGTCTGGCACTTTTTGTCAATTTCTGTTGCTTAGAATTTAGAAAAGATGGTGATTGCTGCATCCTACTTATTGTTTGAGAGGATCGTCATACAATTGAGATGATAAAAAAAGGAAAAAAAATGAACTCTACACAAGAAAGAATAGAAAACCATATAGTTTCCTCCTTCAGTCCGTCTCATTACCTTAGACTATTTTTCAAGTAACTGCATGTTACACATGAAACAATACTTACAGTTACTACTACATGAAAAAAAGCATGTGCCAGGCTCAAAATTTGAGTTTGTTTTGCATCAAAATAAATTAAATAGCTAAGTCAGAAATGCCTTAGAACCAAGAAGAAGCTGGACAAAAAACATTTTCACATGAAAATCGCTTCACAAGTTAAATGCATTGCATTAAGTATACTGTCTTTCTCAGACCTCTGTGATCTTTACACAGATAGAGTAGCTACTTTACATTTAACATTGTTCACGTAATTATAATGAAAAAAGCATACATAAGCAACTCTACTTACTACAGGAACTATCTGATAAAGATGTCTATTATTACAGTGATCCAGCAAGCGCTGTCTGGTAAAGTTGGCTTCCTGGCACAGGGGGCATTTGAAAGTTGGGTGTCCACTGTAAACAGAAACACAACAATCTTAAATGGGAAGTGTCATAGAAAGTTTAATTTATCTGTTAACTTGTCATTATTTTATTTTATTTTAGTACAACAATAACAACAAAAAACCCCTCACTGACATAGTAGCATATCTAATGGAGTTCCAGGGCTACCTCCAAATTTAAATTTTAAACCACACTTATTATTTGCACGCGTAAATGTGTTCTTGAGACTGGAACTTCAGCAAAATCTTCTGTTCCAATTGCAGTTGCAAGCTGTTCTTACTTACTAGTAACATCTTTTAGTGTAAATCCTTCAGGAAAGTATTGAAAACAACAAATTCTAATGTACAGATGCAAAGGTAGAAGAAACTACAACATTTTTTTAATACAACTTGTTGTAGGTGTTTGCGTGGAGTTTTTTTTAAAGGTAGCAGAAGCTTACACTATGACTGACTGGATCTATTTTAATAATAACTATAGAAAAATCAGCAGCCTACCTGGTTTCTCCTTGAAGTATTTGATTATTAGCCATCTCGCCATTATCAGATATTGCATCACTCCTGTTACTTTAAAGGCAAGAAAAAATACAATGAAAAATTAAGATTGTTTTACTCTATTATCAAGGTTTTTTTAAGTTTAAAAGTAATGGCAGGGAGAGTGGCGAAGTCCCATTAATTTCAGGGCAAAACATACAATAGCACATATTTTAACTCTAACATCTTTTCCTTTGGATCAAGATATGTCTCTGTATTTAATTACCATGGTGACTCTCAATGGAATGCTACACAACTTTATAGGAAAGTGGTATATAATGCAACAAACAGCCAACAGGAATGATAACAGAGATTATAGACAAGTAGCTCAAAGAGTGTTACGAACTAGGTGAACTTAAGATAGGCAGCACTTACTATGTTTTTTCTATTTATGACTATGTAAATAGATATTTATCCACTATGTGTTTACACAAATTATTTACAGTTTTCAACTACATCAAGATAAATTTTCTTATGCTGAGCAGAAAAAAAGCCATTTTCTACAGTAAGAGTAACAGACAGGAAGAAGGTAAGTTTGGCCATATATGCACCTCTAGCTAAGCCTGAAGACATTGCTTAGACATGCTGATGATCTTAAAAGCATGAATATTTACAGTCACAAATCTGGTCATGGTATACTTTTATACTTCTGTAATATTATAAGCACAGGTATTCTACTGTGGCATAGTCAATAAATAGTGATATAACAATATTGGGACACTTTGGTGAAACATCGTTGCAGCTAGTTCTTGTAACAGCTTAAACTTCCGCTTTCAATATACTGATGGGTTGAAAACCACAGAGAAGTTCAGACTGCTAAAAATAGAAAACAGGTGTCAAAGAAAAGTAAATAAAAGACAGGCTATATATAATAAAGCCCTAGGAAACTAATATGTAAAAAAAAAAAAAAAGTCTTCCAAAAATAAGCAAAAATCTCCAAGCAGAACAAATACATCAGCGAGAAGGTATGAAAAAGAAAGTTCCTTAGCTTTACTGCCTGAAAACAAATGGTGTCATATGATGTGCAACATACTGGAGTTCCTTATACGCTTCAAAAGAGATCAGTTCAAAATAAAGTCAGTCAGTAAGCAAAAGCTAGCACAGTAGTGTTTTGAAACAGAGTACTCACTAGAACAGACTGAGGAATGGGGAGAGAGAACAAAAAGAGAAGGGAACTTCCCTGAGGCTAAATATTATGAAATATGTTACAAAGTAAACTGCTCAAATGCCGTCAAGGCAAGGAAAGCAAGCCACGGGTACTATGAGCTTTTAGAAGAGTCCCTAGAAGACATTCCAAATCATTCCAACCAGTAACGTTTTCATCTGTACGCTAAGAGTAAAGAAAAAGACCTGGAAAAACTGTAATTTTTTGAAGCACTAAAACATGGACAATAATTACTGCAAAAAGAAGGCATGCCCTGGAAAAGAAAAACATAACACTTTCCTGGGGTGGGGGAAGAAAGAAGAAGATGCACCCTGATTACCTGTTCCCTGTCGCATCTTGGGAAATCTGTAAGTTTGGAATAATAGAAGAAACACCATATTCATCCTGATACTTCTTACATGTTTTATAATGCTGTCTCATCCATGAAAATCTAACCTGTAAATGAAATGCCAAGCTGTTGAAATTATACTAAACAATCTAGGGACAGAAGGAAGAGAGAACTCTGCCAGAACAGAAAGTAATACATGAAGAAATTATATAGACATTGTATGCATCAGAAACCAGAACTCTCCTCTCAGCATGAGCACTTTCTTCCCCGACAGGAGACCTTCAATTCCTTTTTCCATAGAGCCATTGTCACTCTGTGAGACTGGAGAACATTCCCACTCCCTGAACTCCCAACAGCCAGGCATCTGAGAGGTCTCTCAGGGGTAAAAGACATGAGTACACCATTTAACTGAAACAAAGTCAAAGGAACTATATACATCCAGATTCAATAACTGATGAGCTATGACAGAGAGGGGTCACGAGGATGGGATAAGCACCACTGCTCCTTCAGTCTTCTCTGGTCTGCTGTTACCTTGTGCAGAGCAAAATATTTTTGCATTAGGTGTGTTCTGGGAATATATAACTCTTCTCTTTGAGGGGAGGGAAAAAAAAAAAGTGAATGGAGTCTCTCCATCATACATGCAGGGTAAGATGCTGAGTTGCTCTAGATTTGTCAGAGGACAGCTGTGCTGAGCATGTTCTAAATTAGAATTGCAGGTCCAACAGCATTGTCAGAAAGTGCTCACACACTTAAGAGTCTGAACAAGATCACTCTCTCATGTCAGAGCCTAAATTCCATTAAGCTCTTCTGGGGATCCATTTGGTTCCTCCTTTCAGTTTACCAACTTGCTATTGTTTCTTTCTCCTAGCTTTTCATCCTAATGAATCATGTGGAACAAAGCAAGCAGCTCAGCTTTCCACTGTGCTAATCTTCACATTGGCAGAACTAAGTCCCAAGTGAAATGCAACAAACATGAAGACAACCTGGATTTTATGCAATTCGATGTAAACAAAACGTGTGGCAGAAATCCTGCTCCCTTTTGTACCAGTTTACTCTTGATTTCAGTGAGGTTCAGGATTTCGCCCAATGCTCTTAAAAATAATGTCCCCTTTACAAAAGGAATGAAAGGAATGTAAACAGACTGATGGGGCAGGAGGAAATTACATGTGATTGTATGTACACTGAGAGTAAACAACCCGTATTCTTCGGTTTTAAAATTCAATTTTACAGTAGTTTTAAGCACTTTTGTCTTCATAGTGAAAGTTTCAGATGTTTTCCATATATCTGCAACTTCTACCTTCATTTTATAGCTATATCTAGTTTTCACATTGTTTAGGACAAAAACTGTCACTCCACTTAAGTCCTTTTAGACAGAGATCCTCTTTCACTTGACACCTGTTAGGCATACCTAGCAGGCACTGCACACCTAGTAGATATACATAAACCATACAAAACCAAGATCAAACTGCTTTAGGCTCTAAGACAAGAATTATACGCATTAAAAGTGTGTCTGGTCAAAAATAAGAAAAATGTATCCAACTTTTTGTAAAGTTTTACTCTACCTGCTTCTCACAGCATCTACATCCCCCAGAAGCTTTCTTCATACTGTTTTCAACATCTAGAGCCCTTTTGGGATATGTTCGTTCCTTTTTAGTCACGCTCCCCCGGCAGAGAGGACAATGTGTTCCACTTTCTCTGATAGCTGTCAAGAAGCACTTCCTGCAAAATCTAAATGAAAAAGTTATCACAAACACAAGTTGGCAAAATGAAGACAGTTAAATACTTTGCCCTTGAAGAGAGCTGGGTGATTTTCAGTGAAAGGAAAAAGGATATGTACCTAGTATAATAGCCTATTGATTCTATATTTTTATAAATAAAAGTAAAATTATGCAATGGGGCTTACAATGAAGGGTACAGAAATTAGGGGAACTTGGCAATGCACTTTAGGTAAAGATCTTATTATTTGCTGCCTAGTATTCCCAAGCTGTACACAGGATTGATCATTAATGAGACATTAAATGATGCAGCTGGCACGTGATGTTGGGAAATCTTATCAGAGTACGTCCTGTTTATTGTCCTTAAGCAGAGCCAAAGATACTGCAAAGCTTCACTTGGCATGCGTTCCCAAAGATCCTGGTCCACCAGCTTTTACAGTTCACCCACTTTATTTCCCCCTGTACCAACCACCAATCTATTTTGCTTTCCCACAAAGTAGTGCTTTGCAATTCAACGTTCCTCTGAAAAACGCTGAATAGATGAGCTGGAAAGAGAGGACGGTAAACTATAAACTTAAGAATGCCAGTTAGGTTAAATGTGGGAGACCTTTTCACCGGCAGCAAAACCTGGCCACCATCTACCGGCAGATCGCTAAAAGAGAAGATTCCTCTCTTAACTGACCGGTTCTGGTCGGCTATAAAATAAAGAGGCGAAGGAAGGCTGAGGCGGCATGTCTCACGGGAGGCTTAAGGCCAGCTCTGGGCGCCGGGCCAGCCCCCGGGACGCCGGGCCGCAGCCAGCCCCGCGGGTCCCGCCCGCCCCAGGGCCCCAGGCCGCGGGGGACTGAGGGGTAAAGGCAGAGAGTGGCGGAGACGCGAGATATGGGCCGGTGGAGGGGGCGGCAGGGAAGGATACCCACACGTGCTGGCAGTTCGCAGTCCTCACAGGCGTTTTGAACACCTCCTGGCAGACGGGGCAGTAAAAATCCTCCTCGCTGAAGCACGCCGCCGCCGCGGCTCCCTCGGCCATGGCAACACGGCAGGGCCTCTCCGTGAGGATCGGGGACGAGACGCAAGCCCCGCCCTGGTGAGCTGAGTCGAGCCGAGCACCGCTCCCGCGGGGCTCCGCCGGGCAGCGGCGGAACACGGCGCGGGGCAGAGGGCGCCGAGGGGCCGGGAAAAGATGGCGGGTGGGCACCTGGCACCAGGTGCGAGGCCGGGTTGCGGCGCAGGCGGTGCGGGAGCGGAGCGGGCCCGGCTTGCGCGCCGCACGCCCCGCCCCTCCCTCTCCGGCCTGTGTACCGCCCCCGCCCCGCGCTCTACCTGGCGGTGCCTGGGGAGGGACGCACCGCGACGGGGGCCACCTCCAGACGCAGCTCGGACCGGGGTCCCAGCGGCACGCACACCGGCTTCGCCGCCGCTCTCTCAGGGCGGGGGGGACACGGAGACAGGGGCGGGACCGGGGCCTGGGTTTCCATGGCGATCGCCTCCCGGCCCACAGTGAAGCTGCTATGACACGACGGGCCGGCCGCCGCTCCGCCCTGCCCTGCTTGGACTGGGAGGCTTCCCCTGCTCCGCCTACCGCCCTCCTGGCGCCCGGAGTCGCCGGCGCCGCGCACCTTCCGTTCCGGAGGCGGCTGCCGGGAAGAGACCCTCGGAGAGGTCCCGACAAGGGCTGGCGCCAGGGTCGCCCTCGCCTCCGGGTACCCTGGAGCCGGCCCTCGGCCCAGGCCCTAGATTTGCAGAGGTTATGTTTTTCCAGAATGTATTAATCGTTGGAGATTGTGTTAGTTCGTAATAAAGATAAGGTTCAGGCTAGGCCTGCTCTCTCATTCTCTATAAAAAATGGGGATGAGGACTGAGAAGAAATAGGTCCTTCATTTTCCTTCCTCATTTTCAAGGAAAGGCTGTGGAAAAAAGGGGCTGTTTAGCATAGAAAAGAGAAGACTAAGGGGTGACTTCATTAATACTTAAAAGTACTTAAAGGGTGGTTGTTGGGAAGATGAGGCGACAGGATTTTCTGTTGTCTCCAGTGACATGACAAGGGGTAACGGACATAAGCTGGAACACGGAAAGTTCTACTTAAACACAAAGAAAGGGTGAGAGAGCCTTGGCACAGGCTGCCCAAAGTTGTGGAGTCTTCTCTGGACGTTTTCAGAACCCACCTGGATGTGTTCCTGTGTGACCTGATCGAGTTGAGCCTGCATTATCAGGGTGTTGGACTAGATGATTTCTAGAGATCCCTTCCAACCCCCATGGTTCTATGATTCTGTCATTCTCTCTCTCCTTGGGACTGCAGATGTCTGTACCATAGGTGTTCAGAGAAGATCACTAGGTGGGCAGATCTCAGACCTGTGGTTCACCTGTACCCACAGCCTCCAGCATTTCAAAATTTTTAGGCTTCAGGCATCCATCAGAGCTGCTTCTTGGATCTGCCAGTGATTGGCAATGTGAAATATAGTTTTGTTTGTAGGATGAAGCTGTGTTTATGCAGCTGTGGGACAGGATATAGCTTCCAGTATATGCTATAGAATGCAACTGTGGGGCAGGATCTATCTGCTAGTATATGGCTGCATCTGTGAAATACAGTTGTGTTTGTAGCTATGCCTGAAAGATGTAACTATTTTTGTAAGAAATAGGTTGTTTGCATAAAATATATCTGGTTTTGTGGCACAAAGCAGATATTACAGGGACCAGGATAAAAGGGGGCCTTGACATTAATAATAGTGGAAATCAATCATTGTGTCCATGATCAGGATGCGCAATTAAAATTCAATTAAAATAGCTCATAGGAATCTGAGGTATCTTGGTTAAGATGTACACCTTGCAGTAGCTAACCAGTGGAGAAACAAGGGAGGGACCCTGTGGATGGGAATAGGAATAAAAAGCCAAACACAGATGTGCCTACTAGATAGGACACCTGCTCTTACAAGAACACTTAATAAAAATGCCTTGCTGCCGAGTCTGACCTCAGTCTCTCAGAAAAAAAAATGTTTATTTCTTACAGCAGCAAGAGGCAATGTCCACCCCACCATCTGGGGCTTGTGGTTTGGAGGAGAGGGACCTGTGGAAGCAAAGCTGAAGCTCAGGTCTCTCTTTGGGTGAGGATGAGGGACAATCTGTTCTGTGAGTCTGTGAAGGATGCTGACTCTATTTTCTTATGCAGGATCTATTACAATTGCTGTTAGCTAGAAATGTTAGTATCTTCCTAAGTAGAGGCAGAGACAGCACAAGAAGGCCAATGACTGCCCTAATTAGGTTCTTTTCATACCATGTGATGGCAAAATTTGAATGCTTCCAGGTAGCCGGAGATCTGAAGCACTGAAGGAAAATCTATCTAAACCAATGGGCCCAATGTAAGAGTTAAGTTGCCTGGGCTGAGATATTTACTGCCGTGCTTCAGGTAGGGAGAAAATTCTGTGAAAAAGAGAGAACTCCCTGGACAGGGACCTCCCGGGACAGGACAGGCCTGGGATTTGAGGTGTTGAGGTAAGAGGTTCTCTTGTAACTGTGGCTATGCGAGCTGAGGAGGTTAGTGCTCACTTGTACTCCTCACTGTTCTGTTGGAGGCTGCTAAGAGTTAGCTGAGGTGTTCATAGGCTGGCAACAAAACCTACTATTTCAAGTGATTAACTGATTCTCTTCTTCCCTGAAATGATGTAGGGAGCCAGGCTGGTGCATCTGAATAGGCACAACAGATAATGAGCAGCAATTGGTGGCAGAAACCTCTTCAACAGTGCGAGTACAGCCAGAAAAAGACACGACTACCTTTTAAGCGGTAAATAGCCTGCAGAACACTTCTTACATGTGTTTTTGTGTCAGTTGTGACTGTACCACAACTGTATAGCCTGCTTCAGGTGTGCCTCATCCATGTCATGACAGTACATTAAAAGGAAGAATGACAGAAGCCTCAGTTCAGATGCTATGCAACCACCTTGTGAGAGAAGCAGCATGGCCTTCGGCCTCAGCATGTGAGACGCTGGCAGACGGGCTCCCAGGCCTATTCAGTCTTCCCATATGACTTGAGCAACGCATGCCCCTATGCCTCAATTTCCCAATCTGTAAAAGGAGAGCAGCTTTTAATCACCAAATAAGGCTGCTGTGAAGTTTAAATTAATTACTACAGGTAAAGAGGGTTACGTCCTTCATAGGCCGGTGTTAAACAAAAGCAAAGATTTATTGCTAAAGGGACACAGTAGGTCATTTGAACTTTGTTCAGGAGACTGCGGTATTTATCGATTATTAGCTTTCAGCACAGGGAGAAATTGTGCAGCTGACCTCAGGGAAGTAAACTACAGGAAGGTGCATGTGAAGGCATTCATGCTCTTGCTAACGTTATTGTAAATCTTCATCTTTAATAAAGCTGTGACCTTGGAGTTGACAACTACTATGCCACAGAGCAATATATAGCACGGCACCAGCCTTATAAATCTTAATGTAGTTTTTGCCGTTGACATAGACAACATGTAAAGAGAAATCAAGCAGCTGAAGTTTATGAAACACATTTATTTGAAGGAAAGCATTTTAAATCAGACTTTTTAGATGAAATGAAACCAATGGTCCTGCCAACTTTTTATTCCTCATGATATGTGTTAGTGAAGTGAAAGCTCAACAGTGAACACTTGTAGAACTGCTCATAAAATTTTGCCATTTGCAGGGGGCAACTGCCACTGAAGAGGTACATTTTAGATCACCTTTGCACAGCTATTGTACAGCTTTGTGCAGCCATCTTTTGTACAGTTACTATTTTGGTTGCGTTTTTGACAGCGCTGTTGCTGCAAGGACAGCACATCTCGCTGCCAGTATGAAAAACGCAAGGGATTTGTTCTGTGGGAGCAGTAAAAGATGGATGCAAGCAGAAGGTGAAAGAAAGCTGTGTAACTGCAAGTGGAACAGAAGGTACCACATGGAATGGAAAGGACATATTTTGCTCTTGCCAGTTGTATCTGTAGCACTGCCGCAGATACAGCTGGTGGGTTATTTTATACATATAAAAAGTTCTCTATATATTTTTTAGATATGCAGGAAGCCATAAATCCAATACATATTTTCTTCACCCCTGCCCTCCATTTGGACATTATTTTCTTTACTGATTTTTCACTGTTTGAAAAAAAAGTTTTGTGTCTTTCTTTAGGATTTTGTCTGTATGAGTATCAACCAGAAAGATAGGAAAGCACTAACTAATATTCTTGAAAAATTCTAATAGTATGTTTAATGCTTGTGCTGCATTTTCTATTTTACATCCCACTCAGATGGCAAACAGCAGCTGCACCTTTCAGAAGTACAACTGTGTCATCTTAGGTACTTATAGAATAAAAATGGATTGCTGAAACAGCTTCCATTTAAAGTATGTAGAATTTCATTTGAGAATCTCCAAGTCATTTACACGAGTCAGATGCATAATACCTGCTAAGAAATGAGGTATCAGAGTACCTTTCCCTTGTCCCACCATTAGTCTGCAACAGAACTGAGAACAGGTTGGAGGGCTGGGCGGAGGAAAATCTAATGAAATTCAACAAGAGCAGTGTAGAGTCTTGCATCTGGGAAAGAATAACCCCATGTACCAATACAGGCTGGGGAATGAACTCTTAGAGAGTAGTATAGGGGAAAGGGAACTGGGAGTCCTGGTGGAAAGCAGGATGACCATGAGCCAGCAATATGTCCTCATGGCCAAGAAGGCCAGTGGCATCCTGGGGTGTATTAGAAGGGCTGTGGGCAGTAGGTTGAGAGAGGTTCTCCTCCTCCTCTACTCTGCCCTTGTGAGACTGCATCTGGACTACTGTGTCCAGTTCTGGGCCCCTCAGTTCATGAAGAACAGGGAGCTGCTGGAGAGAGTTCAGCACAGGGCCACCAAGATGATGGAGTGGAGCATCTCCCTTATGATGAAAGGCTGAGGGAGCTGGGGCTCTTCAGCTTGGAGGAGACTGAGGGGTGTTCTCATTAATGTTAACAAATATGTAATGGGTAGGTGTCAGGAGGATGGAGCCAGGCTGTGCTCAGTGATGTCCAATGATAGGACAAGGAGCAATGGGTACAAGCTGGAACATAAGAAGTTCCAAAGAAACACAAGGAAAAACTTCTTCACTGTGAGGGTGATGGAGCACTGGAACAGGCTGCTCAGGTGGGTTGTGGAGACTCCTTCTCTGGAGACATTCAAACCCCATCTGGATGAGTTCCTGTGTGACCTACTCTAGGTGGTCCTGCTCTGGCAGGAGGGTTGGACTAGATGATCTTTCGAGGTCCCTTCAAGCCCTTGAGATTCTGTGATTCTGTGACAGAATCTGTAAGTTGACACCTCTGAGTACTGGACTATGCTGTTTCTGCATTATATCTGCCACACTTCATAGCTTTGTGGTGCAGTTATTTGCACAATTCTATTCATGACGTCTTGATTGTAAAAGGTACGGAAGAAGATACATATGAAGAAATCAAGTCCACTAGTTGGCCAATACTCACTACGTAGTCTTTGTAGTGGAGCATATGTCTGAGTTGAGGATGCCTTAAAAAATTTATGCTGAAATAGCTTGGGTCTCTCGCAGGTGTTAAAACAACAAATTGGACAACATTGTAAATAAACAGAAGTATTCCCTTTTCCTACGTAGGTCTTAAAGAAGAAATATTAACACTGTTTAATAAAACTGGAAATGTGAAGTAAGTGGATCTGTTATAGTCAAGTGGCATTCTTTGAGCAAGATGATTACTGCCAGCCACAGTGTGCTGTCAGATCAGCTGTCAATCAGACTAATCCCTGCTGTGTAATTCATGTCTGTAGACAGCCCAAGGACTGTCAAATTTTGTAGATAAAATGGTTAAGATATCCCTTCATACTAGCTACAAGAGAACAGTCATGCAAAAGCAATTGTTTTATCCAATTTGTTTATCATCCAAACAATTAATGTATACATTTGAATGTTTATCATTCAAATAATGAACTAATAACAAATAATCCATTTGTTTGTCATCCAAGCCACTCTTTAGGTGGTAAAGTGCTACAAGAAAAGTACAGGATTTCCCTGGTTACCAATAACATCTGCTTCAAACAATTACTTCCTGTGGCTTCTCTGTAAAATAGAAGTTGCCATTGCTGCAATGTTTATTTCTTCAAGTAATATCATTGTGTGTACACTAAAAAGATAATTACCATGGAATATACCATGTGTGAATATGCTAAGTGTAGACTAAAATAATTTGATTGCTGTGATACACTTGGAGTATGTGTGACCAGACTACCAATTCGCAGGAGCGCTTATTAAATATCAACATTTTCTTGCAGAGAATTCCTAGTTTTCAGTAGAGTAGGTCTTGTTGTGTGGTGGAAACACTGTTTTCAAGGTTAGTGCAGTTTTCTTTCATCAAAAGAACAATAACTGAGAAGGAGATAGGTCTTCTGAGCAAGCAACCTGAACAATGTGCTATTTAGGAATTAAAATAGCCAGAAGTATAGGGACTTTAAGCTACAGATATAAAAAAAAGAATTTTAATAATGATATCAAAATTGTTCCTAAGCATGAATTGACAAAGCTAAAGACCATTGAACTTCAAGACCTCAGTCATTCTAGACTTACTACACACCTGATTGATGAAAGAGAATTTGAATTTAAATTGAAAGAGAATTTGAATTGATGACAGAGAATTTTATTTTTTTACATATGACACACATGCATTCTGTAAAAATATATATTTTCTATATATATACACTAAAGGTACATAAATAAGCTGTTACTCATTAATTCAAAACTATTTCTGAAGAACAAGTTATTAGAAGAGAGCTGATTATATGTAGTTTATTACTAGTCTTATTAATTCTGGAAAAAAACCTCTAAGATATTCAAGGAGTTTTCTTTGAAAGTAAACATAATCATCCCCCAAGAAAATTACAAAAAAACACTGACTTGTCAAAATACGGTTATTTCTACCAAACAGGTCACATGAAGCCAAATTCTTTCAAAACCATACTAACTGCAAGGAAAATGCAGTATTCTGTAGTCATACACACACACAAAAAAAGAGTGTCTATTTTAAGTACTATTTGAGTATTATTATTTTAAAATATTAGTAAAGTCTTCTTGTTGAATTTATGAAGCAGAAACAAGTTCCAATTAAAAACAAAAATCAGAGACATTTTCTTCCAGTTTGACTTAACTATTTTGGGATAGCAAACTCAAAAGTGCTTTTGCAATGTCATCATCACTGAGGTCTACCTTGTTACAGCATCTCTAAGCATCTGTGCAGGTCCATATTTTTATATATATATTTTCACAAGTTGTTAAACGAGCTCTCATTCCACTCAGACATACCTAAGCAAAGAGAAGGAGCAGCTTGTTATGTTTTATATCATGACACTAATACCTCACTGAATAATTTCTATTTCAAAGCCTTATCAGAACACTGTGGCTGTACCTGGGGAAGAATAGGTTTCTACTTCTGGTTCAGTACCCCATGATTTTGTTATTTGTTCAGTGTCGCTCTAATATATTTTATAATAATAACATTCAGCTTATGAGAATAAAGTGAATTAGAGTGAATAATTGTTGGTTTGTGATTTTATTTGTCCCTTCTGTTGGCCCTTAATATTTTAGAATAAAATTTGGGAGGCAAAAAGGAAACATGTCTAGTTGGGGAGGTGAACCTTCCCATTTCACATCTTTCTCTGTTTTTAATGGTGAATATCTAGACCAACTCTGTTAAAAAACAAAAGTATTCCAACATGAGGCCCCAATTCTAACCTCAGTGAAGTCATCACTTTTTTAATAGATTCATTAGGGATAAGATTGGGAGTTTATATTGCTGCTGCTACTGATTGTCTTATTCCTTTTAACTCAAACCTCTAAATAACAAATTTTCTATGACAAGAGATAATTTGAAATGACATGAAGTCACCATGTTGAGATATTAAAATACTATTTGCACAGAAACGGTGCAGAGACATTAATATTATATATAGGTTATTCTGTATTTGTAACCTTTAAACATTGATGACGGGTTCTGTTGAATTCTGGTGAAGAAATTTACTATAACCCCGTCCCAGATGTCTGTTCCATGGCTCCATTACAAACAATCATCCTGATTGCAGATGCAGCAGAATGAAAATTCTTGAGCCGCAGTCACTTAATTTCTATTTCCACTCACTGAGTGGAAACTGCAAATGAAATTAGGTTTATACTAACACAGTAATCCATCCATGCATTAGCATGACTGAGACACCACAGGAGCATTTGCCAAGGATAGTCTGCCAAGTATCAGAAACAACATACAACGATACTATATCACATTAAAAGCATTGATACTATAACACATTAAAAGCACTCTCCTTTTCATTATATTTTAGTAGAGTCACTGATGGCTTTACGTGGCCATAAGAAAGACCATAAACTCATGCAGATATCCATAAGCAGGTCACTTATGCTCTACCACTAACAGCAAAAAGCAGTACTTAATCTTTACTAAGTACTGAGAAGCCTTGCTAAGCTATATGTAGCTCAGCACCTTACTTAACATACCTGTTACAATTGGATTTCTTTTGCAAAACCTGATTTAAGAAAAAAAATACTGAAATTAAATTCAATGTTTAGTCACTGCTAAAATCTAAGCGTTGCAATTCATGCATTTCACTGTTAGTTTTAGGAAAATCTTTCCCAGACAGAATATCCTGGCAAAAAAGTAAACAACTTGTAGTGTTAACAATAAATAAACATTTTTGCTGCTTTTCTTATGTTCTGTTTAACTCCCCACAACCCTGCAAATAGCAGTCTTTCTGAAGTTCACACATTTACTTGCTTGTTTACATTTTATGGTATTTTCACACTGCTGCTGCTAGATAAGATTGATTTCTGGGTGCCATTTTGCAGTTAGCAAGACAAGGGGAATTATGAAAGCCAAATATAAATCCACGCACAAAATGACAGAACGGTAGAGGTTGGAAGGGACCTCCAGAGATCATCTAGTCCAACTTCCCTGCTAAAGCAGGTTCTCCTTGATCAGGTCACACAGGAACATGTCCAAGTGGGTTTTAAAAGCCTCCAGAGCAGGAGACTCCACCACCTCCCTAGGCAGCCTGTGCCAGGTCTCCCTCTTCCTCAGAGGAAAGAAGTTTTTCCTCATGTTCAAGTGAAACTTCCTGTGTTCCAGCTTGCGTTCATTACCCTTTGTCCGGTCACTGGGCACTGCAGAAAAAGACTGGCCCCATCCTCTTGACACCCACCTTTTAGGTACTTATAAGCATTGATAAGCCAAACAGCCCCGGGTCTCTCAGCCTTCCCTCTATGAGAGATGTTCCAGTCTCCTAATCATATCTAAGCAGTACAATCTCCTGCCAGAAAACCACACAGATACAAAAACATGAGAGGAGAACAAGACTGAAGAGTGTTCTTTACAAAGAAAGAGGCATAGAGTAAATATGCACAAAGATTATTTTTGTAGTGTTGCTGCTGAACAATGTTACAAATATGCATACTGAGAGCTTACTATAAGTCCTCCTGAGTTCTTAAACAGAAGCATACTCTATGCACTCCTGTGAGGGACAACCATCTCACAACACATGATGAAGCTAGGACTTGGAGATTTATATTCTGAGGTTTTAGGCAGCAGTTACAGAGGAAATGTGAGGCTGCTGTGTGATAAGTGGTTGTCTGATCTTGCCTTCTAGGGTTGGGACTGGGTGAAGGCATATCTACTTCTGAGAGTGTTTTAGCCACTTCACTTCTGTTGTTTTAGTAATAAAAGCAGATCAGATTAGTGATCACTGCAGCTGCTTTTGGAAGCCTTTTGTCAGTTACATGTATGACAGATAAGCTTTGGTGAATGTTCCTGTAAAGACAAGCCTCACTGCCCTTCACTATCTGAGCACCATTGCAAAGTCCAGTGCTAATGAGACAGGAGCGGGCCTTTCTTAACATTAGACTAAGGCTCCCCAACACATCTAGATGGGGATCTGAAAGATAGAGTCACAGCCTGGGGCTGCAATGAGGGGACAAAACTAATTATGCACACTAACTGACTAATAGTCCCTTTGACTTCGGAGGAGCTAGAAGAAGCTGTTGTACCAGACTGCAACGCACCGTGAGCACATGGCTCAACTTGGGTGAGTGTATGCAGACAGCAGGCACATAAAGGGTGAAGAGGTGGCAGAAGTCCTTGCACCTCTATGATAAATTTTCACTTGTGCCCCTCTATGAAGTCTCACAGCTCTGCAGTAGAAGTGTCAGGAACAAACTTGTACCTGCAACCCCAGGTACACAAATGCAAAACTTCACTTAAATCAGCTACTGACTTCGCACTGAAAAAGGTAAGGGCACGAACATCTTCTGTTTTGCCAATTCTGACTGGAGATTTAAATGCAGTAGCTTCCAGACAAGAGGCATCTGAAATCATAAAATGCTGTGGTCAAGGCAGCTAGTGCTGGTGGTCATCCATACCAATTTAGGATGTTGCCACCCACACTGTCCTCGGCTGCCCCTCTGTTGCAGGTGACCCACTTTTCCTTCTGTCTCATCTCTCAACCCACCAGCTCAGCAGAAGGTGTCACTTGCTTATCTCTCAGATACCTCCATTCAGTTCGGCATTTTAGTGCAAACCCACCTGCTTTCCCTGTTGTTAAAATGCAAACATTTGGACCAGAGCTACAAAGTCACAAGTCCACATTGCCCTCACCAGCTGTGCTATGTAGACAGCAACTGCCGCAGAGGAACAGAGTTGGAAGCTGAGACATAACCTTCTTAAGCCATAGGAAAACATCTTCCTAAGCTTGCCAGTGTGCTCTGCAACAGCATTGCCAACATACTTAACAGCCCATGACTGATCTACCGGATGATTTCAGATGTAATCTCTTGTTTGGGAGCCTTTTCACATATAGCTCCATGAAGCCACATAAAATCCAATCAAAGTCAGACATAGAGATGTAGTTGGGAGTTGCTTTACAGAAGTAAAAATGACAACACAAAGTGCAAAGAGAGTTCAGCCAAGACCTAAAATGCTCCCTGTCCAGGGATAAGCCCTGAATTGTTACACAGAGTTTGCCCTCAGGCAGATTATTCCTGTACTTCAGACAGGGTTGAAAAGGTTTTTTTGTTTCCCTGAGGAACAGATGAGTCTTCTATAAATAATCCTGTACAAGGTTCACGTGTGCTCTCTGAGAGCTTTCCCCTTTTCATGTCAAAAAACATAAAATCAGATTACCCTTAACCAGTTTGTTCACCCTTCCCCTAAAACTGTCAGTAGCAGGGGAAAAAAAACCAGTTGATATACGGAATACAAGGACTGTTAAAGAACAAATACACTCATCCATTATACACAAGTACTCTTTTGTCATTAGTCAGCAATTTGTTCAGTTGACTACAAAAACAATTTGCAGGAATTTCAGGTTCAACTACAAAACCTATTCCACCCTTAACCCAATTTCTCTGCTTTATTTACTCAGTCCATACCTAAACAGGTTAAGCAAATAAACAAATAAAACTTAAAATAGTGCAGAAAGATGAAATAAAATCTAAGCATCTCAGGATATTGACCCTGAACACTGCTAAAGCCCAACTTTTTTCCTCCATCTGTCTAGCCTCCAAACAATTGTCTCAAGTCTCTAGTTAGAGGCTGCACAACACTTCTCACATCCAACAAAAGCTAATACATTAGTTTGTGAAGATACCCAGGGTGCTGTAACCAGTTGCATTTTTAGATACATACATACATGTGTATGTCTCAACTTAGAAGCACATCATCTTCTATGAAATGTGACTTGGAATAAATAATAAAAACAAGTCTTCCCAGGTGAATAACAGAAAAGACATATCTGCTAAGTTGAATTTCTGTAGAAAAGGAATTCTACAAAGTTGCCTGTTGATTCTGAGGCCAACAAATGGTCCTAGAAACTAAGAAAGAGCTCAGAAACCAGGTAGGAAGCCTTCCCTGTTCCCCCTCAAGTTATTCCTAAACACTGACTTAAGCTATACTTCTGACTGCCGTTACCACTAGAAGGATGCCTGTGACAAAAGGAGTTTGTAAAGGGAGTCAGTAGCAGATGGTTCATGTTGGTTCTTGCATTTCACACCTGTATACATGGAAGTCTCATCAAGACAGTGGTAAAACTTTTAGGAATTTTTTGAATTACCAAGGATAATTTTTCAGTACAGAATAGGTGGCACATATACAGACCTCAGTGTGGTGGGAAGGATTGGAATGATCACCAGGCTGGAAGCCTGTGGTGGTTGGAAAGTGAATGCTCACAACTGATTACATCAAGGGCAGACAGAGTGCAGACTCAGATCTGTTACATGTGCACACATTTTTGGCTAAGAAGGCATTGCCATGTGTGTATGTATTTACTTAGATACGCTTATACAGATTGTCTATATCTGCCTGATAAGTTTCTTAGGAAAAAAAACTCTAAAATATAAGAAAATATGGGAAAATACAAAAGGATAAACTTAATATAAATAAAAATCAGGGTATCAGAAGACCTCATTACATGGTAAGTGTTTCACAATATTTTTAATGTAAAAATGGACAATTTTTTAAAAGCCAATTTCTGGAAAAGGAAGGAAAGACAATAGTCAGAAGTAGACAGCAATCACAAATATATCAATAAAAATTACTGAATGGAGCCAAAGAAAATTCAAGTCTAGTAAAACTAGGGAAAATAGAAGGCAATCTAAAGTACAAACAAGAGGTGGTAAAAGAGCAGCTAAAACTTGATACAACATTGATAGGAGAGTGCTAATGGTGCAAAGAAGTGTTCAACCTACAATTATATAGTCCATGACTATATAGTATGGAATAAAAAAAAGAAGGCTTTATGTTAGACAGAAGACATGTTATTTTCAGGGCATAGCAGGAAAAAGCCTTTTTCTTTAATTTAGGGGCTTTTTGTGTGAATTCACCTCAGGTGAACAGATGTAGTATGTTAATGATTCAGAACTGGACACAGAACTTGCGGTGGGGTCTTGCAAGAGTGGAGTAGAGAGGACGAATCACCTCCCTTGTCCTGCTTGCCACACTTCTTTTGATGCAGCCCAGGGTATTGGTGGCTTTCTGGACTGGAAATGCACATACTCGAGGCCTCTGATATAGTTCTTACTGCTTGCTGTGTAAACTCTTCCTTTAGCATTTGGTTTTTCCCTTGTCTTTTCGGAAAGTCTGATTTGATTCATCACAGGATGAGTTACTTTTTTTCTTCTGTCCATATGTGTTGTTTTTTGTTTTGCAAACTGCAGAAGGGCATTTCAAGAACTTTTCCCGATCTATGGAATACTACAGGGACCACACCAAGGCCTCACTCTGGCAGCAATTCATCTTCCATACTGGTGGTGCTAGTGCGGATCTGCTAACACGGAAGATTGCTTTGTCCAGGAAGCTTATGAAAGCCATATGCAAATTCAAAAGTCGAGAAGTCAGGATTCTGGAAAAAAACCCTCAAAAACCCAATTCCCAGCCCCTGCCAATAGCTTCATGCGTGATTTTAGCTAAATCTTAAAATCTCACTTCAAGTTCTCATGGAATGAATGAATTGCTGTGCAAAACATCACTTGTGTACCTCTGCAGAAGCCTGAACTGTGCAAAAACCCAGATGTGTGCTTTGAAGTTTGCAGGGAGCTTGGAGTCCATAATGGAAACTTTCAAGGATACAGTTTAACTTGTAACTTACTTACAGGGAAAAAGACACATTCCATATTCTAATAACTGCAAAGGAAAGGATTGGATTTAACTTCAGATTGCAGCATTTGCAATTCTAAATTAATTTTCCTCTGTCTTAAGCCTACACAGTAATACAAATGTTATTTTATTAGTAGGTGAAAAAAACCCTTTCAAATACACTTCCTCAGTAGCAGATCAGTTCATCAGAGAGCTGCTGGTCTTTGACTTGATGAATAACGGAATCAGAGAACTTGTAAATTCAGGAAGCTTCCAACCCGAGGGAGTGAAAAAGCACTCCTGGCAGCTGCAATGAAGCAGCAAAACAGTATAGGCTAGGTACTCCAGTCTAAATTTTACAGTTATGTACTATTTTGGTGTTTGTTTATTTGATTAGGGTTTTTTAAAATTGAAATAGTGAACATATTTTTATGTTCTGGTGATGTTTTTGTTCTGGTCTATCCAAGACACTTTTTTATTATTTGTTCTCTTTTTCTGTTCCCTCTGACTAGGCCTCCCCTGTCCCACCATATAATACACAATCTTGCTTCTGTTCACCTGCCATTTCTTTTGATCTATCTCTTCCTCTGTAAAAACAGTACTATCAGTTAAATAATTCAGATGGTTAAAGCATGGACTTGTGACTTTCTATTATCCTTTTGTACTTCTGTCCACTCTGTCCCATCTATTTGTACATCAAGAACAAAATTTTGTGCACACTTTGCCAGGCTTGGGAACGATCCAAGTACTTTGCGATATTATATTCCTTCTAATGTGCCTTCACTCTTGTAGTATTGAGTCCTCTTTGGCTACACTACTTGCAGCAACAGATGTGGGATATGACACCTTGAGCTACTGTTTATTGAAGATGGGGTTGTTTATCCGTCCTTAGTAGGACAGGCAAGTCAGGGGCTGCACTAAGGGTTCTCAGTCATAGAATCATTACAGTTGGAAAAGACCTTTAAGATCAAGTCCAACCACAAAAAGAGATCATTACCTTTAGCATACCCATGTTCCTCAGAAACTTCCCATCAAAATACTATTTCAATTTCAAGCTTTGTGCTTGAAAGATTCAGAGTGTAAAGATGCCAATAGCTCGCGGAATAGCCTTTTAAAAAAGCCCTATACTGTAGCAAAGAGGTTGTATATAAAGCATAGATAAACCCTTTCTTTATGCTATATTGAGTGCAGCTATTTGGAAGGATGGCTAACGGAAAGCAGTTAGGAATTCTACCAGATCGAAAGAGTTCTTCACTTCAGTAGTGATTACCTGGGTTCTGTTGTGTGGGACTTAATAAAGAATAGTAACAGGAAAGGTATCAAACAGGCATGATGGACAAGCCTCCACTTTTCATTGATTTCAATTCCCTTAACAAATAAATCCAGCTGAGTTGGGATAAACAGCATTCCACCTGCACAGAAGAGACAGGCCTTTTAAAGACATGGTCTTAGGACATCACAGCTCATGACGTGGCAGAGCTGTATGAAACCAGACCAGTCCTTTGGATATTATTTTTCTCAGTTTTGATTTTCAATTAGTGTGTATTAATTCTGTAATATCAGCTATAAGACTAACCTCATCTCCCTTTTGAGCTTTTTTTTTTCTTTTAAGGTTCTTACACGTTAATATTTACCATGAAAATTAGTCGCCATAAAGAGTACTTCTAGCACTGACAGAAATAACGAGAAAAGCTCGTTATGCTTTTGTAAATCATGCATCTGAAAAATAACGTGTGATCTCCCATCGAATCTAAGCAACTGTTACACTTATGCCTCTGACATCTGCCCTTTAGGAAGCGGTGCTCTCACGTTCTCAAGTCCCGCCTCGGAATTGGCTTCAGCAACTCAGAAATCCTCCGAGGTTCTGGCAGGCCTGTCGAACACTCCGCAAACGGCTAATTATCTCCAAGCCGTACTGCTGAAATCGCGCACTGTTACAGCGCTTGATTTCCCCAGGCTTACGGGCTCTTTAGTGCCGCTCCCAACTCCGGTCGCACGGGCTGCCCCTGCCCCGCGTGGAAGCGCAGCAGCCGCAGGGGGTCCCGCGGGGCTCCCCGCCCCCACCGCCTCGGAACGTACCAACGGCTGCGGAGCGGGGGACGGGGATGTTTGTGTGTGTATGTGTGCGCGCACACACCACTTCCCGCCCGGCCACCGTCGCTTCTCCCTCATCGCCCGCTTCCGCCTGTGCGCTCCCCGCCCCGGCACCGCCCCTTTCGGCCAATCACATGAGCGAGCGCGGGGGCCGCCGGGAGCGGGCGCTACCCGAGGGGCTCGGCTGAGGTGCAATATGGCGGCGCTGGCTTGGTGCTGAGCAGTCGGCGGCCGCGGCGTCGGAGCAGGCGGCCGGAGCAGGAGCCACGGGGAGGCGGCGGCAGCGGGCGGACAAGGGCACGGGGAGCCGGCGGGGTCGGGTAGAGGGGAGCGGAAGAAGGTGGCGGGGCCGGTTGGGGCCCCCGGGCGACGGCGGCGATGGCCCAGTGCGTGCAGTCGGTGCAGGAGTTCATCCAGGACTCATTCGTACCCTTGGTGGCCACGCTGTGCAGTGAGGAGGCGGAGAGGCTCACCCGCAAGAACAACCTGAGCTTCGCCGAGCTGGTGAAGCCCTTCTGCCGCCTTACCTCGGAAGGTGGGTGCCGGCAGCGGGGCGGGACGCGCGGTTTGTTGACACGGTGTGGGGAAGGCGGCGCCACTCGTTTCCATCCGGCGGCCTCTCGGTGTCGAGGGGTCCTGTCCGGCCAGACGGAGCAGCGCTGCCCGGCGAGCTCGAGCGAGCCGGAGACGGGAGGCGAGACTCCTTCCCCGGGGTCGTGTCTACGGTCGGCTGGCCGGGAGTTAGGAGCTGTGCCGTGCTTTGCGAGGGCACGCGCTTGCCCGGATTACCCCGGGTGCTGCTATTGAATCCATTGAATTTCTTTCGAACCAGTCTTTTCTGTGGATCCTTGGAAATTAGACTTCTCCTGGAGATATCACAGAGCACTCTGCCACTGCTGAAGGTAAAGGTGTCTGTCAATCTAGCTCTCCCAAACGGACTCTTTATTTCTTTAAAATGACTGTACTGTTATCTGGCTATTACTTGTAGCTGACTCTTGCTGTAGAGTTTGCATGTCACATTTGTGATGAGGTTAGTAAAGTGGCCAGTTGTTGAAAGTATGGTCAGTCTTTCACAAACATTAGTTCTAATTTCAGTTGCATGTCTTTGCTTTCTGTCACCTGTAGTCTTAACATATACACTTTTTTATTGATATTTTTGTAAGATCTGTGCAAAGAGAAGGTGGAAATTGATCTGCTAATGTGCCATAAGTGAAGTGACTCTGTAAAATATCATCAAAACTAGAAACTGACCACTTAAGAAATACAATAGGATTTTTTACTGTAATGCTTTAACTCACCTTTTTTGTAGATTTTTTTTTGTTTGTTTTTATGTTTTACTAAGCTATGCTTTTCAAGCTGTTGCTTGTCAGAATAGTGTGCAGGACAGTAACTGGACTAGAACTGTTCATCAGAATAGCAATGCAGTGGTATTTGTCAGATTTGGTTTCTGACAGATACTTAGCTCATGCTTCAGTCACATCATGTTATATGTTGAGGAAACAGTGCAAGAAATGAAGCTTGCACTGTTGCTTGAGATTTTTTTTCATTGCTATTTAAAGTAATGATACCAGATTAAAAGCTAGCATGTGTTAAAAGTCAGACTTAATTCTGTAGCAAATCTGAATAACTTAACTGTAACTTGTTTATAAATGTTTTTCCCTTTGTTTTGAAACACTTATTAACTGTGTGACAATGCAGCAAAGATAGGAATAAGTGCAGATGTTCACATCCTTAGAGTTCTCAAGTTAATTAAATATCTCTTCAGATTTTTTGGTGACTGACTTTTTTAAGTAGATCCAACAAACAAAACCAAGTAGACTATTCAAAATGAAGCGTTCACTCTGAAGAATAGTTAATTCTGGTTTTGTTTAGTTGTAAACTTTTTTTCTTCCAGCTATTGTAACAGTTCAGGAACTTGCAAACCTGAACTATCCTCAGTGTTCCCTGTGTAATGCAGACCTCAATAGTATGTCAATGCTTAAAAAACAAACTAGTCTCCACTCCTTTTTTATCAAGTTAGTTGTTGCTAAAGATTAGACTCCCTCCCTTGATGTAAAATTTTGAGCTTATTACTTGAGAGACTGATACTTGTTTTTTGTATTCTTTTAAAAACTCTTGAAGGAAAACTCCACTGATTGATATGTATAACTTCATAGTAATTTTGTAAATGGTCTTCTGCAAGCCTCATTATGTATATATACATAGTATAAATGAACACTTTTCATAAACTGCGTCTAAATCCTTGTGATACAGTTTTCATATCCTAATTTTGCAGCTCTGGTCACTGTGAGAAATCTTTGAGAAGGAATATCCTTCCTGTTGGGTGTAAGCTGCCTAACTTCAACAGTCTGAACCACTGTGTTCAAAACCTGACCCAAAGGTCAAGGAACCAAGAAACCAAAGCTTGGTACAGTGGATTTTGTTGTCGTACTACTGTATATGTTCTGATTCAACAGGCTGCGAGCCTGTGTGACTTCCTTTTCTAGCCACATGGAAATAAAAACATTACTGTTTGCTATATGTAATTTTTTAAGGGGCAAGCAAGCATGCCTGAGGGTTAGGAAAGCAGTACTAGGCATTTTATTCAGGCAGAAGAATAGTTCAGTGCAACAAATTTTTTCATGAGTTTGTATAGCAGAGAGCAATTTCTCCAGCTCCAGAGTTTGTGGAGCTCTGTGACAGGAAAACATGCTTACTGGAGTCTGCACAAGTGCTGTTGTATAGTCCTGCTGTTAACTGTATCCTGTGCACAAGACCTGGAGACATGGGATGAGTTTTTAAATTGGTCTACTGTTACAGATTTGACCAAAATTTGTAACAAAAGTAAATTTTTCAATGGTGCTTTTCATCTCTGGTTAAGATAGAAGTGTGACTAATGATCTGATTGTGCTGCAGCACCATGTCTGTATATGCACATGCCTGCACAACTGTATGTTTCATTGCTTAATATTGTTTTGATGTCTTAGCTTTCAAGCAGGTTTTCTTAAGGGAGCATGAATTGCTGTCCTTTCTTTTTAATTATTACTTGGATCTTATTGGCCATTTCATTGAGTTTGTAATGTAAAATTGAGTTGATTAGCATTTTTTCTATTCAGAAATAAGCTGTCCCTTGTATTTTTGAAAACTTTGAAGTATGTGTGTGGCTTCTGAAACTCTTCCATAATTTGAAGACCTCGGTCACTGATTGGCTGCTACATTTTTAGTACAGTTACAATACAGATTTTTTCTCTGTATCTTAGGATTTACATAGCTTATAAGTCTACTGAAGGCTACAAGTTCATCAGTGTTCCTGCTTGGAGAAGCAGTGCAGTTATGAAATGAATCTCCTGATTTATATACAGACCAGTTCTGATGCACAGAAACTAAGCTGAGCTTTCCACTGTGCGTGTATCAATTGCTCTGCATATGTTAAGAGATGTGAAGGCCTGGAACCACTGCTTGATTCTTCATGTAGTGTTAAACCACATCGTGCTTGTGCTTTCTCAGTTTGAGGAGACAGGATTATATCTAATTTCAATTAGAACCTCACAAATATACATATTGTAGATGGGGGAGGGAGACGCTCTGCATTAATCAGTATTAATCTACTACTGCATAGCAGTAACTTGCTTATGTTGGTGTAGCCAAAAACACCCTTGCAATATAGCAAATTGTGATGGTAGGAAATCCTGAGCACAGGTTCAAAGTGCTCCATGCTGTAATATTTCACTTCTTGACTTTCACAAGTCACTTTTTGTTGAAAGAGAAAGGGTTACAGGGGGATGATACTATCACAGTAAGCCTTGACTGTAGAGGAAAACAAAATGAAAACCTTTCCCAAACTTCTGTTTTTCTTTAATAAAGGAAATCAAAAGTATATTGTGCATATTATACCTTCACATTTATTCTCAAAGGGGCAGTCATTTTGAGCTATTGTGTTGGATAGTAATAATTGATGCCTAATTTAACAAATTAAGTATTATATGGGTGGGTTTACTTTAAAATAGCATCGCATTTTTAAGAATCTTTAAAAATGCTGTCTGTACTAATACTGTCTTGGTACAAGGGAGAATTACAGTGTAGACTTCAATGTGTGTCACTTTAAGATAGCCTTGGTTACTCTTAGACCAAATTATTTTATACCTTAAAAAAAAGTGGAAGAGCTCCTGATAATCTTATTACAATGTGCCAGAAGTGAGGAGATAGAATGAGAACACTGCGTTTATTTGATGAGCTTAGTTTGTTATTAAGAATTTCTTGTTCATGAGTATTGTAGTTCATATCTAAATATTTTCAACTTCTGATAAGAAAGATCTTGTGCTGTTACATGTTACTAGTCCCACTTCTTGCAAAATACTTCCTGAAATGATCTTGGGACACTTGAAGGAAACTTACAGCATTAGAATTTTTTTTATTAGGAATTAAGGCAAGAGCTTTGTGGGGTTCCAAGTATGTCCTTTGTGTCAGTCCTTAGCATTGCACATATACCAGAAATGTCATCTATGTCCTGTATGGAAATATGTTTGTTCTTCATTATAATCACTATTATATTTTATCAGGGACAACAAGGATGTGTTTTAGTGTTTTGGATGTACCGGTAAAGGCAAACTGGTTTCTTAGTTGATAGTCCTTCCTGCTTGCTTTAAATCTGATCTTTTCAATAATGATGTGGCAGTAAGGTTGACAATTTACCTAACAAATAAGTTTTCTTTTAAAAAAATTCCTCCTCTTCAGCTTTCCGATAGAAATACTGAACTGTTTTGACAGCAGAACAGCCCTCTTTGTTGTTACAGCCTTATGATGAACCAGTTCAATCTGAACTGTACAGCTGAAGAAAACCAACAAGTTTTTAGATTGTTTTGGACAGGGTCAGGTCTCTAAACTGCTTCACTGTGTTTTTCTGTGAGCCTCTGGGCTGACTAAAGGTTGGGAGTGAGTGTATGACCAAGGGTAGAACTATGCTTGTCCAGACTTTAGCTGTGATAGAAATCTGCTTTAACAACCAAGAGGGACTGTAAATGCAGTAGTATAACCTGTCTCTGTCTGCGTAGTTTTTACTTGTCAGAGGACTTATGGAAAAGGTGTGGAGTGCTCTCCAGACCCAAAGGGACTCAAGGCTCAGTTTCAAACCTTCACAATGTGAGTTTTCTGGTTCATTGCAAGACAAGGAGAAGAAAATTATTTTCCTTTGTCCTGGTCTCTGTGTGCTATACAGTGATTTGTGAAAATAAAATGTGCCAGTGCCAGATGACTTGCTGGTACTTGTGGTTTGAAATAGAGAAAATTACATGAAAAGTTAGAGCATACCCAGAGTTGTAGTATCTGTTAAAAATTTTACGAATGCTTTTGTAAAAACAGATGGCTTGAGGGAGCAAGTTTCACAAAGATTCTACAGAGTATTGCATTTGAGTCATTTGAGGCTCAAATTATTGGTTATAGTAAAATGTAACTTTGTAAGATACAAAGGAGATTGCACAGAATCACAAGATCTTGAGGGTTCAAAGGAACTTTGAAAGATCATCTAGTCCAACCCCCTTACCAGAGCAGGACCTCCTAGAGTAGATCACACAGGAACTCATCCAGGTGGGTTTTGAATGTCTCCAGAGAAGGAGACTCCACAACCCACCTGGGCAGCCTGTGCCAGTGCTCTGTCACCCTCACAGTGAAGAAGTTTTTCCTTGTGTTTCTTTGGAACCTCTTATGTTCCAGCTTATACCCATTGCCCCTTATCCTATCATTGGACATCACTGAGAAGAGCCTGGCTCCATCCTCCTGACACTCACCCATTACATATTTCTCAACATTAATGAGATCACCCCCCAGTCTCCTCCTCCTCCATGCTAAAGAGCCTCAGCTCCCCCAGTCTGTCATCATAAGGAGGATGCATCACTCTATCATCTGTGGCCCTGTGCTGAACTCTCTCCAGTAGCTATGTGTACTTCTTGAACTGAGGGGCCCAGAACTGGACACACTATTCCAGATGCAGTTTCATGAGGACGGAGTAGAGGGAGAGGAGAACCTCTCTCAACCCACCAAGACCCTCAGGTCCCTTTCCCCTATACTACTCTTAGAGTAACAGTTTATTCTCCATCCTTTATGTGGGGTAGATGGGGTTATTCTTTCCCAGATGTAATACTCTACACTTGTCCTTGTTGAATTTTACTAGATTTCTCACGACTCAACTCTCCAGCCTGTCCAGGGCACAGCCTTCTGGTATGTCAGCCACTCCCTCCAGTTTGATATCATCAGCAAACTTTCTGACAGTGCCCTCTGCTCCCTCATCAAGGTCATTAGTGAACAGATTGAACAGTACCAGTCCCAGCACTGACCCCCAGGGACTCCACTAGATACAGGCCTCCAACTAGACTCTTCGTCATTGATCATGACTCTGCCTTCTTCCCTTCAACCAGCTAACAATCCACCTTGCTAACTGGTCATCTAGCCTACACCTTCTCAGTTTTGCCATAAGGATGCTGTGGGAGATGGTGTCAAATACTTTACTGAAATGAAAATAAACCACATCCACTGCACTACCACCATCTATCCACCTGGTTACATCTACATAAAAGATGTAGATGTCAGATATCAGGTTGGTAAAACATTACTTCCCTTTGGTAAAACCATGTTGACTGCTCCTAGTGACTGTCTTGTCCTTTAAATGCCTGGAGACAGCCCCCAGGATGAGTCGTTTCATCACCTTTCCAGGGATGAAAGTGAGACTGACTGGTCTGTAGTTACCCAACTCTTCCTGCTTGCCCTTTTTGAAGACTGGAGTGACATTTGCTTTCTTCCAGTCCTCAGGCACCTCTCCTGTTCTCCATGACTTACTGAAGATGATGGAGAGTGATTTAGCAATGACTTCCACCAGCTCCCTCAGCACCTGTGGGTGCATCCCATCGGGGCCTATGGATTTATGTACATCCACATTGCTCAATTGATCCTTAACCGAGTCCTCACCAACCAAACAAAACTCCTCCTTTAACCTGACTTCCTCTGAAGTCTGGGGCTCCTGAGGACAGTCTCCAGCAGTATAGACAGAGGCAAAGAAGGCATTTAGTAACTCTGCCTTCTCTGTAACCTCTGTCAGCAGGGCACTCACCTCATTCAACAGTGGGCCTACATTGCCTCTAGTGTTAGTTTTGTCTGCGATGTATTTGAAGAAGGCTTTCTTGTTATCCTTGACCTCCCTTGCAAGGCACAACTCCAGTGAGGTTTCAGCTTTCCTAGTTGCCTCCCTGCATTCTCTGACAACTATCTTATATTCATCCCAAGTGGCTGTCCCTTCTTTCTGTGAACTATAGACTCTCTTTTTCCACTTGAGTTTGCCCAACAGTTCCCTGTTTAACCATGCAGGTCTCCTGACTCCCTTTCTTGATTTCTTACTCACTGGATCTTTGAATACAGACCAACTATCTTAGGCCCCTTTGCCTTCTGGTACCCTGTCTCCTGTAGAAATTGCTTGAAACGGCGAAAGTTGGCCCTGTTAAAGTGCAGACCAATCAGACTTCAATGAAAACATAGCAGAGCTAGACCTAAAGTAGGAAGGTGAGCCAGTACACCTGTGCAGGGGGGCAAAAAACTAAAACCCTCCAAAACCCAACCAAACAAAAAATCCCCAATCCTAAAACCACCAAACAAAATAATGAAAAATCCATGTAGGGTTTTTTTTTTGTTATGAATTATTTTTTGCCTTTTAGGAGACTGAAACTTTTTTGTTTCAGTATGTGGATGTTTTTTGGTGGGTTTTTTTTTTTTTTAGCAAAACAGGGACATGGAGAAGAAAAGCAATCATGGATCATTAAAGAAAGTTAAATTTTCCTTTTGTTTTTTTTAACATACAGAAAATGAAGGCATTCTACATATGGCTGTCACAGTCATATCGAATTTTGAATTTGGCTTTCAGTTAAATACTGTTTTTTGTTAATCATCTTACTGATCTTTGCTTCTGCCTTGTCCTTTGGGCATGGTATTGATCCCTTTGCATGGGCTTGGGACTCTTTGGTTGTATTTTCTGTCTGACAGCTTTCTTGGAGAAGTTGGCCTTAATGAGAGGAAAATATTTTGTTGGATAAGCAACACAAAGCCAAAACAGTGTAAGTTACTATGTGCTAGTAACATAAGGCTGATTTTGCCCTTTTAAATGCTCATCTTAATAACAAATGTGTTGGGGTTTTTTTTGTTTTTGTTTTTTGGGGTTTTTTTTGAATGTTGTTTTCTTTGGTAACAATCTACTTCACTTATTCTAAATAAGCAACCTCTCTACACCAATAACTTATATGCCAGCTGTTTGGAATGCTGTCATAAGCACTAGATCTGTGGACACTTTCACTGCATTCTTTGGATTTTTTTGTTTGTTTTTGAGGTTGTATGCAATGATCCATTGTTTGTCAGCCAAAACCCTGAAATTCTGAAATAAATTTTGAAATAAATATTTAGTATTCATAAGACTTTTCCTAGCTTTTAAACAGTCACTTCTTTTAAAAGTGACTCAGGAATTCTGGTGTTACTAACATTGACTTTATTTTAGTTGATTAATTTTAACCATAAGTTTGTCGCTCAAGAAATGTAATTTCAATAACATTGTATTAAGATAAATCAGTTGTGTGATGCCATTTGGAGACTAAGGGAGTTGTAAAACCATTTATTTAAAGAAAACTCAAACCCACACCGAACAAACTTAAGATAATCACACTACAGTATTAAAAATAAAGGGTATTTTAATTAATTTTGGATGCGTTAATGCTGTGCTATCCCTGTCAAGTTTCTTGAATTCTAGTATTGTATCTTGAGGTTTTCATGGAAACTGGTGGTTTCTTGGAACATAAGATATTACCTGAAATCCGTATGTGGTCTCTATAGGCTTTCTAAACAAGTTATGTTCTGTAAGGATGGGAGTGCGGTGGTGTAGGGCATGGATTTTGAGGACTTTGTTATTCAAAATGAATATCCTTATAAGATAAGATGCTGTGCTGTGTTTAGGCTCATCTAGGCAGACTGATGAGATGTTGAATATTAAGTAATTTTTTGGTTTTGCCTTCCCCCCACTCCATTATTGGTACTTGGGTATTATGGACTGTGATCTAAACTTGATGGTGGAAAGAAAGGTTTAGTGAAGAAATAATCTTTAAATAAAAATATGTTGGAGAAATACTAATTTATGGTAACTACATTAACTCTGTTATATTCCTGAAAAAAGCCTATTTTTTTCTTTTTTCTTTTTTTTTTAGTTCACATGAGAGATCCTAATAATCAGCTTCACATAATAAAAAATTTGAAGATTGCTGTCAACAACATTATTACTCACCCCCCTCAGCCTGGTGCCATTCGAAAGCTTTTGAATGATGTTGTATCTGTCAGTCAGCCTGCTGAAGGACTAGTAGCTAATGTCATCACAGCTGGAGACTATGATCTCAACATTAGTGGTATGTAATGATACTGTATTTTTTGTAACTGAAACTGGAATTTAAAGTTTCTAACCTTGACTTCAATCTCATGGCATGTATTGAAGTTACTCAGAGTTGATTAGTTTTGAGTCATTGCTTTTATGAAATTTCATATTTATAAAATAATTATAGTTTTATACAATGCTGTAAGAGTGGGTGAGCTTAATTAATAATTCTTAATGTTTCCTTATGTTGCAGTTTTCCTGAACTTGTGTTAAGTCACCATATTATGTTAATATAGAAAATACTCATGCTTTGGTTGTGTTAATAGCTCATCAGATGAGAGATTTTCTTGTTACAAAACTAATACACTGCCTTCTTACACTTGGTTGAACAAATATCAGAACTTATTTATAATGTTGGTACTGAAGTGCAATTTTATGTTGAAGTTAGTCCTCACTGACTTTTGTTTTTAATTTTACTTATTGCTTAATGTATAGAGTTTATAAAGTTGTCATAATTTTTTTAAGGAAAAAAGGTTTTGAGGAAATGTGCATGATTCCGTGTCTCTCTTTTTTCTATGAAATGGAATGCTTCATATTTCACTGTAAAAAATGGCTAGAATTTTCTAAAAATGCCTTTTACAGCTCTCTAAGGGATAGGGCATGGTGAACAATAAAAAATGAGACCTGATCTTGAGAGCTAAGAAGATTAAACTCCTCCCAATTAAGACCCTAATCCATTAAAGCCTTTGAGTACATACTTGAATTCAAAGCATGTATGCATTGCCCTATTTGAGCATGAGTAATTATTGAATCTGAAGTTCAGTGTGCAGTGGGGAATTGGTCTCTGCTATAGCAAAAGACTGACAAAACTTCATGAGGATTAGTAACTGATGCTATAGTATGTTGATTTTTTTTTAATGTTAGTAAAGAAAACCTACATCTTTCTACATCTTTGGTACCTAATTTACAAGCTGTATCTTCAACTTGATGTGAAAAATTGATACAAGTGAAAAAAGGCTTGAGCATGGAAAAGCTATTTTTTGAGAGCTGTTGGAAACTGTACCCTTTTTCAGTCTCCATGCCCTTGTTTATTTGAAATTGGTGAATTACTGTTAGTGATTTTTTTTTTCTTTTTTTTTCTTTTTTTTTTTTCTTTGAGGGGAAAGTCTGCTTCAGTTGTAGAGACTGAAATCATTCTGCTTTCTTAGGATCTTCCAGTGAAGGGAGTTTTCTGTAATATTTCTAATGATCTCAGTTTTTAAGTGAGATATTGGAAGAAGGGAAGAAAAATAGTTACTTTATCAAGCCACGCTTTGTAGTTGTGGAGGGAAATAACTTCTTTGTTTTCCTTATTTGATACTTGAGTCTCAAATGTATAAATGGTTCCACTTGACTATCGCTATTTCTCAATGTTTAGATTCTTACTTCAGTTCAGATTGGGTGTTTGACAAGACGGAGAGATGTATAAGCTGTATATGACCATGCGGAAGGACAAAGTCATATAACAACTTTGTAGTTTTGTGGTATCTCATTTTAGGGCTTCAGTACAAAACACTGGCAGTGTTCTTTATGAAAGTTGGAACTTGTTACTTTGTAGGAGGATGTGAAGAAGTCCCTAGCTTGTCAGATAGAGTTTCTTTTGTGCTTAGAAAACCATGATCTTTTACCAAGAAATGTATTTTTTTCAACTTTAGTAGAGCATTTTATTGGAAACCAATGGAAACATTAATTCTTGACAATAAAACATAGTCTTTTGTCATAGAATGTCAAACTGAAGTAATCTAATCTGTTCTTTAACTTGTTTTTTCTTTTGATGAATTAGTTTTCTAGGATAGCAATATTAAAACATATCTCCTTAATCTTTAATGATAATCAAGTGTAGCTTACTTGGAAGGAAGACACAAACTTTGAGAAAGTCATGTATGAGTGTTTCTGGTGCTGGGATCATACTCCTTCCTGCTCTTGGTTTAGAAAAGTTTTGGAGCTGCAGTGGTGAATTGGTTTAATTGTTTATAATCTTCCTTTGTTTTACTTGTTGTTTAGTAGTATCATAGTTCCATAATCTTGCAATGAGAGACCTGGTCAATTTCTGAAGGGGTGCTTTTGTTCATCCCTGCGTGCTTCTCCCATGTACTGATATATGTGGAGAATGAGGAAAAGTGAACCTGCCAAAGGCTTACATTTTTTTTTCTTCTCTCAAGTAAGTTTTCAGCTGGATCACTTCCCTCACTATGTTTGTTCAAGGCTACATGATATTAATGCTGGCATATAGCAATGCAGGAATATGACAGATAAGGGAGAGTGTTAGGGCAACCACTTTCAGCAGCTAACATCTGTTTTTTTAGCTGTAGTACTATGCACGGAGAAATCTCAGAAATTAATGTCTTACATTTATATTAAAAAATATAGAAAAATATCAATGATGTCTAAATATAACTTAATATAACTTAATTATTTAGTATTTTACAGTAGTTTACTACTTTTATTCAAGCCCAGAGTTTGGTCTGAACCAGACATTAATATTGGTATCTATTGAGTTACACTGTCAAATGTTGAAGAGCCTGAAATGTTCATGATTAAGTTAGTTGGAATAAAATGTCTTCAGTCCCTGATGGACCTGTATGGTATAGATTTCCTACTTCATGCTACCAGAGCATAAAAGCCAATAGTGTGTTTGCACCTGACCCTTTTTAGTATAATGATATCATGTTTTTTCTATCAGATCGCTCAGTTAAAGCTAGTGTTCCTTGGTACAGTAATTGGAAAGAGACTCTGATGGAACTGAACACATCCACGTTTTATTCAGGTATTTTTTTTTTGTGGTTGGTGCCAATTTGCCAAATTGCCCTTTATTCCTTTTCCATGTGCCCCATCCACCTTTCCTTACCATCTGCTACAACTGTTTAGCACTTTTTGGCGTAGATGTGTGTTCCTCCATTTTTTTTTTTTCTCCCCTAAATGAAAAATTGTTGGTGATGGTTGTTTAATTTTTCTTTTAGTCACATTTCTGCTCTTGTTAATCTAAATCATTTGGTCTTTACTTGCAGTCAGTAAGTGCAGAGTGGTGGTGGGAAATGACCTGATGCTGTAAAAGTACTGTCTTGTTTGATCCTATGGAACTGTATACCGTCACTGTGTACTGCACATGTAAATTCTTTCTACTTCTCTATAGAACTTCCTTCTTGGGGGGATGGTAGTGCTTTTCATACTGGAACTGTAGTGCTGCCTATACTTAGAACACAAATACCTCTGCTGTCTTGACATTCTTACTTCTGTATGTCTCTCTTCAAAAATACAGATGCTTTCTAATACTCTTTTACCTAGTTTATAAGACCAATTATTACCAAAATGAAGTGATTATTGACCTCTCAGCTTACAGAAGCTCTGTGGTATGGTATGCAAGAGAAAAATTTTGATGGTTATCAGTTTTAGATTTTGACTAAGTTTATACCTTCAGTTACTAACGGCAGTCCTTCAATAGTGACTGTTGAGATGCTGCTAAATGCCTACTTCTCTGAATGTTCTAGAGTACTGTTATCTGAAATTCATCTTTGTCAGGTAGCTAAAATCATCATGAAGTGGACTTCTCATTCTTAAGATATTATCTATGAGTATTACTTACCAGTACTTTTATCACAAGTTTGCCTAAACTTCAGTTCTGCTTGTTTAGTATACTGGTAACATTACCAGTATACTGGTAACTGAAAAAATGCAAAATATACCCGTCTGTGTACCTAAATGACAAGTGTTGCTATGTACTGCTGTATTGTGTTGTGAGATGTTACAACCATGACAATTTTTTCAAATATTGTTTTTGAACATAGTACATGTTTATTATTTTATGTATCTATTACAAATGAGTACAGCACTGTAAATGCCCTTGAATTAATACTGTTAATGTGTGTTGTAGTTGTGTAGAGAGAGTCCAGTTTGTAGCCACTTTCAAGGTACTTAATAGTCTGAATGAGAAAGGGGAAGGGGGGAAAAAAGCCCCACCCCACAAAACAAACTAGTACTTCCCTGTATATAATTGTGTCAGATATTTTAAAACTTTTTTTGTGATGATTCAGTTGTAAAACAAACAGAAAACAGAGCTTCAAACTAAAACATGGTTGAAGTTTTTGCCTTGAATAGATTAGCGTTTTGGTTTGAGTTGGAGTTACTACTTGTGAAAAATATCCTAATGAGTCACTTTCTCATGGCTTGTTTTCAAAAACAAGCTGTATTTACCGTAGTAGTTGACATATTTACATATAGGACTTTAAAGCCACAAATTTGTTATACCCTAGATGAGTGCTTAGAGAGCAGTTGCTAGAACTTTTGCTGCTGTTGACCTTTTTTGTGATATGTGCTAGACTGAGTTCAGTTATGAAGTGTGACTATCTGACTTTGACCAAAGCTGATGTAAGATGGCCTGACAATGTAGGATTAAACAAAATGCATTAACTTAATGCAGAAGATAATTTCAACATAAAAATGAAACGAAATTTCCTAAAGTCAACTAAGAAATCAAGTTGGGGTTTTTTTTTTGGTGATATTTGTTTTGGTTTGTTTTTTTGTGGGGGAGAAAGGCAGTGGGAGAGGTTTACAAAGGATTAGAAATTCTTATATGAGTTAATGGACTGTATTTTCTTGTGGCCATATATAGAAAATAAATACCTTAAGGATCTTTTTATTAATGCATTTTTTTCTGTACTAGTTACTGTTTTCTAGTTTGCAGGCGAGTTTACACTGGATTCCAGCTAACTTCAGACTGATTTTAGTCTTAAAGCTTTTCTTTTTTTTCCCCCCCTCACTCAAGGGAAGTAGTTGTATAATTGAGATGGTGTAAAACAGGCTTGGAGGAAGAGGTAATATTTTTATTGCTTGACTGATAGTTGGAGTGGAAAGAAACAGACAAGATTTTTAAGTTTATATGTTCTTTGAATGTCCCTGACATACTTGATAACCCTTGATTTATTAGTCTTTGAAAAATAAAGAGCTTTTGAACATGACAGCTTAACATTATAAGGCATTAACAGCACAGATCATATCTGAGCTTCTAGCTTTTAGGATCTCTGCTTTGCAATCTGACAAAGGAACTGTTTATTTTAGCATGGCAGAGGAAGGGGATGACTGTTCAAGTTAAGTCACAACACTTGCAAAAAGCTTTAGAGAAACAGCCTGGTTTGTTTGTCTAAATTCTCAATAATTAATTTCGCTTCTTGGTCTGTTCTTACATCCCTAGCTAAGGCAAATTCTGTGACTGTTAGAGGAAATCTTATTTGTTTGTCATTCCTGAATGTGTGTGGTTAAAGGACTGGTAAAGAGTAGTTACTCCTAACAAGGTCTGAATGCATGTGAGCCTATAGTACTGAGGAAGCTGATGCTTAAGATATTATTCAGTTTCACTGGATTTGATTCAAAGTGTTACTGTTTCTCCCACTTGTATGTATTTTAGATGCTTTCCCTTAGACTGTTCCTCCTTTCCCCTGCCATGCAAACCTTGTCAAGAGTTTGCAAGCTTCACTTTCCTTTTCATAAATGAGTATTTATATTTCACTTGACTATTCTAATGAATCCCATCTTATTGTGTATTCCAGCTACTACTCCTTGGTTTGAGTCTTACAGAGAGTGCTTTCTTCAGTCCATGCCTGCATCAGATCATGAATTCTTAAACCACTATGTTGCATGTATCCTTTTGAAAGTTACAGACCTTTCTAGTGAAGGCTGTTACAGCTGGCTGCAGAAGGATAATGTGGGAGACTTTTAAATTTTGCAATAATGCTCTTTGCCATTATGATTTGAAATATGTCTTATCAATATGTCTTATTATACAGAATAATTTGATGAGAGAGGTAGGATTTTCCTTGTGGTTTCTTTGAATTTCTTTTTAAAAAATTTGTGTCAAACTGAACTCTAAGTTACTATCTGTAAACAAAACTTCCTCATCTGTAATTGCTTTCTACTGCAGCTCTTTAGGTATCTGTTGTGTACAACAGGACTGTCTGTTGTGTACAACAGGCCTGAGTGTTTGGGATATACATCCTGTTTTTTGAAGTTTTTTTCTAGCAGATATGGGGGGAGGTTGAAGGAGAGCCTTCTGGAAAATTGGTAAACCTTGAGCTCTTTTGGACAAAAAGAAGCCTGGAAAGTTGCTTAAATGCTTTCTAGCTCTTTTTTTTAAATGCATTGTAAAAATATGCATAATTTGCTTTTTTTTTTTAATGCATATTGTAAAAAAATGCATGTGAAAATATGCATTGTTTCATGATGTAGCTGGTATTTTACTTTGCAATAATTCTAATGCTGCCAGTTTCATAACACTCTGTCCCTAACTCTTTACTATATTTTACAAGTTCAATATGGAGAAGCAAGTATGATAGTAGCCATCAGAGAGAATCATTTGTGCAGAATTAACTAAGCAAAAACATTGATTCTGGCTTTTGACTCCTGAATTTTTGTAACATTTAAAATAATACCTTGCTTTCTGATTTCTCTGAATGAACCTCTTTGGCTTGCGGAATAGATGTGGCAGAGCAAGATGTTCCTTCTTAATAGCTGTGTAGCTCCATTGAAATAAAAATCTGAATGCTTCTGCTTTTTACTCAGATATTGCTGTGTTCATGAATACTGGCCATTATTGTTGGTCAGGTGATAACTTAAAAGTCTCTTCTTCTTGGAAGTTGAAAACTGAAGTAGTCTGGGAACGAATTTCAGTTATATTTCATATCTGAACAGTTAGTCTGTATCTGAAATCTTAAAAGAACTGTTAGCTATCATGGATTGACTTAAACTTAGATTCAATGTCCGAATTAATGCAAAATATTGTTTTATCTCAGGTTACAAGTATTAGTTAATTGACTATTTAAATGGTGTTTATCAAGACTAAGGTCAGATTCTTATTGCACATATTTTTGGGTAATGTGTTTTACAGGTTTAAACTTGGATTCATCTGATTTATTTTACACTCTGTTTTATTTGATGGCGGTTTCTGGATTCTTTTGGTAAATGTCCTTAACACAAATTTAGGTATGCTTGTAGTTTCTTCTGGTGAACCAGAGCCTCTGGAGCAATTTCTGAAGCTGTCTCAAGAGCAACATCGAATTCAGCATAGTAATGAATACCTATATCCCAAGTGGTTTATACCAAACACACTCAAATACTATGTGTTACTGCATGACGTAGGCACAGGAGAAGAGCAAAGGTGGGTCTTCTGCATTCAATGAACTTAAACATTTCAGTCAGCGTTCATCTCTGTGTTTATAAATTTGGCTATTAGACCCACTAGGATCCACCAACTAGTATGCTGGCTGTTATCAAGAGAGATTTCCTGTAGTATTATTTTTATATCTACTTCTTGTGTTCATATAAAATTAAAAGAACCAGCTTTAGTTTCTTGACATAGCAAAGAAAGCATCTGTCTCACTGAACTAATTCTCAAAGATTCTCAGTTTCACTCAGCGTCAAAAACTGCTTTAAAAACAGGAGATTTTTAATACCTATGGATAATAGTGTAAAACAGCATGTTGCAGTACACAGAATAAAAGTGGTTTAATATCAAGACAGGGTAAATGTGGGGTGTTTTTCGCTTTTTTTTTTTTCTTTTGTTTTTCCAGAGCTGACTCTATTTATGAAGAGATGAAACAGAGGTATGGAACTCAGGGTTGCTATTTGCTGAAAATAAATTCTCGGATGTCAAATAGAGGAATAGATGAACAGATACCAGATCCTTGGAGCCAGTACCTTCAGAAATACACTATCCAGAACCAGGTATTACAGTATTCCAAGAATATTTTGTAAGGTCCATATGAAAGCCCACTTTAATGATGATAAATTTGCCTTAGTATTATATATTTTTTTCTGTACAGTTGGTTAGTAGTCAAGGCAGTTCTAACATAGCTCTGACTTTTTGTGAGGGCATAAGATAAGTCCTCTGTCGAAGAACTATCCTCTGTGCTATTTAAATTGACAGTAAGGAGCACTGAAATACTAGATGGTCTGAAATAAACTGACGGGAGCACTGAAGTTATGAACTTGTGCTTAATGCAGTGACACAAGTAAGTAACATCAAAAGTGTCCTATTCATACTAACTTTTTACCTTATTTTGATTAACATTCTTCACTCTTTAAAGTTGAATTTTTTTCCCCATGCTTCTGTGCTTCACTGAACAGTGTGGGTGTATTGTTTTGTGAGGTTATATGTGGGTTTTTTGGTAACTTCTTGCAGCCCAGTCTGGTCTATCATCTGCTAAAATGGCAAATGATAGTGTGTGCGAGCTCAGACTCTTGAGTGCAACTTGCCATAAATGTCTGTATTTTTGGCTTCAGGATCAAAAATATTCCTTTAGTTTGGCTGACCTGCAGTGTTAACTGATAAAAGGTTTGTTTGTGTCATGGTAGTGTTTATCAAATCTGGCTCACAGAAAATATTACCAAAATATCTCATATTTGGTAAGCTAAGAGGACCAGTAAGCAATGTTCCACCATAAACTTAATTGACCTTTTTTTCTGTCACACATCAACTGTCCAACATAGATTATTTTTTTTATATGAACTTGCTCGGAAATTTCTTTAAGGGGCATATTTTCACTGCTGTAGGTATTGCTGTGTAAGAGTTGGAGTTGTTTTGTTTAATTGACAGTGGAGATATTTGAGCAGGCCAGAAGATACAGTTAACTGTTATTAAAGTGAACTAATGTTGACTGACTTTTGTTGTGGTGCTCCAATATTCTTACAAGTTTTCTGTTTTCTTTTTTTCTAGCAGGATTGCTATGAAGATTGTCCTTATACTGTCACTTCAAACAAGACTGCTGATCACTTGATAGCAGATGGCTTAGACAATGAAATTAAAGGTATTTTGATAACTTTTATCAAAACATTAATGTGATAGCATTTATTGTGGTATCTGTAAAGAAAAATGTTGTGGTGCCCATCTACTGGATTGGTGGCAATTCAAAGATACAGCTTTAATCAGATGACTATTGATGTATTGTGATCATCTTTTCCAAGATAAAGCATATAGTCTGCAAACTCATACAATTACTAAAAAATAATGTAGGATTAAGTGGTTAATTGTCATCATAATAAAAGTTCTGGTTTTCATGCTCTGATGCACCCTGGAAGCTTAGGACTTTTTGTCTTCGTTTTTTGTTTTAAATCTGGAAATGATAAGAGTAGTGGCTTACAAAATAAGTTCACTGGAAGAAGTTGCCTTGCAATTGATCTCATGGATGGTAGAGGACAGTAAATAAAATTGAATGTAAGTTAATGCATGACCTTAATTCTTTTTTAAGGCAGCTGTGTAGAATTTAGATGAGAAGGATCAGCAAACAGGGAAGAAGTGAAAGTACTCCACACTGTTTGGCATGACTCAGCCCAAATCTTTCATACCTGACTGGAAGGATGTGGGGAGACCTAGAGTATGTAGAGGAGCCTGTGGTTGCCTAAAAAAGTGACTTTTTCTAGGGCTTTACAGCCTGGATGTAGTCTGCAGGTTGCAGATTGAACTTTACACCCCCAGCTTTACATTTCAAGAGTAAAATCCATTAAGGATTTTTTTTTTCACAGCCCAACTTTGCTTAGTGTTAGCTAGAGGCAGATAAAGCAATCTGATTTTGTTATCCAGAAAGGAAATAATAAATGAGAGCTATTTAAGTCTTAGCAAACAGTGTCTCAGCCTAGTTTGGATAGTGAGGTAAAATAGTAGTCAGCAGCCTTTCTCAGTGAACTAAAAGGACTTTGGAAGTTGTTTTACATCATGATTGCTCAAAAAGTGTGCAAAATGAGGTGGCTTTTTTTTAACCTTAAAACAGAAAAGAGTGAATGGATCCAATGGAGCTGTTGTAGCAATTGCCACATTTCTGACTTTTTATAAATATTTGACTTTTCTTCAGTGTTGTTGATACTAGTCAGCACGCTTGGGGCTTCTTTGCACTGTAGTGAAGAACCAAATCCATACATTTTTACATACATATTTACCTACGTTTTTAGTTCCTGTGCTTTTTGGTAAATTTTGGCAGTGATATAATGCTTCAGTAGTGCTTTGCGGCTCTTTGCTCAGCATTGGGCTGTAGTGAAGAAAAATTGGTGCATAGATTTGCTTAACAGAGTACTGAGTAAGGAAAACGGTAAACTAGGTTGATAAATATTTTGGAGTTTATGTAATTTCTAAGTAACTTTGTACTTACTAAAGTTTTTATTCTGATCTTTTAATAGATGGCCTGTCAAATAACCTGAAGGCTCACCCCCTTCAACTGGATCATCCCAGTGGCAGTTTGGATAGCACTGACTACATAAAGGCTGCTTCATCATCACAAGACTCAAAGAAATCAAATTCTGGAATGCCTCATGGTGCTTGTTTAACGCTCACAGACCACGATAGAATTAGACAGTTCATACAGGAATTCACATTTAGGGGACTTTTGCCACATATAGAGAAGACAATTCGACAACTTAATGATCAGGTCAGTTTACTCTTTAACACAATTTGTGTTGTAGTGAGAAAAAATAGTTGAGGTACAAATCCAGTTATCCAACAATCTCTTTTGAAATTGTTTCCTTCTGCATCTAATGATTCAATGTTCTTATTGATAACTGTAAGTAAATTTTACAGAAATAATCAAAGTTATATTTTTTTTATTCTGAATTTGTCTTTTGAAACCAACCCCAATTCATATCAATAGAGCTTTAGTGTAAGGTGACTTCTTAGTGAAAGCCTGTCTGAACTACTATCAGGGTTATCTACCTTTACTCATAAAATCTTCATATTTTATGTTTCTGGACAGTTCTGGCACAGGGAGCAAAATGTACCTTTTGTGTTGCAACATTGAAATGCACAACTGAAGCTGAGAAATGTGTTTTCATCAATAATTGTCTGGAAAAAAAAAAAAGCTCCATGCTTCAATTCCTACTTCATGACAGTGGGAGAAATGCATGGATACCTTAAATCATGCAATTCTGTTTTGATATCTGCAATTTTTCCAACGGAATATGCTTCTCTCAAAGTAGGATTTTTGGAAGTGTGGTAGTTAACATCATATGTATGTTAACTTTAATGCATGACCTTGACTTATTTCTGTCACAGTAAGGTCCTTTCTAAGTGTTTCACTTTTATATGGTATTAAACAGCTGGAGTAGGGGATTGACTTGGCATTAGTACATTCAAAAAATTGTATTTAGTGTTAGACTTGGACCCAAATATCAATCTATTATCTGGATTCTATATTTTGATTAAATTGTCAAGTTACATTTCTAAGTATGAGGTGTTTTGCTACTAAGTATCATGTTCTGTAAGGAACAGTCTCTCCTGAATTGACTTGTGGGAGTACCATGTTCAGAGGTGGAAAAAAGTACATACACAAAATGTAGCGACCAGCCTTACCATTACAAATCTATCTTTTACGATTATATTTAAAAAGAAATGTAGTTCACTGGAGATCTTGGGAATGGTGAGTCCCTGAGGAAGTTTCTTTGTTAGTGGAAATTATCTAAAAGAATAAAGTTATGTAGCCTTGCTTGCAGGCATGACTAGGACCCTTTACACGTGAAATCGGTATTCAGAATGTGGTAATGCTTTATATAGGTGGTGACGAGAAAAATGTTCACTCTTGAAGTATGTACTTAGTCTAGATTTTAGGTTAGACTAGTACCAGAAATTAGATATTCTGTTAGATTTCAAACAGATATGTTGACTATTTCAGTTCTTAGCATTTAGATGTTTACAGTTTACAGCAACAATGGGGAACCTCATTTGTCTGAAATAGAAGTTGCAATTCATATATTTATTCTCAGTGTCAGCGATTCATTTCAAAGGCATGTGCTTTTAGTTCTCTCACTGTTTCTATTTACTTCTGATTTATGGAAAAAACAGCATTTGGGAAGACTTAAAGCTTGGATTTTTATATTAGTTTAACATGTATTAATATGTCTCTTGCAATGTTGTGTTCTAATTTAGTGGTTTTTTGCAGTTAATATCCCGGAAGGGCTTGAGTCGATCACTGTTTTCTGCTACTAAAAAATGGTTTAGTGGTAGCAAAGTTCCAGAGAAAAGTATGAATGAACTGAAGAATACTTCTGGTTTGCTGTAAGTAATTTATCTTTACATCTAAACTAATGTACCTCTCTTTTTGGGAGGGAAAGTCTGTATGTGTTTGGTGTTCTGCAGAGTGAGCTAAATCAACAATATTGTAAAAGACCTTAATTGGAGAAATCACGAAAATTACTATGCCCAAATGTGTACAATAAAGGCGTAGCAGAGGTTAAAGGAAATAGAATGAAAGAAGCTACTTAGAGCTATCTTCCTGCTACATTTATGGTGAAGATTTCTAAGTTACAAAGAACATACATTTTAAAGAGCAATAGTAATAAAAATAAGCTATAGTCTGCCATAATATTTTAAATTGGTACAAGCCTTTTTTTATTTAAGCCAAACACCATGTATAGGTATTTGTTTATATAGCTATGTAACTTACTGCAGTTGAATATTAAGTGTATTACTTTTGCAGGTGTGTTTTGTATCATACTTTTTGCACCTGTGTTTTACACTAAAACCGGATGTTAAATTTTTCCAGAATATTCATTCTGTACTTTACAATTTCTCACTATGAATGAGGATGTATAATCATGGGAAGCACTCTTTTAATCTTAACTACAGAAGTCTAAATAGGTCTTTGGAATTACTTGGTCGAAGTTTGTCCCTGACACAGAGTTAAATTCATATATTGAGTGTCTTTTTGGATTCATAATGAAAATGTCATTAATTTCAGCTTTCTGTATATAACTTGTAAGCATGGCTTGCTTCCTACAAAGTCTCCTCAAAACAAGTGTTTGTGAAAATGTATTTGATCTTCTCTGAAATGATTCATATATATTTGACAAGTCAAAGGTTAGATTGCTTGCAGAGGACAGGAACTTGCCTAGTGCTTTTGCATAAGGCATGTTCTTTTTAGTGGATTTTTTCTTTCAATAGGGAGAAATAACTACAGCTAAGTGACCAAAGTCTTTTTTTTCACTCTCATACAGCTGTTTAACAGCTCACCTTACTGAGCAGTTTGAGATAGCTGCGTACTTTTTCAGTATTTCTTGGCTAAAAGAAATCTTTGCTTTGAATGTTAGTGGCACAGGGAATCTTGTTAATTGGCAAGCAGGGCGTTGGGACCAAAAGAAAGGAGAGAGTTTCAGTTTTCTTAGATGTTTTTTGAGTAAAGCTGAAGTAATGTGGTTTTTATTCTTACTTTGTGAATAGAAATTAAGATGAGTAGATGACTTTATAGAGCATGTCTTGCTCTATTTATTAAAATTATGACTTTGAATTTAAATATTTGTATTTATAGGTATCCACCAGAAGCACCAGAGCTTCAAATCCGGAAAATGGCAGACTTGTGCTTTTTGGTGCAACACTATGAACTTGCATATAGCTGTTACCATACAGCAAAGAAAGACTTCTTAAATGATCAGGCAATGCTTTATGCAGCTGGAGCACTGGTTGGTACTTCATATAGCATAAACATTCTGTGAACTTTCCATAGTAATCTCTAATATTTGTCTGAAGGTAACAAAAATACAAACTCTTCCCTCCAAATCTATAAGGGACTACTGCATATCTTTAGTGATTCCTATAGTGTTCTCATTTCTATTGGCTGTTGTTCTGTGAAGGGAATAGGAGTGTGAATAAAAATGGAAGAATTATTAAAATGTGAAATATGGAAAGAAGAATACATAGAATGCAACCTCCAGCAAAATGGATCTTTAGACTTGTAGCATAAAGTTTCTATTTGTTGGTGGAAATATGGTACTGTGCATTTTTTTTTTATAAGGCTTGAGGGTTATAGTTTGAGTATGACACTGCTAAACTTCACTGTAAACATATGCTTGTTCATTAATTTCTCTTATGATTGAAGGTATGTGTGACTAACAATTTTCAACAAGATAAATGGGGAAACTGGGGAAAAGTAAGAAGCTTGTCTTAACAATTTTTAGAAGCTGTATTTTGTAGACTTTAGCCTAGTTAACATGATAAAGTTTTGAACTTTTACTTTATAGAGCTGTGGAAGCATAGTTTTATTTGATGTAAAACTTTTACATAAATGTGTATTTTTGCAGTGCAGACAGTAGCTCTGCATTTGGATAATCTGAAAAGTTACCTGAACTTCTTAATGAATGGTTTGTAGAGGTCTTAATTACAATTTTTGCAACCCACAAGTCTTAGCCTTTACTTAGGTTAGAGAAGTTGTTCTGTACTATCTTCACCCAGTAAGGAAAGAAGTAAAATTTTTGGAGTGCATGTTTTCTCAGCTTCCAAGGAAATTCTAGTATGTAAATTAACTTAAAAGAGAAAACTGTCCTCATCTTAAAATAGACGGTTGTGCTACTTAATCAGAAAGATTGTTGCTGCAATAGGAAATTCTCTTGGACTTGCATTGATTCAGTACTTCTTTGCTTCTGAATAGTGTTGGGAGTATCATCAACTGAATACACTTCTGTGAGTGTGAATTTGATTACAAGCAGAGCCATAAATAAGCTATTATATGAGACCTTTTATCTGTTACAATATGTTGGGTACAGTTATATGCCAGTAACTGATTTGGTGAAGATCTTGAACTAGTAGCTGTTGAAACATGTTCATTGAGGTTTAAAATTTGTGGAAAAAAACTACAGTGGCAGTACTGAATTTCTTTTGCAGGAAATGGCAGCAGTATCAGCTTTTCTTCAGCCTGGAGCTCCTAGACCATATCCTGCTCATTATATGGAAACAGCAATTCAGACCTATAGAGATATCTGCAAGTATGTTGTTTACTTTCACATTGACCTCATGAAAGTTGAAAGACTCGGTGGCTTAACTTTTTCTTCCTCTGCGCAGTGATAGTGCCAGGTGACTAAGATCAAAGAGTAATGGTAACTTTTAAGAATAAAATATCTTAGTTAATCTATGAAAACATGGACATCTATGCCATTCTTAACAGAGTATTTAATAAACTTCTGTATTGGATTTATGTGGTAAGATTTTGGTAGTAGGGTAGCTGCAGATGTGGCTTCTGTGAGAAGACAGCAGGAGCTGCCACTGTCAGACAGAGCCATTTTTCACCCAGCTCTAGAATGGACTTGCTGCTGCTCAAATCTGAGCCTGTCAGCAATGCTGGTGGTGCCTCTGAGATAACATACTTAAACAGTAAAAATTTCTGTGCAGCAACTGTGAGAGAAGTGAGAAAAAACAGTTCCGCATATACCAAGGTCAGTGAGGAAGAAGGGTGGAGGTGTTCCCCTGCAGCCAGGTGTGAAGCAGGCTGCCTCCTGCAGCCTGTGGAAGACCCACTGCCAGAGCACACAGGAGCGCCCTGAAGGAAGCTGCAGCCTGTGGAGAGCCTATGCCAGAGTAGGTTCCTGGCAGGAGTTCTGACCCATGGGGAACCCCCACTAGAATGGTCATTTTCTCAAGGTCCCTTGGAAAGAGCCTGTGCTGAAGCCGTTTTTGAAGACCTCTGTGTCTTTGAAGATCCTTATGCCAAAGCAGAGGAAGAGCTTGGGAAGGAAGGAGCGGCAGAGATGGAGTGTTACAAACTGACTGCAACTCCTTTTCCCTGTCCCTCTGCCCTCCTTAAGTTAGGAGAAGGTAGAAGGGTTGAGCCTGAGAAGGAGGAAGAGTTGGGAGAAGTTTAGTTTTTTGTCACTATCTTATTCTGTTATTACTTCACAATAAATTAATTTTGTCTTCCCCAAACAAAGTCTGTTTTGCCTGTGACTAATTGATGAATGATATCCCCGTCCTTGTCTCAGTCTGTGGGCTTTTGAATCTGATTTTCTTTCCAGCTTACTGAAAAGGGGATGTGGCAGATCATCTTGGTGGACATCTGGTACCCATCAAGGTCAACCAAGCACAACGTGGCTGTTGAACTTTTTGGTTACCAGATTGTTTTTGTTGGTACCGTTGTGAATACAATACTGTCCTCCAAAATGCTCTCTAGCTTTAACTTTTGAAAAGCTGCTATTATAGTAGGATAGGACACTTAATGTGTCAAACTGTATATGGTAGTTTTGCAGGGAATGAACTTTCATTTTGCTGTGGGAGGAATAAAAAACAGAACATCAGTCTGTGATATGGAAGACATTTATTAGATTTGAGGTGAAAATTTTTTGCATGGTTTATTTTGATAAGTATTTATTAATACATTGTTTTTACTTTAGGAACATGGTTCTGGCTGAACGCTGTGTGCTGCTTAGTGCTGAAATCTTAAAAAGTCAAAGTAAATACTCAGAGGCAGCTGCGCTTCTGATTCGTTTAACCAGTGAGGTAAAACACTTAGTAGCTTTTTCCACTCTTGTCTCCCCTCTGTTTGTTTACTTATTCAAGCTCTTCTAGTCTACCTTTGAATTTTTGTCCTATGATATTGTCTAGCCAAAGGTAGATAATTATAAAGCACAAAGTGAAGAAAACTGTTTACACTGCAAGTGAAGAAACTAGTACTGTTGTTCTTTTTTTTCCCAGTCAAGTGACTTGCTTGACTTCAAGTGTGCTAAATATGCATTTGTTATCTTTTGACTTTATAACTAATTTTCTTTGACATCTGTTTAGCTCTTGTATGACACACCTTCAGTTAAAAACGCATGAGATAAACATATTATTGTGGCTTGGCAATAGCCAACGGATACTATCCTACATAAAATCAGAAATTCTCCATAGTTTTTACAGTCTTATGTAAGTGAAAGCTAGTCTGAATGCTTCTGTAATATTAATTGGTGGAAATTAAACATGGAATTGGCCTTTAACGGTTGGGAAGTGGTCTTGCTTGAAAAGGAGTGAAACAAATGTAATACCAATAATAGTATAGCATCTCCTATGTAGTTTGGGGAAAAGTCTAAGTGGTACTTAGTTCTATTTTTGTGGCCACCTGTGCCAAATGTGATGCTTCTGAGACCTTTTCTGAGGTAGATTAAGCATGGAATAAATTTGCATAGTTCTTAGTTTCTCTTGCCAGTGTTTTTTGTAGCTTCACTCTTGCTGTTTTAACTTGCTACCAAATATTGCAGTTGAGTTATTTGAGCAAGGAATTTAAATACTTTTGTCTCTGCATGATCATTTTGTGACTTAAAATTGTACGTAGTGTGCTTGTGCTGCCATTTGGCAATAGCAAGGAAAATCTTCACAGGATATTATAGAGGTGTCTCAGAGCATATCTGTAGTCCAGACACATTCTTAGACATCACTGGTAGCATTGAATTTAGTTGTGGTAAAATCAAGTAAATTCTATTCTGCTTGGTTGAAGTAATGTAGCTATGTCTTGGCGTGAGAAGAAAAGATGGTAAAAAGAAATCATACATTGTTAAGAAATCTTGGTTCTTGTGGTACAAATTCACTGAGTTCCATTTCTCTCTCTTTTTCCTTTAAAACTCTTATTTTTTTTGTTTCTAGCTTTAATATCTGCAGGGGGAGGGAGGGGAAATAGTAGCAGAGTGCTTCAGAAATAATAGTAAGTGTTAGAAACTATAGCCTGAGTAAATAAAAGAGCAGAAAATATCTCTCTTGTCACTCATACTGAAACAGGTTGATACATAAAAGTCTCCACTGGAAAAGAATGTGTTTCATATTAAACTTCATATAACAAAGTGAAAAATACTTTTAGTATTAATTTTTATATGCACACACATATAATGTTTGTATATAAAAGAGACTTCAGCTTTATGGGACTGTTACACCTTACTTGTCCCTGTTAGCATTAAAACAGGGCTACTGTTATCTTTGCTTGTATTCAACTTTGAGGCTAATTCTCCTTTTTACTTTTTCACAGGATTCAGATCTTCGCAGTGCACTTCTGTTGGAACAGGCAGCCCACTGCTTTATAAACATGAAAAGTCCCATGGTTAGAAAGTTCGCATTTCATATGATATTGGCTGGCCATAGGTTTAGTAAAGCAGGCCAGGTAAGTATTATCTTTCCAAATGGAAAATATTTTTTCTTTTAATAATTAATCTGAAAAATCTTAAATGTGTTAGTCTCAAAAAAGATGCTTCTGACACTTTTGGTTTAGAAGTGTTCAGCTCTGTGATCTTTTGGAAAATGACTTCTGTATTGATCAACTTAGTCCTTCTGTATCTGAAGTAATGCTGAGGGTCATGGACTTGAAAATGATGTGTTTCATTTTTGGGTCTCAGTCTTATACATAGCGAAATACAAGACTTTAATTGGGTAAAGGAGAATTTTAATTTTTGATATAAGAGTGAGCTCTGGAGTTAGGGATTTTTTTTAAACTTTTAATTTAGTAATAGTGAAGTTTAAATATGTTTTTCCTGGTGGTTTAGCCAAATGCTTTTTAATGGAGGTGCCAGTGTGTGAACAGTTCATAGAATCGTGGAATGACAGGGTTTGGAAGGGACCTTTAGAGATCATCTAGTCCAACACCTCTGTAGAAGCAGATCCACAGGAACGGATCCATGTGGGTTTTGAAGACCTCCAGAAAAGTAGATTTCTCAATGACCCTGGGCAGCCTGTGCCAGGGCTCCATTCCACTCACAGTAAGATAGGTTTTTTTCTTATGTTTAAGAGGAGCTTAAATGTTCCAGCTTCTTCCCATTACCCCTGTCCTGTTGCTAGATACAATAGAAAAAAAGAGATGTCCCAACCTCCTCATATCCACCATTCAGATATTTGTAAATATTGATGAGAACCCCTCAGTCTCCTCTTCTCTAGACTGAACAGCCGCAGTTCCTGCAGCCTTTGCTCATAAGGAAGATGTTCCAGACCTCTGATCATCTAAATACCTTAAAATGTTCTGAAATCATCTAAATATGTTTATATGAGATGAAGTAAAGCATATATTTGTCTGCTTAGACTTAAGTAGCAATTAAATCAGTACAAATCAGATTGCACATGAATGTGAATGGAAGTAAAACCAGACAGCTCTAAATTGTGGAAAATGAACTCAAAGTTTTTTGTACGATTCTTTGTGTAATTTTTGTGCTTTATTTCTGCCTCATTTATGGGATAGACTCTCTAAAAGATAGCTTGTGCTTGATGCCTGATAAGATTAGCCACCAAAATTTACTTATGGGTCTGTCTTTGAATACAGTCACTTTAGTTTACTGATAAAATGTGAACCTGTGATAAAGAGAAATTTGTATTGCAAATTAATAATAAGGAAAAACCCAGGCATCAGAATCCTGTTTGAAACAAAGCTCTGTTGTCCCTGTGTGTTCTCACATCCTGCCCAATCTCTATTATCCTGGTAAGGAGTGAAGAAAGTGTTGGTATAATTATCATAATTGGGAAAATCACAGAAATGAAAAATTCTTCAAGCAATTGTTTGTTGTTATGACAATACAGTACTGGCAGAAATCTATTCATCAAGACTTTTAAAAATCTTGGTCTTTTATATCTCACTTCTTTGCCTGGGAGATGGCACGTGTTTTGTAAAGCTTTGACTTTGTCTTCATGTAACAGCTCTCTTGTTTGTGTGTAATTCTTGTAGGGGTGGTGGTTTCCAAAGAATGCTTTTTCAATGTTATAGTAAATGTAGGTTTGAGTGTTTTTTCATATTCCTAGAAGCACCAAAATACTAAATGCTGGTGATAAGTCAGCCAGGCTGCTCAACTGCATAGTGTAATGCCTTGTTTTTAAAGTGTCAGTAATACCTACCAATGTTAAGGATTTACTGCTTATACTCTGCTGTTATCACCATACCAATTACAAGGTATCTTAGGTTTTTCCCATTACTGCTGTAAGTAAGGGAATGCTGTTCCCTTTTTTTAGAAGCTCAGACTTGTCTGTACAGTGAATATCTATGCAGATGTTCAATACCTAGACTTGAGATTGAATGCCCGGGCCCAGATCTATGTACAGGCAAGATGCCACAGGGCTGAGAAAGGCCAATGTCACTCCAGTCTTCAAAAAGGGCAGGACGGACAACCTGGGAAACTACGGGCTGGTCAGCCTCACCTCCATCCCTGGAAAGGTGATGGAACAACTCATACTCAATGTAGTTGCTAAAGATAGGAAAGAAAAGATGGCAATCAGAGGTAGTGAACATGAATTCACCAAGGGGAAGTTCTGTCTGACCAACCTGATGGCCTTCAACAATGGCATAACTCGTTGGCTAGATGATGGGAAAGCAGTGGATGTCATCTACCCTGACTTCAGCAAGGCTTTTGACACTATCTTTCCCACAACATCCTCATTAGAAAGCTCAGACAGTATGACTTGGATTAATGGAAAGTGAAGTGGATCAAGACCTGGCTGAATGACAGAACCCAGAGGGTGGTGATCAGTGGCACAGAATCAAGTTGGAGGCCTGTGGCCAATGGAGTTCCAAAGGGATCGATTCTGGGGCCAATCTTGTTCAACATCTTCATCAGTGACCTGGATGAGGTGACAGAGTGTACCCTCAGTAAGTTCGCTGATGACACCAGACTATGCAGAGGGGAACCTCATGAGGTTCAACAAGGACAAGTGCAGAGTCCTGCACCTGGGAAGGAACAACCTCCTGCACCAGTACAGGCTGGGGGTCGAACTGCTGAAGAGCAGCTCTGCAGAGAGAGACCTGGGAGTCGTGGTTGATAAGCAACTAACCATGAGCCAGCAATGTGCCCTTGTGGCCCAGAAGGCCAAAGACATCCTGGGATGCATTAAGAATGTGGCCAGCAGGTCGAGGGAGGTTCTGCTCTCCCTCTACTCTGCCCTGGTGAGGCCTCATCTGGAATCCTGTGTCCAGTTCTGGGCTCCCCAGTTCAAGAGGGACAGGGAAGTGCTGAAGAGAGTCCAGCACAGGACCGCTAAGATAATCAGGGGGCTGGAGCATCTTCCTTGTGAAGAAAGACTGTAGGAACTGGGACTGTTTAGTCTAGAGAAGAGGAGACTGAGGGGGATCTCATTAGTATTTACAACTATCTAAATGTTGGATGTAAGGAAGTTATGACATCCCTTTTTTCTTTTGTATCTAGCAACAGGACAAGGGGTAATGGGATGAAGCTGGAACATAAGAAGTTCCACTTAAACATAAGAAAAAAACATTTTACAGTGAGGATGAGGGATCCCTGGCACAGGCGGCCCAGGGGAGTTGTGGAGTCTCCTTCCTTGGAGGTCTTCAAGACCCGCCTGGACACATTCCTTTGTGACCTGATCTAGGTGGACCTGCTTCTGCATGGAGCCTGGATTAGATGATCTCTAAAGGTCCCTTCCAACCCTTACAATTCTGTGAAAGGAACTGTGGAGCTGATTTGGGGCAGAGCATCTATCTCCCAGTGACTGGTGCGAGTGGACTTTTTATCTTGTGTGTACTGTAGGACTCTGTCTTATTGGTTTGCTTGGAATGGATTTTGTATCAAGTGTGTTTGCTGAACAACAATTGACTAGAAGTTCAGTTACAGCAGTGAAATGAAATGTGTTAAATCTAGCTTACATCCTGAGGCTTGGCTATGGAGCTCTGTGGACCTCAGCAGTCAGTCCTAAAGCAACATAGAATACTATTCTAAAAGAAGTCTTCTCTTGTTATTTGTGTGTTTATCTTAGTACCTTAATTAAAGACTGGTTAACTTAGAAACCAACAAATTTGTGCTTAGATTAGTGTTGACCAGCTGGATGCCACGAGATATAGTTCTGCAAACTAATGTTTAGCATATGGGGGATGGTAGTAAAAACTTCATTAGCTTTTCTGAGTGACTGTTCAGTCTTTCTATATTACAATTACAGTGAATGGCTAATGGCATTATTTGATAAATTAACCTGGTGGTTCTTTTTTTCTTGCAGAAAAAACATGCCTTGCGTTGCTACTGTCAAGCCATGCAGGTCTACAAAGGCAAAGGTTGGTCTCTTGCAGAAGACCATATTAACTTCACTATTGGTCGCCAGTCCTTTACTCTTCGTCAGCTTGACAATGCTGTGTCTGCCTTCAGGCATATTTTGATCAATGACAGTAAACAACCTCCAGCTCAGCAAGGAGCTTTTTTAAGAGAATATCTTTATGTTTATAAGGTAAATGACTTTTCATTGTCTTTATTCCTTGAGTAATCAGTAATTTTATTACTGATTTTATTTCTATTACATTGTTAAATGATTTTTGTCATACTGACTTTGTTCCAGGGTTGTGTTTTATATGGTTGATGTATTCATTTTTTTACTTTTAGCTTCAAAAAACCCAAATATACTGCATTTTGTGTATTAAGTGTACTTCCGCGGATGAGTATTAGTGTGACTCTGCATGTGTGTTTATTAGAGTAAAATGAACTCTTTGTTTTGAGGGTCATGGCTGAATTGCAGCTTGTAATAGCTCAATTTGTTTTAGAGAAAGTGAATCTATTGATTATTTTATGATTATTTTTGAAGTACTTTATGGTGATAGGAAAGACTAGGTAGCTCTGTCACCCTGTCTAGTACTATAAAGGACTCCTCATTCTTCTGAATTTTGTTCTGTAATATGGGTTTTTATAGCTCAAGCAACTCATCAAGGTGTCTGTAAGTTTGAGAGTGATTCTGAATTGTAGTACAGTGTGTGCATTATTTAGTACTGAAATTCTTACACACCTTGTGGCTGTGTAGTTACTTACTGTCTTTTAAGTTTGTAAACAGAATTTCTGTGATGTTTGTGGAGTTACAGTAGACTTTACTCGACACTGATATTTGAGTGGACAGCTCAGCTGATATGAGGATTGTGTGTAATGGTGGTAGCATAGTGAACATAGCTTAACAAATTCTTAGAGTCAAACTTTGCATCAAATAAAGTTTATAACAGTAATGTGTCCACAACAGTAATTAAAGTTAAGGATTAAAAGAATTATTCTCCTTTTTCCATAAGTGCTTCACAAACTTTTAACTCTTATTGGAGAAAAAAGTACTACTTTAGACTGTCAAAGCAGAACAAACTATCAAAACAGTTATTTGAAATTATTCATTCCATCTTAAAAACATTATCTGTTCAAACATCGAGTGTTTATAGCTTGACTTTCTTATTGTTCAGTCATAGGCGATGTACAGCATGAACATCATGTATTTCCACAATGGCATGACATTCTACTTTCCTCTTTTGCTCTAGAATGTAACCCAGCTGTCACCTGATGGTCCCTTACCACAGCTTCCTTTACCATATATTAACAGCTCAGCAACCCGTGTATTCTTTGGGCATGATAGAAGACCAGCAGAAGGTTAGAAAATTTTATGTAAACAGATTGAAGTCCCTTGTTTATGGAACCAAAATATATACAAGAGTTGATGTAATTTAAAAGAAAAATCTTTGTACAAAACTAATGTCACAAGATAACTTCTTAAATAAGTTTTAAAAGAAAAACTTAGGCTTCATATCTGCTTGCTAGATGTTTTCAGACGTTGCATATGTGGATGTGCTGAATTCCACTATTTTTCATAGCTGGAAAGCTTCAATGCAAGTCTGTAATGAACTTCTTCAACAGATTATTAATGCTTTAGCAAATGCTATATGCGAGTGCTAACGTTAGGAATTTACTTTCACTTTCTCTTGGATTAAATGTTTGAAACACTTAATTCCTGAATGTAAAGTAAGCTGAGTGGAAATCCTTATGTAAACCTGGGGATGTATTCTGAGGCTGTAGTTTGTCATAATGTGAACATAATCTGTAAGCTGAGTATACCATGTTACATGCCAAAATTTTGGAATGCCACAATTTGCAAATAGGAGCATACCCAAAGTATCCTTGATATTATGTTCTGTGTATTTCAAAATGTCTCACAATTCACTGACTGAAATAAACTGTCGTGTAAATATGACAGTGACTGAACTTAAAATATTTTAATAATACTTACCAAATGGCCAGTGCAGCCTTCTGTTGAAACTGTTGAATGCCACTGTTCTTATCTTCTAAGATTACCTTACTTGTGCTAGGTGAAAAGCAGGCAGCTACGCATGTGAGTCTGGATCAGGAGTATGACTCGGAATCATCACAACAGTGGAAGGAACTCGAGGAGCAGATTGTTTCTGTGATAAATAAAGGAATGATACCTTCGACCTTTCAACCGACGCAGTTCTGTTTAAATCGCTACTCAGATAACTCTAGATTTCCACTTGCTGTGATAGAAGGTAAAGCTAAGACTTATAGACTTCAGTTAGAAAGTGAGTTAGATAAATTTGTACAGTACTTCCTGTATTACTGTAGATTTAAAATAATGTTGTTGTGCAAGTTGTTTGCACAAGAATGCCTTGAGTTAGGTGAATCATTTTATTGTGGTGGAGATAACCTGTTGTCATTGCCTTCTTGCCCTTTTTAATAGAACCAATAACTGTAGAAGTGTCCTTCCGAAACCCTCTGAAAGTTCCACTTCTTTTGACTGACCTTTCATTGCTGTGGAAGTTTCAACCTAAAGAGTTCAATGCAAAGCGTGATGGAGAAACAAAAGAGCCGGTAAGGAAAACTTCATCTTTCAATTGAAACCAAACAGATACAGTTATCGAGTATATAGTTGTCTTCAAAGTTTTGTAGTATGAAAACAGCCAATTTAAATGTAAATTAATAAATAGAAACAACAAAGCAGTTGCTGAATTTCTTTATGCATTGTTTAGATTTTCCTAGATCCATGGGGCACAAAACAGACAAATTAACAAATATACTGTAACAAGTGTTGTAAAGCTTAATGCTAAGCTTTACTTCCACCATTTCATTGTATGTGTATCTATTTTGAGGCGTAGTGGCCTTGACCAGTGGAAATCACTTTGCAATGTCAATAGGTATATTATCAAATACATTTTTCTTACTCAAGCTACTGAAGCTACAGTATGTAGTAAAAGTTATGTTCTGAAAAACTGTTTTGTGACACAGGAACATCTTGACATCTTGATTAAAAGAAAAATGGAAATTTATTGTATTAAAAATTAATGTCTTTAATACTTCAGATGATCTACTTACTACTGTTTAATTTAACACCTCAACTAATACTGCCAAAACTTCCCTCTGAAGGGCTGTTCTCACATTCGTATTTTTAAGGTTTTAATATGTTCTAATACTGATTGTTATATTGAGTTCTTCAATAATTTGGTTTCGTGGCCACAAGCATTTGGAATATAGTGATCTCTAAAAGTGCTGTAAGTGTTTGCCAGGGTTATAAGTAAGTCTCAGGGATTACTATAGACTTTCTCTTATGTTCTGAACTGCTGCTGTAATGAAATAAATACTTCTGTGAGTGCTGCTGAAATTGGCTGGGAATGATTCTAATCTATAGTGATAAGTATTAAATTTCTTTCAAGTAAATGTTTACTGAGCTTCTCTAGTTGTTTCTTCAATTCAGGAAGCCTGAGAAGCTGAGGATACAGCAACTGCTGGTGCTGTGTAGTTTGAAGTTAGTATACTTTCTTGAACACTTTAGGAGAGGTGTGAGAAGTAATATTTATGGCGCTTTTTTCTGCCTAGGAGTAATGGTATCTGAAAAACTTTCTTTTCAGGGAACGCATGATGACGATATGATAGGAACTGAAGCAATAGCAGAATTTCTAATTAATAGTGAGGAGACAAAAGTGGTAAGTACTATACTTTGTTTTTAAAGGTAGTCTTTTCAGTGTTGAACTTTAGACTTGTTATAATCTGAAATTAATGCTAAACTTCCAGTATCGGCAACATCTTCTGTAAGTACTGTAGCTTCTAAATCTTGTCAGTGTGTATAAATATTTGAAGGGAGGATGTGGCAGGGCAAGAAGCAGTAGGCACAAATGGAGGAGGCTCCATTTGAACATCAGGAAATCCTTTTTCTTTTTAGTGGGATGTGACTGGGCATAAGCTGCCTGGAGAGATTGTGGAGTCCCCATCCATGGAGATATTAAAAGCTGTGATCCTGGACAGCTGGATTTAGGTGGCCCTACTTGAGCAGGCGAGGTAGACAAGATGACGTCTAGAGGTCCTTTCCGACATAAACCTCTCTGTGATTCTGCCTCACTTAAAGTTCAGTTTTGTTACAATTTAGGACTCTTTCCTGATGTAATGGGCATCTGTCAGCTATGGACTGGTTTGGTAAATTCTGTGTATGTGGCATTTTTAATACAGTAAATGACCTGTAGTTGTGTGCAGTTACATCTGACACAACTATAAAGTAAATGTAGCTGTGAATATCTTTGACAATTGGACATTTAAATGTAATAAAACTTTTTTTTTCTAATAGCAACAACAACAAAAATTTAACATATTTCCACAGGCGAGACTAAAGCTCTTTCCCCATCAAACAGGGGAGCTACATATTCTGGGAGTCGTTTATAATCTTGGCACTGTTCAGGGTGCTGTGACATTAGATGGAATGGATCCCTCTGTTGGATTACAGGCAGGTAAGTGTGTTCTTTCCTTAAGTTATGTGTCTCTGGAAAGGGAAGATATGGCTTCTGCCAAGTTGAACTAAATAATAGTGTTTGATGTGTGACTATCATGATGCAAGGACTTCCTTAAGGTAATGATGTAGAAACAATGGAAATTACTGGAACATGAAGAAAATAAATTGGTGTCTGTAGGAATTCTGTAAAAAATGAAACAACCTCTTCCAAACCTGTATTTATTGTTACTTTTGAATATCTGGAAATTATGAAACAATTAAAAAAATTAAATATTCCATCCATGCCACGTTGAACCTAACAACTTTCATTAACTCCGTGGCCATTTGTTTTTCTTTTAGGTCTTTATGCTTCATTAGCTTTCAGCTTTTGTCTAAATGTTGCACTGAAATTCTTTCTATAGATTCTTAAATTTAAATTTGACTGGGGTTTTTTTTGTTTTTTTTTTTTAGCTTCTTGATTTAATTTTGGTTCCCTTTCCTTTATATTAACATATAAATGGCTTATTAATTGCATGTTACTTGATCTGGTTTTAGTCATTCATCTGACACACTCACAGGGAAAACAGTTTATGGAGGGAATGGGAATTAAACCACATGTTTGAAAGTGTCTGAAAGAAGTAGTGAAGCTTAGCTATCTATGAAGTGGAAACCTTTGGAATAAAAAGCATTTGGGGAGTAGTTGCCTGTCTTTGAAGTAAATAAAAATGTTTTGAGTGCCTTTTCCAGTATGACAGAAGTTAGGAAATGAAATAAATACATCACATTCCTGCTCTGTGACGCGCCTCTCCCTGTCCTAAAGCCATTAAAGGGCATAGTAAGTTCACAACAATAGCTATCCAACTGCCTGAACTTGAAATAGGAATGAATTGTGTGGCAGTGAGCTCTGAATAGTTCTTTGTCAGTCATGCTGCTTAATCAATGAACACTGTATGTGCCTAATAATAAAAGATCAAAATTATTTTTGAGTTTGGACAGGGAGTTTTGGATCACTCCTCAGAAAAAGGTTAAGAATTAATTTAAAGAAATATAATCGAACTGTAAAAAATGGTTTCAGGAAAGTTTGTTTCCAAACTTTAAAAAAATTGTTTCAGGAAAGTTTGTCTCCAATGGGTTATCTGTACGAGGGCGACAAGATTTAGAAATCCAAGGGCCTCGACTTAATAACACAAAGGAAGAGAAAACATCTATTAAATATGGACCTGATCGACGTTTAGATCCCATTATTACAGAAGAAATGCCTTTGCTGGAGGTATGTAACTGCTTTCTACTGGCAGTTTTGAGCAAATAGCTGAATCTGGTGATTATAAATGTAATTCTAGGGACTGAAGTCTTAGACTTTGAATTTTTCCAGTTAATTTCTGTCAGTGCCAAACATTTTTGTGTATTGTTGGGTTTTTTTTCTTCCAAGTGAAACTTGAAGCCTCCAAGCTAATATATTTCTGAAATTGCTATATTTCCATTAGATTTTTAGTTGGCAACAGGTTTTGTAGCCAAATTTCAAGGTGAGGGAGGACAGGTAAAGGTTTTTTCTGATGTCTTGCTATTCATCTAGAGTAGCAGTTGCACTTGTTTAATTAAAACATAATGGTTTTCCTTACTAGAGTTGTTAAAATGGTTTAACTGGTTAATGACAGCACTCTGTCCGATAGAGAATTTCAGTTGGAAGGGGTCTACAGCAATCATCTAGTCCCAACTACCTGACAGCTTAGGCCCAATCAAAAGTTAAAGTGTGTTATTAAGAGCATTTTTCCAAATGCCTGTTAAACACTGACAAGCTTGGGACATTGACCTCTTCTCTAGGAGCCTGTTCCAGTGTTTGACTGCCCTCTTAGCACAGAAATGCTTCATGATGTCCAGTCTGAATCTCGTCTGGTCCAGCATTGAACCATTCCCATGTGTCCAAACACTGGAGATTTGGGAGAAGAGATCAGTACCTGCCTCTCTACTTTTCCTTCTCAGGAAGCTGTAGTGAGCAATATAGTTTAAATATGAATGGGCGTAAAACCAACATAACTTGACTTCATGGGGTTTTTTTTCCCTTTTCTCCTCCTCTCTCCCATACAGGTTTTCTTTATAAATTTTCCTACGGGGCTTCTCTGTGGAGAAATCAGAAAAGCATATGTAGAATTTGTGAATGTAAGCAAGTGTCCTCTTACTGCACTGAAGGTTGTGTCTAAGCATCCAGAGTTTTTTACTTTTGGTGGAAATACAGCTGTTCTGACACCACTAAGTCCTTCAGCTTCTGAAAACTGTAGTGCTTACAAAACTGTTGTGACAGATACTACCTCTGTGCGTACAGCACTGCTATCTTCAGCTTCTTCTGTAGACTTTGGGATTGGCACAGGAGGGCAGCCTGAAGTAATACATGTCCCACTTCCTGATGCTGTTCTTCTTCCTGGGGCTTCAGTGCAACTGCCAATGTGGTTACGGGGACCAGATGAAGAAGGTGTCCATGAAATTAACTTTTTGTTTTACTATGAAAGTATTAAAAGACACTCAAAGATGTGGTAAGTCTGTCTCCTCTTAATGTAAAAGTAGCCTGTTGACTGATATTGGAAGTGATAATTATTTTCTCCTATATGACCTAATATTTATCTGAAATTATGTTGCCTACACTGCTTCCATCAATGTGGCAATTATTGTAATAAATTAATAGAAGGACAGATAATGGAATAATGTTAATACAGATTGTTCTTGTTTAGTCTTTCTTGAAGCATATCCTTTTGAGGCACAGGGGAAAAAAACATGACTTCATTTCTGCATATTATAACCCGATCTTACCTACTTTGAACAAAAGATTTTGTTCATTGCTAAAAAGTGAAATGAAAATTACCCTCTTTGGAAAGTTTAAATACCAAATTTGCCTTCCATGCTGTTGTATGGTTCCTTTTTGGACCATCTTGAGACAGTGGACAATTAAGTTTGAACACCACAAGCTAATACGTGGTAATTTCTTTGAACTTCACTTGAAAGGTAGCAAGTTGACTTTGTGTTGCTTATTCCCAAGTCCCACCTGAACAGAACTTACCTTCTGAGTTCATAATGTTCTGAAAGTGAGGTGTTTCAGAAATGGAAGATGATTGTTTGGAAAAGGTATTTGTTCTCTACTGTATTGAAGTTTCCATGGGAACTCAAGTGTTCTTGGTTAACAATATTCTTCGCTGACTGAGCATAGCTTTTACGTTTTCAAAAAATGATTTAATTTGTGCCACTTCAAAAGTATACAGACATCTGTTTATCTGTCTGAAGATTAACTGAAAAACTGATACATCACAATGTACAGAATAAACGTTAAAGGAAGTAGAAGCCATCTATTTATTTATTTATTTTCCCCTCCTCAAACAAGATTGCATTTTTAGGAGGTAGCACAAATAGAAATTTTACATGCTTCTAAGGTTCCCAAGTGGAAGTTATGGTAACACAAAGCTTTTCTATTAGAAACTTGTATGTTTTGAGAGTGCCTAAGAAGGGAAGTTTACTGATCTTTAGAAAAACAGGAAAATAACCTTAACAAAGAGCTTACTGTTCTGGAGGTTGATTGTGTCTGGAAAAAGGCAGACTAGTGGTGATTCTAGAAGTAAACTTCCAATATTTTCAGTTCAGGAGGATTTGTTGAAGGTAGTGGTGTTAGCACTAAATGATTTTCAGTAAATGGGACATGTGAGCAGGAGAGGTGCTTTCAGGAGATGTGACTAACTAATGGGCCTTTTATGGTTTATTTACTCAAATGCTATTTTCCAAAGCACATGGTAGCATTAAATAGCTTAATGATAACCCAGTGCCAGTACATGTGTCTCTGTTTTCACTGTGCCAGTTGTTTCATATTTGAAATATTTCATGGTTATATGTGAACCTTTTTCTCAAGTATTTAAACTGGTTAAGAGACTGCATGTTTGAACAGCACCTACCCATGCAGCATGATTGTTCAAAATAACATAGTTTTGATTGGAAGCTTAAAAGAGAAGTTTATCTTAAGTTGTTGAAAGAAATTAATTGTCTAATGTCAAACTGAATGACATCAGTTAAATATTTTTTGAGAGATTCTGGACAGCAGTCCACTTGTTCAGAATGTGTTTTTGGTTTTTCCTAGTCATAGAGTATTAAGACACACTGCAGTTATTTGTACTAGCCGGTCTCTGCATATTCGAGCTACTGTTTGCAGAAGTAATGCACTTGAAGATGAAGAAGGCAGAGGGGACAATATGTTGGTGTTTGTGGATGTAGAAAATATCAATACTGTAAGTTATTTTTAATAATAATAGTGTTCTGAAGCTTGGTGGATGTGTGTCACCAGTAGAAAGGACGTGGATAATGGGTCTTTTTAAAACTACTTTGCAAACGCTAAAGAAACCTTGCATATTTAATCATTCCTGTTAATTTTAGTACTCTTTCCAACTGTAAGTTAGATCTAATCTCTGTGGAAGCCTGCTATAACTGTCTCTATTCAAAGCAAATTATAGTACTGTAATTCTGAGTCTTTTTTAGAAAAATTTATTCCAAATTCTTGAATGTTGTTGATGATGACAACTTTCAAAAGGATTCTGAATGAGACAACGTTTGCTCCTCTACAAACTTTCAGTGAAAACACTGGTAGAATTGGTGCTAATGTGGAGTCAAAATTTAAGCTCTAATTTGGAAGAAGCTTCTACTTTTACATTTATTACCAAACTCTGAAAGACAGTTTTGCAACTATAATCTAAATACAGATGTGTCTGTGATCTATTGGCTTAGCAAAGAAGCTGGAAATATTCCAGATTTTCATACCACCAATTTACTTTTTAAGTTTTTTCCTTTTTTTTTTTTTTTTTTTTTTTGTCAACCACAAAGCATGGTGATCGCATCCTCTGTATATAGAATTCCTAGACCCTTAGCTGGTAGTGGAATTGCTGAACAGATTTGTCATTTTGCTTTAAAAATGTGCACACTGTTTTAACTTGAACTACTAAAGTGAATAATGTCCACTACTTCCTCGAGGAGGAAGAAATGTTTTATAAAGTTCAAACCAGATTAACCTTGTGTGAGAACGAATTTTTCACTACCACCTCACACTTACCAGGAAAGGAAACCAACCCCAAAAGTTACTTTTAACTTCTTGGATTTCTGGAATTTATAACCTAGTGATGTTCCTGAAGTAATCTTAGATACTAAGTGGCCTTGTGTACAGTATTAAAAGCCTAGGTTTTTATTACAGCTATCTTAATCTAAAATACTAGCTTGTGGGTATTTTTCTGAGACATCTCTATTTCCTCTTAGTGTGACTTTATCTATTAGAATTGGAAGTTTCTGTGAGCTGGGAGTGTTGTTTAACATTACAATGGGTTCTTAAATCTGTTCTTACCTCTCCTTAGTACTGTATTATGGATGGTGCAGATAATGAGTTGAGATTCTACCTGTGTCACTTTGCAGTGAATCTTCACCTTGTGATGTAAAACATCACAACTGTGATTGACCTTATTTCTCGTAATATTTGTTTCCTTCTTAGAGTGAGTCTGGTGTTAAAGAATTTCATATAGTGCAAGTTTCAAGTAATAGCAAGCACTGGAAGCTTCAAAAATCTATTAACATCACTGAAGATAAAGGTCTGTATCTATATCACCCAAGACATGGCAAGTCTAGCTCTGCCTCACAAGAACAATTAGTCTTACAATGAGTTGAATCTGACTCTCGGAATAATTAATTTCTAGAAACTCTGTTACTTTTAAGACTACTATAGCCTCTCTTTTGTTGAGTGTTTTTAAGAAACGTATATTGACTTTATATATGACTTTCAGACTTCGTTAATTTTAAAACTGGGCTTAACTTATGGGTCAGTTATTTTTGTGATGTAGATCCATGTCTGTGATGAACCTCTGGGTTGCCTCACAAGAAATGTGTATCAGTGTTCCTTTACTTTCAGTTGTTTATATCAGGGTTAAATTTGACCGATCAACAGAATATTTGACAATTGCTAGCTAGTGATGTGTCTTGCTTGGCTAATACAAGCTGCTAATTTTTGAAAAAGCTAACTGTCCCAGGCAAAAGAAAAGTGCTGTTACTGTGTCTTAATGAATATTATTTTTACTTATATGCTGATATTTTATGTACTTAATTAGTACATAATTTCTCCTGTCTCCTTTTTATATGATGGCTCACTTCTTACATTAGACATAGATGGAGAGTCTGCAGAAGATGTCATCTTTACTGTGCAATTGCTCTGCTTGATTAGTTATGCTTCTTGGGTATCATCAGTGTGTTTCTTAGTTGTAAAGTTTAAAGGCTGACAGTGAATGAGGAAGGATTTTGATAACATTGAGGGAGAAAAAAATCTTTCTACCTTTTTCTTTCAGATACTAAACTTGCTAGCAGAGAGAGAGCGAAGTTATGCTTTAAAGCAGTAAGATGCAAAAACTCAGAAGGTAGGTTCTTTCCTGAATGTGGTACCTTCTTGAAGAAAACACACTTTGGATGCTGTATGATGAAATTGTGACTTCTCATGATGCTGAAACAATGCCTTCTCTTTTTATTCCTTAGAAAATTACACATTTGCAGACATTGTCTTTGGAAATGAACAGGTAGGTCAAGTAGTACAACTGCATATTCTGCCTTGTGCAAGGTGTCCCTGTCCTGTGCAAGTATCATAGTGAAAGCTTTTTTTAAAAATTAAAAATGGGAACAGTGCTTTCATAGTTGGGAAGTTGAGTTTTACATATCAAAACCAGTGGTCCTCTAGGATAACTTTATTTTGTATAAAGAGAAACACAACCTAGTGGATAGTCAGGAATTTTAAGTTCCCAACTCCACAACTGAGCTGCTTTGGGAGCACTTTGCTATGCTAACTTTTTTTGCTATGTTCTTTTTTCCTTTACATCTCCTTAGATCTTTTGAATATTTCCTAGCCCTCTGGTTTTCTAGTAGAGATCTGTGGATTTCAGATTCTTTTTTTCTGTTGTTTTTCTACATAGAAAATGTATCAGTTTTACCTTACATTAATAAAAATATATTTACAGCTTACCCAAAAAATAATCTGGAAACCTCTAATGAATATAGGTACTAGAATTTCAAAACTACTATAGTAGGTTTCAGTAAATTTGAAGAGTCTGTTTCTTTTCTTAATTTACGATTCTAGACTACTGTGCTCTCCAACTTGTTAAGCGTTTACGTATTGTGAAAAGTCCTTTTAGCAAATGATCTTGGTACAGCAAATGCTTTTCCAGTACCTGAGTAAAGTGAGGCACTTGCACCAGATCAGAAACATTAGCATAGAGAGTTTAGTTAGCTGGACGTGAGATTGCTGATTTTGTTCTGGTTTTACACTTTCCATGTAAGTATCCAGCTTTTAAAAGCCAAAGAAAACTTACTGCCTTGTCATTTTATAGGCATGTAAATTGAAGTAATGCACTAACCCTAACCCTACACTTGATATATCACAGGGGGCTGTCTGGTGGTAATAATCAAAGCCTCTGTTTCCAAGGTTGTAGTTTTAGCTTTATTCCAATAATCTATAGCTCTATTTCTCTGTTAGCTTAGCTCATGAGGTAGGAGCACTCTTGAACAGGGCAAGCATGGAAATGAAGACGTGTGGCATCCTGTAGGTTTGCAAAAGGAAGCAAAGCAAGATAACGGAAGTGATATACTGCAACGATGAGCTCTGTTACACTTAACTTGTGTCATTGCTTATCCTTTTCTAAGAGGTTTTTTTTTTTTTTCTTGCAGATAATAAGTTCAGCCAGTCCCTGTGCAGACTTTTTCTTCCAAAGCTTGTCCTCCGAATTTAAAAGAACATATGTGCAATCTCATACTCATGCATCTCAAAGGCCTGCAAAACTATCACCTGATGAGACAGTCAGATTGATACAAAGATGCAGTGAAGTCGATCTGAACATCGTTGTATTGTGGAAGGTATGTATGATAGTGGCCGTTGTGGAAATTTGCCCACAGAATATGACCACTGGAAAGTAATTAATATGGCAACCTGAACTTTCAGGTATACTCATATAAAGTTTGTGAATGAACTGTTTTCTAAAAAGAGACAAATGAATTTAAATGGTGTCAAGCAGCAAAGACAGTCTTAATAGCTATTCTTACAGTACACTTAAGTGGTTTTACATCACTTTGCATGCATCCAGTTCTTTTAATTTGGACTACTAAAACAGAAATTTCTGAAATACTAGACCAAGAGATTTGTTAATGTTTGTTTTTGTCATGGAACTGTAACATTGACCCAGTGTACTTTGAAGGAGAGAGTCTAATTTACCAGAATGCAAATATGAAGTAGTGGAAATTGGCAGTCTAAACTTCAGCAGCTGGCTACATTTTCAAAATTAAAAGCATACATATAAAGTAAAGGTTAGCATGACATATATATTTAGGTTTTGAACAGTACAACATCTTCCACTTATGGAGAAAATAATTCTGTATTGCGAAGATTATGATAGTTTCTGGTCTACAGATATCTTTATATTATATTCTGTAGGCATACGTTGTGGAAGACAACAAGCAGCTTATTTTGGAGGGCCAGCATCATGTTGCACTTACTGCAGTTGGGAAGGAGGCTTTCTCATTTCCTCAAAAGCAGGTAATTGAGTGTGAAATTTTCCTTTACAATTGCTTCTTTCTCAAAATAGACTTGATATGTTTTCTTGTAAGTTAAGTGGAATGACTTTGAATGCTTTTTGTAGTCTTAGCATCAGATAGATTTTACTGCTAACTAATTCAAACTGACTGACTTCAACATTGATTAGTCATCTATGTTGTAATAGCTAGGCTTAAGGAAGAGAAGAGCAGTATACAAGTATTTCAGGGTAAAACTAGGATCATACTTATGGTATAAAGTCCAAGTTGTTAGTTATTGCATAAAAAAGTTAATAATTCCACTATTTAACTATAACTTTGAGTGTTATATAAATAATTCAATAAACTCTATTACTATGCACAACTTTAAAGTGAAGATATTTAGTGTAAGATGTTAGAACAGCGGTGACATTGAAGCAGTTAAAAAGACATTGAAAGCTCCACTGGAATTGATCAAGGTGAAATAATATGCTATTAATTGAAGTTTTTTAGCTTGTGTGATTTTTTTTTTTTCCAAAGAAAATAGCTTGTCTGTAACAAACTGGTGGATATCTCCTGCAAGATTTGTCTATGTAAAGAAGACTAATCTGCAAAATAAAGAACAGAAAAGTCTTATACTTGTTTAGTTTTCTGCTGAGCAGTACATTGCCATTCCTTCCTGCTTTGGTGCTGTTCTTCTCAGGTTTTTACAAGTGTTGCAAACATCACATGTAACTTTTAGTGAGCTCTTACTCAAAGTTGCGTCTTAGTCAAAGTTCTAGCAAATAGTACCATACATTAATTTTGTCAAGGAAGTCTAATAGGACAAACATGTGTTTCTATAAGTATCATGCTATAGCACAAGTAGTGAATTACTCTGAAGTTGTGCACTTGACTTTGTTTTGTAATTATTTTTACATCATTAAGATGACTTTTCCATTTAGTTCTTTGTGCAATGAAATAGATGGGAATAGATGGAAAGGGGCATATAGTGTCAGCTAATAAACTGGCTGGTGTTTGTTGGTACTGAAAAACAGAAAAAATTAAGTTAAAATGTGTGAGAATTTTTTCACTCAACATACCCTCATCCCCAAAGCCCCCTTGGCATGTGTGGGCTCAAACAGAAGAAATATTAGTAATGAATCACATCTGCATCTGAAAATAAACAGACATACTAGGAGCAGAAATTTACATTTGTTGAGGACACTGGAACTCCAGTTGTCTGCATCAAGTTCAGTTTCAAATCAAAAATGAATCCCATCACCAGCAGGAACGAGGATCCAGATATACTTTCAGTTTGTTTTGAGGAATACATGCTACTATACTAGCATCCTTTGTAGTCTTTCTCATCAGTTACTATAACCACAGCTACATTCAAATAGATGATCATTTATTTTCTTCAGCATAAGGAACATACTTCCTTTGAAGTGTTCTGCACCTTGCTTGAAAACAAAAATTCATCTGTTTGGTGATGCAGTTGAAATCTAGTAGAAGAGTAATGGTGGTTGTTTTTAAGAGGTGTCTATGTTCTCTGTTCTCATTATAATGAAAGCCCAGATTTAAGTTGGATTTTAAGAGCCTATAATCTTGGGACTACTAAGGAGTCAAAAATTTCATATGGTCATACATACTTTTTTTTTAATTGGCACTTAATACTAGGAGGAAAGTAGACAAACCTCTCTGAGATTTGAGGTAAGGTATTACAAATTAAATATTTGAGACTTTTCAGCAGTTGATATCATTCACTCCACATTTAAGTATTAAAAAAGTTCCCCAAAACAGGATTAAATGAGTCTAGGTAGAGAAAATATTATACTTAATCTATTGAGGATTGCATATTGTCTTTCTATTACATTGTTCTTACAGAAAGTTACTCAAGCAGTGAAAAGCTGAGGGGGCAGTAGGAGGTGTTTGTGCACAAAAATCGCAAATGTGAACTTCTAACTTAACACTTTCAGTATACAGTTTTAAGACTTGTAACATTCCAATAGTTTCTCCTGTAAATCCACATTTATTCTCCAAGTCATAAGCAAGGTTGTGACCTGTAGACTATTCATGAGTGTCTTGTGCTGACAGTATAAAGATAATTGTTTTCTGTGGTCTAGACAGCAGAGGGAGATGGAGATACATGCTTTTACCAAGTCATGTTGGTTACAAGTTCTTGAGTGATAAAGGGCTGTTCAGATCTAAAAAAAATAGGTTTATTTGCAGATTCTGAACAGGATGCCACGTAGGATGTGAAAGGCTGCTCTCTGTGTTTCTTGCTGTGTTATATTTGCTGCTCTTTGGTGACTTTCTTGACTTTGAACAGCCTCTGCTTCATGCTCTTACAACCATCAAAGGAATTCTTGTGACTTGCAACATGGCCATCTCCAGCCAAGAACAGTCTCACAGACATGAAAAAAACATAAGCAAGTTTGCTCTCTGCACTGCCTCTCCACCCCTTCCCAGAGAAAGGACTCAAATCTTAGCTGAATTAATCAAAATAAATATGTTGAAGAAATCAAGATAGCTTACTTTACATTTTGGTGAAGTTCTGTCTATTGATTGGCTTCTGCTTCTTTGTCAATTTTAGTGACTTAAATTCAGAAGGATTCAAATGAAATCTTTGCCAGCTTGTAAGGGTTTAGTTTGGATTTATGGAACTGTCCAGGGAATCAAAGCTTCAGTAAGAGCACTGTAGTAGAAGAGTAGTAGCTCTGTAGTCACTGGCACTGTTAAGTTTTTCAGCAGTTGTTGGTAGATTGATAGTTGAGTGACCTGATAAAAAGTCGTTGTTATCTTGTGTCTAAGCTAAGCTGTTAGATGGCTGAGTGAGACACAGGGACGGGGTGGTTGCTTCTGTTTGGTTCCTTGTGGAAGATGTAATACATCCAACAGGGATATGGAACACACAGCAGGAAGCAATTGTTCTGGTAGCATAACTTGCCATTGTATTTGATAAAATCAGAGTAAAACTTTGGGATTCTGTAAAACATGAGATAGTGAGTCTTGTGAGAGGCTTAAAATCTTTTTTTTTTTTTTCTGGGTAAAATTTCTGCATGTTCCCACATTAAAAGTAAGAAAGTAACAGTAAAACTGTGCGAGTTAATTGGATGCTCAAAGGCATTTCTGTCCTTTTCTTCCCATGTCTGTTCAAATCAGAATTATGAACTATTTTCATCCATGCCAATGGTAACTATGCCTTTGAAGCCTACTGGTTTTCTGCATTGAATACAGTTTTTTGTTAGTTTGATTGTTTACAGGATTTTTTTTTTCAATCAACTGAATAGCACTGGTTTTGAGCATAGGTTACTGGACGCAGTGCACTTACCAGGTGATGTGATTATTTACATCTTTATGTTGTAGAAGTTTGGAATCATAATACATAGTATGCTGAAGGAACACTTAAAGAATATTGACTCTCTTGAAACATTTGTTTATTTCTTATAGAAAGCTCTCTGAATACCAGCAAAAACATTTCTCTTTCTATCCTTTCTTCCATTTGTATTTTTGACAAAATGGCCTTTTGTCAAAGGTAGATGGAAAAGCTAAATGTAGTTCATTTCCTTGAAAGAGAAACAAAAATGGTTCCACAAAATGATAGGTAATACCAATAATATGTAAGTAACATATCACATAAGATATTAAATTGAATAGGTTTAAACAGATGTGTTAGCAGTAGCTGAGTCCAAGTAGCAGGAGCTGCACTAATAAAAATTAGCTGGAATGTCTTTTTTGATGATTATACTGCTATGTGTTCTGTTTCTCTTCTGAAACTTACTTGCAGGAATCAGATTGTCTTAACTTAAAGTCAACTCACAATTGCATCTGAAATACACCTATTCTGACTTGTCTTCTCTACTGTAACTTAAGAATCAAAACTCCAAATACTTCACCCATCCATTCACAGTCAGGGCTGTTGATCAACATTATTGCTGTCTCTAATATTTTTCTGATCTGTTGAATTCAATAAAAAAGATTCCAAAGGATAAGCACGATGTAATTATGGTGCTATGGAAGTAGTAGCACAGGGCTGGGGCGTTTGCCACGCTTCTGGTAGGTGAAGACTTCACGCTGATGGAAGGTGAGAAGCAGTCTTGGAGAAGCTTGTCACTTGGCATGTTGGGAGTAGTGCATGCATACTTCTGAAACACATTAGTATGCGAGTGTAAACTTAGTTTTGAGTGAAGTCTAGATGAGATAAAGTGTCCTGAGTGTGTTTCAGGCCAAGCATACTTTTTTTTTTAGACACCCCTGTGCATTCCAGGCAGAATTAATCCAGATGTGCTTCAGGAATGCACAAAATGTGCTGCTCATTCTGTCACGTGGATGGGACTAGTGTTACCTCGAAGTAAAATCCATTAAATGCAATGTAGCATGGATACAAGCTTTTTGGCAGCTTCAATGCAGAGATGATAATTTGTTTTGGTAATACAGCTTCTTAATGTGGGTGATGAGTGAGGCAGCAATATTTTGGTTGGAAGTAGGAATTTTTGGGAGATAGGAGACAGTAGGGTTTAAATAACTTTATTTTTCCTAACAGTGAGTTACTGGAAGTGACTTCTGCTTGTTCAGAATTTTTTTTACAGAATACATGGGAAGGGATACTTGAATAAAACACAAATTGCTGGATGGATTTAAGACTTTATTTAAACCAAATTGATAAAGGGAAAGCAAAATTCTTAAGGGAAAGAAACTATTAAGAGCTGAAGTGTACAATTTTCACTCTGTTTTGTGATGAATTAATGTACCAATTACTTTACCAATTTTACAGGACTGGCTTATGTTATTGTCTTGAATGAAGTATTCCAAATAGCTGAAAAGTTATCTGCTGTTTTTACTATTGAGGGACTGCAAAGCTGATGATAGTGTTTGTGCTTTCAAATGCATTATTACTGGCGTATCAGTAAAATACTCTTGAATCAGTAAAATGACTCTCGTCATTTCTATAATTAGGAGTTGGAGTGAATATGGATGAGTTGCATGGTGAAGGCAACCAACTTCAGTTTTAAGTTTCAAAATGTGAATTCTCATCTCCAAAATGGAAAAGGGAGGAAGACACGCCACTTGGGATCTCTCATTGTCCCACTCTTGTTCTTTACATTTTTGTATATTCTGCCTTTATATGTGTGTAGTGTTGTTCCAGAGTTTTCCACTTAGATTTTCATCAGTGCTGTGCATATTGGTCCTTTGTACTTGACTGAATATGTTGTTAATCCTCTTGGCTATGTGTAACTTGTGATTTATGGGGCGAATGTGCTCAATTTCCATACGACTTGGAAATCGAATTGAGGTTTACCACTTTATGGAGTGTTTAAGAGCACATTGACCCAGTCATTGAGAAGATTGGTTTTGAAATTGAAAACTTAAGGTTGTCTAATAGCATGTAGAAAAATCCTTTAAATGACTGCGTGTGAAGAGATCATCACTTCCACCCATCTGACAGAAGGGAAGAACTTTCCAATTTGAAAGTGCGTTTTGAGAAATTAAGGAATGTATTATAGGAAGACCTGTCTATTGCATCTATTGGATAATGCATCTTTCAATGGTGTAAATTTTGACTTCTCCAACTTTTAGCTTAGCACAGTTACAGGAGGTACCTAAAATGTGTGACTGACTGATAGCCAATTTCTGAAGTATAAGTAGGGATAGTATGTAAGTTGGTTCATAATAGTAGCAAAACAAGGTCCCATCTGTTTTATAACTCCTGAATAAGTGGAGAATGTTCCTCTTAAAACTAGATACAAGCATACTGTAAGTATATTCCTTTGAAGCTGGCCTTTATAGTTGGCTTTAGGCAGCAAAAAGCTTTCTAAAAATAGAAATAACTTCCCTCGTGCCAGTTGTGCAGTTTGTGGTTCTTGGAAAGTAGCGGTTTGAACAGTGTAGTTCTGGTGCTACTGCCTGTTACGTGTTTCTAGTTAAAAATCAAAAAGCCTAAAAATGCATCTCTAGGATCCAAAAGAATAACACTAACCACCCCCACCCCTCCTCCTGGTGCAGGTCTTCCAAACTCCTCTCATGATGAAGTCTCTTCCAGTCAAGCTTATCTATACCTACCAGTATGTATGGATGAGACCGTCAAATTACTCCCTTTAAAAAATGGTTAAGGTGTCACTTAACCATTCTTGTGACCTTGTATGCGATACAAGGTGTTTGTTGTCTACCAGGGCCTGTGGCATTTCTGGAGGCTTTGTGGAGAACCGTAATCAGTTAACAAGCAGAGTTGAGCTGTCCAGAAATTTTTGAAGTTTTTGAGGCAGTACTCTATTTGAGCTGGTATTCTAGGAGTTCAGCAATAAAATACAATACCTCCTGTTTAATTCTTGGTTTTATTTTACTTTGCTTCTAGGTGTAAATAACCAAAAGTCTTTGAGGCTATTATCTGCTTGGTGCGTATATTTTTGGAGGGAGAGTGCAGGTGTGCAGGTAGATACAGGCACCTTTTTCTGTTGCCTTGATCCAATTTCCCGAGCTCTGGAGTAGGGCAGGAGTTCAATACATCCTTAAACTTAAAATTTCTTGTTAGCTGACTCTAGCTAGCTCCCTGATTTGTATGCATATCTTGATTACCACTCAGGAGTGCTTAGTTCTCTTCTGAAGCATTACATAAGAGAATAATGTCCTATGTGTCATGTCTTAGCCTTTGTTATAAGTACACAATTACAAAACCCCTACACTTTGAAAAGTTAAATTTGAAAAGACACCTAGAGGCTGTCTGGAATTAAGATTTAGCTCTGTGGCAGTAAATGATTCATCTTACTGCCTTCCAGTCCTTCAATAGAGGTGTAATATTAGAGCTATAAAGTTTTGAAATGTTAACACCACTCTGCGTTTTCAACAGTAAACATTCCTGCTGCATTTCATGATGTTCTTGACTGTAGAGATAAACCTTCATATTTATCTTTTGTAGGGTTTAAAAAAAATACTCGGGAATTCTGATTGGGAGGACTTGGAACAGGTAACTGACTCTAGGGCAAACTACAGTGTGTAGGATATTGGTATGTGCTTGAAGAGGGCCATGAGTAATTGGCTAGACTGTGATTTGAGGAGAAAGAAATTTAAATGGAAATCTGTAATCTCATTTCTGGAGGCAGTGTGTTTCACATTTTTAATCTTCATCAAGTTATATACAGATAGGATAGGGCAGAAATACCAAATTCATTCATTGCTTAAAATACGTTTCATTGCTGCTGTGAAAAATCTGGAATTTTTTTCTTCTCAAATTACATAACATAAACCCCACAACCCTACTCTCAAGAAGAAAGAATTACAAGCCTGGTAAATGTTTGATGTCTTTCTGGTATTGCTAGCACAGGCAAACATTGACAGAGATGTTCATACAAATTGCCGAATGTCTAGTGTGTCTTATTTTTGAGTCAGATTCTGTTGCCTGTAGTATTTCTTTTCAACTTGGAGGGTACAATCCATCACCCTTAAATAGTATTACTTTGTTACACTTGTGCTGACTGACTTATTGGTGACTTTTTAAATTCGTCTTTCACTTGCTTTTAGTCACTTGCTCTTATTGCTGAATATTCTTTTTTTTTTTCCTTCTAAAGACACACTTTTTGCAGAATAGATTCTTAAGGGAATAATGTAAGGCAGCCCCACCCCAAATCAATACTATTTACAAAACAGATGATGTTGGGTAGAGTTACGGTAGTGCTGGATCAAATTACCTTGTTTCGTGTCGCATCTTTCTGTATAATCTCATTTGTTCTGCTTGAGAGATTGATTCTGGCTCACAGGGTTAGGATGAGACCCAAATATTGTCAATATTTGACTTGGGCTTTCAGCTGGAGACAAAAGTAACTTGTATTTGCAAGAGCTTGGTCTCTGACTTTTAAGATAGTCTGCATTATTAAATCATTCTGTCATTGTTCACACATTCCTATGAACTTCAACTTCCTTTGCTTTGCATCTCTTTTGGGAAACTTGGCTATTTGCTTTCCTGATGTGAGCTTCCTGGGCCAGGTGATGGAACTTTTTTTTTTTTTGTATGAATAGGGAACTGTGTAAATGAAATAAAACCTCACACTGACAAACCACTATAATAATAGCATGATGTTGTGAAACTTGCACAGATAGCATTTTCACAAACAGCTGTGAAAACTGTCTCAAAAGATGATAAGAGAGAAATCATGTCAGTTCCTCCTCTAGTGTGCTTAAATACAAAACACATTGGAAAAAACTTCATGGTGCTGTAGACTTATTTCCCTGGAGTTATAGTTCACAATGGAAAATTGTAGCTTCTAGGATGTGTTTCATGTGTTGCACAGTACCTTATGTTAATATTTTCATTCAGAATTCAGTCCTTCTGAATTTGTGTTTCAGGAATTATCAGAAATGGTTCTCTTAAAGTTTTTTCGACCAGAAAACACACCGGTACCAGCAAGACCAACACCAGAACAGCTTTCTAATCTTATCAAGACAAGTCTTCATTATCCAGAGTCTTTCAATCATTCTTTTAATCAAAAAAGGTTCGTGCAACATTTTCTTTAGGAACTTTTGAAATATTTTTAGTTTGGCATAAATCCTGTTGAGAGATGCTATGCAAGATAGGACGCAAAAGGTAAGTCTGTTGTATCAGGGTGAAATAGTGTTCAATTCCTAAACTCACTGCTTCAGAATTGTATAGGTAAAATGAAAATTTCATGAAGAGAAGATGGCTGTAAAATCACTAACAGTTTTAATGTTAACTAGTAAGATTGTCAAACTTACTGAAAGAAATACTCTGCCTCTGTGTTTTATTTTTATGTCAGAATAAACAGTGTGACTACTTTGAGGAGCTAGACAGAAAGTGCTACTTTTCAAGGCAATAGAACTGCAATTGTCTACAGCATCTGACTTGCCAAGATCAGCAGCCTGTGTTTCTGATTTATGTCAGAAAGAAAGGTGGTAACAGATTAGATTACTGCAGCTTGTCTCCTGGAAGAGTATGAAAATTAACCTCTGTCAAAAAGCAGACTGCTAAAGTAAATTAGCTTGAGCCTGTAAAATCTGTGAGTTTTTCAAAACTAAAATGGTCCGAACAAAACCTTCTGGATTCATTTCCAGGTATGAAATGAATTTCCAGGTATGAAATAAATTGTATTTGAAACAGAAAGGTGCCTTTTAAGGTTGAGATAAAAACAACTCAAACCTTTTAAGGTTTGAGTTGTTTTTATCAGAGAACTCTACTGTGTTATGCTTCCTAAAATTTCAGTTAATGTATGTAAGTTGCAAAAAAAAGAAAAAAAAATTTCTTTGTAAGATCTGTAATTTTAACATTTTATAAGGTAGTATATTTTAGTGATAGTTACAAAGTGTGCATTATCCCAGTGTCAAATTCATAATTGACTCATTACCGTTGCTAATTGTTCTTTTCTTGTTACTCAAGTTTAGAATATTTAAACAGCTAAGCAATGGCAAGGAATTCCAGCAACACAAATCACTTGTTGCATTCATAGAGCTGTTTCAGCTACAGTAGTTTCTGTAGCTGCCTGCGAACATCTTCATCTTTCATGCTGCAGCATTATTTATACAACCAATCATATTAATTGTCAACATTGAAGAATATCAGCTAACTGTATTAGGCTTACACATTCACTGTTAAATGTATGTGCTGTCTGTTCTGTTTGGGCACTTTCTGACTAAAACTTTAGGCTAAGTGCCAGCAATTCCCCTACAGGAGACAGTTCAGAAGAAGGGTACCTAGACAAAATGTGTTAAACAGTGGTTCAGAGAGCAGTATAGTGGACTGTGGAACCTCTTTTGGCATAATTGATCCGATGCGATTTGCCTTAATAGCTTTTACTACAGGAAATTCTAGACAATGTAAGTGATGATTATATTGCTGTGTACACTGACTGTTGCGTAGTAGATGACTGACTACACGTTAATTTTATATTACTTGTAATTAATTTTAACCATTGAAGTATAATTAAGACTATCCAGAGTAAGACTTCTTTTGCTTTACTATGGAACTGTTTCTCTTTGCAGCCTCTGTCTGGTACCTGTCACTCTCCTGCTTTCCAATTGTTCCCAGGCTGTTGTAGATGTAATGATAGATTTGCGGCATAAAACAACAAGGTAATGTGTCAATGGTAATAAAAAAATATTTTCTGAGAATACTTCCCAGTTATGGGCAGCCTTGTAACATTTCAACTGTACTGAATATCTAGAATAGGATCTTTTCAGTACTGTTTTTCTTTGAAAGAATGGGAAGTGATAAAGGCGTCATACAAACCAATGGGAGTCAAATGAGACTCTTCAGTCAGTGCTCAATTTTACTTTGCTTCTGACTACTGCTAAGACAAGACCTTGAATTGTGACTTTCAAATGGTTAAACTGCAGATCTTTTCTATGAATGTAGAAATCTGCCACAAGGCAGAAGAGCAAATGGCCTGAAGTTGTACCAGGGGAGGTTCAGACTGGATATGAGGAGGAATTTCTTTACTGAAAGGGCTGTCAGGCACTGGAATGGGCTGCCCAGGGAGGTGGTGGAGTCACTGTCCCTAGAGGTGGTTGAGGAGCAGTTGGATGTTGCACTTGGTGAAATGGTCTAGTGGTTGATAGGGCTGGGACAAAGGCTCGACTTAATGATCTTAAAGGTCTCTTCCAGCCAAAATTATTCTATGATTTTATGATATTGAGGTAGGCTTAGTCATGGGGAACATTTGCCTCTTTCCAAAAGTCTGTCCAGGCGAGGACAAAATTAAAAGCCCAGGGCCTAATATATGTTCAGAAATAGAGGACAGAAGACTTAAGTTGGTTTTACTTCATAGCTCACCATTCTTAACTGATCAGTGATCAGATATGTTTTCACAAGATGATCATGTTTCATAACAGTGTTAAGACATGTCTTTGAAAGGATAGTGTAATCGTGTGCCTTGAAATGTACTGAAAACCAACAAAACCCCAAACACCTCCCACTCCCAAGCCAGCATGTTACACTGCTTTAGAGACACTGCTGTATACCCATGTTGAGTAGTTGTGACATGCACTCTGATTTAAACTCCCTTTTATTGGACAGACTCAAGACTGCCTTCTGTAGGGATTCAAAACTCTGACAACTTCAATCTTATTGCTTGTCTGTTGTTAACATTACATGGCAGTTATATAAAAAACTGGGAATTTATTGGACTTCATCATTATACATACATATATATAATAAATGTTCTGTTTATAGTGTACAGTTTATTGAGAACCAAAAAAATGTTAGAAAGTTTTGTACTGCATCATCTGAGCTAATGGGAGAGCTGCTGTTAAGAGTGTGTTAAGTGTGAGTCAAAGAATACTAAAAAGTGTTTGTCAAAAAGTAAGGACCCAGAGTTAAATGGAGCTGATGAGTAGATATGAAGATTCATAAGGTACGAAGGTACCTTAAGTACTCTGTCACACTGTGTACTTGTTTGTGGAGATGGGATTGTGTGTGTGTGGATATAGATGTAGCAGGAAAGAGGACATATAGACATGCCATGTTTTGAAGCTGTTTAGTTTCTTGGTAAAATTAGAAGCACAGTTCTCTCTATACTTATCATTGCATCTGTTGTGCTTTCAAAGCCTAACTTTGTCTTGCTAGAAAAACCTTAATCCCTTAAAGATAAGGGGACTGGTGCTGGTATAGGAAAACAAGCATGATGCATGTGGGTAAAACAATGACTTAAGGGAAATTATTGTAGCAGTAAAAAACTCTTCAGCTTCCAAGTCATCAGAGACAACTGGTGGTGGGCACCAGGGCATCCAAAGACTGACAGAGTAATAAGTTAAGTTTCTGATTCCTGCCTTTTGAAAAGAAGTTTTTGGAAAGCATAAACAAGCATCTCATTGTAAGGAGCTAGCAACCAACACACAGTGCATTCTGAAAGCTTGGGAAAACTTGAGGTTCAGGGCATCCTGTAAACTGGTATGCTTCAAATGCAGAAAAGTAACTTTGTAACCTTCTTTTTCAGCCCAGAAGCACTAGAAATCCATGGATCCTTTACATGGCTTGGACAAACACAATACAAGCTTCAACTTAAAAGCCAGGAGGTCTATAGCTTGCAGCTAAAAGCTTGCTTCGTTCATACAGGTGTCTATAATCTTGGAACCCCCAGAGTATTTGCCAAGCTAGCGGACCAAGTTACGCTGTATGAAACAAATCAACAGAACTCCATGCCTGCACTGATTATTATCAATAATATCTGACCACTTCCAGGGGAAAAAAAAAATCACACTAAAAGACAAAATAAATGGGATTCTTTTCTTATATCGCTGGTTGACATTTTGCTGCAGTTTTTGGAAATAGCACCTCAAACATCTAACTTGTTACTAAAGATTGTGTAGGAAAGAAATTAGTAAAATATTCAGACTACTTGTCAATTTGTTTCTCAATGCAACGCACGTTGGACTGAAAATATGTTTATCCTTTTATAATGTATTTCTTCTCTGGTAATTAAGATATTAATAACACAAAATACTCTGACTCCAAATCTGAACATATTTATATGTCTGACGCCCTGTCAAAAATGCAGCTTGACTGCTGTTAGAACTTCCAGCATGGTGTGTTAATATTTGTTGGCTGTGTTAGGGTATGGTACAGGAAGAAATCCTTATTGACTTTTTCCTGTCTGAAGCCATTAGTTACGATAAATCCCAACCTTACTGTGAAGTTCAAGAAGATCTCAAATCTGTTTCTGTTTCTCTCTTAATTTAATATTTTGAGTTTTCATGGTTATGGAAACGATGACCTTTCAAGGTTTACATACAAGTCCCACCTAAGGTGTTTCAAAAGCAATTTCTTTGACCAGTTTGAGTATTTTCTCATTCATCTCAACACGGAACGCACTATTTCACACCCATGAGATTGTCACTTGCTTTATTATGTAATTATAACAATTGATCTGTTTTAGAAAAAAGCTACTCAAGATTTTCAAGAAATGTATTATATTTATAACAAATGTAATGTAAATAGAATAAAACATACACCATATTCACTGTATGGACTTTGGGCCTGTTTTCCTTGATTTTATGCAGCTATAGCAATCTGCAATTTCTGATACTGTATCTATATTCTGTACTGCCTTCCTTCGAGCCCTTTTTTTTTGGGGTGAAGTTCCTGGCTTGTTTGCAACCTGTGGCAAATGCTGGAAATTGTAGTGACTGCCGTATTTGATTTTTGAGTCCTTATCCCATGTTCCCAGGTTCAAACCCCAGAGCTCAGCTGTCTGGGAAATCTCAATTCCTTGCTGTGTCCTGGGGATTTTTACTTCTGACTGTCTGCTGTGTCTTGTGGCTGAAGGCAATTACTTCATAAGACAACACTGAGCTATGAAACAATCATTTGCTTTCAGATGCATGTTTTTCTTTTTAGACAAGGTTTCCAGTTTTACTGGTATTCAGTACAATGGTGTGACTGGCTCCAGGCCTTAAAACTTCCTGGGAAGTTGTAGAACCCTTTCGTAGTCGTATTAAACGTGACCATGTATCATACTGGGCAGATTTGGAAGACTTCTTTCTAAGTGGTTCCTTTTGCATTATCACCTGTCCTCTTTCCTCTGTTTTGCCACTCCTAGGGAATGGAAGTTGTTATTGATGCTCTTCAGCTATCCATCGGTGGACTACGGTGTTCTAAGTGTTTTTAAGACTTCTTCAAGTAGTTGAGTGGCACAAGTTACAGTATTCTAATAGAGAATGTTTCCACAAGAGTTTTGTGAGATTATGAGTCAGAAGTTTTAACTGCTGTTTTTCAGCCTGTCAGAGATTGGTAAGAAGTTATATCTCCTGAGATTTGGAATTTGCACTCTTGTGAAGTACAGGCTTGACTTGAGTACAAAACCACCAGGCCGTACTGTCCTGGTGACTGGTGTGTTACTTGTCACTGATTGTAACTTTCAAATTAAGTAAGCCAGTGCTTGCCACTTCCAGTAGAGGTAATCTAGATCAAAAACCGTGAGAAGACACATTATGTAGTTTATCTTGAAGGAAATACCGCAAGACCTCTCCATGTTTTGGGGAATTTTTATAGAGCTACGGTGAGTTAATGATGCAGAAAGAAGCTAAAAGAGCTGGTGTAGTGCTTTATTCAACATGAGTGAAATTATCGGCCTCTTCAATAAGCAGTTTTGAGATGTGTCTGTGTGTACAGACATGACTTTTTTGTATGTTTACCAAGTATTCCCAGAGAATTCTTGACAGTGCAATGTTCAGCAGAATAGACTGTCAGCCCTGTAAATGTCAGACTTTGATTTTGCTGTAGACACAACGTCATGTAGCTAAAAGAATATACCCCAATCAACTCACACTTTTGCTTTCTCTTCACACTCTAATCTCCCTTTTACCCTTTTTCCTTATGTGGTGTTTACAAAAACACTGAAGTTTTTAACTTGTCATATTCCAAGACAATTTACTGAGAAGTAGTATCTGTGATTCTAGCTGCTAATGGTTGGTACATTGTTAGAGCAGACTGCTGTCATGCCATGTGCAAGGGGTGACTCTTTTGTAATGATTAGAATGCTTTCTTTCCAGTTTGACGCTGATCCTTTGTGATGCGTTGCTGGTGATGTACATTATGCTGTGCAAAAAGCACAAAGCTGTTCAAAGTAGAGTTGGAAATGTAGCCATTGATGTGCCAGAACAGAGTTTGTGATGGTTAAGGTGAGGAGCTAGTGTGGAGATAGCTCAACTTTTCTCCCTAACAAGTTCTCACATTGAAAAGTATGTGTGCCCATGTGTGGACACAGAGATGATGAAAAGCAGTTGTTGAAATAAAAATTATCTGGTCTTGTTATTGTACAAATAAGTATCACTGCAAGGGCTGAAACTCTGCTACCTACAGAACAATACTCCTTTAGAGGAATTCTGTGAGCCTGCTGTAAAGTGCAAGAGCATCCTAATGAGTCTGTCACCTCTTACTTTGAAATAACTAGAAAAAGCCTTAAAAAATAACTAGATTCAGGGGAATTGTTGGGAAGTTTTGCGGCTCTTAGCCTAGGGTTCGATCCTCAACTGGATGGGAAGAAATCCAGTCCTACTCAATGTGAGTGATAGCAGAAATCTTCACTTTATTGAAAGCAGGCTCTAACTTATATACACAGCAAGCTTCAAAGCTAGCTCAGCAACAGCAACTGATAGATTACATTTTCATGTTCATCCTACTTGCGGTTTCTGCGATAAGCAAGCTCCCTTATTTTTCACATCTTGTTTTTCCTCAAAGTTGTTTACCACCTTTAGCCAAGAACAGTCCAACCTTGACGGAATAGAAAGCGGCCTGCTGTCTACGTGACAGCAACTACTTTAACCATGGCTCTGACTCTGGTCTTGATTGTGCACCAAATCCATATAACTAGATCCCAGGCTGCCTTGACCCAACGGGCCTAGCATTATACCCCGGGATCCATGTCCATGCTCCCTCATTTTTTCTCCACAGGGAATCTTTACTGGTTTTAGGAAGCTAATGAATTTTCACTTGTTTTACTACTTCCATAACAAACCTGTGAAACTTGCCCAGCCAGGCCTTTTGGTGAAAAGCAAGATGCTTGGTTTCATTCTAGGCATGGTGGACAATTTGAGAATAATTTCGTCACGCATTACATAAACCACAAAAGTAATTCCATACATTAGTAGACTTTAAAACAATTTGACTTACTATTTGATCTGTGTCACCAACAAACTTCTTCCTGAAATGAGGTGAGTTCTGCCATCAATTTCATACTTAGGGTGCACCCTCCTCCACCCTGTGCTGTGGGATTCAGATGCTTCTAGGCTGCTTTGTAGCTAGTGCAGCATTTCTAGCTCATTATGCAAACCTGGAGTAATAAGGTTTAGTAGTGCCTTCAGTAGGCTATAAATATGTTATAGAAAGCATGCAACATTTATGAATGGAGAGAATACCAATCTATGCAGTTGATGACTTCTACACTTTACATCACTTAAATGAACTCCAATATTTGAATCCATCATGTATGTGAATAAATGACATTCATAGTATGACAGCTAAATTGCTACTCTTCCACTTTTCTCCAGTAATTCATCGAATCACAGAAGGGTACGAGTTGGAAGGGACCTCTAAAGATCATCTATCCCAACAGCCCTCCTAAAGCAAGACCACCTAGATCAGGTCACACAGGAACGCCTCCAGAGAAGGAGACTCCACACCCTTCCTGGGCAGCCTGTGCCAGGGCTCCATCACCCTCACAGTAAAATAGTTTTTCCTTATGTGTAAATGGAACTTTCTGTGTTCCAGCTTCATCCTATTACCCATTGTCCTGTCAATAGAAAACAAAGCATGTCCCAACCTCTTGACACCCACTATTCAGATATTTGTAAATATTAATAAGGTCCTCGTGCATCTCCTCTTCTCTAGTCTCCTCAGCCCCAGTTCCCACAGCCTTTCCTCATATGGAAGATGCTCCAATCCCCTGATCATCTTGGTGGCCCTGCGCTGGACTCTCTCCAGAAGTTCTACCACTGGAGGGGAAGGACGAAGAGAGGAGCAGAGTTGGACAGAACTTCCCAAATGAAACCGCAAAGGCCTTTACTGTAATGAAAAATAAGGTTGATGTCTGGATGGTAACTGATTACCATCACGTAGAGTGATTACCAAGGGAGTGAACTCAGCTGCTGCTTTTTTGAACCAGGAGGACCAAAATTTGGTTTTTAAGAATGATGATTGCTGTTGTTAAGGCAAAAATAGTGAAAGCATGCAAGCTTGGCAGAAGGATTGAAAAGGAGCGGGCAGCTTTAGAGAAACTGTGGGAAGGAGAGGGATGGGATCCCACAGTTTGAAACCAAACAAGAAGGAAGAAACTGAGCAGAGCAGCACAAGGGGAAGCTCTGGGAGGCTACAGGCAGTACCCATTTGCAAAAAAAGTTTGAAAGTTTGCATCTGTCTTGAAGCTCCATTTAATTTGTTGTTAAGGCTCTCAATCTCAAATTCTGGAGTAACTGAGTAGTTATTGAAAGAGATTATACCTTCAGTTATTTTCCAGGCAACAACTGATTTAATGACTCTTATACAATTAGACTGACTGCTGTTATGGCAGAAGGAATGTTCAGAAACTCATATATAAGCTTTACAATGAGACTGTATTTTGTGCTTCAGTTATAATATTTACCTGAAGAGACATTTCTTTTATTCCCCTTATTGTAGTAGGAGATGACTCATGTTGTAGCAAGGTCTTTTCTCTTTCTGGTCTCAAGCATCAATGCCTACCTACTTTCTCAAAATGGTAGAATTCATACTAAATATAGCATTCTCCATGAATTGTGTACTCCTCAAAAAAAACCCCTCAAACTTTATTCAAGAGCTGATTATGCTGACACAGTTGTGGAGTTTCCAGAGCTTGTCATCTCAGCTTCTAAGCTAAACTCTTGTATGCATTGAAACAGGAAAAATAAGTTTAAATTAAAACTCCAAATTACTTATAATGGAAAATCATCTTTAACACCTCTATCTTCAACTGCATTATTTAAGTCTTGTTTAAACATTCTATGTAATGGAATAAGGCTTTAACTAGCAATAAATAGCTAAAAGTCATGTATATTGCAGATTCACAGGATTCTAAAATAGTTGCCTGAAATGGTTGATGGCAAAAGCAGTTATAATTATTTAGCTTGTAGACAAAACGGCCATTTCCTCACTATTGTGGTTGATTTAATTTAAATTGACTATTACTATGTTATTAGAAAAATGTCTACTAAATTGCTTTCAACACATAAAAAGCCCATCTGTACAATGGATTTAGAAATTTTACGGGATGCTGATCTTTTGCAGTACAGTTATTAAGACAGTATCCTCCTGATGCTCAGCATGAGTGGAAAGCTATGGTCTCTGTAGGAATTGGTTACAACTTCAAGTTTGGAGATAATTGGTCTGTGTCACACAGCCTGGATTGATACTGATTAGTAAGAAATCCTCCAAAGTCCACTCAATTTGAAAGCTGTTTCCTAAAATTCAATTAAAGCTGCTATGTTTCTGAAAAGGTACACTTGTCCTGAAATGAATTTTAAACAAGTAGGACTAGCCACACGGGGTCAGTGAAAAAATTAGAATGTAATGTGGGTCCACTGCTGAACACAGAGGGTGCCCTGATGACAGAGCATGCAGATAAGGCTGAACTGAATGCCTCAGTCTTCACTGCAAAGGCTGGTCCTCAGGAAGCCCAGTCCCTGGAGGCCAGTAGAATAGTCTGGAGAATAGAACTTTCCCTCAGTAGCTGAGGATGGGGTTAGAGACCTATTGGGCAAGCTGGACACCATAAATCTATGGGACCTGATGAGATGCACCCATGAGTGCTGAGGAAGCTGCTGAAATAATTGCTAAGCCACTCTCCATAATTTTTGAATGATCATGGAGGACAGGTGAGGTACCTGAGGACTGGAGAAAGGCCAATGTCACTTCAGTCTTCAAAAAGGGCAGGAAGGATGAATACAGGCCACTCAGCCTCACCTCCATCCCTGGAAAAGTGATGGAACAACTCATCCTGAATGTTGTCACTAAACATATGAAGGATAAGATGGTTATCAGGGGAGAAAACCGTTCTGACCAACCTGATAGCCTTCTACAATGGCATAACTGGCTGGCTAGATGAAGGGAGAGCAGTGGATGTTGTTTTTCTTCACTTCAGCAAGGTTCTTGACACCATCTCCCACAATATCCTCATCAGAAAGTTCAGGCAGTGTGGCTTGGATGAGTGGACAGTGAGGTGGATCGAGAGCTGGCTGAATGACAGAGCCCAGAGGGTGGTGATCAATGGCACAGAATCAAATTGGAGGCCTGTGGCCAATGGAGTTCCACAGGGATCGATTCTGGGGCCAATCTTGTTCAACATCTTCATCAGTGACCCAGATGAGGGGACAGAGGGTACCCTCAGCAAGTTGGCTGATGACATCATACTAGGAGGACTGGCTGATTCCCCAGAAGGCCGTGCTGCTATTCTGCGGGATCTTGACCAGCTTGAGAGTTGGGCAGAGAGGAACCTCATGAGGTTCAACAAGGACAAGCGCAGAGTCCTGTATATGGGAAGGAACAACTCCATGCTGGGGATTGACTTGCTGGAGAGCAGCTCTGCAGAGAGACACCTGGGAGTCCTGATTGATAATAAGCTAAATATGAGCCAGCAATGTGCCCTCGTGGCCAAGAAGGCCAATGGCATCCTGGGATGCATCAAGAAGAGTGTGGCCAGTAGGAGGTTGAGGGAGGTTCTTCTCCCCCTCTGCTCTGCCCTGGTGAGGCCTCATCTGTGTCCAGTTCTGGGCTGCCCAGCTCAAGAGGAACAAAGAACTTGTGGAGAGAGTCCAGCGCAGGGCCACTAAGATGATCAGTGATATCCTAGAGCCTGCCTGTGGCGTCTTCACTCTGTTCTACCCTCTGTGCTGTTTCTCTTAGAGTCAACATACCAAGCTCCCCTGGTGTAGTTAACATCCAAGGTTGTACGTTATGTTTATTGGCTAGGAAATTATCATGGAACAGAACAGATACTGTGCCTATTGGCCACCCTTAAAGTTTCCTTAATGTTATACCTTCTATTGAAAAAGGTGATATAACTTTAGTGTCAATAAGTCACTTCTAGTAATTATTCCACAGGTAGCACAAAGGGACTGATGCAGATTAGAGACCTGCATGTTCAGATGGTGATTTTATCTGAATTACTGCGGGGAGGGGAATGGCCCACAGCCACACTTTTTTTTCCTGGATTTTAGTTGCTAGCTCTTCTTCAGACATCTGAGCCTTGTCTGAATAAATGGTTAGCTATCGTGATTGATTGCACAAAAGATACTGACAGTTCTTGACAGTGTGGGGTGTTTCTCTCCAGTGGTGCAGCAGGCACAGGGGAAAAGCATTGCCCAATCCTGTGGAAGTGGGAGGTGGGAGATGAGCTGGGAGCTTCTCCAAGTATGGAGCATTTTTCTCAGAAATATAGTTAGTGGTTCTGTCATGTTCCTACCCTCAGGTCTTTTCTTATTGGAGTAGGATATTGGAAAATGGCTTGATTCTGCTGTTTTCCACTGTATTCACTGAACATTTTATCAACAGGTTCATCTACATTATCTTTAGTATTGAATTTCTGTCTGTTTTGCCATGGGAAATAACTAGAAATCTCATTGCTGTATATAGGTAACTGCTCTACTTTTGTATCCAAGTTAAACGAGTCGAGCACTGCTGCCATCTAGTGCTTTCTGCTTCTAAATGTCTCTTCTGTCTCAGTAAGAGAACATCGTTTTTTTCTTCTCAGAGACAGATACTGGAGGTGTCAGAAGGTCCAAGCCAGCTGCAGGCAAGACTGTGGGATCTAGCAGTCTCTCAGTCAACTGCTGTGTGTGAGACAACTAGAGGAGTTGGCTACTGGAAGGACCAGGAGGCCCTGCTACTGTGGAGATCATGGATTCTGGAAGTCAACCAAGAGATCTGTTCACATGTGTCTGTGTCTGTACACAAAGCAACTGGAGATGAGAAGATCTAAAGGTCAGCTGCTGGATAGAGGGGATGTTTAAGGCCAGTTACTGGAGAGGTCCACAGAGTGCATGTCTGTAGGTGTGTTGCTGTGAGCAAGAGGGCTCCTCAGCAACTAGGGTAGAACTGCAGGCATCACATGCTCACTCATCTAGATGCATGCAGCTGGGAGGAGACTAAGGATCCAGAGCTATCTACTGGGTAAACCAGGTATTTAAAGGCATTTACTGCAGTATCCATAGCATCTTTCTGAGGGGATGTGTGTAGCTGGGAATGAGAGGATCTGCATCAGCGAGTGGAGTGGGGATATGAACCTTGGGGCTTGTAATTGTTAATTTGTCAGGAACTGGGGAATTCAGAGATGCCAGGCCCAGCTCCTGGGCAGCCTGAGTGTGCAAGGCCAGCTGCTGGAGGGATCCACTCTGGATGTGTTTCCCACTAGTACACCTTTATCTTGATCAGCTGTTTGTGATTGATTGCTGTGTTTTGATCTGTGGGGCTGGCCCTGTGTGAGGTGTATGACATGCACGTTTTCATGTGTGTGCCTTTTGGGAAAACATACTCTCCCACTGCTGCCTGAAGCCAAGAGCATGGAGCTGCAGCAGCCTTGCCTCTACCAGGACAGATTCTGCAACTCCTAACATCATTTCAGTATCATCCAAAACTTCAGGTAAAAGAATGGAGAAAAATAATGCAGGGAGAGCTCAGTTTTATAGTTAGAAATTTATCAATAGAAGTGTTGGGAGATCTATATCCTTGCACAGAAAGCCAAGTAGTGGTTATTATTCTTCATGTCCACTTATGTATAGTATGTCTGTTAAGATAAAGAGATAAATAGAATGGATTATTTTAGGTTGTGAGAAATATTCTGTCAAAGTTCTAGAGTGAATGAAAAATGCCTATGCCTTGGGGAGGAGGATAGCATACAAATAGTATGATGAAAATGGAAAAACACTTTTTGATGATTTTCTTTATTTAAACCTGCGGTCACAACAGCTACAGAATGCAAAGATGCTCAGTAATAAACGAAAGCTTTCTTATTGATCTACAGTAAGCTTTTCTTCCACTGCCTAAACCACAAAATCATCATTTCTGTTATTCTTCAGTTGTAAAATACAAGTATGGGTGCTTTACTGAAAGCAGTCACCCTGCCAGCGAGACTGCTTGGAGGAGGGTGGAATCATATGTGCTACAGTCATGACCATGTTCAGATTAATGGGGACAGAATTTCTCTTCAAGTTTGTTCCCAAAGGTAGCTATGAAACATAAAGCCAGGCTTCCAACTTTACTCAATAAATGTAGCTTTAAAGCTTATTTTCTAATGCAGCATCTACTGTGATACAGTGCTGTCTATGCTAAAGTGTAATCGAACCCAGGTGTCAATAGTCAGATCTCTGAATTGCAATGGATACAGTAGAGACTCCTGAGTGTTTTCAGCTGATTCTACTCTTAACTCCAGTGAGATAAGGGATTATTTCTGAATATATTAAAATATGAAGATGTCTACGGTAATAGAAATCTACTGAGGGTACTTTATGCACATTGCCATTATTTCAGTCACTTGAAATCTTAATATTTGTTGACTTTTCAAAATTACCCTTGAATAATTTCATGGACAAAATTACTTCTCTAGAGTAAAAACTATACCGGAATGGAAGATAATAATTTTCTCAACACTTCTGTTTTTAAAACCATGAATGCTGATTAAATGTATTCCAGGACTGAGTAATTTTCTGATCCTATTTAAACCAAGATTTATTTACTGTGCATTTCTATCAGTTTACAGGAGTAAATAAGTAATCTGTAAAATGTCACTTGTATAATGAGTTCTGCTAATTGCTCTAGTGATAGCTCAAAAAGTAAAACATTAACATGGTTTAAAAAATGTTGCTTATAGACTATAGCAGTGTTTAAATCAATTGAACTGATACTTGCAAATGTTATTCCTTCAGATTTTCCTGTTCTTAAGTTAGAATAGATGTGGTGTTCTCCTTAAAATTGAGGCTTTACCCTGTTTCCTATAGGATGACGAAAATTCTATTTAAAAAAGAAAAAAGACTGTAACTGTAGATTTTTACTTACTGAAGGAAATAACTTTGTGATAGTCTTTGAACAAGTGACTCGTGATCCCTAGGTATTTTGAAGCTCTAGAATGCAGGAAGTATTTCTATATGTTGAAGAGGTTGTAGAAAAATTAACTGCCACTTCTAACAAAGAAAATAAGTTACTTCTTGAAATTCGCATGCAAATTATTTCTTTCTTCTAATCCGTGTGAAGAAATCATCAGATGATACACCCAGCTTTCCCCTCTGTCACTGCAAGTGCTACTGTCAGGGACATGCAACATGGAGACACAGGAATGTGTTTGGGATATGGGCTCCACTTCTTGTAGCTGCTGACACCTGGGGTGATATTAATGACTTGCTGTTGCAGCTGAAGCCTGAGCTCTTGGACTTGGATGATGCTTTGAGTCTCTCAGCTTTTTGTAGTATGTACTACTAGCTCTCATGATGTCAGAGTAATACTTGAAAATGTGATCTGAGTGTATGAAAAACTCTGCAGCCATAAGACAAGCTTTTTGTGGTTTATTTTGTTCTGATTGGGGTTTTTTTGTTGTGTTTGTTTGTGTAATAAAAATCCCTTCCCATTGAAATGCTGTGAGCAAATGCTTGGAGTTACTGGAGAAAGGGCAGTGGCAGCTCAGAGCACTTCTGGCTCTGTTTGGGAATAGTGAGAGGTGGTGAGGGAAGACTGCCCCAGGATGTTTTCCAGCTGTTACAGAACCAACTCAATGCATCAGTCCTGTTCAGGGGACAAGGCTCAGGAATCACAGCTAATATAATCTTTCATCTTAACATCTGTCCTTAAGGATCACATTTTTTATTCTCCAGATTACAGAGGGAAGATGTCCCTGCCTTAGAGACTCGTGTTCTGTTTCTGGCTGCTTTTCAAATCGACTCCCTTCACCTGTAGGTCAAATAAACCTGTAGCATTGTAGATGAATTATATCCTCAGCTACACTAAAAACACTGTTAAATTTAATTACATTTTTACAGATGAAATTAGAACAGAATGCTTTTACCATATTGATTTGCCATTTAGAAATGTATTTATTTTTAGAGTAACATGTAGTACTTTTTTAATAACATAAAAGCCATAAAAGATGACAAAGAGATAGAGAGTATTTTAATGTTACTTGGCACTACGTTTTTTTTGAAAGTGACAGTTTAGAAAGCACGAATGAGTGTTCAAACATACTCCTCAGAAAACTTTTCTTCTGTCCAAGGCAATATTATGGTTTTATTCAGTATGTTTTGCAACTAGCTACTGGCTAGAATTTTTCTCAGCCTTAGTAGGTATTTTTAGCATTTTACAATATCCTTTCTGAGGATGTGAAACTTGACATTAATAAAGATTGTCCATGAAAATACGTTACTTTTCTTATCATTGAAAAATCCCCATTATAAATGGAAATTTAAACCCTTTTGCACACTGATATGCTTCTGTTACCCAAGACAAACAAGAATGTATGTGTTAGGATGACAGTGGAAGGGCAGGCCTGTAATGGAAACCTTCTGTGTGCTGCCATCTTCCTCACTTTGACTGCTAGGTATGGGTGGACAGGAGGGGCAGTTGTGAAAAAGCAGCTTCATTGCATATTTGTTTGGTTTGATGGGTGGACTTTTTTGTCTTGAACAGAATCTTTACAGTGCAAATGTGTAGATTTAAATGTAGAGTTTCGAAACTAGCAGCCCTTATGTGAGAGGGTGCTCTGCTTGAGCTATCAGTGCTCTGGTCTCTGTGTAAGTGAGGACACCAAGTGACAGGGAGGTGCCAGCCTTGTGAACACCATGCAGTACCCTGGAAGCTCTGGAAGAAAAGCATGGTAACAAGAACTCAGGCACCTGCTCTTTCACTGACCACATAAAATGATCCCAGAGCCATCTGTGGGATCAACATGCAGCTCTAGCATCCCCAGGAGCAGATGGGATAGCAGTCCAGAAACTCCTGCTTGCTCAAAGAGCTATGTTCATATGCTGAATGGTGGTAAGTGAAAAGGAGACTGTACTCTCCGTATTCTTAGTTAAGGCAGTTTACCAAATAGAATTGTCTCCTGCAAGTGTATTTGTTCCTGCTCGTTATAAATGCCTTGCATCAACTGTCTTAGTGAAAAATTTATATGCTACTATAGACAGTTAGGCTTATTAAACAGGTAATTATTCCTGTCGGTGTGTTTAGTCAGGTAGAGCTACTTAGGAATGATAATACAATTTCAGCACAGTGTTACCTATACTGTAGCTGTATGATTAATGCATTGATCAATGTAGTGTTTCCCAGGGAAGATGTGGAGTCTCCTTCTCTGGAGGTCTTCAAGACCCGCCTGGATATGTTCCTGTGTGACCAGATCTAGGTGAACCTGCTTTAGCAGGGAATTGGACTAGATGATCTCTAGAGGTCCCTTCCAACACCTATCATTCTATGATTCTATGAAAGACACTGAAATGACAAATACATCCAACATTGACACACCACAGTGGGCATCGGCTCCTGACTGAGGAGAAAAATGTCGGTATCTTCATTTCAAAAGGCTGCTTTTATGCACAAGAGTACAAAACCAGCTGTTTGACACAATACTATGGAATGACGTTTCATATAGCTGATTAATAGAGTCTCTGTGTCTGTGAAATAAAGTTTATCATATTTCTTTAAGCAGCAAAGTTTTTTGGTTCAAATTTTGTTGAAGTCAAGGGGAGATTTTTCTGAACAAAAATGGAATAAAATCTTTAGGGTTTTGGACTAATAAGCAGGTATAATTTCCCTCCCTCCAGCAATTTTCTTTTTCCTAATATCATAACTCTTTTTTTTTGCGTGCTTATAATTATTCATTTTTGGTATAATTTTCTTAAATGGCTCCAATCTATACTTAAGTGGTAAAAGAATACTAACAACATTTCTTTTAGTCAATGTACAGAAAGGAAACTGAAATTTAAAACAGCTTAATTATAGGCAAGTATTTTAAATCTTTCATTAGCTGATGCTGCTTTTCTCATGTCATATGGGGAAGCGACTTTGTAAACAAAAGAGGCTGAAAAAATCAGCCGTGGCATTTTTAGTATTTTTGAGGAACAGTGGTTTGTTGTTGCAACCAAGAATTTTCCTAGGAAAATTCTTGACTGTGCAGGAGCATAAGGAGGCATAAAAAAGAACATATTCTGAGCATAAATGAAAAAACAGACGAATCTATTGTTAAACTAAACTAATTTTATCCCTAATTGCCTTTTTCCTTTTTTAGAAGAAACTACATTTTTTGCTTTCTATTGAATTTATTAAATGTGATACTACTAAGAACATAAAGATGTACAAGATCTGGCTTTTTATAAATTCTTATTTCATATTTGATTATAGTTGTTTGTTTTTGGTGTTAATTTTTGAAAAGGCAGAGTACTGTGGTATGTGTTGGATAAAATATGGTATATTTTCAATTCAAAGTAGTTTTTCTTTTTTTCTTATATAGTATATGTAATTCAATGATTATAAACCTCTTCAAACTAGTCCTGAAATTCTCATTTTAGTGTGTTCTTGAGATAAGGCAAGTTGTCACTAGGCAACTAAAAAGAGTCGAAGGGATGAAACAAATAAATACTTAATCCAAACTAAATTTCTTTTTTTTTAAACATTAATTCTAGTCTAAGGGAAAGGGGTGAGGTAAATGAGACTCTGACTACTGGTCACATCTGGGGTCCTAAAAAGAGAAAGAATGGAAAATGGTATCCACAAAGTAGTATAGATTTACTATTTCATAGAATCATAACAGTTGGAAAAGAACTTTAAAATCAAGTCCAACCTCTAACCTAACATTGTCCAGCCCACCACTAAACTAAACCATATTCCTCAGCACCACATCTATGAGTCTTTCAAATATTTCCAGGGATGGTGACTCCACCATTGGAAATCACCTAAGTCCATTTTGTTATCAGAATGGAAGAAACAAATATACAACAAAGATATAAAAATCATTCCTCAACTTGGATGGGAAAAGGAGATGAGTATAAAAGCCTTGGACTCCCTCTCCCACAAATTCCCATGAAAATACCAGGAAAGAACAGGATTGCCAAAGTCCTGGAAGGACATGAAAGGAGAAGACACTATGTGTTAATCTGCATCAGAAGCAGATGAAATGGAATTATTCTTTTAATAACAAGCTGATATTGTTTTGCAGTATCCTTTCACTTATGACCCAGAATATTCAGTAAATGAAACACAATGCAGCACTTACGCTGATAGGATACCTACCCAATAGGAAGAGTGTGGTAATAGGCAAAAGTGTACATAAGAAGAACAGACATGTATGAAGAATGCATTCTGAATCTCTAGGAGATTGCACAAGGGTGCAAGTACAAACTTATCTTGTGTGAACAGAGTTGTCTACAGAAGGTAAAGATAAGAAAAGCAAAGTTAATGTTTATTAGAAGAGAGAGAAACTTTTGAGGAATTAAATATTGTTGCCAGAATCGACATCTAGATGCTGGTGTAAAGGTTGAATGCTGGGCTTTGGTTTGTGCTACGGATGCAGAATGAGAATCAAATTACAACCCCCACTCCCCCCACACAAAAAAAGTCTGAGATCTGATAGCCATGTGCAAAGATGGACACGATAGTCCACACTAAAGACAGCATTGCCTGTGGGTTCCTAGATAAGAAGCCATTGAAAGCAACAGATCTGTCATGGGAGAAGTATTTCCAAATGATGGGCTGTTGATGTTTGGATACTGGCTCAAAATGATAATATTCACATATACAAGGCAGATGTGTGGGTTTGAGCAGAAAGAATCCAAATCAGCAGGGCACAGCCAGTATGACCAAGAAGTCGTTATGGAATTGCACATGTATATACACACATGCTTGGAAGCACTATGAAAGCTAGAAGCAATAAACTCTGGTCTGTGAGCAACCACACAAAGGATATGTGAAGAAATAAATTTTTGCTTCAGTACTACAGCAGAAGAAAAAAATCTACCCTATATTGTGTGGAGATGTCAGAAGTTGCAATTAAGAAGAATGATGTGATTAGCCTAGCCAAGAGATGCATGCTGCAGGTGACAGCTGTCAGCGATTTAAACGACATTGTCTTGATTATATTTTTAGAAGACTAACTATATTCATCTGGATTGTTGAGCCATTTTCAGGGCTATCACCACAGTCATGACAAACAGCAACATTTGACTGAAAATGCCAGCTATGTCTTATTTCTTGTATTTTATTTAACTATATAGTAACAAAAGTGATACCTTTTATGATGCTAGTGCTACCCCCCACAAATACAACACTTTAATTGGAAGATTTTGAGAAATATCTTCAGGAACAAACAGGGCAACTTTAGATGAAGTGCCCAATAAGGTATTGCAATTTTTTATGTCAGCAAAATATTTAGCCTTATGAACCACTGCAGAAAATGCTTTTGAGGTCATAATCCATTTTCTGACTAATACCCTTCTAGATGATGCTATTTAAAAGTTATTGCTGAATGTGGTCATATTTCCAAACTAAGCTGATACATACTGACACAGAACAGTTTTTAAAACCGCATTTTGTAGACACACATATTCTGTTTCTTCCAATGTATTTCCAAAGTTTTATCTTTTCAGTTGGTTGGTTTTTGGTTCCCTTCCTTGATCTATCAGGTCGTTCTCTTGGTCTTTAGAGGCCTAAATGGTGCTTTGAAAGTCTAGCTTTCTGAATTTTCGCATAGTACCCCAAAATCTTCATTTTCTTAACTGCATGTTTCGGCAACTTTTCATGTTACTCCAATCAATTTGTTCTAGTACACAACCCTCTTCTATGGTAAGAAGGGCATTTTTTTTTTCCACTGAAAAAATTTTATTACTCAGAGTGGATGAATAAGTATCTATAGGTCCTTTCATTCCACTTTAAATAATGTTGTATTACAGTCTTTAATCAATAGAATCTCTATATAAAAATAAATGTTGTGCTTAGAATTAACACATTTTGAATTAATGCCATCGATGATGATACCAACCATCTTTCTGGGTTCTTGTTGAGAACCTGTATATGCATATGGAGGTATGGAATCCCTGAAGTCCAAGGAACCAGTAGCTCTCATTTCATATTGTATTTATATGTACAAGTCCAATAAAATCTTTAGTTGAATAATGTTAAGAGCTTTATAATACTCTATGTGTACTCTTTCTAGTACCACTATAAAATTCTTTTTACTTCTGTAACCCCAGAAGTGTCTCCTGGGAAGGAATGGTACCTTGAATTTGATGACATAGAGCTTTCAAAACCAGTAAGTTTATAAGAGAAAACTGTCATTCTCAGTCCTGGGAAGAACTTCTTCCTAATTCCTAATTTAAGTGTACCTTCTTTCAGTTTGAAGCCCTTACCCCTTGTCCTGTGACTACATATCCTCGTAAAACATCCCTCTCCAGCTTTCTTGTAGGCCACTCTTTCTCTGTTTCTCTTTTCTTTGATTGCATCTCATCTATCCTTAATCAACCACTTAAATAATTCCAAATATTTGCCCACGCAATTGTTAAAACATTTAGCAATATATTTAGCATATATTTGCAGGAAAATCTGCCAATCCTTGCCTGATATTGCTGTCTTTCATTTTATGTATGTGGTTGGAGTATGGAAGGAAAGTCTAGAAGGGATCATTCCAATCCCTGACTTTAGGATCACTGAGACGACTCAAAGAGAATAAGAATAGTATACTTTGTGCTTTATCTTGAGTAATGGATGGTCATTTATTGTACTTAATTCACATGTAAAAATCATCACTTCAGATGCCAAATGTCTCCTCCTTTGCTGTGTTTGGCAGAGATATAGCCTCAGCTGGTGAAAATTACAGTAAAATCATTCAGATAAATGAAAAACTGTCCCAATAATGTCCTCATGGAACATCAAGGCATGCAACAGGCATAGATGATAAGACTAAAATGATGGTTACATTAATACATTTTAACAGTAGAAACAATGTAGACAATTCACATTCTTTTGACTTCTGTTTCTGTTTTTTTCTCTTTTTTTGGTATTTTTTTTTTAATTTTATAGCTCAATTTTTATATTTGAAAAATGTAAATGCGTCAAATGAGAGAGATCACACAAAACTCGACTGGGGGTTGAACTGCTGAAGAGCAGCTCTGTCGAGAGAGACCTGGGAGCCCTGTTTGATAAACTAACCATGAGCTGGCAGTGTGCCCTCGTGGCCAAGAAGGCCAATGGCATCCTGGCATGCATCAAGAGTGTGGCCAGCAGGTCAAGGGAGGTTCTTCTCCCCCTCTGCTCTGCCCTGGTGAGGCCTCATCTGGAGTCCTGTGTTCAGTTTTGGGCTCCTCAGCTTAACAGGGACAGGGAACTGCTGGAGAGAGTCCAGCGCAGGGCCACCAAGATGATCAGGGGACTGGAACATCTTTCATACGAGGAAAGGCTGCGGGAACTGGGGCTGTTTAGTCTGGAGAAGAGGAGATTGAGGGGAGATCTTACTAACATTTATAAATATCTAAAGGGTGAGTGTCAGGAGGCTGGGACATCCCTTTTTTCTATAGTAGCTAGCAACAGGACAAGGGGTAATGGGATGAAGCTGGAACACAAAATGTTCCACTGAAATATAAGAAAAAACTATTTCACTGTGAGGGTGAGGGAGCCCTGGCACAGACTGCCATGGGGGATTGTGGAGGCTCCTTCCTTGGAGGTCTTCAAGACCCACCTGGACATGTTCCTATGTGACCTGATCTAGGTGTACCTGCTTCTGCAGGGGGGTTGGACTAGATGATCTCTAAAGGTCCCTTCCACTCTGGGAGAGTAGTTCATGAAGGATGACTGCAGTCTAGTACACCATCTCTTTGTGCAATATTGTGATGACTCAAAGGTGAATTATAGCCTATTACCTGCAGAGCAATGTGTGTACATCTCTTGAAACTCCAGTCATTCTGGTGAGTAATAGAAGTGCAATAAATTTAGAAACGAATGAGAGTCTTCAAGCTGCCACATTGAAATGATAGGTGGATTAGAGAAATACTAAAAACTGATAGAAACTTCATTCTGTATCTTGTGACGTGACCATAGCTGACTGATATCACTGATTTGTGTACTTGTGCCCCAGAAGGTTCCTTGTTGAGGTCAGGATCCTGTACGCTGTCCTGGTTACTTGACGAGGTCAATTGAATAAGCAGAGAGGGAGAAATCACAGATTTGTGCCTATTGGCTGCAGAGGTCATGGCCACAACTTTGAGAAGGCTGACTGAAGGGCAAAATCCAGGGTGCACAAAAACAAAGGACTGGGAGCCTAGAGAAAAGACCACCTAAAAGGAAAGAGTGAAAAATACTGAAAAAGGCAATGTTTCTCTCAGAAGTAGAAGTGGAACAGGGATATATAACATCATTTTATCTATTACTTCAAGCCTGTTGCAAAGAGGAAGGGGGTAATTCATTTTGAGGAGCCATCTTGGACTACGCAGGCAGACGTTAGGAAAGCCTTCCAACAGTAACATTTTATGAGCCAGGTAGAACACTAACACTGCCATGGGAGTCTCAATTGCCTGGCACTTTAAAAAATGGGCCACAAAAGCATCTACCAGGAAGGGCAATCTAGAGCTGATTATACTTACATCATTACATCACGTGGGTGAGATCCACACTGAACAAACAGATTAGGACTGTTTCTGCAAAAATTTGAAAGCTCCTTATCTTTGTTTCTTGTCAGTCACATGGTCCAAGTAGTCTTAGAATATGTGATCAAGCCCATCTTGCTCTTTTGAAAGACTTTCTTACACAGAAGTAAGGGAAAACAATGAGTGCTTAAAAATACTTACCAGGTGAATGTATCCTGACTCGGTTACATATATGTGTGCACAAATGGGATATTTACATCAGAATATTTCTATATAAACACATGATAAAGTTATATTCTCTCTTGAGAAATAATGGATTTATTTTAAAACACATTAAAAATAAATGAAAAAAAGAAGTGGAAAAGCAGTTTGAGTTTCCTGTTTCTGTAATGAGAGTGGAGCTCGACTTAATGGCAAGAACTTCACATGAAGTCCTACTTTGTGCTAGGGATACCATTTGCAGTTAGTTTCACCACTGCCTTTCCTAGTACTATGTATGAATTAGGATAAGTCCAAATGCACAGGGAAGTCCCCAGTCTTTGCTTTGAGGACATGTACCAGAAACTCAGATTGAATGAACTACACTGTTCCATCATCTCTTCCTATTATGGTCTTTGTTTTAGAAATGATCTGATGAAGCTGCTTATGCTGCATGAAGTGCAATGATTCTGTCTATGAAAACTGAATTGATTTCAAAAGAAATAATCACCACTTCTACTTGTATGTTCATTTTAACTAACATTCAACTGGTGGTAAAAGTAACAAAGATTTATGTTTTTCAGTGAAATGCATTGCAATCTCCCCGTGTTCTGTTTGGACAACAGGTTCAAAAGCTTGCAGGGAAGATACGTGATGAAGCAAAGACAACGAATATTAATATTAAAAGTGGCTTACAATGTTTGTAGTCAATGAGAAGAAAAGACTGAAGTCAAAGGAAATATTTGGAATGAATGTTGGAATGAATGCGGGGAGATCATCGATAGGTATCATTCTGTCATGATCATGTATGTGCAGCATCTCTTGGAAATGGGTAACAATAAAACCAAGCTTGACAGTATTTTTCTTACCTGTGACTGCTCACAGCTGAATGATGCTGGCAGTTTCTATGTTATCTGAAGCCAAAGAGTCAGGCTTTGTCTTTTGCCTATGAGATTTGAATTTATGAATTCAGTAAAGAAGTACTAGGGCTGTCAGGAACAGTTCTTGTTGGTAGTGATCAGGATTCATGCATGGCATATATGCTTTTTGGTATCCTCCAAACTCCAAATTCTTACCAAGACATTTCATGTCTAAAACATGCTATTTTTCTTCAAAAAATCCAGCTTTCTGTCAGGCTTTGAAGCTTTAGATAATTGCTTGAGATTTGCCATGCAGCTCTGTGTTGTTACCTCAACTGTCATAGGATGAAAAATCCCCTTATGCAGTTTTCCATCAGCTAAGTTGGTGGTGAAGGTTCTGGAATTGCCAATGTCAGTGTAATTCTCACTGCTGTGGGACTAAGACTTTCCCCTATATCTCTGGCCTGGAAAGGTTGCTTCTGAGCAAGGGGATTCTCTGGTAACACAGACAGTGCAGAGGTTTCAGTATTTATCCTGATGTTATCTGCTTTTTTAGCTTTGAGTCTGAACCTGCTCAAAGTAGCCAGATCACAGAAAAGTTAGTGTGCTTTGACTAGTGCTGCGTACAATATTCAGCTGTAGCAGAGACTGTTTTCAACAAGTAATAGATATGTATCTTGCCTAAAATCAATACTGCTTATTTGCACATTCTTATTGTAGCTGGAATTCATAAGCAATCATTTTATAGGTGTGGCAGTGTAATCCACCTTTCATTGTACTTACACAGAATTGTCACAGAAGCCGTGTGTCTGGTATACTTCTGAATCTGACAGCACACTTGTTTAAACTGGGACTATGCTTCTAGCTCCAGAGATTCCTAGTGTTTTACGTATTTAAGTATATCTAGGTATTTTAACTTGTCAATAGAATTTCTACAATAATAATTTTAAAGATTAATAGTGTGGAAAATCTAAGTGAACTCTTAATTCCTCCAGAAGCCTTGTACAGAATTATTTGAGTATGCTGTTACTAGGCTACCAGCTTCATCTTTTTAACTAGGGCACAAGTTATCTGAGCCCTATTCAGTTCTTCTGTTTAAAAAGTGATTGGAATGCCCAAATTCCTTTACAGGAAGTTGTAAACTTGTGGGCTTGTGGAATCTCCCAGCTTGTTGCACTTGGTGCACTTTGTTATTGACCTGTGAGAAAGAAGAGACAATTCCTGTTGTTGCTTCCTGATAGAGATTAGCATTCTTCTGTAGATTTGCTTCTTTGTAGATCTGCTTTGTGGCAGATCTGACTTTGTGTTCAGGTGAAGTTGAAAGCACATCATCTCTGCCAGTTCTGACAAGCATGAAACCTTCTCCAAATCTAGCATAAGTGGAACACTCATGCTCAAATTTGGGACACAGCTCAAAATGAAACAAATATAATGCCTACGTGCATGCTAGGTACATAAGCTCCTCTGGGAGACAGAGGAGATCTAATGATTGAAGTCAGTGGCGTCTAGGAAATTATTCTACTGATCCATCTGGTTTAGCATGAAATGAAGAACTTTCAAGGCTCTGCTGACTGTATTCACTAGATCTCCACTGAGTGTAATGGGAGCTGAAACACCAGCTCTTCAGGTTTTACTCCTAAACAGGTCCTGGTAAGAGGAGTTACTCTGCTAAGATATAAAAAGGGCTGACTCTCACCCTATGAGTCTGAACATGCTCTTTGAGACTTTAGGAGATTCAAAGGCTCATCAATACTGCAGTTATGACCAATCCTTGCTCTGATTCTTTTGTGTTTTTCTTGGTGTGTGTTTTTTCTGGTTTGTCAGAACAAAGGCTCTGCTTTGACCTATACAAATGAACAAAAAAATATTTGAATCCAAGCTTGGTGTAGATTTCCCAGACTTACTTAATGTTGTCTTCATATGCTGAGAAAAATAGTTAAGCATCACGAGTCTAAAGGACTCTGCTGCCCTCATCTTTCAGAACTGAATTGCCACGAAACAGAATGGGATTGCACAATATCTCAGCAACAGCAGAAGAGATGTTAGACTTGCTAGTTCAACTGTAGTGTGGCAGATGTCCCAAGCTTTTGAAAGCGTATTGTTGTTAGGCAAAAATATACACGCGATGGCAATGACCTGATAGTGGAGCAAAGGTTGTTAAATAAGTGAAATTCACATTCTGAGTCATACACATGTAAAAGGAATTATTGTGTTGCTAAACAGGTTTGTCCTTTTTTATGACAGGAGCAACCTGTGTAGATGGCCAGACAAATCTATATCAATCTATTAATTTACCATTCCAATCCAGACAGATGCCAGGCAGGGAAGAGCTGACAACATTTTTAACACTCCTGAACTTAAAATGTCTTTGAGCTCAAATCACTTTAATAAACTCATCAATTTATGTGTGATAAAAGTTGATAATTAAAACCAAATCAATCCCATTAGTTTACCTTTAAGACTGCAGAGTTCACACACGACACACAATATAACAGTGAACAGACTGCAGGACAGAATTTGTGACAAATTTCAGGGCTGCACCTATGTTGTGCCTATGAATTTTGGTGGATGGTCCCTGAGACATGGCAGACACTGCAGAACACCAGGGAGCTGCCTTGTGATCCCTCACTGACTTTTCCTATCAGGTTTCACTCTTGTGTCACAGAAGTGTAGAATAGTAGGAGTTGGAAGGGACCTCTAGAGATCATCTAGTCTAACCCTCTGCTAAAGCAGGTTCACCCAAATCAGGTGTACTAACTTCCAACCTTTTCTTGACTTGAAGCTGCATAGTTGGATGGATTTGGACATCTGGCCAGACTATTTCCCTTGTGAGGAAGGAGGTGGAGACAAGGGCTGGGGATTTGTTGTGCGTATGACCCTGCATGTTTGTGAAGTGTGCATGTAGAGCACTGTGCACAGTTCAAGGACAGACCTCCCCTTTCCAAAGTCCAACCCTGCCTTTTCAACTTGTACTCTGTTCAAGACATGATGTAAAACCTGTCTGCTTTCCAGCTGCCTTCACCTATCCATTCCTTTCATATATATGTAGGCTGTCAAACTGATGTCCTTTTATATGCAATCATTCTCTAGAGAAGCCTTCCTGCTTGGTTGTGCAAAAGTAGCTTCTATTATATCTGTGCATCACTTTTTATAAAAAGTTGCTTAAGCATCCTTTTGTATCAACAGCAAAAAGGCTGTTTGTGTCTGATAACTTTTACTAGAACTGGAGCCATAGCTGCATTTAGCATTGAGCAGAATATTACTACAATATTTCTGAATTGAAAAATTAGTTATGAAATTCTGGTGATTTTTTTTTTCTGATGTTTTACATTGTGTTACTATTATAATTACTTTTTTTTCCTTTATCTGCTAAATAAATTTGGTATCAGTCACCAGATGTCTCTGCCATAGCAATGAACCAACTCCCAGACAATCCTGAAATTTTATATGCTTTCCTATTGTTTCATCTCATTTCAAAAAAATGACAGATGACTTAGCTTCAGTTATAACTTTTACATATACTATTCTTTTAGTTAAAACATAACTTTTTCTTCTTCCATCTCTATCAGACCTCTGAGGGAATGCTTTTATTAAAGTGCTTGTTGCTTTGTTCCTGTATATTCATTCATCTTTACACATTAATGCATATATATTAGACATTGATATAAAGCACTGTATGTACAAAATGTCAAAGTACTCTTCCTCAAGCAGAATTCCTTTCATTATTGTGTTTATATATCTTTCTAAGAGCTGATGACCTCCTGTAAATGGTACTAAATATTCAGCCATTAATGGACTATCACTTGCTGATTGGAACAGAAAGTGATTTTACAAATCCATGTGCTTATTGAGTAAATTCTGTCATTGTTTATTTGTCAGTTTAGGTGTTATTCATCTTTTCCCTGTAGACCAACATGAGGATTTAATTCCCACAAGAGAAATCAATTTTTTTAGGCCTCAGTATCAAACAAATGGCTTCTGTCATTAATTACAATGCTCAGATGAACAACTAAAATCATAATTTGATGCCATTCCAAAGAGGTAACAGTGGAATACGACGTATGATTTTTAGCCTTAAGTTTTGGCATTTTGTGAAACAGCAGAGTACAAATAATTAGGAAGGAAAATGACTTTTTTTTTTTTTTCCTCCCATTTGATAGGAGAGTGTTAGATGTTAGAACAAAATCCCAACTTGAAATTAGTTTAGAGAATTCTTCAGCTGATTATTCTTGGTCAAGGTGCAGTGCAAATGCAGTCCATATTGTGCTGGTAATATATATAATCCATGCTACATTGTTCCTATTCTTAATTTGTTATAACTATTTTATAACACAAAGTGGAAATTTAGCAATTAAACTGACAATTTAAATTGACTTTGCAAAACTCGTGGATTGGCCAGGTCTGCCAATAATCTACTACAAGCAGGTAAATTACTATACCAAAGTAATCTACTGTAGCTCTAGAAATAATAATTTGTGGAAGCAGCTCATATGCTTCTCCTAAGAATTTGTTTAAGACACTGTAGTGCTTTAATGTTTGTGGGAAGGAAAAGAAAACACTCCAAGAGAAATACTTGTTGAAGGTATTCAGAATTTTGGAAGGGTTAATTAATTTCTTGCTCAGTATACCCTTTCATTTATAGCAATAGGTACTAGGGGCATATGTGTAGTGACTTTACTAGAAGGAATCCTTGCTTGATTAAAAAAACTCCCAACCAATAGTAGAATGGATTAGGTTTCTAAAATGGTTATCTGGAAGTACCTGAAAAGTAATATAGGGAAAAAGAGGAAAGCATTGTAAGCAGAATCTATCCTTAGGTCTGCTCCTGGCTGAGCATATTACATTTACATTATATTATAAAATATTTAGAGGAAGTCTTTGTTTTGTTATAAAGAAAGAGCTGGGTCACTCAAATACAAAGGCATACACATACCATAAACCATCCCAGAATATTAAAAAAAAAGGCTTAGCACCATCAGTAACTTAATCTTGACCCAATGCAATGCTGTGCTGTGACTGAGAAGAAATACCAACTATACGTATCTAAATTGGAGTATATGAAGTGGAAGAATTTAGATACTTCATTCACTAAGTTATTTTAGGGTTACAGGGCTTTGTGCCACAGAAAGCGAAATGCAGGCTGAACAATTGGGAAAGAGTGAGGGAAAGCTTCAACAGTGATTACAAAAAATAAGAGTTTCATCATAAGATAATTAAGAAACTCAATTTGTTTTACTCAAGTGATGAATATGACTTAACCATGCTTTGCAGCTATGTATTTGGGGAATAGATTCCTGGTACAGGAGAGATTTTCAGTGGAAAAAGGTACAACGTGAGTTAGTGTTTGGTGGTAGACGCTAGACAAATTTCGATTAAAAATGGGAAAAGAAACATCTGAAAATTTCTGTGTTGAAAGTAATTAACCTTTAGAAAATGTTGATAATGGATATTAATCACTAAGTTTGTGCAAACAGAAATGATAACGTGCTTATAATTTGTAATATGGGAGATTAGTCTGGAGTATGGTGGTCTCTTCACTGCTTACAGTATTTCAGTTAAACGAATTTAAATCAGTTGAGGAATTAGTGTCTATATACAAGCTGATTCTAAAAGATATTCTCACACTGAGCATGGCACATTCTTGCCATAGATTAATAGTTTTTTTCTCCCGTAGTGTTGCCCTAAGATTTCTTTTGTCTGAGAGTGCTTTATCTTCAGATAAATAAAGAAGCAATACACAAATAAAGCTTCTGTTTCCGAACTTCTCCCATTCTGGTCTGTCTGCATATAAAGGCAAGGTTTATAAAGCAATTTAGAAACTGATAGCTGCCAGAACAGGAACAAGTAATTTCTTCAGACTTTACATAATAAATTTTCAGACCAATTCATTAGTTGAGTTATCGTAACAGGCCTTAATAACTTCATTAAATGAGCAAATTAAAGTTTATTTTGTGTTTTGCTTTTAAAGTGCCCATCAATAATTCTTGATATTTTTCTATCCTTATGGCTATACAATATTTTGGAAATATCTGTAACTTAATTTAATTTATCTTAGTGGCATATGATCGTATTAGCTATTTTGATGAGAAGCAGCTCATCTTGTTTAACCTGTCTAATCTATAAATGTCTGGAGGAAAAGGAGAGCAATCAAAATGCATCTCTAAGTCCCCAAATCTTGTGAAGAAGCTAATCAGATGAGATGTCATCAGACTGAAAGAGAAATGGATTTGAGAGTCACAGACCACTTCCACAAAACACATCTGCTGTAGAGCAATGGCAGTGATGAAAAGCAGTCCATTGCTACTGCAAGCCCTTGTTGCAGGGAGGGAAGAAGCTTTTCAAGTAATCAAGTAATTGCAAATATCTAATCCTCCATTGAGTACAATACTATATGGAGTATAATGAGTAACTTGTGTGAATCACAGGCACTGATGTAAGAACTTTGCTAGTAAGTGTTTTTTTCAGTTAGTTTTGCAGTGATGGAGAAAAAAATCCTTAAAATTTTGAATTGTTCAATAATTTCAAGAAAATAAAGCATTCAGCTTTCAAATCTTTACAAAAAATAATTTAAACAAATCTTGAAACAACATGTCAAGCACTATTAAATTCAACATATTTATTAAACTATTACCTGACTTTTGTTTGTTTATTAACCAGGACAATAGAAAAACCATGTGTGTTTTAAAAAAATATTAGTGTGTTGACGTCAACAATTAATTTAATAAAATGTTATAAAAAACATTTCACAAAACTCTAGTTAATGGGTTTGAGGACAGGATTTTGTGCCCATTTAATGACATAACTTTTCTCATCACCTTCTGCTTCTTATTTCTCTTCCAATGTAGCCTAGTTTGCTAGGTCTAAACATAGTTGGTAACAGGAGCAGCATATGTTTGTGTAAATTATAGCAATTTCTCTAGGTAGGGAAGAAAGAAGTTCTATTGGACCCAGTTGTTCACTGGATACCTGTGACCTAATAAAGATCAATGAGACTTTTTGTCCTGCGAACCTCAATCAATACTGTTTCACTCCTTCAATTCTTTATAATTAGTCAGTTTTTGTTCTACTGCATAGTAACAGTCCTGCTGTATATCCTGATAACTCACTGTTAAAATTTCGGAAAGGTGATGCAGTGTAGCAGATATGGCAGTATAGTTAACAGTCTTCTTTATGACCTCTTGAGAAACAAAATTAGCAAGTTACTGCTGTAACTTCTCAGTGCTAGGAAATGAGACTACATGCTGCATTTCCCATATGAAGAAGACCTCTGTTTCTGGAAAGTAGGGGAACACATTTTGTAGGTCCATTTAAATTTGACCCCTTCGGAAGCATCAGATGTAATATGAATTCAGTAATATAATGTCAGGCAACTCACCTTGCCTATAGAAATTCTATGCCCTGTTTAGGCAGAAAGGTTGGTCATCACTCCTCTCAAATAGCAGATTTTTAGCCTGAATGCATGTAAGTGAAGTAGAAATGAGTGATCAGGCTGTGCAGGCTAAACAGTGTTAAGGGAGAGTATGTGGACTATCTAGCTTAACTGAGTGAGCCCAGCTAGACTGATGCCCCAGAGTCATGCATGGAGGCCAATGACATCCTGGGGTATGTTAAAAGGGAGGTGGTTAGTAGGTTGAGAAAGCTTCTCCTTCCCGTCTTCTCCGCCCTCATGAGACTCATGATTTGGAACAGTGTGTGCAGATCTGGGCCCCTCAGTTCAAGGACAGGGAGCTACTGGAGAGAGTTCAGCACAGGGCCACCAAGATGATGGAGTGGAGCATCTCCCTTATGATGAAAGGCTGAGGGAGCTGAGGTTCTTTAGCCTGGATAAGAGGAGAGTGAGGAGTGACCTCATTCATGTTTACAAATATGTAAAGGGCAGGTGTCAGGAAGATGGAGCCAGGCTCTTCTCAGTGATGTCCAGTGATAGGACAAGGGACAAGCTGGAACATAAGAGGTTCCAAAGAAACACAAGAAAGAATTTATTCCCTGTGAGGGTGATGGGGCACTGGAACAGGCTGCCCAGATGAGTTGTTGAGTCTCCTTCTCTGGAGACATCCAAAACCCACCTGGTTGAGTTCCCGTGTGACCTACTCTAGGTGGTCCTGCTCTGGTAGGGGAGTTGAACTAGATGATCTTTTGAGATGCCTTCCAACCCTTAACATTCTGTGATTTTGTGATTCCTGGTTCTAATGACCTGATGCCACTTCAACATAATAAAGTTGTAAGATCTGCTTAATTCTTCCCTGGAGACTCTTTTTCTCAATTTGAATGAAGAGTAAAAGTCATTCACTACACAGTGGTGCTTCAACCAGGGATGTTGGTGGAAGAATTCCTTGATACCCAGGTCCACCACTGAAAAGCAGTCAATACAGTATACCCCTTCCTCTCACTATCCTGATCAGTTAGCTGCAGAAGGTTGAAGATGTGAAGCAGATACTGAATGCCCAATAGCTTTACAAGTTTGGTTGCAGTTTATACCTGAAGAAAATTAAGGGCAGAAAGCATTTTGAGTTTGAAAAGTGATGGCAGAATGTTCTAACATGACGGGTTCAGTTCCTAAGTGGTCTGCAGATAGTGCTGCATTTCTAGAAGACCAGTTTTTAAAATATACTTCACATCTATTAATAATCCTGCCAGAGGTAAAGGCTGAAAGATTCTGTAGTTTGCTGAATTTGCAAGATTTTGATTAAATTCCCCATCATGAAGAAAATCCAGAGTGTAGAGTTAAAAATACGGCAGACTTACAGGATATTGAAAAAAAGGCTGTAAGCCACAAAACTAATAAGAGATGGAGCTAATCTTGAGAAATTTTAGATATTGGATTGATTTATTGTAGAAGCTGAAATGCAAAATCCTGGAGTACCAGATATTCTGCTGAGGTCAGTGAAGTCAATTTGCTGGAGCAGAGACAGCCTCTATTCTAAACCTCTGGGATTCTTTCAATTTAAATTACCAAGGAAAGGTTCTGGTCTTTTTGTGCTGATGTGGGAGTTAGTATAATTGGAAGCTGAGACTAGACAAATGGCAAACACAAAACGTCATCTCCACGTTCCTCAACCCTATGAGTGACTTCTTAAGCCTGGATGGTCTCTTCTAGCTCTGAATCTGAGATAACTTCTTAGTATGGAGAAGTTTGTGGGAACATTGTCTGATCATAGCAGTGTACACAACAGTTTGTGGTTTGTTTATGTGTTGTTCTCCCCCCCCCACTCCGCCTTTTATTCTGTTCTTATTTATTAAATTCAAGAGATCTACTTAAAAATTGCCCCCTTTTGCACACTACTTTTCCTTTCTCTGGTGTAGTGCAAAAGTAGCAGTACTGCTGCACTAGGGCTTAGGGATTTCTCCTGTCACAATTCAGAAGAGCATAGCTTGTCATTCTCTTTGTACAACTTTTCCATCGTTATATATTTGACTAATGGGGATCCATTCAATCTAGTTGTCAGACAAATAGAAACATATTATCTGATGTTCTACATTTTAAGAAGATAGAGTAATTCAAGGTAGTGTATTGATTTGTAATATTAGAACTTTTAAAATGTGTCTTGTTTCTTCTTGCACAACTAGCTTTTGTATGTTCATGGATAAGCTTCTGCAAACAAGACACAATGCTCTTTGACTTCTAAGTAATCCTTCCTGCAATTGCTATTTGTAGAAGGTGATGTGACATGATTTTGGAGTTGAGCATGATTTCACTCCTGGGCTCCAAAAATATGGCTTTCTATAATCAGAGTGAAAACCGAATTAGTTTCCAAGAGAATTTTCCATAAGATTGAACAATGATAGGACCTTAGTGCATCCATGCATTCATGCAGAGACAGCTTACTTTACATGCTGAAATACATTGCATGCTGAAATAACAATGGGAGTGAACAAAAGAGAGAAGAGAGATTGTGGCATAATACATTTTTACAGTAGTTAGTATTATGACTTCCAAAGTCTTCACAAGCATGGTCATGATACAAAAACTTCTCATGTTTCTTAGTAGAGACATCTATGTGCTCATTATTTCAGGAATCTTTCATGCACTATGAGATTATCAAAGTCTCTGTGTGTATGTTCTGTTTGCTTTCTTCTTTTTGTCAGAGTTACTAAGGAGTAAACAGGTTTGTTTTTTTTTTTTAAAGGGAATATTTTAAACCTAGGACATAGCAGTTTTTCTTTATTATGGATACAAGTGATTAAAAAGAGTACAGAACCCATTTCCAAAAAGCTTTGTGTAGGACTAAATATAATGTTTCTTTAGTGTAAAAGTGTAATTATTATTGAAAGTGCATTCGGAAATTTTTCTATTTCTAATTCCTCCTTAGTCATATGTTGTCACTAACCTGATTTGAAGTGAAATAGTATTTACAAGTTATCATAAATACTTCAAACTTAATGTGGAATTATTAGACTGTATTAATTTACTGGTTTTACCTTCTCCTGCCCTGCTGCTCCATTATCTGCATACTCTTCCTGCTAGTTTATTTTCTACTTGCCTTTTAAGCTATGAATATTTAGGGAAAATATTATTTGTGGAGATGGAAGAACTGAAGTCCATAAAAGAGGAGAAGGAGGAAAATGAGAGACTTATGACATAGATTCACAATCACAGCAGTTTAACTAAAAAAGTGACTTTTAGACCAATTTATTGAAACTGATGCCTTGAATGTATATGTCCAGACCTTAGTTGTTACCTGTTTTATGGTAATTAACATACTATCAAAAGTTTAAATGTTTTAAGCTGATTTATAGAATTTATTTTTAATATGCAGATGCATTTCTTGTGTGTTGGCAAGCTGATCTAGCTGATGAAGGAGGGAGAAAAATACAGTTATTTTTCAGATAAAATATTTTGCAGGTAAATACAAATATTTTGAAAACTATCATTATGTAGTTCATCAACCCAGACAAACAAAAAAAAAGAGCACCAGTGAAACTTGTTGCTGTTTGCCAGCACAGTGTGATAGACAGTGTTGAGGAGTTTTCAAAACATCAGTATGCAATTCTTTTCTATTTCACTTCCTCTTAGAAGAGGACTTTACCCAGCTTTTCTAAAAGTGATACTTTTGCTTTTAGATTATAAATGGTTAAATATTGTTTGTTTTTAAAGCTCTTTTTTCTGTAACCCACTCAGAGCTGTTGATTACTGTTGTTCAAAATTAATTGCTGTACTTAACTCTAAAATCATTACAAATGTCTGCAAAAAGATAGATGCTGAGGAACTACTTAGGTGGCACATTTCTGGAGACCTAGCAGCTTGGGAATTCACATTTAAAAATCACTTCACTGGCCCTGAGAATGCTCAATTTAATCCAAAAGCTGCTGTAAAAGAATAGAAATAAATATTCACAGAAGAACGTAGATTTCCAAAAACTATAAAAAAGAACTATTGTAACCAACTAGATGATTGCCGTAACCTTGTTTAATGGAGGCATTTATTTTTTACATGGGGTTATTTTTACTTGATCGTTACATTTTCCTTATCTGTTTTTATTTTCTTATTTTGATAGCATGCAGAAGGCTGAAACAGTCATTCTTACAATTCTTGTTAGAGCACAGAGCTGGTACACTGGCTTTATACAAGCTCCAGTGCTGGAGATGCATTAGAGAGGAGCTGCATAAAGTAGATTCTAGGGACTCCCATTTCCATAGCAGAAAGAGTGAAATAGGCTACAATTTTGAAGTGACTTAAAAAGACTTTGACATTTCTGAGTGAGAATTTTTTTATTTGCTCAGAAAAGTGGGAGCTACTCTTATCAAAGACAAATTAGGAGTAGGGTTACATGCTTTCTGGATGAGGAACACTGGATATACTGGGAATATCAGCCCTGTTTTGTCATATCTGATGGACTCTTTTGAAGGATGGAAATTGTGTCTTAAATGTTCCTCTGCCTGAGTTCATCCAGCGCCTGGCACTTGGAATAAAACTCTCCTTTTCTCAACATGGGATTTCATTCTCTGAAATTAATTCCATAAAAAACACAGATAAAACCCAAGAAAGGCTACTTCTGACAAGTGAGGTGATTACTCTGGAGTCCAGGAACTCAAGTAGCTTTCCAGAACTCATGACCCACTGAAGAACACGGAGAATGTCCAAGGTAGACTGTCTTTCTTTTAGCAAATATGAAATTTACTTTTTATAAGAGAGAGTATTGAAAATGAAGCACTAACATCTGAAATGAGCTCAGCCATTATTTTTGAATAGATTACCACAGGAAAAAAGCAGATGAATGTCCTGTCACTATTTTTGTTGTGGTCTCTTGAGGGCGGTCACAAGCTGCAGCACTGGCCACTAGGAAAATGCTTGAGCTGAGGCTTCTGATATGAAATCTCACTGTTACTGCTTCAGCTTAATGAATGAAACAAATACTGGTAACACATAACTTAAAATTCCTCCTGACACCTGATGAACAAAAACGTAGCCCCTTTGATTTCAATGAAAGTGTCCAGAGTTACAGCAACTGAGGAAGGAGGATTTTGTGTAGAAACAACTGGTGGATCACTGGGAGAATGAGTAGCTTAAAAGAAGTTTCAGGAAAGATGGAGAAGGCAAATACAGATAAATCTGCCTTATTACACTGAAAGAAAGAAATGCAACCACAAGATCATTACTTAATGTGAATGTACACCAGTTAACTAGAAGGTAGTGGCTTTAAGTACTATGTGAGCTGGGAGCTGTAGCTGTTTGCTAAGGGGACTTCCTTCCTCCAAGTGCTTTTTCTTTGACATTTCCCATGTTTCCTCCCTGTACAATATGTAAGGCTGTGCTGCTGCCTCATTGTGAACTGCTCTCATGTTGGGGATGGGAAAGCCTGCTGCAGTCCACAGGAATGAGGAACGAGACGGGAACTTTGAGAAACGCAACAGAAGCAAAGAGAAAGTGAGAAATCAGCAGTGGTGGAACTGTGTTTACCATTATTTGAGGCAAAGACCTGTGAATTTATTTGGAGGATTTTGCTGAGCTTTTGTCATTGTATTTTTCTGTTAAATTCAAGTTGCCAAGAACAGCACCAGATAATCTCTCTCATACTGATTAAGACAATGCAACAACATTTGTGAGAGGAGGAAAAAAACCCAAGCAATCAGATTAGCTTCTGCTAGATTTCTTTATTTCTGACTGTGCTAGAAGATGGCTCTAGGACCTTGCCCTAAAATTGTATGATGTGTTAAACACTGTGTATGAAAGTGTCTGGGTTTGGCTATAGAAGGTGTATTGCGATTTTATCACACGTTACTGTCCTCACTTTGCTCCTGCACTCATTCACATGGGCAATAATGCCTGGACTGCATCACAGGGCTGATCCCGTAGAAGGCTCTTTGAATACAAGAATGGCAGAGGAAAGTAAGTGATAACTGGCATTTTTCTGAGTAAGACCAGTATGTATTTCAGACCAACACGAAGACCGTTGACAGAGGCTTTTTTTCATTAATGTAAGTCTCTTCACAAAGCATTTTGCTAGGAAAAGCTGAGCGATATTCCACTTGTCACAGTGAATGTCTCCTTACTGAAGACTTTATACTGATACCTGTAGTTATATTCAGAGTTGACACTTAGCACACCTGAGATACAGACTCTCTTAAATTTAATTACCCACTTCCTGAAATTTGAGAGAGTTCAATCTGTTGTAGTTTAAGGTAGCTAGCAGGAGCTATAGACTAAGGGAATGGCTGTTGGTTTATCAGCCTTTTACTCTGTCACATACTTTGCTAATTTATGGGCTGAAGAATAAAAAGTTTCTGTAGACAGGTTTACAAATACCGTCAATGAGACACGTTCAAAAAGATGAAAGACAGGAGTGGGATAAATGTGGAATGATTGTTAAAGGCAGAAAGAAAGAGAGGCTTTATTTGGCTCACTGCTATGTAAAGTTAAATTGATGTAAATGAGTTTTTAGAATTAAGTGCATACATACACATACATAAAGTAAAATCATTAAAAGATGTTTAATCTCTGATTTATGTTAGGTACAAAACTTTATTCAGTACTAAGAATGTAAAGGTGGACAGGATCATTGCTTTTTGAGTCCATGACAGTTCTGTGATCATTGTTAAGTCTAGACAAGAGAACACATCTTCCATACATCATTGCAAACCACAGAACAACATATCCCGATTCCTCAGAAAGCCTGTGATAAAATACCAAAAACCATAATTGCAACATGTCTGGAAAGCTGATGGAAAGGTCAGGTTAATGCCAATGTCCAGTCATTACCTTAGAAAGTGAGATTACTGGGGACAGGACTATGCTGTTAGAGAGAAGGCAAATTTATCCTCCATAGGCCTGCTCTGACTGAGGAGAAAATCCAGATCCAATCCTAAATGTGCCAATCGGTCTAATCATGAGCCATGAAAGGCAACCAAGACATCTGAAATAGCAATGCTACTAAAAATAGTGATGGTATCTGAATAGAAAGAGAGGAGGTATAATGATTCAGATAAAATTTTTGTTCTCCTGGAGAAATTTCCCAAGAGAATATTGATTTTGATGAAAACTAGTTTGAAAACATACATAAAGGTATCAGAAATAATAATAAGCTGTATTATTTTATGACCTAGGCCTACTAGTAACAAGCATAAAGATTTTTCTTTTCAGAATTATTATAATTGAGATATACTGCTTCATTTTATAAAAATAAAAAGCTTAAGTGGGAATCATAAAAATAAAGCAGGACATGATTACTGACTGTAAGTTTTTCAAATGAGAATATCTTTTGTGGTTGATCAACAAATAATTTCATCATGAAGCTTTATTGAATTTTAAAGTCTGTGACTGTAAGTATATTTCTACCATTTAGTACTCCATTGAAGCAAAAGGATAATATCTAAGAATCAAATGTCTTGGTTATTTGCCAGGTGGCTGTATGGGAAACACATTTGCTTGTTCTATGCATTTTGTAGAGTGCTATTTGAGATCTGCAGTCTCCCAACACTGACATTATTGAGTGCTGTGTGCTGCCTCCAAATTTGTTTTCCACGTTATGGTAAGCCAATATTTCTTTCTTTAATTACTCATTTTTTCATATGAACATAGCCCACCATTTCTGGGTTTCATATCTTAGAGAGTATTTTTATAGATGTTTTACATCCAGTCAAATAATTCTTCCTTCTGGCATCATTGATAATTAACTATAGGGCCAGAGATGTGCAATTGCTTACTATTAAGCTCTTTTAAGTCAGGGTGATAATTTGGAAACATGGAACAGGAGTTCCAATCTGAAAGCAAGGCTGGCTTGCATAAACTGGTTTTTTTCCAGGTTTTATTGCTGAATTTTGATAGAGATTTATTCACACAGATTTCTATTGTGCTAAGTATCCTACATGTACAAGAGAATTCAGCTACCTAACTTTTTTTGCAGGTTGTTGTGAATCATGCCTTATTCTTACAAACCTTCAATATACTGCAGTATTTTGAATACCTATTAAAATTATCCCTCTTAATTACCTTGTTCAGCTGCCTGCATGTGGGAAACTCCATGCAGACATGGCAACCATGCTGATATTCACTGATTGCTTTGTATCTTATAGGGAACAGGTTCAGGAGAGAACACAGATGAAACTTGATAGCCTGTGCTTGGACTTGTGCAGCAATGTTTGCCTCTTCTCCCCTGCCTCACTGGGGACAGTACAGAATGAAGCCCTAGGGCATGGCCTGCTGCATTAAATGGCATTCCACCAATGTAAATACTGTGGCCATATCTTAACACTGTAGTCCTCTTTGTTTTCTGTTGTATTCTCCCTTGCACAGTAGTTGTCACTTCCTACTCTTATATTCTGATAACTATGAAAGAATCCAGGAAAGCACTGGAGCAGCATGTCTCTGGCCCTGTCAGGATGAGCAATGCTCAAACCATTGCTGTCAAGGTATTTGAAAGTTAGTCTTCTGCAAACTGTTTTGGCACAGGTGGTCAGCACCATTTAAGGACCAAGAAAGTTCCCGTGAAGAGAGTAAAGATGGAAGAGAAAATTGATCCTTATTGCGTTTTTCTTTCGTGTCTTGTGCAGATTTGCTCCATGGCAATGAATTGCTAACCACACAAGTAGTAGCTGTGTTATTTCTGGAGGGTGATAATTGAGGTCACAGAGCTTCACTACTTGTGAAAATTAAGATTTCAGAATTTGATCAACAGGAAGGTTAAAAATTGGAGTGCTAAGTAGAAGTGAATTTGAGTCTCATGCTCAGGAACCATTGCTTATGAAAGCTGATCTGATTTTGAGTGAGTGAATTCTGTTTGCTCAGCCACAAATATCTGAGGAGATCCAGACTTAAGCTTTACATCATTAAAGATTTTAAATAGTAGTATGCAGATCAAATTTTCTTGTGTGTAACTGAACAAAGGATAAAAGCCACAGAAAACTGTATCTCTAAATACTTTTTGAACTGAAACCTCCAAAGGTTTGAGTTTCACTAGCTTGTACAGTAAAATCAAACCTGTGGTTACAGGAGTCATTGTGGAAAAAATTTCCTGCTGCAAAACTGACACTTTTCAGGTGAAGACCAGCATCTTATTTTTAATATACCAAGAATATGAAGAGGAACTTTGCAGCTGATATTAGGTGTGCTTCACTCTTAGTTAAGGTGCCCCCTCGAAGACTGTCCAGGAGAAAACCTTTGCTTATTTCAGTGAATCTTTCTCTTATTTCTCTAGTTGTTTGTTTGGCATAACCTTCAAATTATCTTCCTCACCATCCTTCAGCTTTCTTCTTGGAGTTATCTTTGGTCTTTCTCTGTTCAGAAATATGGATAGTTTCATATACAGTTGGATATCTCACAGATCTGCCTCTGTAGAGATGATCTGCTTTCTGTTTTTCATAATAACAAACTTGTTCTCTCTCTGACATCTCTTCAGATTACCGAGTGCAGTGTAGCTGCAGTAGACAACGTCTACTGTCTACTGCATAGTTTTGTAACCTAAATATCTTCCTCAATCCAAGCAGTTTAAGAATTAAAGAGTTCTGTCTGGTTTATGTACTCCTTCTTTGTTAAATAATTCTGAGATGGAAAGTATCCCAACTAAAGTTCTTAAGTATATTCCTGCCCCGTTATGGATATCCAGTAGACAATTGTTTACTTAAGTCTTTCATTTGAGAACAAGATATTGTCTTTTAACTCTTTAGTTAACTTTTTAAGACTCTTCATACCACTATACTCCAGTGAGACCAAGATGATCGTTATACTATGTGCTCACAACACTCAGAAGTGTGCATGCATGTTCAATGCTACTTTTCATTCTTAGGGGTCCCTTGTAATAAGCAATAGCAAAATGGGAACACTATCTCCTTCAAAGCATCCTTTGTGACATTAATACAAAAAGTCAGGCTGGTATAGAGGTTGATATTAGCTGGGCAGCTGGAACACTGGCAGAACTGGTTATCATCTACTGATAAATATTTCTTGGTTTTATTCTATTGTTTTTCCCCTCAAAATTGCTCTCATCTTCAGCATTAGATTGTAAACTCTTTGAGTTGCTCTGAGACTGCTTATTTGAGAGAATCTTACCCTGGAATAATATAATAATATGAATAACAATTACTTATACATGATAAACTCTTGGAGACATTTGCTAAAAGAATGGGTTAAGTCAAACTCATAAAAGCAGAGAGAAGAGACACTTATGAGGATTTCTTTTCTTAAGAAATTGCTAAATCTATCCCCTCCAAATATGTCAGTTTGATGAATGATTATTTGTTGAATTGTAGCTCTTCCTGCTGGATTTAAGCCACAATGTAGGCTATCTTGTAATGACAATTTAGAGAAAATTTGTAGCCCATTCTTCCTCCAAACTCTTTCATCCTGCCTTTGACATCAGATCACTTTAGCTTAGGAGTCCCAGTCACATTTAATCTGTCCCTACATGGTCTGATCCAGCTTCAGCTGAAGTGCTTGGACATTGCTTCAGTCTTTAAAAGCAAAAATCCAGAAAATTACTTGGGCACTTAAAATGGTATTTAGACACTTAAGAGTCTGGCTACACTCAGAAATTGAGTTATGGAAGCTCTGACTTGGCAGCTGCCTATGCCTTGAGGCTATAAGAAGAAGCTACAGGTTCTTCAGTAAGCACAAAGGTTTCCCAGGTTCCTGCAGTTTGCTTTAATCTGTCCTGCCCTGCACACTGGCTATATCTTTGCTAAACCATATTAACATAATCAGGTCATAGTGTTCAGTTTAGGCACAGTTTAGTCTGTTTGTTTATTAGTAACTTAATATTTTCATTTAAAAAAGAACACGAAAATACAGGTAACATTCACTATTTCCCATGTTAAAGGACCTATCTATAGTGTTTTTTGGGTGCTATTTTAGAATGACAATAATAAGACTTAAAATGTAATGGGAGTTGTATGATGCTATTAGTGCTTTTGTGCTTGTGGATTTGCAAGGTTGGCTAACTACTGATATTGCTTTTATTACCATATAATGCCATAAAAATCAATTATAATATTTACAGAAGACACTATTGTTCTCAAGAGATCTCTTCACAAGCACATGGGTTTGCCAGCTTCTGGAGAAAACTTACTTTCAAGATATAGAAAAGACAAATAAATAGTATGAATACAGATATAAAGAAAATTGCCAAATCTCCAAGAGTTCCTCGAGATTAAGCCATTTCAGAAACATATCCTAGTTCCCCCTAGATGTTGCAGGACCAAAACCACACTGACTTTAATGGAGGATGCTGCACTGCCCTGAAACTGCTTAGTGTTACTTATCTACAAGCAATTTTGAAAGCTTTGTCTAGTTACACATGGTAAGGTCTATGATCATAATAGGAAATGTAATGGAAACCAAACTGGATAAAGGTTACTCTTCAAAGAACACCTACGGTTTAGAAGACAATATATTAAATCTGTATCATTCTTCTTAATGGGTAGACCTGCTCCTGAAGTAAAAGGAGAATTAGAGCTGTTCAATGCCTTTCTTGATTTTGTCCACTTTAAAGAGATACTTTTGTTGTAAGGCACAGCAACATTGCAATCTGCTATAGTAATTTCAAAGCCATTTGGGGATTAGTGGTCAATTTGCTGTTTCTAAATACATGTGAAGTGAGAGAATATGCATGAAGATACAGTCCTAATGCCAAACTTCCAGTTGCATTACTTACACTACTGACATTTATTAATTTGAAGTGGAGGCAAGCGGGTTTTGGGTAAACATGAGAGAATCTGGTTAACCAATCAAGAGCATGTTGAACATGTCTTACTGTCAAGGCTTATTATGTCAGAAAAGAGACATTTATTTTGGGGAGAATGTGAAACTATGATTCTGTTATTTTAATATAAATGATCACATTTATGGTTGACTTTTAGTTTTGTGCCACATAAAGATAACAGTGAAAAGCAGAAGAAATGCTTTTAGATTTCTATGTGGTCATGGCTCAGAAAAACTCTTCCATAATGCTTTAGATCTTTTGGTAAAGTTGTTATCTTTTTTCTGTGGTCTCATTTGACTACTTCATTTATAGTGATTGCTGTTACATACTAGGCTTTCCAGATGTGCAGATCCTACGAAATTGTTAGACATCTTGGACAAATGTACATTTTATGGTTCTTTTTTTTCACCTGGAAAAGGCTTATGGAGGAAAAATGAGGACAAATCAAAGGTGTGAGGTAGCCTGTAGTCATCCCAAGTTCATCAGACTTCTGATACAACCTTATGTATATAATTTTAATTCCTTTCCTCCTGGAGTAGGAATAATAGCATAGCTGTTCTTATCTGTTTCTTTTCAATCTTTGCCATTGTTGCTTTGCAACATTTTGCAAGATAGAAGTGCAAATGCCTTGGCTTTACCGATCAGTAAACTACCATTCTGCAAAGCGTTTATCTGTCTAGTTTCATGATTTCCATGTACAGTAAAACACTCCAAGATGGGAAGTTACATGGAATATTTCCCTTATCAATGAGAACTGGAACAAGGTTGACATACCAAACTAAGGCCAATGGTGTAGTCATAAATAGCTCTAAGACTCAAATTCAGGAACTGCTCTTGTTTTAACTGGTGCTTAGCCCTTTAGCCTATGTCAGTTGCATGTTTCTGTCTTGTGTGCTTGCGATGGCCCTAGGGCAGGGCAGTTGGAGACTGTGTTTAATTTTTGAAGTATTTAATCCATTGGGTTGGATATGATGATCTACTGATTTGACAGCCAAGGTAGTCCATATTTATAGCTGAAGTATACGTTTTTAATAATGTGTAATTGTTTATGCTACATTACAGCATTATTTCTCCTTAGAGCTACACGCAATATGTAGCAGTGCAGAGATTAAATGAGTGTAGTAGTGTAGAGATTAAATTGTATATTAGGAGAAACTTCTTTACTGAAAAGGTTGTTAGACACTGGAACAGGCTGCCCAGGGGCATGGTGGAGTCACCATCCCTGGAGATATTTAAAAGACACGTAGATGAGGTGGTGAGGGACATGGTTTAGTGGTGGACTTGGCAGTGTTAGGTTAGTGGTTGGACTTGATGATCTTAAAGATCTTTTCCAGCTGCAATGATCTTATGATTATGTATGGTTTATGTAACGGTTTCTGTGCGCTAATCATAGAATCATAGGACTCACCTTGAAATAAATAACTACCAAATTTTTTGAGCAATAGCAATTAGGTAGTATTAAAAATATATTTGCCATATTTTAGCAAGACAGTTGAAGAAGAATTACCTTTATCTTGCACAACAGCACTGTTATGCTGAGCAGATGCAGTGACATGTTGTCTCTAAGTATGTACAAAAGACTAAGTGAACAAAATAATGCTGGGTTACTTAAAAAAATGCTGCCAGAAGTCTGTTCCAAGGTCTTGAGAGCAGAGTAATCTTTAGAAAGAGACACATTGACTTGTTTTAGAGCAGACACCAATATGAATGAGGTCGTTTTGTTTCTGAACCACAGTATGGGAACGGTAGTTTCCTGGTTTTACTTTTTTTACTCTTTTATGTTTTGTTGAATGGAGGAGTAAAATTCATGATACAAATTTTCAAAGTTTAGCCTAGGGTTTTCTAATTTCTTCTTCTTCTGTTTTAGCAATGCATTGGTGCACTGGCTTATTATTTTGCAGAAAAACAAAGTAGAAGTTTTAATAGTCCCTTGAGGCACAAAAAATAAGTGGAATTAATTTGCTGCTTTTATAAGTATGCATTTGGACTAAGTATCACAGATTTTGTAAGTAGCTACATTTACCCTGTCAGAAACCATTTGTAGGAAAAACTTTATATTCTCAACAGAATAGTCTCAGCCATAGCAATTCCTTTAAAGTGAAAGGAAAGAAGAAAGTATCATTTTATTGGCTCTGTCATGCCCTTATCTAATTACCTTCTGAGAGCCCATTTCTTCTTCTTTGCAGCCTCTGGGAACTGAGAAACTGAGACTCTGCTGCAATAAGCATATTGCATAAATAAATTGAGAAAAGTTAAGAACTTACTGTAAATATTCCTTGCTGTTCTACAGAAAAGAATGAATTTAGCTGCCAAAGTAAGTAAAAAGTTCTATGTAAGAGACAAATGACAGACCATATGTGATTCACAGGAAGGACCACGTGTAGTCTTCTCAATTTAAATGACAATCTCAGGCTTGATTCTTGAAATTCATTAATGCTCAAGACTTCTTATTAAAAAACTTTTTGCAATATATTTCTTAAAAAGCAGAACACTTCTAACTTTCTGTTCTAAACTCACTTTATTATTACAGTGAAGTGTCCTTTATGAACAATTTTGTGACAGGAATACCTTTATGTCATCAAGGTCCTCTGTTGTATAAAGAAATATTTCAAGTCAATACATGTAAGATGCTGAATATAATGAAACTCTGCTTCCCTAGCATTGATCTCAAGTGTGTTGAATGGACTAGCCCTGAGAGCATGCAGGTTTACTTTGCCTACAGGCTATAATGATTCTGCTCATCATAAAAATCCATAGAGACACATGATTTTATTAGTCTATTGCCTAACTCAAAGGTATTTTTCTTGAACTTGGCCAGAAACTCACTTCTGTGCCTTCTGTACATTGCTCCTTCTTTCTGATATTCTTAAGCAATCTTAAGCAATAATTTTGCAGTCTCCATAAAGGTATATAATGACCAATTGAAAGTAGATATTTTTAGTAAGTTTATTATTTAGATAGAAGAATTTGCTACAGCTTGTTTGCTGTAGTGAACATGTTGATACAGCAAACATATGAGTGGCAATGGAGTTCATTATAGCGAGAGTAAAGCATACTACATACAGAATTTTTTGCTTTATTGAAATTTACACTTATTACTTGAAATACTGTTCAATGTAAAGCAGTCTAGGTTTACTAGGGCAGCCCCAATATCACAGGTGTAAGTTACATGCTTGCTTCCTTGAATTTTAGGTATATGAAAATTATTTTTGTGGTGAGTTGACCCTGGCTGGATACCAGATGCCCACCAAAGCAGCTTTATCACTCCACCTCCTCCGCTAGACAGTGGAGAGAAAATATAATGAAAGGCTCATGGGTCGAGATAGGAACAGGGAGATCACCCAGCAACTCAGGAAAAACTAATTGAAATGAATTTGGTTTATTTTCAATCACAACAAACAAAGTTAATTAGAAATAAAACTTAAATCCTAAAACACCTTCCCACCCCTCCTTTCTTCCTGCATCTCTGCCTCCTCCTCATCAGTAGTACAGGGAATGGGCAAGAGGGGGTTACAGTCGTTTTATCACATGTTGTCTCTGCCACCTCTCCCTCCTTAGCTGGGAGGGACTTTTCACTCTTCCCCTACTCCAGCTTCAGAGTCCTCCCACAGGAGAGAGTTCTCCATGAACTTCTCCAAGGTGTGCCCTTCCCATGGGCAGTTCTTCAGAAACTGCTCCAGCATGGGTCTTTCAGGAACAGACAGCTCCAGTGTGGGTCCCCCATGGGGTCACAAGTCCTGACAGCAAACCTACTCCAGCATGGACTTCTGTCTCCATGAGTCCACAGGTCCTGCCAGGAGCCTGCTTCAGTGTGGTCTTCTCAAGGGGTCACAGCCTCCTTCAGGCATCCACCTGCTCTGGCACAGGGTCCTCCTTGGACTGCATGTGAATCTCTGCTCCCCCTTGGCCTCCATGGCTGCAGTGACAGGGTCTGCCTCACCATGGGCTGCAGGGGAATCTCTGCTCCAGTGTCTGAAGCATCTTCTCCCCATCCTTCTTCACTCTTGGTTGCTGTGGAGTTATTCCTCTCACATATTCTCACTCCTGTCTCCAGCTGTAATTAGCATTGCACAACAACTTTTCCCCTGCAAAGGCGCTACCACCCTCACTGTTGGGTTTGGCCTTGACTAGCAGCGGGTCTATCTTAGTGTCATCTGGCATTAGCTCTGTTGGACGTGGGGAAGATTCCAGCAGCTTCTCACAGAAGCCACCCTTATAGTTTCCTACACTTCCAAAACCTGTCCATGCAAGCCAAGTACATGTTACCTAATGCAAGAAATCCAGTCTGCCAAGATAATTCCTCAGGATATGAAAATATGCGAAGCTTGGGGTGATACTTACCACGTTTACAGTAAGTATGCTTTACATCTGTTTATATTGGCCAGAAAAAAACCAGACCCAACATATAGGAAAGGTGATCAATGATTCAGACTTGCAGCAGTGAGGACCAGATTTAGAAAGTGCTGTTGATGCATATGATATGTTTGGGATCTTTGAACATGGTTGATCAATTTATACTGCAACTGCCTACAAGGCTTTTAAAATCCCTTCAGCCAAAAAGAGTTACTAAAAACCTGCCTGGAACATAACTTTGAAATAAGACTTCACACCAGTAATCAAATGTATAACCAAACAGACTTTTTATAATGCGTGTCTTCTTATTCTTTCTCTACTTTCTCTTATTTATAATGAGTAATGCTTTACTATATAGGTAGTTTTATGGAAATTACCGTGATGCATCTATTAAGGGAAAAATGAGAGCAAAAAAATTACGAGAATGGCTGGTGCATTATGTGCTTATTCCTGTACAGTAGAAGTGCAAATCTGGAAATCTGTTTCTAGATGTTGGTAGTTCTCCATAGGCCAGGAGCCATTGTTTTTGGAAGCAGATTAGAAGTGACAAATACTTTCCCTGATAGGGGATGGAAGAACATGGGTAGTTTCAGAATTTGACTTGTTGAATGTATTAGGTGTGATTAGTGTATTGTGTTTCTAGTTCTAATCTAACTTGATGGACAGATTAAGAAATTGGGACTGGACATGAAAAAATACACAACAGGCAAGCATGACTAGAAGTGCATGAGAAAAAGGCATTTTGTTTTTTTTTTAACGAGTTGAGACACTCCACATGATTTTGTGTATACAATTACAGGATATGTATGCATAATTTTAGTATGCATGTACACAAGTGCATATATGCTTTTGCATGTAGAAATGAGTAGTTTTCTGTTGAAAACATGGGGCAAAATAGCTCCACAAGTTAGACACCTAGAAATCAGAAACAGAAGTTAGGCAACAAGAATTCAAATAAGATTGTTCTGTTGTAATGATTTTTTAAATCAAAATAATAGTGATCAAGTGGTTTGTCTTCTTCAATTAGTTTTCAAAATGCATGATTTGATAAAATCTATTTTTCACTTACTTTAAGCCATATCTTTTCCAAGCATTGTGCCTTCTTACTAAAGAAATTTATGGTAATCCTAAAAGAGAAGCTGTGAAAGATTTGTACACATGTATAGTTTCTGCGTATTTCATGGGAACAAGTAATATAACTTTGTTCTGGTAGGCTGACAGCAGGGTACTGCTACTGCTTTGTGCCTGGGTGACTGGCCGAGTCTCATTGCATCAGGGATATTCTCACCAGTGGTTCAGTCCTGTAAAGCATCACTAACTTAAATGTGTCCACAAGCTGAATTAATTTCATCTTATTCAACACATACTCCAATAAACTAGTTTGAAATAGTCAAATTGGATTTTTAGCTTGTGCCAGCAGCCAGGGCTTGTTTTAGTCCATGTGAGTGAGTTGACACACACCAACTGAAAATCTAACTACAAAGAGGAATTAATGCTGCAAGTGTAGCACACATATTTTCTTTTTCTGCTTTTCTGTAATGTAAAAATATTCTCTGTAACTTGTGTTCTTTGTTGTAAAGTTCTTAGAAATCATAAAGTGTTCCCTTTGTTCCAGCTCTATTGTAATTTCCCAAGAGAAATTTATGCCTGTGAAATTTCTGAGCAGTGACACCTACTGCTATATTTAGAACATGAAAAGTATCTTTGTGCTTTATTTGCAGACACAAAGATATTTCTTCTTTTGTAAATGTGTTTAGTTGCTTCTCCAGGAGGTATTTCTGAGAAGGTTTTTGTATATACAATTTGCCTAAATGCAAGGTCAAAGTTTAGAAAGATTTTTGAAAACTCTTCCATACTAAATCATATTGTTCACAAGCTCTGATAGAATCCTCTCTTGGTTAAGAGGCAGAGCAGGGTTGAATCATTTATTGCCTTTCCTTGGGAAATTATTACATTGCTATATGCCTGCCTTTATATGAGTTTTTTTCATTTTATGAAATGATTTTTACTTGGCAAACTACACAATTTCTGTCAAACATCCTACTCAGAAGAGGTGCTGGGTACACAGGAGATGCCATGTATCCTGTGATGGTCAAATTCTGTTAAATCACTTTAACTTTGGACTTCATGTGAGCTCTAACAGGTTAGAGCTCTAACTGTTTATCACCCATAAACGGGAAATTTGTCCCGTGCCACTATTATTATAGATGGCTTTCTAGAGATATGCAAATTCATAACTAGAGTTTAGATTTGATAAAACACCCAGTTAAATGCCACAGACATTCCTCATAAAAGTCATTGCCTCATGGTGGCAATCACCATGCATTTCTCCTTACAAAATAAGATTTGTGAAGCAATTAAACTCAGGAAGACAATAATAGCATTTGGAAGATGCCTTGGACTCTATATCTTAAAAGAGTCTAATGTGTGTTCCTCTGGTGTTACTGCTTTAATTTTCAGTCTGAACACAAAACTGTAAACTCTCTTAATAAAAAATTGACATGGTTTTTACAACCTTGAATCTATACTCAGAGCCTCACTGAGAGAAGTGGTGGATTTTTAGCAGCTCTGTACTCCTACTTGAAGAGGGCAGCTCAGGCAGGTGGTATGATTAGCAGCAGAGAACCCAAGTACTTAGCTTATCTATTTTCTTCTGTTCCCTCGGATCCAATACTGCTCTAAATTGAATTAATTCTTTACTGTTTTCCTTACTTGGAAATATACACTTTTGTAAAAAAAAAAAAAAAAGGACTTTGGAAACTCCTTCAAGATCATGAATAGTCTTTTTTCTTTCTTCATATATGAACTTCAGCTATAAGCAGTGCTTTGAATGATGCCCAGCAGGTTGATTTTCCTATACAAACTGACGCTTACAGTTTGCTTTAGATTTCTTGAGGTTTATGTTTATTGAAGATCTGATATTTATTATTGCATTTTGTGTATCTCTGTGATAATTTATTAAAAAAACTCTTAACCAATAAATTTTATTTCCTTTTTTTTTTTTTTTTTAAAGGCCTTTCAAAGGCCTTGACAGAGTTTATCAGGACAAACAATTGTGTGGTGGGAGTTAATGCACTTGATTCACCTTCAAGATTAATCTAGTTTTCTGCTGTCATATGCCTGTGAGTAACTGCAGTTGAACACCAACAGTAAAATTATGGAAAATATTCTTTAACCAGGAAAATCAGTACTGCTTATGAATTGAACAGTAAATAGGAATGGCTTTGCAACCCTGACAAGCCTTTACTCAGAACAGCATCTTTTTTCTTTACGTTAACTTTGTTTTAGGTCTAAAAAGAATTTTTGTAGCACTTCAGTGAAGAGGAAGAGAAATGTAGAAGATGACATTCCAACTCTGAAGTTTCAGGCAGAACTAAGTTTCAGACAGAATGAAGCTGCTAAACAAGTATGCGTTTGGAGAGCAGCTGGGGTATGATGGAAGACTTGGGGACGCTTTTAATGAGGGGCTTCAATCAGGTGGTATTCTTATGCATATACTATTTTGGTCACTATTTTTCTCATACACGATTTTTTTTTTAACTCACTTTTTCTCTGCAAGCTGAATGTTGCTGTGTGCATTGGATTTTTTGCTGCCTGGATGCCTTATGCCATCACTGCCATGTGGGCAGCTTTTGGACTGATAGATAAGATTCCTCCATTAGCCTTTGCTGTGCCAGCTGTTTTTGCAAAGTCATCTACACTGTACAATCCAGTTATCAATCTCCTCCTGAAGCCCAGTTTCTGGAATGCTATCACCAAAGATTTCACAGTTCTTCAGAAGTTATGAATTAGGAGTTTTTTTGTCATGGCCCTGCAGAACTACACATCAACTTTGAATAACAGCCTGAGAACATTTGGGTAAAAAGTAATCCAGCTGTAATTCTCTGCCAGTTGTGGAAGAATGTTCTTATTTCCTTCAAGAAAAGTGCAGTGATACTTTTGAATGCTTTCAAAGCTGTCCAAAATGCTGCCAGGAGAAGCTAAGCACTATGGAATGCTTTCAAGAAACTGTATTCTTGGAGAGCAATCTCCAAGTAAAAGTGAGACAGGGCAGTAAGAAGTCAATAAAGGTGTCTGAGTAGGGAGAAAAAAGTAATGAAACTGATACCTTTGAAGTCACTGGAGAAGCAGTACCTGGGCATAATACGTCAACGGATTTCTAGAGCTGCTTGTATGAATCCTTCTCACAGTAAAGTTGTTATATGGGATTTATGAATGTAACTTTTTTCTAAAGAATCCTTTTACTACCTCAATTTTTAGACCATTTCCTGTTTTTTCTTGTACTCTTTGATGGGACACATTCTACGGCATGGACATGCTATAAATGCTGCATGACTCTCTCCATGTGAACTTAAGTTCATTGTGCTAACTATGCTCAGATTATTAACTACATGGAAGCCAAGACTGACTTGCACTAGATGCTACTTTTTTTTTTTTTCAGTGGAAAATAAGTGAACATACATTTACTTAATGTCCTTTTGGGAATGTGAAGAAAAAAACGTACTGATTTTTTTTATGTTCCTTCAAATTGCCATTGGATTGTCTGAACCTATCTGTGAGCTCTGAGTATAGAGTAAAACATTTACGTAGAAGGTGACATTCAACTTTGAGTAGAACGTGTAATGTTTTAAAAATGACAGTAGAATTCATGCCAGATCCTTTTCTAAGTTAATGAGAGCAACATTGTGCCTTTGGAGAGAGTTATCCATATATAGACGTTAAGAATGACAGTACACTCAGACTATGTACCTACTATGTGGGCGTGAAAGTTTTCCCTCTTGCACAGGTACCTTTGTTTCTGTAGCAACAACAGTCTCCAAAAAACTTTTCAAACTTGCCAGTTTTCGGATTTTCCCCATCTGTTGTTCATCAGGATTAGGCATAAGTTACTACTAGCAAGTGTATGTTTAAATCAATTGCCATTGATTCCAAAGGCTCTTTATTATTATGCATTAAGGTCAGATGAAAGGTTAAAAGGATTATTGAAATTAAAGAAAAAGATTTAAAGAAAATAATTGTTTTTAAAGATAAAACAATAACTGTTATTCTCACTTGACAAATGAACTTTTATTGCTAACAAGATACTTGAGTATACGGAATACATTTATGGTGTCAATGGCAGAAATGGTAAGACAAGGTTGCTAGTGTAGCATGACATGGAAGATGTAGTGGGCCCTGCCTGCCTGCTATGCTTTTTGAATGGAAAACAGTATTTTTCTAAAACTCAGTTGCTCATAAAGATCACTGATCTAAGCCTGCTCCTGACCAGAGAGGACTGAAAGTCATTCCCATCTGGTGGGAGGGTTGATGATGCAGACAGGCACAGCCCGCATCCTAACAGATAACTTGATTTCATTGCACACATGCAGCTTAGAAGAGACCTAGTACTGAAAGTATGCAAAAAAAATCCCTCTTTGCTTGGGCTGCAGGGGTTCAGGTCGGTAAGGTGAGGAGACCACAACAGAGCTGGTGCCTCTCGGCTGGGGACAGTTAGGTCCTGACCTTTAGGTCCTGATAGTTAGCTTTCTGACCTTTAGGTCAGAAATCACAGGAACTGGAAAAGTGTGTACACTCCATGATCACGGGACCTTCACTCACCCTCTTGCATTCATTTATGGCATTGTCTTACAAAGGATGGTAGGTTTCAGGGTGGGAAATGCTTTTGCCTGTGCACACAGGGATTTCAAACCAGGTGGGAGATGACGGGTATTTTCTTATTGTCACAGAAGGGCTGAGGATCTTGCCTGGAGCCAGTGTGGAGAGACTCTTGCTGCTTTTGAGTTTGTTGTGTATCTGCTGTGGACAGGCCTTGTGTGCTGTAGGCAGTTCATATAACATATTTTTGGGAGCATTATGTTTGCAGTTGAAGTCATTTCATGTACTGGACAGTGATGCTCTTGAAAGAGTGTCTGTCAGAGGTTATAGAAAGCAGATGAACTAGCTGGCTACATCCCATGGCAGCAAAAAGAGTTGGAAATAGCTCTTTATAACTTCCTTGCCACCTTCTTTCACCTCCTGTGGCACTTTTTCTCCCTTATGTTGTATCCTTTCTTGTTGTGCTCTCCCATTCCTTTCTACTTTCTGGCTTTGTTCATCTATCAGTCTTCCCAATCCTTCTTTCACTGCTTCCCACTCTGCACTATGCAGTAGGCATCTGGAAGTCTCATTATACCCAATGGTGCAGTATAAAGCTGTGAACTGCACAGTTTCTGTGTATAGTGTCAAACCTTTGTGACCAATGTTTTTTGCTTTGAATCAGAATTGAAGTTGGAAAGGACACTGGCATATCCCCATTATTTTTTCCCCTTTAGAAAAAACAGTATCTGTAGAGAGAAGCGGTAGAGGCATTACTGCAGTACACAATTCTCATACCTCTGTAAGAAAAATATGCCTTTTCCTACAGATAGGCTTTTAACAAAGAACTCAGAAATGTTCCTTCCTATCACATCATGAGTAAAGGACACCTTGAAAAAAAATATGAGAGGCTCTTTGGATAGGAAAGATATGGATGGCATGCTACATCTTTAGTGCCCCTAAAAAGGCTAGAAAAAGGCTTTACATGCAATCATCTGCATAAGCAAGAAGGATCTGTATTTTGGACAAGTTCTGTGTGCCCAGGTAGTGTAAGCAGTGCACCAATGAGACCAAAAAATCAAAGCATTACATCTCTTACATCACTGAAGGGGACTACAGAAGGGCACTTCACCCATTAGAAAAAGAGACCATAATGTGTGAGATAAGTTTTTCAGTGAATCGCACAATGTGAGATAAGTGAGAGCACTGAATAGTTTTTGGGAGTGATGGTGGGGCAACATTGCTAGGAAGGGCAGAACTGTTCAATACAGTTATTCTGAAGCTTAAGGCTTTGATTTTATTGATCTGAAATCACATGGGTGTTTTGGTACCATTCAGAAGGTGTCAAACCAGAACAACCTTGTCGTTGGGTGATGCCTATTGGCCAAGGGTACCTGAGAGGGTGGCAGGGGCAGCCGCACAGTGGCCCCACCATCCACTGCCCATGGGAAAGAGTGAAGACTGCACTTCCTCCTGCATGCCTCCTCTTCCACAGGACACCTTACAGGCCCCAAGACGAGAGCTAACAATAACCTTCCCTATGAGGAGACTGTTGGACTCCTGGAGATAGAGAAGTGATGCTCCTCTGCTGCCATGCCAGCCTCAGGAAGAAGCAAGCAGCTGCCCAGAGCAGCAGAGCTGAAGAACCAGCTGGTGATCTGGGCTTCTCTCTGGTCCATGGTCTTAGTGCTATCCATATATTTTGTTCCAGATGTAAAATATCTGGGACCAATCCTGTTCTTACACTATGGTGATTGCATCGTTATTGCCAATTACACTTTGCAGTTACTCAAGGATTTTAATCTTATTGTTTTATGAACTGCAACTAATTAATCCTCTCATTCCTCTCAGCTCAACAGACGCCATTGAGAATCCTCTGCATTTTTGTTTCAGATGAAGAACCACAGCAGAAATTTCAGGAGACTTGTCAGTGTAATTAGAGGAGTCAAGGTGCTGGAAATTGGTCTCCCATCACTTGGAATACAGGCACAGCTCTGCCTATGCATCTGTTATTTGGAGGAGTCACACCGTAAAATTAATAGCTGTGAGCTGAAATGATGATGAGTCTTGTTGTCTTTTGTTTGATGTGTCTCACTTTCTGAAGAGGGTCAGGGCCAACCTATTCCATTGACAGGGAGACACTGGCAGACACTGTCTGCCAGTCAATTGTTGAGATTTAGTTCAGAGAGACTGGCAGAAGTTGTCCTGAGTGCTAAAACATTTTCCTTTTCAATTATCTTATTTTTCTGCTATGACACTCTGTTTCCTACCAGGCTTCATACTGAGACAAGGCTGTTGCTGAATGCTGATTACCTGCTGTTCAGGGAAAATGTCACTTTTTCTACAAGCAATTTTTCCAGTTCTACATGCATGAACACAGACAGCTTCTCTATGACCTGTGGCTGCAGTCAGCATACTCTTTGATGTACAGAAGTGTACAACAGAACTGACTATACTTTTAAAATACTGGTTAAATCCACAGCTTAAAAATGCTTTGCTCTTCATTCAGTATGCCGTTCATGGTTCCCCTACTGCAATTCACCACAGTTGGATTTTAAGCATCTTTCTACATCTAAATATCTGGTGAAAGAATTCCTTCAATATGCCCTGTCTGCACCTCCAGTAGAGTGTCAGAGCCAGCAAGTTGAAAGACAAAAAAAGCCTCATTTAAACATTTTTGCATGGAAAGTTTGGTCCACGCTCAAGGAATCAGGAAGCAGTCTGCACAGCTTGATGTAGGTGATTTCTCCTCCCAAAATATTTTATTATTTTCTCACTTCCTTTTTTCTTACAGAAGCCACAGTCCCAAGTCAGGATATCTGTGGTAGCAAAAGTGCATGACAATTTTGTCATGTTTTTGTTTTTGTTTTTGTTTTTCCAGTTTTCTTGAAGCAAAGACATTGCAATGTCTGCTCTGAATGGATTTTCCAGGTGAATTTTACCCACCTTGCCAGCTGATGACTTTGGGAGGCAGAGAGACTCTACAGGAGCTTGAAAAAATTTGAAATAATTAAAAAACGTTAAAAAGAATTTGTGGGGCACAGTCCACTGAGGAATCACTTGGGAAACATTAGTCTCTAATCAAGTACAAGGCTTCACAGAACCTCTGGAATATGACTTCATAGCAATAGAAAAGAACATGTTTGTATTTGCAAAATGGAGTAATTAGGGCTGATTTCTCCAGTGCCCTATAGCCTATGAACACAGCAACACATTTTGAATGGTAAAGTTCATAAAGATTTAATCCTGAGAGTTGCTTCTGGAGGTAACGGCATTAGCTATCATAATAGCAATCCCCCTGAGGGCCTTGGAGGCTTCTTTAGGCTGAGGGAAGTGAACAGTGAGAGGAAGGGCTGGTGGCACAGACAAGTGAGGTGTTGGTGTCTGAGATGCGATGGGGGTGTCCTTTCACAAAACAGGAATCCAGCCCTTCAGTCAGTTTTTTTGATGTTTAATACATCACAAGAAGCGTGGCAATAAGGTATTTTCCCGACAATACTTGCAGCAGCTTAAGTGCTCTGGTGTAATGAGCAGTCAAGTTTCACTGTGCTGCTCTGAGACATTATTCTCCCTACCTGGTGGGAACTTCTGGCAAAGATGTGGAAATGATGCATGGAAATCTGTTACAGCAGGGAGACTTGTACAAACTGTCTGAAGTCTGTGATTATGGTAAGCATTCTTTCAGCATTAGCAAAAGAAATACCTAAGGTCCTTTTATAGCTGCATCTCTTAGTAGTTAGTAAAAAGTTGGTCCACCTAGACTGGAGAATATTTAGGCAACTGTAGTGGTATTCTCCAGTGTTTCTTTCCTGCTAGTTTTAATTTCAAATTCTACTGCTTTTGTAGATAACATTGGTAGGAAGGGAAGAACACCATTTAAGAATGGCACTTCTGATTGCTGTTTTAGGACAGGAAACAAATGGCATCTCTGTAGGCCTGAAGCTTGAGTGGATGAGCAATGGACTTCAGCTGCCCAATGCACACACTGGTCCTCTGAGGATGGAAATCTGCATGCCAGCTCTTTACAAAAGGATATTTTCTCAAAGAAATATGAACAGTGAGGTCTTGGCTCTAGCCTTTCTTTATAAGAATTTTAGTCATTTTAACACACAGGTGCAATAATGTAATAATACAATAAATACGAAAATAATATAGGAACTTTAACTGGGACAGACATAAACTTTTGTATATGTGAGCAAATGTTTATTTATGAAAATGAAGATTCATATGGCTGTCCAGAAACCTGAAAGCATGCTGGAAATGCTTTCCTGGCTCTTAGACTTGTATCCACTACTGTTTCTGTGCACGTACATTTGAAATATCAAATCACAATATTTTAATTCTGGTATTTGAAACTGAAATTATTGTCTTGATTTAGAACAACAGTGAGGAGAAGGAAAAAACAGATGTGGGAGATAAGATGCACAGGAAGCATTTATTACTTGGTCCATATCTTCATGTATTAATGTGAAATACCTCTCATTTGATGCTGAGTTTGATACTCTGTAGCTGAAGAGTGGATAACATGTTTTAGATATGTGTGACGTAGTTGTTTCTTGATTTTGTCACTATGTCATTGTAGTAGGCCGGTTTTTATGATGTGTTGATATTAATAACCATGCCTGCCAGAACCAACATACTGTGACTAAGCCTCCAAACAGACTCCTAGAGCAAGCCTCCATGCATGTAATGACTTCCTACAATGTCAGTCATCCTGAAACAAAGAATCTATCCAACAATCATTCAATTGGAAACCGGCAGAGATGATAACCTGAGGTATGCTCTTCAAACTTGCAGAGACACTAATGCAGTCCTAGTTTCAGTTAAAGGTGACAGAATGGTCTGTAATGCCTTGCTGCTAATAAAAAATGTAAGTCTGTGCAAAAGCACACTTCAAGCAAGTCAAGTTAGTCTAGCCAGAATGTACCGATGTTACTACTGTACAGTGTCTATAAATACACAGAGCTACGAGTGACCTGTACTTGACTCACAGAAAATCTTGGGAGATCCTTCTCTTGGAGATACCATGCTATCTTAAGCATCAAACCTATCTGGCACATTTGGCAAATGCTATAGTGACTGATTCAGGAAGGAGGGCATGTGTAGAAACGATGATGTCTCATTTCATTTTACTACATGAGACTCAGGTCTGAATAAAGTGAGTTGTTTCCACACTACTCCATGCTCACTTCCACAGCTTCATGGAAAATGGTGCTTACAAAAGCCAACAGTCTGGTACTTTTCCCTTTCTACATTCCTTACATTTTGGTTCCACCTTGAACACTACAAAAAGTTCTAGGAAACTAGCACGTCTCGACATAAAAAATCTTGGAGTGATGGAAACTCTATCAAGAATGAGCAGAGTATTTCCACTGAACTAAATTAATTAGAAATAAGATGCATCATTAGAATCAAGTCTATGATAACCTCAAGAAAAGCCTACAACAGTGATATGATTAAAGAGGTGACAGTAAATTCAAGTGACAGAATTTGTTGCTACTGAAGTTTTAAAATTTGATGGACTCTAATTAGTTCTTCATTGAATGAAAGGTGATGAATCACATATTCTGCTTAATAGCTTGTATTAGAAACAATTACAAGTCAGGAGGGATGTTATCTGCTTTCTCCTGTAGCAAGGATAACCTTTTTCTTAAGCAATAACAAAAACTAACTAGTGTCTTTGGTAATCAGTAACTTGTTTTCTAATGTTGTCAAGGTACTCTTGGCATATCAGTTTCAGTATTTTATTATGTATTGATCTTCCTCTTCATGGAAGATTAAATCATATTTTTGTATATAATTTATTGCAACATTTTTTGGATATATAGTACTTGCAAGAGTCTTAACTGGGGACCAATTTTTTTTGTTCTTTGCATGTTTGATCTTCACCTAAAATGATGCAGGGATCTAACTGCTACAGGAATATAGCTCCATAAGAATGGGTTCTTTATTTTCTCCAATGTTAGCAAGATTCGTGGCAGATCCTTTTAAACTGAAGCAGTGTTACCGGAGCTGAGTGTCTGGGCTCAGTTCCAGCAGCTTAGGGTCTAACTCCCCGCTAATGCTGCTCAACTGGTAAAACTAGTTATTACTGTGCTCTGTTCTAGTCAATGCCACCGGATTAAATATTTGTTAGAAACTCGGAAGTATGTTTACAGCGTTGCTGACCTGAGAGACTGGAGGCTGGAATAAGCCTACTCTGCCTGCAGACTGCACCACAAAGACACAAACCCGCTCTAATCTGTAATGCAATTGGCTATGATACCCTGGTATTGAGTCTGAGCTGCTAAATCCATGCAAGGTTTATAATCTCAAGATGGGTGCTGTACTATCACCACAGGTTTGTTCATCGTAAAGAAGACTAGGGAGAGCTGGATTTAAGCACAGTCTTCAGTGATCCAAGGAGGGCTTATAGTGAAGACAGGCTCTTCTTGGCAGTGTACAATGAAAGAACAAAGGTCAATGAGCACACATTAGCATCATAGAATCAATTTGGTTGGGAAGACCTTTAAGATCATTGAGTTAAACCACTAACCTAACATTGCCAAGCCCACCACTAAACCATCTCTCTCAGAACCTCATTTATATGTCTTTTAAATATCTCCAGGGATGGTGACTCTACCACTTCCCTGGGCAGATTAAGAATGTAAGAAAGTTCTTATCCTATACAGAAGCCACCATTCCTGAAAGAGTATTTAACAACCACTCTCACTCCACTACCTGATGGATTTTGTATATGTGTAGAAAATCCTTACGATTGAAAGTCCTTGCTAGAGTGTTTGTAGCAATACCTTCATGTGTGACAGGACTGGTACTTTCTCTGTGTTTGACCTGAATGTTCAACATTTAAACTAAAATTACCTTTCTCTAGCATGTTAAACTTGCCTGAAATTACCTGCAACACTTTCTTATCCTAGACTCATGTTAGTAAAGGTTTCAGATTATAATCCGTTGTTATATATTCTTCTAAATATATCACCATCTATGATTAACTTTCAGTCAAAATAAAACATCTCACTCCTTAACATTGTGCTCATTATTTACATACGTGTTGACTCTTAATAAGGTTTTTGGCAGTTAATTAGCTGGCTGATTCAAGATGATTTGTTAATTTAAAGTTTTGGGGTTTTTTTTCTTATATTTAATAACCTCTCCTTTCAAGAAAAAGCACCAAAATTTATTTCCTTCTAAGCTACATAGGCAGATGATAACCAAAGACAAGTACTGCTAACATGAGTGACAAATCGAAACAAATTTTGTTTTGATAGCTACAGAATAGATATTTACTGTCAATGTTTTGCTTTACATATAGTAATTTATGTGATTGCAGTTACTGCATAAATAAATGTTCTCTGTTTGAGGATCAAAATAGTTTCTTCACCTGATCAGACTTCTGAGAGCTCTTACGTATTTCTGTGGATTTTCTCCAAACTTTTTCTAGTATTTTCTCCTCTCTCTTTGTATGGCAGTCCCATACATTGACAATGTAGCTCTTGTTCTGCATGTTTTAGATTTCATATAAACGGACTAATATATCTGTAGATTGGTGTGGAATAGGCTGCCCAGGAGGGCTGTGGAGTCTCCTTCTCCAAACATTTTACAAAGCTGCCTGGATGAGTTCCTGAGCAATCTGATTGAGGTGAACCTCCTTTAGGAAGGGTTTGGGCTAGATGAGCTCTAGAGGTCCCTTCCAATCCCTAACATTCTGTAATTCTCTGATATACACAAATATATATACAAAAATAGGTGCACACACACAAAAATATATTTAGACAGTAGCCATTTCACCAGATCAAGTTTTCTTTCAGAAGCATCCCCTTTATGACCCTTTTGGCCTGCATCTTCTGAAAATTGCCATTGGCAGAAATTTTCTGTTCACATCTACGTTGCTAATTGTTGTATGATATTGTGCCAGGTCAAAAGGCCAATCTGAGGGCCCTTCTGCTTGCAAGCAGATTCTGTGATTGTTCACAAAATCTTGTTTCCTGGAAACCCTATTGACTGGCAGACATGATATTTTTAGGTTTAAATTATTTTTTTAGAGTCTTAAATTATTGTTACATTACCTGACTTAAGACCCAAATAGATTCACAGGTTAGCATTTCCCGGCTTGGGGTTTTTTGTTTTGCTTTTTTTTTTGTGGTTTGTTGGGTTTTTTAAGGTTTTTTTTGGTTTTTTCATTCCAGGTTTTTTTTCCCCCTTCAGTTTCATTTACTAGATGCCAATATCTAATGTTTTAGGTTTATTTTACTCCCTGTCCTTCTCTCACCCATATTACTTTTTAGAATTACTTGTTTCTGCTTCTATGTCTCTTTTCAGACAAGATTTGTCTAAGTTGCAATTCCACTGTGGCTTTATGGGGGGTAATTGGTAATGTACCTGGAAGTAAGTCTCAGTTTTCACTAACACTTCTTTAGCATACATATCTATTCTTTGTCACTGACGTCAAAGATTAGGTTTCAGAAAATGAGTCTTCTGGAGTCCTAAGGATGTATATTTCAATGGCAACATGTTTTAGAAATGTAATCATCCTGCTTCTCTGTTCTAGTGGAACAACTTTTAACCATCAGTCATACAGAGCTTCTTGCAATCACTTTTCTTTTCAGATATGTTTCCACTGTCTTGCTTGTTTTCTCCAAACATTAATGATGTAGACTAGTAAATATTCTTTTCTTTCACTGCCCTTTTGTACTTGCCATTGCTACATGCAAATGTATTGGTATTTTAGTACAGAAACTACAGCTTACATTGGAAAGTAACACATGGAAAAGAACTGGAGACTCCAGTAGAAGCTGTTTAGAAGGAAAAAAAAAAAAGAGTTGGAAATTCTGCCCTTTCTATTTAATCTTCCAGGAAATCTTTTAATCACTTTAATCATTTTTAAACACTGATGTGCTTTGCACAGTGCAAATTTGTACAACTAGCTCCAAGAGCCTGAGTCTGCTGGAAATGACCACACTGTGAAATGTCATATGGAGATAATATCACTGATCCTACAAGTGGTATATTTAGGCTACTTGGCTCATGATTTTACCACCTGTGCTGCAAAACGTGTCTCCAGCTTTAGCCATAGCTTGCCTGGTGACCTTTGCCTTGTGCTATGATATGCACATATTCTTCACACACTCTGCACATACACAGGTGGAAAGCAAACTCCATCAAGAAGTTGTATCTCATTCAAAGGATCACCAGTGAAAATTGTTCAGCTATGCTTGTCTTAGTTCAATAGCAAAGTACATAATGAGAATAGAGATCAAACCACAAATCAATATGACTTTCAGTTTCATCCAAAGACAAGGATTAATTTGATTCTGCTGTTTAGTTACCAACAAGATATAGAGCTCTTTTATCCAGAACTCTGTTCATAGAATCATAGAATCATAGAATGGCAGGGGTTGGAAGGGAACTTTAGAGATCATCTAGTCCAACCCCCCCCTGCAGAAGCAGGTTCACCTAGATCAGGTCACATAGGAACATGTCCAGGTGGGTCTTGAAGACTTCCAAGGAAGGAGACTCCACAACCCCCCATGGCAGCCTGTGCCAGGGCTCCGTCACCCTCACAGTGAAATAGTTTTTTCTTATATTTAAGTGGAACTTTTTGTGTTCCAGCTTCATCCCATTACCCCTTGTCCTGTTACTATCTACTATAGAAAAAAGGGATGCCCCAACCTCCTGACACCCACCCTTTAGATATTTATAAATGTTAATAAGATCATCCCTCAGTCTCCTCTTCTCCAGACTAAACAGCCCCAGTTCCCGCAGCCTTTCCTCATGTGAAAGATGTTCCAGTCCCCTGATTATCTTGGTGGCCCTGCGCTGGACTCTCTCCAGCCATTCCCTGTCCCTCTTGAGCTGAGGAGCCCAGAACTGGACACAGGACTCCAGATGAGTCCTCACCAGGGCAGAGTAGAGAGGGAGAAGAACCTCCCTTGACCTGCTGGCCACACTCTTCTTGATGCATCTGTTATACTAAAATGAACCATCTCAAATGGACCTTATCCAAAGGTCAGTATGAATATTTAAACGGATTTCAGTAGACTACACACAAAGTCATCTGAGAAATAATTATCTAATATTTTTATGTGTCTTCCTCATCTAAAGTAGGCTTCTTTTTCTTGCCATGATTACTCTCAGTAAAATGTCAGACACTGGCCACAGTGAAGCCAATTCGAGTACAGCTGCATTAATTTCTAGCTAAGGAATCTCTTTTTCCCATATCTTTTCATGCTTTTTTAAAAATTTTATTTTAAGATAAACATACAATGTATATTTTATAAATTGCATTAAATACTTTTTGCCTTTCTGGCAAGAAATATCATTCATTTACATAAGGACAGGGTGGAGGGAAGTAGTTATAAAAGGGAAGTGAAGAGAGAAAGAAGCAGACCCCAGTGCTAATAAAATTTGGATATGTATGGCTTCCATTTACTCCAGAAACCATGAATCACAGTCTGTAATGCTAAGTTGAAATTCCCAGAGAAGTACCCAAGACTTATACTAAATTTTTTACAGCTCTTGTGAAAGACTTATTTGCTTTCCTATCCAAGGCTCTTGGAGTTGTCTTAGATCTTATTCTAAGCAAAGGTCTTGCCTCTGTTTCTGAGTGGCTTATGTCTCTACTCAGTAGTTGTGCTATGTTATTGCATGACAGGTTACAGTAACCAAGAGATTAATTTTGAAATCTGCATACTTTAGTGGACTTTTCTGACTTTTACATGTACTTTTCGATATGACAAGCTTACAACTAAGCACACTAGGCCTGTGTGGATGTAAAATAGGTTAAGCTAAAATAATCTCACAATAATATTTCTAAAGGACCTTAAGAGACTGCATTTTACAGGCATTATGTTGTATTGAACTGTAATTTGGTGTGAAAGGTGAAGAAAAAATCCATCATTTTTCTGCCTTCTGAAATCCACAGTCAGATACAAGCTACTACTTGCAAGTAATAAATGATTTTTCCCAGAATGCCTTAAGACAACTGAAGTCACCATTCCCTACTCTCAACTCACTCTTTGGTTGTCACCTGCAACCTGAGCTGACAGAATGGAACATGTCCAGTGCCCTGGTTTCTCAACCTCAAACTGCTGTTGTAGCACAGACCCTTGTAGTGGTTTTGTCTGGGCAGGATTTTGGTATTGGTGGCTACAGAGGTAGTTGCTTTAAACAAGGAGCTACCAGCAGCTTCCCCTGTAGCTGATAGAGCTAATGCCAGTCAGTTCTAAGATGGACTCACCACTGACCAAGGCCCAGCCAAATAATGACTGAGGTAACTCCTCTGTGATTAATGGATTTGAGAAGGGAAGAAGTTGATGTGCAGTTGCTAAACTGCAGCAACAGCAGGGAGTGAGAATGTGAGAAAAACATCTCTGCAGACACCAAGGTCAGTGGAGAATGAGGGGGAGAAGGTGCTTAGGCATTGAAAGACACATTCTCCTGTGATCTGTGTTGAAGACCATGGTGAGACAGGCTGTGCCCCTGCAGCCATTGGGATTCCACAGTGGAGCAGACTGCAGAGGTTTGTGGTTCATCTTGTTAATTTACACATTTAAAAGTCAACTAACTTCTCAGTGTAATATTTCAGATGGGGCTGCATTGATCAAACTCATTGTGGAAAGCTACTTTCTGAGTCCTGAGCAATTAGCTAACTGAAAAAAACAGCCTGCAAGACAAGGCAAGGCAAATATATACTCCTGCTTTTCCTTGTCTCTTTTCAGTGGGCTATCTCTAAGGCACTTCGTAAGCCAGATTTATAACATAGAGTTTCACAGCTCTTGATAAATTCTTTTTCCATGAATTTGTTCAAGTCTCTCTGGGACACTGCATCACCAGAAGCAACATCCTATGGTAAAGAAACCTACAGGTAAAAATAATTTCTGGCTGGTTGTTTTCAATCCATTACCCAATAAAATGAGCTTCTGCGGTAAACTCATGTTTCAAAAAATTAACTTGCTTGCAAAAACATCTTCTGTGTAGAGAGTATTTCATAACTGTCTCCTATGCAGAGAGAGATTTTCATTTTCCTAAATGAGTCATTAGACTTATCTAGGAAAGTAAACCTTAATTTTCCTATTAAAATGACAAAACCAGACATTTTTTAGGACTCTTTTGTATCACTAGTTCCATGGCAGAGTTTTATATAACTTAATACAATCTCTCAACACATGCTGAGATTATCACTGTCTCTCATAGGTCCACCATGGTTTCTGGGATAAGTAGAACAATTATTATGCCAGTCCCAGATTACTTATGCACATGAGAAATACTTGAATTCAGCAGTGTGCGATCTTAATTTGCTTTCTGTTGACAGAAGGTGATATCAGTTCTTTACACTGTCCATTCTTTCATCAAAATAGGCACCAAACTGGGGATTCTTTCTGTTTTCATTTTGTCTCTGTCTATCTCAAGCATGAACATCTTCCAGGTGAAACAGTGGAGAAATAATTTCACTTTTTTTTTTTCAACTTCCATGTCAGTAGGAAAAAACACATGTGGAAAAGATCCTTGCACATATCGTTTTATCCCAGAAGTGCAGTTCTTAGTTACCCTAAGCACTGAGTTGAATGCCTGCTCTAACAGACTGAAATGACTATCATGACTCTAAAAATTCCAGAGAGCCTTTGAGTATCTGAGATCATGACATTAATAATGACATTGACTCAATCTCCCTGTAGAGCTGCAACCTATTGATGAATCAAGGATCGATATGGAGACGTGGCTGGCTAGTACCAGGCCAATGCTTATACACACTGCTTTCCTTCTGACTTTCAAGCTTAATAAGAATGCTTGTATTGTAACTCATCTCAGTGAAGTAATTATGTATAATTGCATAATTACCCGTTACAGTTGTTTGGCTTACTGGCACATATACTGATTAAACTAATGTGATGCACAACCACAAGTTAATTGGAAACAAGGAAACCGTGGAACAATCCCTCTTGAGGGTCTCTATACAGGCAGTGATACTGTGGTTGAATAGGAAGTGAAATGTTGATCCTTTTCTTGAACCTATCATACGCTTACTTTTAGCAGGTTACAAGATAAAGAATGAAATAATAAACTATCTAATAAACCAAACACAAGGCTCTGGAATAAAAATAAACTCTCTTGCTTAAGAACACTTGCCACATTCTAAACAGTGACAGTAAAATTTCTTGCAGGCAAATAATATATTTGTTTATTAAAAACATTTCTCAGTGGTGACCAAAGCTAAACTTGTATTTATATCAGTACCTGCTGGTATGTTTTATTTTCCTCTATATTAAAATTCAGTATTTGAGCCTTACGCTCAATCAACTATTCTGATAACAGATGACTTTAATGGTTGGACTTTTTGCTTATATAATGAACACCCAAATCATACAGAAAGGGATAAGATTCAGAATATGAACTTAAAAAAAGAAAACTGAAGGATTGATGGCCAATGATAGGACAAGGGACAATGGGTATAAGCTGGAACGTAAGAGTTTCCAAAGAAACAAAAGGGTGTTTCACTGTAAGGGTGATAAAGCACTGCAACAGGCTGCCCAGATGGGTTGTGGAGTCTCCTCTGGAGACATTCAAAATCCACCTGGACAAGTTCCTATGTGACTTACCCTAGGTGGTCCTACTCTGGCAGGGGGATTACACTGCATGATCTTTTGAGGTCCCTTCTAGCCTTTGAGATTCTGTGATTATGTGATTGACATATTGAATAGCAATCAGAATGCTGTCCTTAAATCTGTGGTTTTGGTGACATTCATCATACATAATTATCCTACTGAAAAGAATGTGCTACTTATTTTTTACTTAGAAAAGCACAGTTTAGATAATAAATTTCTTCATTTGAAATTTGGCCTATCTGTTTCTTCAAAGAAAAATGTCAAAAGCCATTCTTGCTGCAAAAGATGAGCAAAATTTTCATTCTGTTTTCACCATTGGTCTTTGCATACTACTGAATTGTATAACTATCAATAGAGGCTCTGGTTGCTGTGACGCATTTTAGTTGTAATAGGGATAAGCAGAAAAGCACGTCTGCTGTGTGCTCTGAGAATCTGAAAAACGTTCCTGTAGTGAACAATTTTGGAAGTCCAAATCTTTCTCTAAGGAGGAAAAAGCATTTCTGAGTTTCTACAGACTTTTGACGTTTGGAGTTGAGCCTGGTATAAATTATCACTCATACATCTAGGAAGCAGGTTGCCTGGGTAGATGACGCTTCTGAGAAACCTGTGCAGTAGAAACAAAAGTACTGGACTTCCTCAGGTGAGAAACTCTACATCCCGTAGCAACATTGTCTCCTCTTTACAACCAGCAGTCCAAACAGTTCACTTAAAAAGTAAAATATATATTAAAAAAAAATATAGATGTCCTTGAGACTGAAGTTTATGCAAATTGAGAGTTGATTGAAGAAGACATCAGCAACAAGAAAGAGGATGCACCTGATATTTTATGATTTATACATTTTATTTTATCTTTATTTATGCTTTTTAATATCTTACAGCTTCTTTGAATGGAATTAATTGATAGGAATTAACAGAGAGTCTAGTAATCTAAGAAGGTATTGTAAGGTATTACAAATGTGCAGTACTTTTCTCCTAAGGTTTTATTCATTCTCCAAATTTTCTTTCATAGCCATTCTTTCAGGGGGTTAATTTGAGGCCTTCTGCTACCTTTGTATGCCTTGCATGACCAGAAGGTTCTCATTCTTCTTTTGAAGACAGAAACCATGTATTTTAATGGACTACTCCAATCTGCTGTTTAAAGCTGAGAAACTGTAAGATGCACGCCAATATCTTTTGACAGTTAGCTTGCTAATGCCCTATCGATGAGACTTTTTATTAGCTAGGTGCTTATAGTGAAGGTGTTGATTTTTCTTCCAAGTTTTCTTTTTTAATTACTGGAAATAGTCCTGATAGCATCACAATTTAAGGCTGTTAGGGGTAGCTAAAAGAGGCAACAGCCTCCACCTCTGAAAAAGAGATCATCATCAAATGAAACAACAAAATAATTCAACAAAAGAAACCAGAGGAGCAAGAATGAAAGTCATTCAATGAACGACTCTGTATGAGTCAATTTTTGCTTTTCAATTCCATGATGAGGCACTTGGATATTATATGTGCCCTATAAGATTTCTTCTTTGTTGATGATGAATAGAGAGATGACTACTAATGTTTTATACATATATATATAATATATATGTATATTATAATATAAAAATTTGTTACTCTGCATTTCCACTAAAGGTATTCTTCAATAAGTTAACCAGAAATTTTGTTTTTATTTATCAGTAACATAAGAGTTCATCTTGCAGTGAGCAAATTGTTTTAGTGTAGTGCAAGAGAATGCCAAAAAAGTAAAGATCAATATTTTTCTCTTCAGATCCAAGTTGTCCACTGCCAAAATAACTGAATTGACTATATTTGTCTATAAAATTGTAAAATTTATAAATTGCTATTTCATAAATTATTACACAAACCTGGATTTCAAATATCTGGAAGTGGATTTCAAAGGACAACATCATTGATGTTTTAAAAACCAAAAAGCAGTATAGCTGGGACTCAGTTGTTCCTCACCGGCACTTTCTTCTTGAAAAGCAATATTTATGCAGAAAGAGAAAAAAAAAATCTCAAACCAAACTGCTGGCATGATGCACCAAATACTCCAATTTACCCTTTCTCTTTTTTTTTCCTTTGTAGACAATGATAAGATTTTCAATTCAGGAAATCTTTCAACAGAAGGCTAATGAAACTGATACACTAAGGACAAAACATCTGACTGTAAACAAAAAAAAAGATTGTCACAATTCTGACTATATTGCAAATTTTTGGTTTTTGATTCTGCCTTTAGATATCAGACAGCTTTTGCTAGAGGACTTCAGATTGAACAAAAAGCTGAGATATTCTTAATATGCTTTTAAAATTAAATATGAGAGTCTCCAGATACAGATCCTAAACTGTTCTTCAGCTTCTTTGAACTGAGCAATTGCAGCCATAACAGACTAAGTTCACTCCAGTTTATGATACACATGGATCGTTACATATATTTGAACCCATTATCCTGGCTTTTAAAATGGAGGATCTATATGAATCTTTTCTGGCATCATGGTCTGTTGGTCATATTAAAATAGGCTCAAGGTCTAGTCATGGGATTGCTGGGAGACCTAAACACAACAAAAGAATCTTACAGTTACTGCATAGAGCTGTTCAGATCCACTCTGGACTATACTGCACTGTGTTTTCTCATAGCTGAAGGCTGGATTTGTGAATCCACTTACAAAGATTAACTTAAAAAAGCTCCCTAGAATATGGTTTTGTCTGCTTTCATGATGGGAAGTTCTCTATAACTAGAGGTTGAAAGATCTGGTTCTACTGTGCAGATCATCTTTTCATCTTGATCATGAAGACACAGAGGAAGGGAAATTGTGATCTTGTTCTTCCTATCTGTGACAGAGCAGTGGAGAAAACTACTTTCAACCTAGAAACTGCTTGAGGATAAAAAGAACTGCATACAAAGGATTACAGTGTTTCTGTGGTTTCTTTAGTGCTTCTTTAGCTGTAAAGTTTCTCTTTGGCATTTAAACACAATACAGGGCTCTAATCAGCTTCTGTGCTGATGTACATCGACTCATATATTTGTTTGAATACTTGACGATTTTAAGTGTGGAACAAAATTTTCCATCAGCTTTGAGACACTAACTCTTCTGCAACAGCCCAGTGCTTGCTTCACAGCACGAATTCCCCTCAGCTTGGCCACAAGGAGTGCAATTGCTTCTTCTTAGGCAACAGCCAACTTCCAATACCACCGTAAATTCCAGTTATTTTATGCTGCCTGCAATTCCTGCATTAGGAAAAGAAAAGCAAATCTCGGAAGATTAAAAATACTGAAGAGCTGTCCCAGTGGTGTATGTCTGTGCAAAATTATTGCCCTCTTGCTGCAAGATGATTGCAAACAAGTTAGTGGAGCCCAGAGAGCAATTAATGTTCTCCTGACAAAATACTGACACCTGAACCCATTGTATTGCATCCAAACCTGAAGCTTTTTGCAAAGCTCTACCAGCAGGTTTTGCATAATAAAGTTCCAGAGCTGGCACAGCTACTTCTTCTAACTCAACTTTTTACATGTCCTTTATAAACAAACCCTTTTCTGGGAGACATCAGAGACTTGACTGGATGTTACATTACAGCAGTACTGCTCCAGAAGATAAAACAGAGTGTGTATCATCTCTATTGGAAACCCATAAAGATAACAAGCAGTCAAATATGTTGTTGAAATGCAACTTGTCAATGTCTTAAGCCAAGACCAAATGTTTTAACATCATTAACAGTTAACAGTATTTTATTGCATAAATACTATTGGCAGAGCAGCTGCAAATCTAATGCAAACCTCTCCATAAGTTTTCAGGAATGGATTTTTAAAATTTGAGCTTACTAGAAATTTTGTGGGCTGTAGGGACAGCATTGTCAAAGCAATGTAAAAATGATACCAAGCCCTGTCTATTACACTGGTTGTAATAGAAATCATACGATTCATCCTGTAATACAACAAGAAGACGTTTTACACAGTTGGTTCGTGATTTCAACTACGCAGTGCATTTTCCAGGCCACTAGGCAAAGACCAGTACATTTCAAGTTATAGTTACTCCTTTACATGCAGTTGAGTTTAACAATACACACTGGAATTAAATAATTAGCATTAAAGCATCAAGTTATCTACATTTTAGCCCTTATTAGCAATTCATTCCCATATAAACTGGGAATTTCCTTCTTGTCGTTAAATTTCATGTTACTGGTGTCCTGTTTTCACTAAGTGCTGTGGAACATATAGTTGTAATGGGACTATAATTAGCCTTCTCAAAGGACTTGAATTTAGTCATAAATACTGAAAAAGAATCTTCTCTACCAATGTGTTGCTCTCTATAGTTTGACCAACACAGAAATCAGTTATGCTTGAGAAACTACTAACATCAGTTTTTTAAAATCGCCTCATACTTCTTTATTTGAGTGACAGTTTTACTTTTCAAAGCACTTCATTATGCATATGATGTTTAAGCATGACAATCATCTATTAAAGCCATTACCTAAATTACCGTGTGCTCAAGTGTTTGTCTGAATGTTATTTTAATTGGGAGAGCAGTACATATGGAAGCTAGGTAACAGCTGTAGCTTTCTTTCTCATCTCCACACTAAGAACAGGGCTTTGAACTTGCCTATGGGGGTTTAAAAAATCTGATGTTGCCTGGGTGTAATAAGTGCCAACACTCATGCAGTGAAATTACTCTCCTGGTTGCCATCATATCTATCAGGGACAAGATGTGAATAAACCTCATATAATCATAGAATGCTAGGGGTTGGAAGGGACCTCTAAAGAACATCTAGTCTAGCCATCCTGCAGGTCCACTTAGATCAGGTCACAAAGGAACGTGTCCAGGTGGGTTTGGAAAACCTCCAGAACCTACTTTTCCTTTTTCAGGTGTGAAACTCCTGAAATTTCCAAATTTCTTGGAAAACAAATACTTTTGAGTGTTGCAGAGTAAATTCTTCTTACAGTCATCACCTTTATGTTTTACATAGACCTGAATATGCAGGGTAATGTTCTGGTCTCATAAATAATGTCGGAGATAGACCAATGACTCCAAAAGGGTCAGGATCTCACCTGTACCACACACAGTACTGTTCAAACTGAAAGACCTATGTGCTTCAGTAGTCAATGTATTGAAAATAGATTTCAGTAGTAGCACAGTAAAATTAAAATTAGTCTATCAGTTTAGTTCTCTCTGTAGAAGAAATACACTTAAAGAATTAGAAAGGCATGAGTTTTCACTTTTTTATACACAATTTTATATCAGTGGGAATCAGAAAAATAACTTTTCTTGTATTTGCAGGTGTGTTGTAAGCATGTGCTTTTTCAAGAGGTTTTAATATATTACCAAACATACTCTTCCTCATGAAAATGTCTTCAAGCTCCATATGTCATGTGTGCTTATTGGCAAGCATTTCTTTTGTTATGCCCACCAACTGTAACAGGCTTATTTGCGGATTAGCTGTGTCTCAGCTGTAAAATTAATTCAGGAGCACAGCCTGCTGTTCCAAACAAAATTACAACAGTAGGAAATGTTGTTTCCATGAGTTTGTCTTTTAAAGATTTGTATAATTGGTTAATGGTGTTTTGTCTTTTTGTTTTTTGGAGACAATTAATCAATACTTTGTCATGTGTAACTTTTATTTTCTATTTTCAGTACATAGCAGTATACAAACAGCAAAGTCAGATGATCATGTCCTCTAGTGCTCAAGGAACCAGAGAGCCCTAATTAACTAATCTTATTGTGGTAGCAGTTTTAGCAATTAATTTTGAGCTACAGATCCATGAACCAAAGCCTTTGGTTTTCAGCTTTCTGGATTTTTAAAAATTTAAATCGGTTCTTGCAGAATAAATGTATATTTTCACTCTTATCCTGCTCTCATTTAAACAGATGACAAATGGCTCAATGCCTAAAGCATTAACTTCACATGCAGGTGCTGCAGGCTTGGTTCTTTGGTCAGTATTTCTATCTGACTGTAAGGAGACCTCACAAGATGTGGGAAGATGGTTGAGTATTCCTTATGGACAGATTCTTGATGCACCAAACATAACTTTTTGGACACATTGAGTCTTCTTCTGTTTTGTCAGATATTGCTTTTAGCTTGAAGACAGTAGTTCTCTGCCAAAGGTAGTGAGGGGCCTTTCAGCTATAACAGACTGTCTTTGAGACAATTTCAGCGGAAAATCCAAGAGTTCACAGCACTTTTGGCTTAGATACTTGAATATTTTGGTGCTCTGTGGACACCACCAGCCTTAAGCAACCTCTTGTAGCTGCAGCATTGATGGCTTCTTCTGTCTAGGAGGTGATGCTGTGAGATAGCCTGTGTGGATGCAAGGCTTTGCCTTTAGCTGGGTTAGATCAGGCTGCTCAGCTGCACAACACAAATGAATAGGACTTACTTTTGTCTCTGTTGGCAGAGACAGTTTAGTCTCAAATACTAGCAGCTTTAGATGGCTAAAGATTAGTACTTTGTAATCTGCTTGCTTCCTTCTGTCAGTGGTCAAACCAGTTTGTCATACAAATTTCTATGAAAATAGATGACAAGTGCTTTGCAAAGGAAAGTAGCTGTGCTGTGGAGGTTTCCTTTCTCTTTGTTATGATAGGGATTATTTTCATATAAGCAGAAGCCAAAGGAACAATACTTGGTTTTAGAGGTACTTGCCCAGCTATGAAGTTTTCCTTTGCCCAGTTAACAATTGATATATTTTTCCTGTGATTCTCCCTCTATCTCTCATATAGCCTGTACTACGACAAAAGGCCTGTACCAGCAAACCCCTGATCCCTGATGTGATGTTGCACTTCCTTCCTAGCACGTTGAGTCTTTGGCTTAAGGTAAAGTGTTACTGTTTTTGGAAAAACTGTTCACACTTTTAACTGATACAGCCTTACAACTTTCACGTAATACCAATCTTAGCTCCATTAGGAACAATCTACATTGCTTTTGCCTGCTTTCTATGAAAACGAAAAGCCACTATATAACTACTCTAGGCCTTCTTTCACAAGTAATCACTCGGAAGAGAGCAAGTGAACTTCTAGACTGACTTCCAGAACCAGCTCAAATAAAGTATGGAATTGTAGAAGTAGGAAGGGTGGGAGAGAGAGGGCATATGGATTGTTTGTAGGGGGTTTTATCTATCTGATGGAGCTGATGAGGTGGGGGATAACTGTACAGAGAGACGGGGGACACTCAATTCTCCTTGCATAGAATCATAGAATGCTAGGGGTTGGAAAGGACCTCTAAAGATCATCTAGTCCAACCCCCATGAGGGAAGACACAGGAATGGGGAGATAAGGAACTTGCAGTAGGATGCAAAGGAGTGGAATGAGTTGAAGCATTTATTTTTTTAATAAGAGAGAGAAAAAAAAAAGGTGTTTGACAGTCACAGAATCTCAAGGGTTGGAAGTGACCTCAAAAGATCATGTAGTGTAACTCCCCTGCCAGAGCAGGACCACCTAGAGTAGGTCACACAGGAACTCATCCAGGTGGGTTTTGAATGTCCAGGTGGTAATTTAATGGAAGATAGCAACTTAACGAGAAAAATCTTAATGGTGAAGCCAGAGTAGGAACTAAATTTCTTCTGTCCTTGCTATTTTGAGCCATCTTGCAATTTCCTCATAGATTTTTTTTTTTTTAAACCTCCTCACCCAGCATACATCTTCCATAGTGAGTCAACAAAATGAAAATATACTCTTAGCCTATTTCAAGTTCCTGATACTCAAGTGATCCCCAATCCCTTGGGCTGCAGTAATTATATAATGATCATTGGCAACAAGGCTCAAGGTAATTTAACAATAGAACAGGGTACTATGAGGGGAGTTACTAGAGCCAGCAATCTTTTCACGTTCTCATTAATTAGCAATAATGATAATTTTGGCAATTATACCTGTAGCCCAAGAGACTTGACTGGGTCTCACTTGCATGGGAGGAAAAGTACTAAAGCTTCCACACACACACTCAATGCAAAATAAACCAGTGAAAGATGATTTATATACTAAAGTATTCCTCAAGCCCTGGCCCAAGTCTTTAACCACCCTGCACAAAAATGCTTCACTTTCTCTGACTAGCATTGACAACTTGGGAAATTCTTGACTATTAAAAGATTTGAATTTCTCTACAGTATAAGGCTTCTGGTGACATGGCCATATCTGCCAGGGGTGGAGAGAAATAACACTTTTGTCTACAGTGCTCAGACTCGCTGGTGTTGGTCTAAATTGTAGACTTATGTCAGCTGGCCAGTAATATAATGTCATTGCCCACTATGCTTATAACAAAGGTTAGCTGCTTGTAGGTCTTGGAGAGGTAGAAGAGATAACTAGGTGAGAAGCATTTTTTCTGCAAATATTGCATCTTCCAAACACAGACATATTGGTACAGCTACACCAGAAGCATCTCTGTAACATGTATGAAAAATGACTCAAACCAGAGAAATCTGGACAGGTTGCAGAACCCCATATGTATGTCAGAATTTCATTTAAGGCCATAGTTATCTTTAAGTATGTGTTGGTGGAAGGAAAAAACCTATATTTTGTATTATTGTTAAATAAAGCCCTGAATTATACTAAAAGAGAGTTTGTCTTCCACGAAAGAATGACACTTTTGTCTGCCAATTGCTCATGATCATTGGTTGAAATAACGATTGTCTTTTAAAATAGCTTCACACTGTTAAATTTTGCAAATTCAATAAATGATATTTCAGAGATACTTCCTATAAATTGCAGAGATTTAAGTGTCTGGGGTATAATGATTTTATTGCCAACAGTAATTTGATCAAGGATGACAGATAAAAATGTAAAATTATGCACCATTCTGCTATTTTTCATTGGAATATTTTGTAACTAATCTCTTTGATTCATGTTTAGCTTCTGGTAACTACTGCTGGGAGGATAATTTAATCTCAGGTTTTTTTTCAGTAAGATTATGAATGTTTTATCAAAGAGAATCTATGACTTAAGAAAGAATAATTTAAGTTAGTTTACTGGTTTCAAACTACATTCATGTGAGTCATTCTGGTTAGGACAATTGCTCTGTATTGACTCAATGAAAAGTTGAGAGACAGAAACATTCACAGAAACAGTCATTATATCTGCAGGATTTATTTTTCTTCTTTTGTAAGAAGAAAAATATTGAATACAAATACTTGTATTCAGATTTTCTGTTCCTTTGTCCTCCTAGAAAACAGCTTGAGAAATATTTTTATGTAATGGGATCTCATTTCTGTAGGTCTTCCAGTTACAACTCCGAAATATTTCAGTGGTTCAGCTAAGACAATTTCATACAGAATTGGTCATGGACTATTCCTGGCCAATCTGTTTTCTGGCATATGCAACAAAAAATCACGCTCTGATCTGTGCAAAACACTGTTGCAGGTGGTTTGGAGATGCTTCCTTCTAGAAAGGCTGGGTCCCAAATCAAGAAGGCAAAATTCAGAATATACCTTCCAAATGTGCAAAAGTAATCATACATTACTGTCATACTCTTTAAGAAAATGCAGCACCTACCCATATCCACCAGAGGAAATCCATGGAAGTGAATAGGAGAGGAAATCTCATACTCCATTTTCAGTCACTAGAACCAACCCCTAACACTGTGCAGGTAGTCTGGAAGAAATTCTTGAAATGAAGAATTAGCTGAAGCGATGAAAAAGTCTTTGTGCCTCTCCTGTTTGAGACAAATCGGCCAGTGATATCTACCACTGAGCTACTGCCAAGAGTAAATTAGTGTTAATTTTTACTGTAAAAATAATTATTAAAGTACAAGGTTTGAGTTTCTACATAAAATATGCATAGGCTTGTAGCTCACCTTCCCTTACTGCAACAGGATTTGTCACTTCCTCCCCTTTATCATGTATCAACAGTATCCTGTCAACAACATAATTGTAATTGGAAAGGAGTGGTTGCACAAATTAAGAACTGGATTGAAATGCAAAGCTTTTAGGTTTCTGCCATGTCCTTCATTAAAAAAAAAAAGTAACTTTCAGTGTAGAAATTGTTTTGTAGCAAACTAATTTCGTCGACCTTCTAGGTAGATGGAAATCATCAGTTGTCACACTGCAAATTTGTAATGTTTTAAAAAGGTGTGTTTGTGTATAGATCTACCTAAATTATCAATTTAAAATTTGTACTGATTCAGAGATCCATATACACTACTATAAGCTTCCTTGCCTTCTTTAGGCACTCTTTTTAATTGCTTTGGACATCAATTGGTAAATATTGTGTTCATTTGTAGAACAATATGCACTATAATACCTTACAAATTAGTTGCATAGGTACGACTGTTAATGAGACTCCACCAATAGTTTAACATTTCTGCCACTCTTTCCTGCTATAGTAGTCCATGGATTATGAGGAGGAAGATTTAATCTTTCATAAGATAGGCCAGGAGCAAAATATGTACAGAGAAGCAGGCTTTCAATGTGTGAATTTCTCACTGTGCTTAGTTCAGTTCACTTTTGATAGATGTAACAATCTGAGTTTTCTCTACATTAAACTGAATTTTTAAAACTTTTTTTACATTAAAGTTTTCTCTAGAAATCTTTTGTTTTCCCTTCACATTTCCTGTGGGCAGATATTCCTTTCTTGATCCATGTCAGACAGAGCCTTGATAATCCTCAGGTGTTCTTTGCTTTCAAATGCTACTCCCCACTTCTCTTCTGAAGAGCTTTTAGGAAGCTTGCCTAGGCCACCTCAATCAAAATCAGACAGATTTATTGAGACTTCTTGCATTAATTAGTTGAACTGATTTTGATTGCAATGGACTGGGGATTCACACATTTGCTTCTACCAATTGGGAAGTAGGGGACAATTTCCTGTAAAGAGCCCTGAACAAACAAGGGTGAGAATTTTTTCAGCAAATACATCAGCCATCAATCTGTAAAGAGAGTATCCAGTCACATCCAAGGTCTTAAGGTAATGTTCCAGGAAGAATTTGTGGAATTAAATGTCTGCAATATTGAATAGATCTATCTGGAAAGTAGCTATCTTATACTATGGAGACTACAGAGGGAAATGAATGAGGATTGAAAATGAGAGGAAGGAGAAACAGAAAAAAAGTAAAGGGAAAAGATAACAATGGCCTGATCTTGTTCCTGTCTTCAATCTCTTCAGCCCTGAATTGGAGTATATGTTGTACACGGGTACAATGTCAGGTGCATGTTTTAGACCATCATGCCACCATTAAAATACCAACAAGCAGAGAAAGAAACCTTGGGATCAAAGAGCAAAAGGAGGAAGCAAGAAGTCAATCCTCCTTCTGTGAGTTAAAACTCAAGAATTACCTGCTATTATGCCCTGGCAGTAACCAGTCCTATTCCATTGCAGAACGATGGCACCATGTAATGATGTTTAATTCCTCTGACATGCATAATTTGAAAAGAGATGGTATTATTATTTCTACAAAAAATACCCCAAACCCAAACATCTCTAAGAGGGTTGCTTCTGGTGGCCACTCATTCAAGTAGCATAATGGTGACTGAAGTTGTATGGTATTGCTCTTGTGCTTTCCTGTGATGGCTGGTATAATGAGATAATAATGAATTTTTCAGTATGAATTTTCAGACACTGTTCAAATATTCTAGAATTTATATTAACTTTGAAATTTTGTGAACTCACACTGGCTTATTACTTAATGAGACTCAGAAGACAACTCAATGTAATGTAAGAATTGCTTTTGCTGTTAATCACTCAGCTCCAACAATTTCATAGATTTTTTTCATTGTCAGAACATTGGAACACTGAATTAGTTGCAGCTGCAATGAATAGAGACTGCAGTAGAGTAAGCATTTAGCTTTAAATGGAAATCGAAGAGACAGGTAGATAGCACTTTTTGGTAAAAAACTGCCTAATTTCAAACAAATTATTTGGTGTGTTAGAATGACATCTAGTGACTAGTTCAGGTTTTAATGCTGAGTTATAAAATAGAAACAATCTTCTGATTCTTTCTTTGCTGCCCCCTAATGAAAGACATAAATAAGAGGAACTGAAAACCATATCCAGAGACAATACGACTTGAAAGAAAATAAAGTTAGGGTTAAAGATAAACAGTGCATTTGGGTAAGAGGAAAAAGCAATAAAATACTTCATGTTTCTGAGACTCTGAGAATTAAAAATTAGGATTGCATCCCATTCTTCAGCACAAATTTGTTGTTAAGGAAATAAACTTTAATTTCTCATTTATATGAAATATACCGAGGAAAAAAATTTGTTAAAAGTCCCTTAAAAGAGGTTACTAATCAGGAATGGAAATTCACCTACATTGTAAAAACACAGAGGCCCAAAGCCTCCCTTTTGAATGAGAGTGAGCAGTCCTCTTCCATTCAACATAATTGTGCTACTGACTCACAGAGCAGGCCACAACAGGGAAAAAGTTCATAAGGTTTCTCATGTATGTGTAGTGTTAATAGAAGAATGTCTGTATTTGGTTATTTCTATCTCTAAAAGTAGAGACATAAAGTAATTTTTAATCTGATTGAAGATTCAAATTATTTTCATTAAGCATATAATTGCATTTATAGCTGAAAAAGATCAAACTGTGTTTTTCTTACTGAAAAATGTAAGCACATTCATTTCATTAAAGATTTTTTTTCTGATCACATTTCTTCTTCTGAACACACATCAGATCAGTGTTCCTTAAAGAAGGAGAGTGCTTCCTTTATAGAACGCCTGCACAGCGCTAAAGATTATTCTCCTGATGCTCAGCATAATTTCAAAAGAAAAACTGACTCTCTAATTGCAGTGTTTAAAAGCAAACTGTGAGAATACAATGGACACATTAATCATTATACATTTATCTTCCTGGATCTGTAGAGAACTGAAACAATAGTAGTGAGGTATAAATGTCAGTCATGATACTCTAAAGATCACTGCTAAGTGTTTCAGTGCTCATTAAAGTACAGGGAAAAGAATATGTGAGGGAGGTGGCGTTTTCTGATAGCTATGAACAGAGTACTTGTGCCATAGTGAAAATGTATTGGGGGTAAATGTACAAGGCATAGGAAAATATGCCAAAGTTTCAAGGCTATGGAGATTGGTTTTACATTTCCCAAACATTTTCTTATCATTTCAGGTGAAGTTATACTAACCTTCAAACTTTGAAGCATTTGACAATACAGCTGCACCAGACAATTTCACAGGTGCTAACTGAAACATAAATGATGCGATGGTGTTATTCATGAAAGTTTTAGATTTAGTACTTTGCCCTGAAATTGGTAATCTCTTTAGCATCTAGATTTTACCTGGGATCTTCCTTAGTAGATAAAATACATTTTCCACTCTGTATCTCACAAATCTTTTAATAACCCATCCTTACTCTTGTCCTGTGACAAATATCACTTAATCTGTCATTATTTCTCTTTGTGGAGATATTGAATCATTACAGTGGCACTGGTACTGGCATTGCTACAACTTTGGATCTGGGGTGGCTCAGTGATCGTGACTATCATCATCATCTTGTCTGGTCAGAACTTTTTGGTTATATTTCTCTAGGAAAACTTTGTGGAGCCCATCCTTATAAAATCCTTGGAGAACAAATTCTGCTTCCAAATCCATTTTGTCTCAAGATTCCAGCTACTTGGCACTGGAAAGATTTGGACAATCTGGGGCACCCTCAAGAAAACTCAGTTTGGTATCTAGTGACCTTCATAGTGCAAACAGTTATCTAGGGACTATATGTTTCTAAGGTTAGGCAATGTGTGAGTGGAGACTCTAAATGGGGGTTTACACTGATGTGGCTGCTTGAACAGTTTGACATTAAATTCCTTTGGCAGATCTAACCGTTGCTATGTCTGTACCTTGAATTTCCAGCTGCATAGAAGAAAGAATAGTAAAATGCAAGGGTACTGAGGATAAATATCTTCAATATCACAGTACACTTACATACAGCAAAGCTGGAGAGCCAATATGTTCTTCAGATAGAAGGCATTCTGCATAATCAGCGCACACAAAACTTTTTTTCACCCTTACTCATTTTCTAAGTGACAGGAATGAACATTGTAATGTACGAGAGACAAAGAATTTACAAATGAATAGGCAGGAACAGAGAAAATGAGATGTGAGCTGGAATCCTGGAAGAAATATATTGGGATTGTGTGTATTTTAATGTTTGGTTTGATTCACTCTGTGTGGGCATTGCTTACAAGAGAATCAGTCACAGGAAAGGTCAGAAAATGTCAGCGTGAGATAGTGTAAGTCTGATCTGACAGGCTTCTACAGAAAAAACAGTGTTCTGTGTTAAGGGTATGGGCAGAAAAAAACCCCTTACATTTTCAGTAAAAACGTACTTGAGAGGAGTTTCTGTTCTGCAAACCTAAAACTGAACTTCACTGAAGCAGATATGGAAACTTTTTCCCACAGGATATTGTCATCTGGTTATACAGATACTGACCAGGAACCAAGAGTTTTCCTAAAGCTCTTCTTAATGCTTACTACACACTGATTACCTAACACTTTGTTCCACAAAATCCTGATTTGTCTACACAAAACCTAAAATGTGTCTTCATACAGGTATTTGCATGTTCTGACTGGCTTCTGTAGGGGTTTCATTTGGATAATAAACCACAAGGAAACGATGAAGAGTAAGAGTATGAAAACACAGAGGCAAAGTTGGGGCATCCCTTTTTTCTATTGTAGCTAGCAACAGGACAAGGGGTAATGGGATGAAGCTGGAACACAAAAAAGTTCCACTTAAATCTAAGAAAAAACTATTTCACTGTGAGGGTGAGGGAGCCCTGGCACAGGCTGCCCAGAGGGGCTATGGAGTCTCCTTCCTTGGAGGTCTTCAAGACTCACATGGACATGTTCCTATGCGACCTGATCTAGGTGAACCTGCTTCTGCAGGGGGGTTGGACTAGATGATGTCTAAAAGTCCCTTCCAATCTTACCATTCTATGATTCTATGATATCATGTTGAAGCTGAGGATGCCATTTTGCTCATTTACCTACCCAATTGCTGAGTAAGTTGACCCTTCAGCTCACTGCAGTGTTCAGCATTGCAGTATTAACCAATCTAACATTGTATCACACCCCATTTTACAGTACAAAGAATTTTACATAAAAATTGAATTTCGAAATACGTGCAATTGTTATAATGTATTTTGAGGAATTAATCTCTTGCTAATCACCATATATGGTAACTGCAGTGACAAAAAATGTCCTGTGTTGTTACTCTCTCTGGAACAATTCCATGAGGTTTTCTGTTTCCTTACCTGACTCTTTTATGAAATAAAAGCAAGAAAGCATATGATAATGCAATTTAAGCATACAGAAGAGCATTAGTATAAGCATTAGGGGACTACATAGTATTAGAAAAGTGGAGATGGAGATTGATAGATGGTTCCACAATCAGGTACAAGTCTTCAGTGAAAATTAAATGCCTTGGACTTTGGTAACAAAAAAAAGGAGAGCTCCCCTGCATAACCCTCTTTCCAGTGTGCCAGTTGCAAATAAGTATGAGACATTAACCATGGGGGATATAGACAAGCAAGGTCCAGAAGGGAAAAACTCAGCAAATAATTCACCACCAGCTGCTCCACCAGCAACAGACAGTGGGCACCATGAAAAGAAGCAATGGGTGCTTGTTGTGGGTGACTCATTGCTAAGAGGCACCGAGAGACCCATCTGTGGATGGGATAAGAGTCATGTGAGGTGTGCTGCCTGTTGAGAGCCAAGATCCGTGATGTGGCTGAGAGAGTGTCTTGGCTCATCAGGGATGTGCGCTACTATCCCCTACTGCTCTTCTATGTGAGTATGAATGATGTAATGAGACATGCTATTTCCAGAATCAAGAAGGATTTTAAAACCCTGAGGGAGCAAGTGAAGGATAGGGGGGCACAAGATAGTTTCTCTTCCATACTGTCCACCAGAGGAAAAGGGGGGTCTCTAATGCAAAAATTGCACAAGTTAACTCCTGGCTAAGATGCTGGTGCCAGTAAGAAGGTTTTGTTTTTTATGACAATGGAACCTTCTTTGGTGACTGTAATTTGATAGGGCAGGATGGAATATACCTCTCTCACAAGGGCACTGGAATATTTGGGAATAGGCTGGCCAACTTGATCAAGAGATCAAGTTCTCTTTAAACTGAAGGACTTGGGGAGTGTGGGGAGAAATGACAAAGAACAAGCCATCTCATCTAACAAGGAAATCGGTCAGGGCAGGAAATGCAGGGATGAGTGCCCCTCAGCTGCACACCATGATGAGATGCAGAAGGGTGAACACCCTGAGGGAGTATCAAATCAGGGAGGATCTACTTGCATCCATCCAGGGAAACTCATGTGTTCGAGTACGCCGCTGCATTGCCTATACATCAACACAGAAAGTTGGGGGAATAAGCCGGAGGAAATGGAGATGTGGATGCAGATGCAGGGCTACGAACTCATTGCAGTCACTGAGATGTGGTGGGACAGCTCACATGTCTGGAGCACAACCATGGAGGGGCTATGGATTGTTTAGGAAAGACAGGTCACCGAGGTGAGAAGGTAGAGTTGCTTTCTATGTGAGAGAGCAATTAGACTGCATTGAGATCTGCCTGGGTGGGGATGAGGGGTAGATTGAATGTTTTTGAGTGAAAATGAAGGGGCAGGGTAATACTCATGATGCCAGTGTAGGAGTTTGCTACAGGCCACCTGATCAGGAGGAGGAAGTGGATGAGACCTTCTACAAACAGCTGAGAGTTGCCTCACAATCACAATCTCTGGTCCTCATGGGGGACTTCAACCACCCTGATATTTGCTGGGATAGCCACAGAGCCAAGCACACGCAGTCCAGGAGGTTCCTGCAGATTGTTGACGACAACTTCCTGTCACAGGTGATTGAGGAACCAACGAGGAGGGGTGTGCTGCTGGACCTGGTACTGACAAATAAGGAGAGTCTGGTTGGGATGTGAAGGTTGGAGGCAATCTTGGCTGCAGTGACCATGAGTTGGTACAGTCCAAGGTCCTGTGTGTGGAAGAAGCAGGGCATCAAGCAGGATTGTGAACCTGGATTTCAAGTGAGCTTCAAAGACCTGCTTGGAGGGATCTCATGGGACAGGTTCTTAGATGGTAGAAGTGCCCAAAAGAGTCGGTTGATCTTCAAGTGCCACTTCCTCCAAGCCTGGGATCAGTGTATTCCCACATGTAGAAAAGCAGGAAAAGGAGGCAGGAGGCCTCCATGGATGACACGGAAAGACCTGCTGGGACAACTCAGGGAGAAAGCAGACATCTCTGAGAGGTGGAAAAAAGGCCTGGTTTCCTGAGAAGAGTATAGGAACATTGCCAGAGCATGCTGGGGCGTAACCAGGAAGGCTAAAGCCCTTTTAGAATGAAACCTGAACAGGAAAGTAAAGGAAAACAAGAAGAGGTTTTTAAGGTACATCAGCAGCAAAAAGAAGATGAGGGGGAATGTGGGCCTGCTGTTGAACACAGAGGGTGCCCTGGTGACAGAAGATACAGAGAAGGCTGAAGTACTGAATGCCTTCTTTGCTTCAGTTTTTGCAGCCAAGGCCAGCCCTTGGGAAGCCCAGTCCAGCAAGGACAGTAGGATGGTATGGAAAACAGAGGACTTGCCCTTGGTGGATGAAGATGAGGTTAAAGACTTGCTGGCCAAGCTTAAGACTCATAAATTGATGGGATCTGATGGGATGTATCCAAGAGTGCTGAGGGAACTTGCTGATGTGGTTGCTAAGCCTCTCTCTATCATTTCTGAACAATCATGGAGGAGAGGTGAGGTGCCTGAGGACTGGAGAAAGGCCAATGTCATGCCAGTCTTCACAAAGGGCAGGAAGGGAAGCCAGGAAACTACAGGTTGGAAGCCTCACCTCCATCCCTGTAAAAGTGATGGAACAACTCATCCTGAATGTCATCATTCAACATATGAAGGAAAAGATGATTATCAGGGGGAGTCCACGTGGCTTCACCAAGGGGAAATTCTGTTTGATCAACCTGATAGCCTTCTACGAGTGCATAACCGGCTGGCTAGATGAGGAGAGAGAAGCGGATGTCATCTACCTTGACTTCAGCAAGGCTTTTGTCAGTGTCTCCCATCACATCCTCCTCAGAAAGCTCAAGCAGTGTGGCTTGGATGAGTGGATAGTGAGGTAGATGGAGAGCTGGCTGAATGACAGAGCCCAGAGGGTGGTGATCAATGGCAGAGAACCGAGTTGGAAGCCTGTGGCCAGTGGAGTTCCTCGGGGATTGGTTCTGTGACCAGTCTTGTTCAACATCTTCATCAACAGCTTGGATGAGAGGACAGAGTGTACCCTCAGCAAGTTGGCTGCTGACACCAAACTGGGAGGACTGGCTGGTTCCCCAGAAGGCTGTGCTGCCATTCAGCGGGATCTTGACCGGCTGGAGAGTTGGGCAGAGAGGAATCTCATGCAGTTCAACAAGGACAAGTGCAGAGTCCTGCATCTGGGAAGGAACAACCCCCTGCACCAGTACAGGCTGGGAGTCAACCTGCTGGAGAGCAGCTCTGCAGAGAGAGACCTGGGAGTGCCAGTTGATGAGCTAGCAATGTGTGCTTGTGGCCAAGCAGGTCAAGGGAGGTTCTCCCCCTCTACTCTGCCCTGGTGAGGCTTCATCTGGTGTATTGTGTCCAGCTCTGGGCTCCCCAGCTCAAGAGGGACAGGGAAGTGCTGGAGAGAGTCCAGCGCAGGGCTACCAAGATGATCAGAGGACTGGAGTATCTTTCATATGAGGAAAGGCTGCGGGAACTGGGGCTGTTTAGTCTGGAGAAGAGGAGACTGAGGGGGGATCTAATTAATGTTTATAAGTATATAAATGGTGGATGTCAGGAGGTTGGGGCATCACTTTTTTCCCTATTTTCCCTATTTTCTCAGGATAAGGGGTAATGGAAAGAAGCTGGAACACAAAAAGTTCCATTTAAACATACGAAAAAACTATTTCACTGTGAGGGTGAGGGAGCCCTGGCACAGGCCGCCCAGGGAGGGTGTGGAGTCTCCTTCTCTGGAGGTCTTCAAAACCCACCTCAGTGCATTCCTGTGTGACCTGATCTAGGTGGACCTGCTTCTGCAGGGGGGTTGGACTAAATCTCTAAAGCTCCCTTCTAACCCTACCATTCTATGATTCTATGAGTCCATGAAAAATTTCTTATAAACATGCAAACTTTCCTCCAAGCCACTTGATACTTCCAAATTTCTTGACAAATTTGTCACCCAAAATGTAAGCCTCATCATACTGACTCATGTTGGTAAAATGTGAAGTTTTTACCCAATTTGAATCATGTGATGAAGTTATCAAAAGGAGAGGGGAATATCTGTGACAAAACACACTGAGAAATGTGCAAAGGCCTCTGAGTGAAAAGCTTTCCTGCAATACCTTGGCTGAATATATCCTCCACTTAGTACTGAGCATTGCCCTCTTTGCTCTAAGAGGCATGATTTCAAGTTTGCTGCATCTTGTTGGAGAGCAGCAAGATGGGCTGCAACCCTACACTGTGGTGCAGTGCTAAGTGGTAAGGTGCAGACATGGGGGTGGTAGTAGTAGAAAAACTAAGAATACAGACCTACCAGTGAATCTCTGTTTAAGATGTGAAGCCTTACAAGTTTTCAGCAGTCAGAGGGAAATGACTCTAAGTCATGATTCTTTCTTTAGGAAAGAATGTTAATATATATTTTAAAAAAGGTTCTTGTAATAGTTACCTGCACTCACGGAAATGTGACATATTAGAGGAGTGAGTCTTATATGCTATTTTCCTTAATTAGTCTAAATTTACCAAGTTTGGTTTCATGTTTGGTTTTTTCCTCAGATGGACAAAAATCACTGAGTTACTAAGACTTGGGGAAAATAGAATATATCCAGATGTTTGTGTTCATAAATACTGAGCTGACAGTCTGGTGAGTAATGGGTGGGTCTTGACTCTCTGTTGTGCTGTGCTAAATTCAACTAGACTCTGTGTGGTTGAGTGGGTTTTTCTGAGTTTCCCCCAAATGGTTAATGGAGTATTTATGTCCTTTATGCAGGATCTGGGGTGAATTTAATATCGTATCAGAAAACATTCTGGCATCTCAGGTAAAAAATTGTTTTATTGAATATTTTTCTTTTCTTGCATTGCTAAATATTTATTTTTAATAAGCTGAAAGGAAATGAATGGCCTGAAAAACTTTTGTTCACTGACTATAGGAAACATTCATTGCAAGAACATTACCCTAAAGTAAAAGATTGCTGATATCCTTGGCTTATCATATATGTTGAAGACAGTTACATGGTTTTCATCTTTTTAAAAGGAGAAAAACATCAGTTCCATACCACTGCAGTAATGCAAAACTATTCTGCTTGACTGGTAGGCAAGTTGCCTAGCTGCAGTTCTTTTAAATCATGACTTTCCATTTTCTAACTCAGGTGGGAGCCATTTGAAAACTTTCACAAATTCAGCGGTAGCAACTCCTGTAATAAGCATCACATAGTTAGCTGTACAGATGTTCAGCATCTCAAAAAGTTTCAAGCAATTATTGTGTGACTTTCTAACTTCCATGTCAAGTAAAAACACCATAATTTAATCTTCTCAGAAAACATCTGCCTTTATTAAGTACAGTTAGCATATGAAGATTGTTAATTAACAATAGATATACTCTAATCAGACCCTAGATTGAGTTGTTCCCTGAGCTTCCTCTGGTTTTCAGCTGGAGCCGTGCCCTAGCATGGTTTTGCACAGGTTTTCTTTGATTGTAATTCAGTTTTTTTCAGTGTATTTCATAATACCTGGCTGCCTAAGAAATGTGTAAGAGGACATTCCATTTCTGTCCTCTTTTTTCTCCTTCAATATGCCCAGGTATAATGCTGTGGCCTCTCTTAACTGAAATAGAGATGGAGAACATTTAACTCTCCACGAATAGCGTTCATCTCTCCATATCTGATTTTCAAGTTAAATTGGCTTTATTGAAAAATAGTGGAGTCCAAAGTGACTGGGAAGCGAACATGTTTTAATCCAATATAATGGCTGAGAGCAGTCCTTGTGCAAGATAGCAGCATTTAGATGTAATAGAGATCAGTGAGCCAACAGCTTGAAGAAAATCATGTCAGCTGGTGAGTTTTTTTTCAATCTGATAATAGAATTAGCTCTTGTACTGCCTTTGGCTGGTGATGGAGGCCAAATGAGAAAACTTCATCTGAGAAGTATTGATTCTCTTTTGTACAATGGAGGTAACAAAGATAAGCTAGATCTCTCTTTCTTGGTAAGTAGGATGAAATGTTCTGAATGGGATGCTCCTGCTTTCCCTGTCAGAGAAGAATGTACAGTTACTAAAATGAGGAACATCATGTACACCTATCTGTTTTTGATAGTACTGCAATTCCTGTTTAAACTGAGTAATGCTATTACTGGTATCTTATATCTACCTCACTAAGTTAGAATTAAACACACAGCACAGCTGCTGCTCACTCTCTGCTCAAACAGAGAGAGAATGAAGGGAAGATGCATTCTTTCATTTGAAATTGAAAGTAATTCCACAGAAATTAATGGAGCTCCCTGGCACAAGATGGATGTGAAAGAAAAGTGCAGCCCCAAGGTTATAAATTAAGTATAAGTGAAATATAGAGAGAGAGGTTTGTGCAATAAGAAGCTATATAAAAATAAAATATATTCTACTTGACTGGCTGAGAACAAAAATGAATGAAAATATTAATGAATACTGCAGACTGAGAAATAACTTCTGCTTCAGTGCTCCTTCTTTCCTTTTGGCAGTTTCACTCTGGTTCAGGTTGTTGACAAAGCTAACTGATACAATCTCCTTCTTCATGCAAGTGATTAAAAGGATCCCTTCAGACATAAATTATAATATCGCTGAACCTGGAAGGAAAGAACATACTAAATATTTAAAAGAAACTGAATTTTGAATCTGACTTATTAAAAAGAAGCTACAACATTGACCCATCAAATGTGTGGGTCTTTTTATTTTGGCAGATTCCTAAGGTAATTTCAGATGATGCTGTAGTTGTATTTTTTTATTTATGCCAGATATTGTACTGCACTAATAACCATCAGTAATCTCAGCCTGATGGGAATAGGCAAGCATAAAAGATTGTTCTAAAAAACAGTTCATAAAAATAACTGCTTCTAAAAATAGGCCCAGCCACTCCCTTCTTCCTCAACAAAATGTATAAAAAGTTGAAATGGACGAGGCTAATGAGAATAAAAAAGTATGTGAATGGGAAAAAAAAAGGGCCTTTGCAAAAAAAACCTCCACTTTCTCTCGAAAGGGGTTCTTTCTTGCCTGTCTTTCCTGCCTGTACTGAGTGCCTTGTGCTGATTTAATTGCTGGAGCAGCATTGAGATGGTAAGAGAAGTCGCAAAATCTTAGAAAGATACAGAAAATCAGAAAGTTTCTTTAGCTGGAATTGTTTTTTATTGAAAATTTTCTCTGCAGTGAACTGCTGCTATCCTCAAAAAAAACCCCAACCCCAAATAGAGAAATGGCTCATATTCCTACTTTATTTCAAGGCTCCAGTTGACTAGTCTTTCAAATGAATTGATTTTCTTCTTCATAATACATGATCATAAGTTTCATTATATAGCAACCAACTTGTGCAATACTTCCACTTTGTTGTGCCTGTAGCCTAATTGCTCACTGGTTACAGAGTGAAGCAAGGGGCAATACTGCACAAGTAAGGTAACAGAACCTGCTTCCCTTCCCAAAGTTTGCTGAAAGGGACTCTGTTGCAGAGGTTAAATAACTCCACTTCACTTGGGGTGAGTCTTTATTTCCTCTCTGTAGTTCCTCTTGCTGGTTTACACTTGGAAATGAGAAAAGAATAGGAATATATCTTTTTACAGAACCTAATTTTATGCCTATTTGAGCAGTTTTGAAAATATGCTCAAGCAAGCATATTAAAAATAACCTAATTTTCTTAATATCCTAGTTGTGTAGTACATATCTTTCATTATGTACAAAACATTTGTAAAAATGTTTTGAAGTCCTAGCTGACAAGGTCTTTTATGACTAATGCTTAATCTTTTCAGCGAGCAGAATATATATTTTTTTTTGTTCTGCCTGAAATTACAGAAAAGGTAACTAAATTAATGACATGAGAATTAATCACATGATTCAGAAATGGTATTTCTGGTCTTCTCAGATTTTTCATGGATTGTTAGAAGTGATCTGATCCCCTTCATATTTGAACACTGCTAGAAATGCTGGTGTTATATTTTTATTATGGAGTCCATCTGGATAACTGGTTTAATTGAGTGAGAAACAGGTTTATGACCTCAGTCATCTGAACTATTTATAAATTTACCTACCCTCTTGCTTGGGGCAATACTGGGGTGCTTGATCCTGAAGGAGTTTATCTGATTGTTTTGGAAGACTGTTAGCTCCACACAAACTCTTTGCCTTCATAACAAGCAACACTCAAAACTATAAACCTGGGTATACCGTGTAGTTTAAATCAGAAGCTTTTCGGTGTCCAGTAGCCAAGTTATGGACAATGAAAAGTAACATTCTAGATTAACCTTTTAGACAAGAAAGATATTAGTACATTTGTCAGTATGCCTTAAAATCACAGAAGGATTTTCTTAATTACTAGAATTGTTCTGTGCCACTGGAACACTATTTGCATCTTCCACTGTCATATAATAACCAGTATTTGTGCTGTTCATTAAGTTGGCCATCAAAATTTATGTGCCAGTTTGCAGTCTTCTTTATTATACACATTTTTTTATACTTTTCAGAAGTGCTGGGGCTTAGATTAAGATGACTATTGCATTGAGATTTCAATTTGTTTAATAATAATGTAATAAATGCAATAAACCTGAGAAATATGTCTTTTACCTCCTTAACACTATGAAGTGGAGAAATCTAGATTTGTAGATTCAGGGCTAAACTAATTAATTTAACCACGTCCTTACTTCTCAGAGTACATAGTATTGCCAGCTGCTTCCTTGATCTTTACTAAATACAAATATGTATGTAGGTGGATGTATAAGCATGTTTTAGTCCAATAATATATAAATCATAGAATCATAGAATGGTAGGATTGGAAGGGACTTTTAGAGATCATCTAGTCCAACCCCCCTGCAGAAGAAAGTCAACCTAGATCATGACAAAATAAATATTCTAAAAGTCTCATAAAGATCCATGGAGTTAGGGTTAGCAACATGGTTCTAATACATTTTGATACCAGGGATTTTTTTTAAGTCAGTTTACAAGGCAACCTACATCATTCTTTGTAATTAAATTCAAATGGCCTTCCCTCCTACTGTCTTAATATATTATTCAAAGGTCTCTAATCAGGCATACGTCTTATTATCCCCTTTTTAATCCTGCAATTTTTAGTTATGATATATTCATTATCTGTTAATAATTGTAATTCGGGGGAATTTGGTTTTATGAAAAAATGAGGATAATAAGAACAGGCAATTGAAGGATATTTGACATACAACTAAAGTAGATGCTCCAAATTTTCAGGTCCGTTGTCTCTTATTGGAGTATACAATTAATTTTCAGACTGACTTATTATTAAGAACACTATCTTTCTGATTCATTTTAAAGAGCTGGCATTTCTGTTCTTGCAAATGTAATTAAAATGAGTTACCTAGGTTACCAGGGATCATCGATACATGGAATCTTGATGTTAATGACCCAATACAAAATATCAACTGATGCCTGCTGCAAACAACTCACGTGAAGGGCTTTTACAGTGTGTTTAATGCTTGAATTACCTTGTAGTCTACTTAAGGGTGTTCTGAGGTTATGAAGTGTGAACTGTGACCGTCAGTTCTAGATTCTTTCACAGGAACTCTGCAAGACAAAACAGACAAAGTATATGTGGCAAATAAAACACACTTTCAGAAATAGTAATGCTGTATGCCAACAGTAGGCGAGAAAAGCCAACTGAAAGCAATTGATGAAGATAATAGGACCAGAAAAAGATGCCATGAAAGAAAATCCTCATTCTATTGAAAAGACTGAATTTCAATCAACATGCATCCATTCTCAACTATTATCTATTCTGTGGTATGCTATGGTATGCTATGGTATGCTATTATATGCTATGCTATTTTATTTATTTTGGCTGGTTTTAATTTTTTTCATCCTTCCCTTAGTCTTTCTGAAGTGTCTGATGTTCCTTGTTTGTCTATTAGTCTAAAAATGAAAGATATAAAAATCCTAAACTCTGAAGATATTGTTAAATTGCTAGAGCTTAAACACATTTTCTAGGCTTTACAGTGAGTAAAAAGACAGAAAAAAAATCCCAAATATTTCCTGAAGACTGTTTATCTCATTCTAACTTGGTATTTCAGCATTCTAAAGCCAGAAATGTGAAACTTCACTGTCTTTTCCCTGGAAGAAGTAAATGACATAGGTATGATTTCCATTTATGCAAGCTGAGTGAAAATAATCTTTAAGTACTTGTCTTTGTTTCTGTCTTTCCTGTTGGCCTACATGGCAAAAGGTAATGGAATCAGGCTGCTGCTTTCACACTGATTAGTCACCACTAAGTAATTTCTAGCTTTTACCATCCTGGAGAAATTGGCTGCTTTTCTCTCCTTCAGGTCTCTTTTAAACATTCTGGTAACCTTTTTTTTCTATATTTTTGCTTATTATGTACTATTCAGGTAATATTTTAATATTAAGAACCCAAATTTAAGAACTCAGTTTAATTTCAGCCTACTTCCAGAGACTGAAAGAGGGTTATCATATTTATCCTGAGGCTTCACAGAAAAATGCTCTATTGGTCTATGCTGGAAACTACAGCAGAATATGCACAATGACATACTTTAAGAATTCACCTGCCTGTTGTCATACAGTACCCTTTCCCCCTCCTTTTTTCTTCCTAAGGTATGTACTGTCTCTGTCACAGTTTTTTTTTTCCCCTTTCTCACTGGAAAGCATTCTGTAATTTAGATGATTAGATTGCTTCCCTTTCCCTGTTTTTAAAGGCTATTCCCTTTTGTTCAGACATAAGACATTTTATTGTTTTACAAACTGAGGCAACAGCAAATATAGACCCTTGTTAAAGAGTGGATTTCTGTTTGTCTTCTATAATCTGACACATAGCCTGATTGATCTTTGGCTTACTGGAACTGTGACACTTTGCAGCAGCTGAGAGAGTCTTGAGTCTGATTCCTGGTTTCCTGTCAGAAGAGCTAACGCCATGTCTAGGAAATGTCCCAAAATGCAGTACTTGCAGAAAATAATTCAGCGCTTACTATATAGAATCGTTTGAGCTGGAAAAGATCTTTGAGAACATTGAGTCTGACTGTTAACCTAACACTGCCACATCCACCACTAACCTATGTCCCTATGGTGACTCAACCACTTCCCTGGGCAGCCTGTTCAAATGCTTGACAATCATTTTGGTTTCTCCTAATACCCAATCTAAACCTGTCCTAGCTCAACTTGAACCCGTGTCCTCTTGCCCTATCCTTTCAACTTTTATGAGTGCTAACTTTGCTGAGTTCACTGTCATGGATAAGACTGCATTCCTGGCAGGAATCAGTTCACTAGGTAGTAGGATTTAAAAATAAAAATAAATAAATCATAGATCAACATTTTTGTTTCTTCCTCTCTCACATGTGCCTTTTTAATGACTGGAATAAAACCTTTATAGAGGGAAAAAACCCCCCAACCTAATCTGAGATATTGTAATTTTTAGACATTTCAAACATTGTTTAAGACCTAAAATCTGTCTCTTATAAGGGCAATGGACTAAATAAACACACACTGTCACCTGACTGGCCTTGCAGCAACAAAGATCTTTTCCAGGAAAAACAAATTAGAAAAACAACGTACTCATAGAAAAAATCTGCTTCCTTGCTAGTTCCTATCATTGAAACATCTGAAGCTATCTTGTCTGGACAGGCCATCTGAAACAGAACAAATGAGATCTGAATCATCAGCAAGGCTGATGTGCTCGATTTGTACCCTGGTAAAATCTGAAAGCATTACAATTTCAATTTGAGAGCTGACAGGTCCAAAAAATTATTAAAAAGCCTTAATTGCCACTTTATTTCACTGACCAACATCTTCCCTTTTCATTTGCCCATTAATGTAGCGCAAGTCTGTTTTTATAGATATACATATATATCTAGCACTTTTTATAGCAATAGATACACAAATAAAGGTTTGGAAGCATGGTCATGTCTAATGAAAAGTAGGAAGGGAGAGAATATGCCAGTGGCTTTGTCTTGTCTGCTATGGCATACCACCTTAAAGTACATCATTCCAACCACGGATCCTAAGCAGAAAAAACCCCATACTATCAAAAGTGTTGGTAGATTCTCCTGAAATAAATAGTAGGCATTTAAAAGCTATTAACCTATATTGTGTAGCTAGCATTTCTGTATTCAGGTATGGGAAGCTCCTGTGTTATTTTGTGAAAATTTGGAAAACCAACCACAATTATGCGTGAAAAGTTACTGCACTTCCTCAGCCTAAGCTAAAAGATGATTTGTAACCTCAGCAGTTTAGCGAAGTTGGGGTGGAAGAGAACAGATTCCTAGACGCCAGGGATACTTGCATTCTATTTTTATGTGTGGCCTTCAGCAAGGTGATGGGGCAGACCTCCAAACATAGAGGAAAGAAGAGACAGAAGGTGGGCAAATTGCCTTAAGTAAATGGCTGAGGCAGGTGTAAACATCTTTTTTTTTTCACAGGAGACAAATGGTGAGAATTGGAAGTGAAAAGGGATAAACTCTTCTATGACAGGTACTTGGAAGGTTTTCTTTTTCTGATCCTCATTCTTTAGGAAAATGAGACACTACCTTCCTTTCTCCTCTGCATCATCCTGACTTGAACATTCATACTCGTATCAATACATATCAATAGATTTGGAAGAAAGAGCAGTCTCTAGGCACAAAGGTGACAGCAAAGTAAATATGCTAATATCACAATTTCCAATAAAATGACACACTGTTAATTGAGAGTAGCTTAGGCCAAAGTGGTACCCGTCTCTGCTTTACTAGTGAATACTAGACAGGAGTATTTTCACTGCGGCAGTGTACCTGTGCAGACAAAGCAATGAACACAATTGCAAGGTTAACACATGTTACTAACTTTAATAACAGTATAAAATCTTTGTCACCAGTTAGCCACAGTTGTTCAGATCATGGAATGTGAAGATTGCTTGCAAAAAAATATCAATACTAAAGACAACATTAAAATGGAGTGTATGGGGTGGTGGAGGAGAGAGGAGAGAAGCATGTGCTAACTCTGTTGCAAGAGTCAGACAGAAATCAGGTGAAGAGTCCTGAACCAGTTGAGATGGAGCTCTAAATTGGTGCTGAGAAGGTCCTGCACTACAAAAGACAAAAATTATTATGCAAAGATGATCTTTCCAGACTGGACTTGTTATGTATTTTGCTGGACTGGGGTTGTTAAGTAATGAGAACTTAGCTGGGCTAGCCAGTACTTGGCAATGTAAGTTTTCAGTTGGTTACTTTGGAGTGGTAGAGACAGATAATGAGTATGGCTGTTCACATTTAGGGGCTGCTTCTTCTCTCTGTCTGTTTTTTAGGACCTTTGCAAGTTTCTGATAATGAAAAGGTGCAACCCCGCCTATGTGGAATCCTCCCTCTCATTCCAGATAAACACACTGAACTCCTCATAACAAGGAGGAGCTGCTCTGTCTATACAGGAATCTGCTTCTTGTTTCAGAGGTGAATTTTTCCACAGTTTCCTGGCCTGGACCCCATTGTCCACAGTGACACAAGAGTAAGGGAAAGATCATGAATCCAAGCTTGGTACCTGACTGGATTTCTTGAACAAAAAAATGCACCGACCTTGCTATTTTTTCTCAGCTGCACAGAACATAGAGCAGGACCAGGCAGCAGCAATCATGTGCCTTGGCTTAGACTTCCTATGCAATCCTACTTAGCGTTTTGCATTTGCTGGGGCTAAGAATGCATATGTTTCCAGCTACTGTAAGCCCTCCTAATATCCAGTGAGTTACAAAATCAGCGGTGTGGATTATAAGTCTGAGCCTTAGGCACAGCTCCTCTTCTTAACCTTGTTCTTTTGTAACCTCATTGTTTGAAGTCATTGCCTTTTGTATTGTTTTGTTGTGTGTATTAAACAAAATGGTTTGATCTGAACTGTAATCTTTAATCTCTACTATATTCAGTAAAACTACAATAATTATAGCTTTGGGTGATACAGATTCTTAGCTGCTGATCCTGTAAAATAAAAATATTTAAGAATTAACATGGAGTGATCCAACCATAGACATTGCAACATGGCTCATGGATTCCAAGAGCATAAATCATAGAATCGTTTCAGCTGGAATAGACCTTTAAGATCACCAAGTCCAGCCTTTGTCGCAGCTCTATTAACCATAGACCATCTCCCTAAGTGCAACATCCACCCACCTTTTAAACACCTTCAGGGATGGTGACTCTACCACCTCCCTGGGCAGGCTGCTCCAATGCCTGACAACTCTTTCAGTAAAGAAATTACTCCTAATATCCAGCCTGAACTTCTCCTGGCGCAACTTGAGGCTGTTTCCTCTTGTTCTATTGCTTGTCACTGTGGAGAACAGACTGACCCCCTCCTTGCTGCAGCTTCCTTTCAGGTAGTTATAGACAGTGATAAGGTTTCCCCTGAGCCTTCTTTTCTTCAGGCTAAACAGCCCCAGATTCCTCAGCTGTTCCTCATATGAGAGATGCTCCAAATCCTTTACCAGCTTGGTAGCCCAGCTCTGGATTCTCTCCAGAACCTCAATGTCCTTCTTGTAGAGAGGGGTCCAAAACTGGACACGGTATTTGAGGCACGGCCTCATCAAAGCCAAGTACAGGGGAATGATCACGACTCTTTGGACTCAACCAGCCAAACAGTTTTTCACTTAGGAAAGTGTATGCCCTTCCAAGCCAAGAATAGCCAATTTCTCTAAGAGAATGCTGTGGGAAACAGTGTCAAATGCCTTACTAAAGCCAAGGTGGACAACATCCACAGTTGTCTGTGCTGAGTAATAGATTTGCAAGTTATTTAGTCCTGCTTCCAAACATAGGACTTCATTCTTTTTGTTCTGTTCTCTGGACAGGTTGTCTGATAACTTCCACTGAAATTTTGGCTCTGTATCACAGATCTGTGAGCTTTGTAATGTGTTTCTTGTATATGTGGATGAACTTCTCTGTTATGCTAAAAGCAGTAAAAAGTTCACAACTTTAGGTTTACAGATAAAATGTTATTCTATTGTGTACCATTAGCAGAGTACTTACTTGCTTGATTAACCTGCTGTGATTTCTCATGCTGAAAAATTTGTAAATGTCCATAACGTTTGAGATTCATTTAGCTCACTATGCTGTCCCAGACAGAAAGGCTATGCAAAGAAAGTGGACGGATGCATTTGCTTCTCCATGACACAGAAACTCCTCAGCTTCTCTGATCAGCAGGTTGGGGGTTACTGTAATGAGAAATTCAGACAGATCATTGAGTGCCTCAGTAATTATTACATATATCTCCTGTGGCTTTGACTAATCTTTCTCAAATTACATTAACATTTGCCCCCAGTAACTACCTGAGGCAGTGAACTCTAAAATTCATTTTTGCAATGTATAAAAATACACTTCTTTTTGTATGATTTAAGCTTCCATTTATCTGGAGGGTTCTCAGTTTCTGTGTTTGGAAGAAAGAAATGAATAATTATTCACTAATTACCTTATTGTAGCTGTCAGATTCCAAACTGAAATGTCCTGACCCATTTAGTTTCATTAAAACAGACACCCACAGCTCTGCCTCTCTTTGCTTCTCCTTGTGCCCTTTTAAATAATACTTCTTGGAGGTGCAATGCTCCGAATTGCAACCATGAATTTATCCACGAAAAATATAAGTTTTTTATACAACACTTGAAAAATTTCGTACTTAATTCCTTATCCATCAATGAAACCTGTGCAGACACAAATATCACGAAGTTCCCTGCAGGACTGTAAGCGCATGTTTTCTTGATATTTTTATCTCCACCTTTCTGCATATCCCCTATGCATCTAGGATAATAGAAATATGGTAATTTAGCATTGCCTCTTACAGCATTTTGGTCATTTAAACTCTTTCTACACTCAGTATAATACAAGGAGATCTAAACTCATGAGCTAAGGATCTTGAACTAAGCCACACTGAATACAGGAATAATTAAAAGAAACATATGATTTTAAGGAAACAAAAGCTAAAAAGTATTTTATGTTGAATCACAAATATTATAAATGATACATTTTATTTTGATTTACAGGGCTATTTATTTTCAAAGGTTTCTTTTGTTCACATATGTTTTTGAGAACTTCTGTATTTACTGAAAAGAATACAGGAAAAAAAAATGAAATTATGAAAACATTCAAGAGATTGTGGAAGAAACTAAGACAATTAAAAGACCACCAGTGAAAGCACAAATGTCACAAGTGCACTGAAAAAGCAAGCTAGGGGAAAAAAAGGAAAAGAAGTAACTAGAAACTTGAACTAACATATCACATAGATGTTTTGTAACTGTGTCAGTATTGACTGGTTGCACTGTGCATAGTTTCTGCAATGTAAAGTTTTGCCTGTGTTTGCTTTCCACAGAAGTTAAGTTGCATCTTTTTTTTCTTTCCTTGGGAGAATTGAAATGGAACTCTTAATTTAGGCAATCAGCTGGAAAATATAAAGAGGGTAACCAGTGATATGAGAAGAGAAGGTGCAGAAAAACTCATGGCAAAAAAAAAAAAAAGAAGAAAATGCATTTGGTGCCATGTCACTAATCCTCACTTTAAATATAATTTCATACCCATATTTTTGGTCTGCGTGATTCTCTCCAAGTGTTCTGAAATGCAGAATGGCTTCTCCTTATATCCTTTCCTGTTGTCTTCTTATTAGTTTATATTTGAATGCTTGCAATATCATTCTACTAAAAGATCTTGGGGAAAAAAGTAGATGCATGCTCAGAAAATGTTCAAGAATTTCTCTAAGATGCTGCTCTTGCTTTAGTTTTAACAAATCTTTATTCCTAAGTAAAATTAAATATATTTAATACTTGATTGGTTTTGGTTATATTGTAGAACACAAAAAATATTTTAATAACCACAGCTCATAAGAATTTCATAATTCTTACTGCTTTTAACATGAGAATTTGGAAAAAAATAATCTTAGCATGTTTTCCCTTGTGAAAAACTCTCAGAGCAACAATACACAATTACTTCACATAACCGGTTTTTGGGAGGCTGATTTCCACTGTGTTTTTCAGTTGTTCTTACTAAGCACATGGAGCTCCGTGAACTTCATTTTTTTCATTTTGTTTCAGATCAAGATAAAAAATCACCTTTAAGAAGCAGATGAAAAGACATATTTTTGCAAGTTGTAGAAGTTTGTGTGTGGGTTTATTTTCATTCTTTCATTTATACATTTATAAGACTATCTCAAGGTTATTTTCCATGAATGGATGTAGTGTGCTTGTGTGCCCAGGTTTTGGTAGTGGGGGTCTATAGGGGTGGCTTCCGTGAAAAGTTGCTAGAAGCTTCCCTTGTAGCTGATAGGACCAGAGCCAGTCGGCTCTAAGACAGACCTGCTACTGACCAAGGCTGAGACAATTAGCAATAGAGGTAACACCTCTGTAAATAACGTATTGGAGAAGGGAAGAAGCTGCTGCACAAGTGCTAAAACTACAGCAGAAGAAGGGAGTCAGAATATGAAACAAACAACTCCACAGACACCCATGTCAGTGAAGGAGGGGGAGGAGGTACTCTGGGGGCCAGGGTAGAGATTCTCCTGCAGTATGTGGTGAAGTCCATGGTAAGGCAGGCCCTGCTCCTGCAGCCATGGAGGACATGGAAAAGCAGAGATCCACACACAGTGGAACCCACATGGGAGAAGGTGGATGCCTGAAGGAGGCTGTGACCCCATAAGAAGCCCATTCTGGAGCAGGCTCCTGGCAAGTGCTGTGGACAGAGGGGAGCCCACACTGGATCAGGTTTGCTGTCGAGACTTGTGACGCCGTGAGGGACCCACACTGGAGCAGTTCATTCCTGAAGGATGGATGAGACCCATGCTGAGGCAGTTTGTGAAGAACTGTAGCCTGTGGGATGGACTCCTGTTAGAGAAATTCCTGGAGGACTGTCTCCTGTGGGGAGGGACCCCACCCTGTAGCAAGGAAAGTGTAAGGAATCCTGCCCCTAAGAATAAGCAGAAACAAAGTCCATCTGTAATGGACTGTAACCCCCATGCCCCTGTTTTGCTGGGTGTAGAAACTCAGGAAGAATGAGGCGGGGGTGAAGATGCTTTAAGGGTAATGTTGTATTTCTCATTTTCCTACTCTGTTTTGATTTGTCTGTACTGGTGGCAACTGTTGTACTTCTTAGCTGTAGTTTGTAGTTATAAAATAAATCTAACCACTTGTGAATGCCAAGTTCCAGCTGGCTGTGCCACTATTCCTCTTTCAAAACACAGATAATTTTAATTATGACCAATTGGTCTTGCTGTTTTTCTCTTGGAAACAAGAGAGGTGAAGAGTTTGGCATTCTTTTATTTAGTATTTTTTCATAAAGTTGGTAAAAGTTCAACCTAGGGAAGACAATTTACACAGATTTTTTTTGTCCTAATGAATTAATGTTTACTTAAATTACAAGCAAATAAATGGAGATTTGGTAGTGGTTAACATAAGCAACAACAACTATGGTCAGCGCAATCATCTCTACACAACTGTCATGCTCTGCATGAACAAGAAAATATTCATGAAATTAAATATATTCATTTTTACCCCTACTATTCTATTATTCTATGTTTCAGCACTCCCTTTTTGCACAGCATAATCATAAAAGTATCCAGATGACACTTTAGGAAACTTTAGATTTTATTATTTAGGTTTGCAGTAGACCAAACAGTTTTTCTGATGACAGTAGCACTGATTCACCTCTTAAGAAAGAAGGTTCAAACTATTTAAACACTATGGCATAAACTAAACAAAGATGATATTGAGAACTGAACACAGCAGTGGAATTGCACCAACTATAACCTTTGCTAAAGTTATTTGTGACTTGTGCAATTTCTAAATGAGACCATGATAGAAAGTTTAATCAGAAAACATCTGTCTTCTAAGGCATAAGACTCCCTCTGAAGTCTGTTTAACAAATTCCGATTGCTTTTTTCCTAATTGCAGTAGAAAGAGTGGAACCAGATTGTTTCTATTTATATATGCAAAGGAATTGCATCTTTAGGGATAAGATGTTAGCCATGAAAAACAAAGCAAAGTAAAAATCCTCAAGCCTTCCACAAAATCTCCTATTAATTTATTTCACCACTGAAGTGATTAACAGCCAAACTACATGATTTAGTTTTGTACTCTGATTTTCAAGACTTGAATTACATCTTTAAAAGTGGAGTTAGGGAAGCAGTTCAAGAGGGTAAGCTTAGCCTGCAGTCTGCTGTTTGGATTTCTTAGTCACACTCCTTTTCCAGAAATGCTTTAAGGAACAGCTACTACTCTAATTGCAGAAAAAGAGGTCTCAGACCAATTCAGATGCCAGTAATTTAGGCCACTTAAATTCTGATTCCTGTAAAAATAGAATATGTGAATATGTGATATGTGATTAGTAGTGATTATGTCTCATTTTGCACTTATTTTTCACCTCTACAAGTTAGAATGCAAAAAAATCTCATGATACTCAAATAGTAAGCCTACTCTCTATCAATCTGTCCTCATACTACACTTTGACAGCAATAAAATATTTATTATCCTTGATATGGAGATTTCATACAAGTATGAACACATGACTTTATTGAATGTATAGATGAGCTAAGGCAAGATACTGTCCTTTCCACGTAAGATGCTTACAATGTTATGGCATAGCAAGTAGTTACATTAATGAAAGAAAAAATTATAAACTGCCTAATCTCAAGATGATAATATTTATTACATTCAGTCTTTTTAAGCTACATGACAGCACTGCTTAAGATGATGAATGTTTTCCCACAGTAATGGTTGACTATTTGTGATTCTGGATATCTCATGAACATCTGATAACACAGTAAATAATCACACAGTCTAGTCAACTGAGGCTCCTTATGAACAGCAGAGTCTGTAAAATGTAAATTAGGTGCTTCTTTCTCTATGTTCATTGTGTGAGAAGGCCTAGAATTATGTAACAGAATTATCCCCTCTATCTAATTGCACAGGTCTGTCTTTAATATCAAAAAAGGACTGAACAAGAACATGTGTTCTGTGGCTCTGTGGTTCTGATATGTGCTATAGAGCAAAAGCAACCACAGCCATGGTGATTTTGATCATGAATAATGATTTGATAATGGCTTAACTTGATCATATGATACTCTGAAATGTCAATCCTCTGCTCCTACTGATTTTGGTAAAAGGCTTTCTTGTAAATCCAAAGGTGACAATTACTTCTTTTACTTGCTGTATCTCCCTTTATTTTTCCCTTTTGATGCTGTAGAAGTTAGTGATAAAAGCTAACTGAACTGACTCTGAGAAACTGATTGACCATCAGTGCTCTATCACTGGAAAGATAAAGACAGTTAAGATTTCCTTATCACGACAGATTTCAACAAAGTATGGAAATGACAAAAGTTACAGGGTACCAAACTCCAACCTTGCAGAAGCAAGGGCCTGCAAACATTCTTGTTCTGTAGAAGAATCGAACAAGTAGATAGACATGCACCTCTTCCTGAAATTCTGCAGCTGCCAAATTGTTGCCTAGTGTCTGTTAGATGATCACCTGAAACTAGGGGTATGGTGGGTTGAAGGTCTATCTGCTTTAGCAGAGGGTTGGACTAGATGATCTTTAGAGGTCCTTTCCAACTCCTACCATTCCATGGTTCTGTGAAATCCTCAGAAATGGCATTCTGAACAGACACATTTTTCCAAGAAAAGTTTTGCTTAAGCTGTTATGTTCAATATTTTGGTTTTGATGAACTGCTCTTCTGCTGGCATAAAATTGACAAATTATTAAATAGGAGCGTTGTAACTTAATTTGTTGAGCTAAAATCTTACCTCACCCCTAACTACATGCTCCATTTTCTTCCATAAAATATTAATAGAGCATGTAATAGTTTATTATATATTTCTGTCCCTTGACTTTATGAAACTTGGTGTTACAACTTGGCTGAGGAGCTTTGCACTTTTTATAGTTATTAGTAGATGGATATACAATGGCTAGTAAATTATTTCAATGGAAGCAGTTTTCCAACACTTACCATTAAAAATTCAGAAACAATCCTCTTCTCAAAAATATTTTTTTCTGATTTTTGTTAAACTATTACTGAAAGAAATTACTTTGTTTTGGGTTATCAGAAATGTTAAAAAAAGATGAGATCCTAGGATGAGACTCTTAATGACAACTAACTGCTCTCCTCCCTGTTCTGCATGTTGCATGGGTTAGCCCTGGAATGGACACTGCTTGTGATCTATCAAGATTAGTGTCAGAAAAAGTAGCCTTTTTTCCCACAGAAGTGATTATTTCCTAAAGTGGAAATTGAGGCTTTTTGTAAGAAATGTGTCTGAATCTACTTCAAACCAAAAAAAGGAGTTATCAACTAGAAAAGTTAAACATGAGAGAAATGTAAACCTGGTTGTTATCTATTAACTTAATTAAAGATAAAAGAGTATGATTTTACAGACTATCATGGCTTGAGAAACTTATCAGAGGAATGCTGAAAACAAAGAATACAAGGCCTTGCCTAATGTTTCTTTTTTTTTCTTCCACTGTGAAAGAAACTAGATTCCCTGCCCTTCTTGTTGGATAATACTCTTTGGCAGCAACTACAATGCACTTATAAACTTGTATTTGAATGTAGAACCCAGAGACTGCACTTATTAAGTCTCAGATTCAAAGTTGTACTACCAGAAAAATCCAAAACATTCTCAAAATACTTTCAATTTGACATTTGATTTCATAATAGGATTATAACTGTTGTAATGAGGTTAGGTCACATGACCCCAAACTTAAGTACATTACTCCAGCTCTCAGCATTTATTGGTGTGAGTTTTATGTGTTTGTGTGCCACATTGAAGGACACTAACTTTCCTTGATGAATTACAATCTAAAACACCCTGGCATAACTTGATTTAATCTTTAGAAATCTTAATCTTTAAACTATAGCCTGTGTATTTTCTCGGAATTGAGAGGCCTGTTCTCATGCTTCAGGGTGAGCCCTGAGCTTTTTAACTCAAGGCATTTCAACTCCATGTTGAACTTGCAAGGGGAATTACATATAAATTATTATACAGGATCCCAAAATGCTGCTGCCCTATGTAACAACAAGTTATTAATAAAAATCATCCAGCTAAGTCCAGGTAAATTAAAATCCAAAGGTATTTATCATCAATACCAACAAAGTAACTGCTACATGTAGGATTAATAATGAAACCATACTATGCTCAAGTATTAATTTTTATTACTACCACTTAGGAAAACAGAAAAGGCAAAGACGAAAACTAAAGCAGGGATGCCAAAAGAAGCCAAGCAATGGAGAATATTTCATGGAATCTTCTGTGGTGAGGAGAAAGCTGACCATACACTTTTGCCTATGGCTCAGGGGTTTGCTTAGAACCAAAGGAGATTTGTGGCTTGGCTGCAGTTCACCAGGCTTGTTTGGGGAATAGATGGTGTGAATAGGAGAGGGTTCTTGCAAAAACATTGTGAAAGAATAATTCTGCTTGCTGTACTATTAACTACAGCTTAAACAAGACAGATGGGCTGGCTTAGCTGAAAGTGAAGACAAAGTGACAGTCAGCAACCAGACGGCAAATACACGATTGTATTGGAATTTAAAAGTAGGGTGTAAGAAAGACACAGTGATGTTGGTGTTAATGAGCAAACTTAGAGAATCAAAGAAGATAGTGCAAAAATTGCAAGTTCACGTGGTACTTTGATACTTTATAGCTGATAAAAAGAATTTTAAACAGATAAATGACAAGAAAAAGTTGTGACAGAACCTTGTAATCTTTCTGCTTGAGCAATATAGAACATGGAGGCAGCCAGGTAAAACTTAACAGTGTGTACAGGTGTATTAATTGGAGTTAAGGCAGACTCAAGACAGATCATTATCCAAAAGATAAAAATCTGTTGGTTAAACAATAATTTACTGCAGATGATTCAAAGACTGCATATGAGCAATAAGAAATGACATAAATGTGTAGCAGTAAATGTCATGGAGAATAAAATGTGAGATTTTAAACTAGTATTGCAGATTTTACAACTGAATGTTATATAGACAGTACATTCATACATGTCCTGTTTTAACCCTCAGCTCTAACAAAGTATTTAAGCAGAATACTATCTTTTAATTCCTTGGATAGTGAAACCTCTGACACAGCCTCAGTGGCACTTGTGTCAGGCTCAGATTCTGCACTCAGTTACTAAAGTAGTTTAAGACACTTTCACTTCCTTTGGGGGCTTCTGTTGTTCCTTCCTAACTGTTACCTCATGGTACCCTATATCCACAATTATAAATCTCCAATGGCTCTTTCAGATGAATTCCAGAAGTGATTCAGATGAAAAATCATCTAACCTCTCCCTCTTACCCTATCCAAAAAGTGTTGTTACTTTTCCCCAGCAGATCAATAACTAACACTGTCAGGCACAATTGTGCCAGTGCAACATGGGAAGCACATTTAGTTTCACACATATACTTCCTATGGCAACATTTGTTAGACCTGATGAAATACATGACCTTTAGGAACAACTGACAGATGCTTTGATTATTGTAGCTTTGGAGACACTGATGATTTTGCAGCTGTTGCTCTGGTGAGATCTTGTTTGATTTTGTTTGCTGATCCATAAAAATTCACTTTTGTATGGTAAGACTGAAAACAGAAAAGAGGAGGGAGTTTTTTTGAACTATCATTTTCTTCCAGAGTAAGCTACAATTAAGAACTTTTCTGCACGAATTTCATTGCGGGATGAAATATAGAAAAAGCAAAGTGTAAGTAATGGAATTTCCTTTTCTTACAATAGTAAGTAATTTGCAGTATTGCAACTTATTCAAAGAAGTGAGCTACTTATTGTGTAGTAATCTTTTTATCTAATAAAGTAATATTTAAAGAGGATGAAGGATATTTCAAAGTCTCTTCAGAGCAGATACCTGGGCCTAGTCCTCTACCACCGTGTGTGAGTCATGCTGCCGCTTCTGGAACGTCCTGCTGATGGAGATTCAATTAAGTGTGACACATCCATATTCTGACATTCCATTTTGATATTCTTCCACAAACAACTCTATATATTTAAGTTATTATTCCATAGGTTTTCTCATGCTTATCATGGTAGCATTTAAAGTCTTACAAAAGTGCACCTAACAGTCTAAGCAATCAATGCAAAATTAATACTGTTGGGATTAAGATGTGGCACTTGCTTTAGTTATGCAGAGACAGTGATATTTACGGCATCACTTAATGTTCCTCCACACAAAAGTTAGAGCCACTCTTTAAGATTTCATGTACCACAGATCTCACTCATCTCTTACAAGCTTCAGCAAGTTGACATCATATTGATCTTCCAAGGTCTCTATGTTTGCAGCACACAAACAAATCTGAAACAGTATTGAAAATACTAATAAAAGTGGAATACCAGAGAAGCATGTGTCAATTAATATTCAGTTATTGCAGTTAATACAGTAAATTAACAGCTGTTATTTAAAAACAAAGCAGTAGCAACACTGCATCACAGATAAATTTTACTTTAATGTGAGATAGTAGCAAGACATAAAGATACAGTACATTTTTACTTCACAAACCCAAGTTCATGTCCATAGGGTACTTCTCTGTCAGCTCAAGTCTCGCATTTAAGTCATACATGCATACAGTAGTTTGATGTTGCATTTTTATAGCTAGTTTTACACTCTGCTCAATAAAGTAAATGACATACATCAAGTTACATAACTGCTGCTGGCAATTCTGAAACAATTTTGTGACAAAATGTATCAGTCTATCCATCTATCTGATACCCATTGCAATAACACTCATCAAAATATTACTGACAAATCTGTTTCAGAGCTGAAGGTGTATAATTTCTCTCTCTCCTAAGGAAATCCTTACTGGAAATGTCTACGGTCTGTCTCAAAATGACAATTAGGAAGTTCCATGATGTGGCTAAAGATTGTTAGTGTGTACGGTAGACTACTGTACATAGAAATGTTCCTGTTCAACATCCAGCAGGACAGAGTAATCCCTTTTTGACTGTTTAAGATCTTGTGAGTTTTTTGACTGTTTAAGATCTTGTGAGTAGACCTGCAGTGTTGTTATTGCTATCACTTATTTGCATCACTACATCAAATAACCAATGATTTTGTATTTCTAGCTCTGACATTTACATGTCAACGGACTTAGGCTTTTTACATTTATGATACAAAAACACTGACATGAAAGCCTGCAGTGTTTGAAAGCTGTTTGCATGTGACTGAAGTGATAAGGTCATCCCCTCAGCCTCAAGGATAAACTCTACTTAACCATGAGCTGATCTGAGTAAATAAAATAATTTGTCTCAGTTATTACTGAAAGAAAATTACATTATCAATAATGTTTTATAAAAAACATAGTGCAAGTATAGAGATTGAGAGAAAATGGTATTTGGGTAAGCTGGGGGAGCAATTCTGCATCTCTATTCTTTTTTACTCTATGTCTGAATAAATTCAACACAAACAATGCAGACCTGGATTCTTATGCAATGGGATCTGGCTGCCATCTCAGGTGCACTCTCAGGGCATGTCCCGGCCCACTGCCAACTCATTGGCACACATCTTCCCATCAGTGACAGCATTCTGCAGAGGACTGGAGAGATCACTGACTTGACCCTATCACCTTACAACTTGTGGTAGCCAAGGTTAGTTGCTAAAGCAAGAAAGAAGAACTCGATGTGAAGCTTATGTTGCCGACTTTGAGAATACCTTTTTCATGCAACGGGCTTGGGAGCAAACCGCTGATGGAGTGTGTAGATTAACACACACGAATTCAGCAAATATGAAAGCTCAAGTGCAGCTGGTTTCAGGAACCGGTTTCATAATCTGCTCTGCGGAGAACCGTGGGGTCTGCTAGCCCTGACTCTCATTTCCAACTCTACTGTATTAGAAGCTGCTGACGGGATCCGGCCGTGGCCGCATATGGCAGAGGGACGGTGCCGACCACGAAAGGGACGAGCGGCGCAGCGCAGCATCAACGCTGAAAAGTGAGCACGGCTGAGGTATGCCCCCCCCCGCAAGCGGCCACGTGCTGCCCCCGCCTCCGGGACCCGGCCCTGCCCCGCAAAAGGCGCGGTGGCGAGTCTCGACAAAAGTACCCCCCGCCTGAAGGGCAAGATCAGCCGGAGCAGGCAGAAAGATTCAGGCAAGCAACACACCCAACAAAGGCCCCGCCAACCCCGGCCACGCCGCGCTCCCTCGCTCGCCTCCGCCCCGCCCCACCGAGCGCTCGTACACGCACCAACCAATCGGAAGAGCGGGCTCGTTTCTCCCTGCCCTCCCATTGGGCCGCAGCTCAGGGCGGTCGCGCGCTGCAGTATAGCGGCGGCACCGTCAGCGCAACATCTCCCCTACTCCGCCCCCGGGCCCCTCCGCCAGAGCGCGGGGCGGGCGGGCGCGCGCCCGCCGCAGCAGTTCTGCAGTCCGCCGCTGCGCCGGGGCTCGCGCACGCTGCAGCCGCTGCAGTAGCAGGAGCTCGGCAAGGCGGGGCCGCGCCGGTGCGGGAGGAGGTGGGAGCGCCGGGGCAGGGCTGGGCTGGGCGCAGAGGTAACTGCCCCCCGGTAAGCGGGGATGCTGCTGCCGCTACCGCCGCCGCTTGTCAGGAGGCAGCGGGCGGGAGGGCGGGCGGCCGCGGCGCCGGGCGGCATGAGCAGCGGCGGGAGCGTTCCCCGAGCCCCGCGTCAGCACTAGGGGCCCCTCCCCGCTCCGGCCGCCACCTGCGCGGCGCGGCGGCGGGTCCAGCCCGCCCGGAGGCGAAGCGCGGAGGAAGGTAGGCCCCCTCCCGCCGCCCGGCCGGGGGGCAGCCGCGCCGGCCACAGGGCGCCTCCGCCGCCAGCCGCGGCGCGGCTCCTGCCGGTCTCCCCCGGCTCGCCCGCTCGCTCCCGCGGAGGCGGCGGGAGGGAAGGGGCGAGCGGAGTCCCCGCGTCACCTTCTCGCTGCCCGATCCATGGGTGGAGCGGGCAGCCTCCCTTGGGGAAGCGCCGCCGCGGTTCGCCAGGATTGAGCGGAGCGGGCGGCCGCCCGCGCGGAGGGAGGATGCCAGTGCTTCGAAAGGTGCTGCGGATCTCCAATCGCTCTATGCTCGCCTTCATCTTCTTCTTCTCCTTCTCTTCCTCCTGCCTCTACTTCATCTACGTGGCCCCCGGGATCGGTGAGTGGGGAGCCGCCCCCTCGGGGGAGTGTGTGCGGGGGGTGTGAGGGCGGAGGGGGGCGCCGCGGCCCAGCGGGCGGGGGGCGACCTCGGCTCGGCGGTGCGCACCCTCCTCCCCCCGCCTGTCCCGCCGGGTGCTGGGGCGGGGAGACCGCGGGAGGCGCCGGGCGAGGGACGCCCGGGGTGCCGGAGCGCGAGCCCCGCTGCCGAGGGAGAGTCGGAGTGGCTGACGAGTGCCGTCATGCCGGTGGTAACGTGCTAATCTCGCATGTTTGTTCTGTTGGTTTCAAACACTCTAGAAGATTCATCTGCCATCGCGAGGTAGGTGAATACTGTTCTTATTTCCCAGCACGGAAAAGGGAGGCAAAAAATGCAGCTTGCTGTTTCGTCCTGCTGTAAACTAATGGTAGAAACCAGGAAAGAACTGTGAAACTGCCTACTGGAGTGCCTTAAGTGTGTCCATCTTTTATGTTGTTAGTAGCTGCATTAATAATAAAGCACCTGTGAGCAGAAATTGAGAACCAATTTGAATAATTGTTGTCTGTCAGTGGGATCTCTCTTCTCAGGTTTTACAGTTTGTTAATTTCCAGTCTTGGAAGAACCAGTTCAGAGGGGAGAGAATTTTTTTAAGAAAAACTATGTAAAAGAACTACAAATATGAGTCAGACAAAAAAAAAAACCAAAACCACAAAACCAAAAAAAACCCAAAAAACCACCAAAACGAAAAAAAAAAAACCCAAACTGTTTTTGGTAGTTTGCTTCTCTGATGTTTCTAGAGTACATCAGGCATTCTCTCAAGGATGTATCCCTTCCGAACTGGTTAGCCTTACCCGTGAACTAAAGCAAGTGATACCCTGCATGGTGCTCTGTAATGTTTCCCTGTGTTGGCTATCTGTTCACTAGGCAATGTGTTGTGTTTTGTTTTGTTTTTCCCCCAGGAAAAAATGTCAGTTTCTCCTGTGCTTTTTATTTGTCAGGTGCTACCTAAATACCTGTAAAACCATCTTGCTCTTTGTCCTCAGTGCTTAAAACTCCTCTCTGCAGTCATTATTACAAAATGTCCACTTTGATTTGACCACTGAATCTGCAGGTATTGTTTCCTTTGGCTGGTGCCTTTTTGTGGTTTGGCATCCTCTAGTTCACAGTCTTCTGTTTGTAAACCCTTTCAAGGTGCACTTATTTCTCTCATACTTACATACAATATCAACATGACTTTCAATTATTACTGCAGCTCAAATAAATATAAAAAAATATTACAGAATATATAATGGGTGGGAGTTCTTGAGTTTGTTGGTGATTCCCTGCTGAAAGGGATGTAACTTAGTCTTGAGAGAATGATGCTGCTAGGGTCCATTTAGACACTATGAGACACTAGTGCAATATCGGAGTAGATTTTAATTACAAGCAGTTGGTGTGTGCTGTAGAAGCAAAGTGCAGTTTTCATGTCTTTATAAATGAAATTATTAATATCTTACATAATGTATGCAGCTGGAGTTTTACTTCATTATTTAAATGTTCTTTCCTCAAGTATCGTGGAAATACATCCTCTTGGCATGAAACACGGCTTATGCAGTACCTTTTTCAGAATCAGAGCCTCTAGTGCAAAGACTTCTCTTTCTTGACTTCGTCTCGATGCTTGGCTGTTAGGGTTTAAGTGTCTGTTCAGTTTTCTTTGTACTAGAAGTGAGATGAAAGCAACAGTATGAACCAAAACTATTCTTGGGGTGGGTTGTTTAGATTGTATTGACTTCAAGTAAAATGAAAAATTGCACTGAAAATGGTCACTCATGCTATCTCAGACACAAATGTTGCAGTTATACCTTCAAACTGTGATTTAACAATAGAAAAAATTATCAGTAGTTACATGAGTTTGTGAGATTACAGCTTTTTCTGGCTACTGATCAATGCTGTGCCGCCCTAACTCTGTATGCAGTTGTATTGTGGCCTCATCCAGTTTAAACAAATCAAACCCCTGCATTATTGGAGTTATCTTTGTCTGTAGCACTTGTATTCAGTTCAAAATACTTCTGTGCCGGGCTGGTTTTATTGGGGGAGGGAATACAGAAAATGGTAAAGGTCAACAGGAAAATTTTACACTCGTAATCTCAGCCTGTCAGCTTGTAGATGTGATACTTATTTTCCAGGAATTTATTCCTGAAAATGTTACTATGTATAATGGAGAGAAAGAAGGTCAAATGTTATCCTAAAGCCGTCAGGCATCCTGGTGGTATTATTGAGGGAAATGTAAATTGTAAGAATGGAACACTTTCAAAAAATCTAATAGTGCCTCACTTTCCAAATTTATAGGCAGTTAATTCATCTAATAATACTATGCCACTTGCGTATCATGATATTAGTTGCTGTGAAAAAGTTCACAAGCCAATTTAAGTGACTCATAGATCAAATTTATTAAGCAAGTGGCAAATAAACAAAACACGGCTGGGCGGCCGGGAGACTCTGCTCCACCAACAGCGTGCGACCCCCCCCCGTCTCACCGTCCTTTTATACAGTCCTTATCGGTCCGGTGCATCGCTCCCTGGTGTACTCTGTGCATGTGCCTGTCTTGTTACTAGGGGGTCTTCTGCTCCTGGTAGTCGTAAGGTGGTTGCTGGGATGAAGTCAGTAGTCTTCCTCTAGTGGCCCGCTCATGAACTCTTCCCTTGGCTCTTTTCAGCTCATGCGCAACCTATTGTACGGGCTATGAGCATCTCAGTCAACTGCACCTGTGCACATTGTAGAAACTTTATGGTTACAGTTTTACAAGACTTTTACAATGACTTTAAACGGTTCCTTACACAACTATTCTTTCATGATTTGACTAATGAACATGACCTTTTCCATTACATGATAGAATAGAGTATTTTGGTGTGCTTGCTCCTCTCCAGGGACTGTGACGAAATAGGTATATGTAAGTCAAAGCTGCTTGTGTATGTGGAGAGGAGGAGGGCTTAAGGTTGATTATGGAAGTTCAGTAACCGTACTTGTTAGCAGCTCTTCTTGAAATGCATTCTACTGATAAGTCATAAATGGTTGGGATCTGTCATAATTTATATTTATGTAACTTTAGTGAAGATATTTTGATTCATCAGAACATTTTCTTCCTCAACGAACTACAAGGCATAATGGCAGAGAGGGGGAAATTTTTTATTGTGTTGTAGAAAAGTGGAGCTGCTCCCTGGCTGGTTTATCTTCCTGAGAGTTAGAGGAGCTCAAAAGAGAACGAGAAAGAGTCCTGCATTCAGCATCAGTGTACTGGAAGGTGGGAGGGGGAAAAACAAGTGGATTATATAGCAGAATGGCTTCCTGAGATGTGAAAACTGTCTGAAAATTTGGATTTATATGGGCTGAGTGGAATTCCCTCCTAGAAGCAGTTCATGGCTTATCAAAGGGAGGAGATGTCTGCACAAGTAAACTCTTACCACTGAGAATTCTCAAAGAGGTTATTGTCACATTCACTGTCTTTGATGCTAATTACAAAATGATGTTTTTCTGTATTTTTAGCTTTTTTTTTTTTTTTAAAGCAAACTGACAAATGCAGTTTGAGTCAATTTGGAATGTTGACAATTCATTTAGAGGGGAAAATCTTTATTATGTATTTTAAGGTCTTTAGTTATTTCTATCTAATACTTTAACATTTTTATTTGTACAATATATTACTCCTTTCTTTAGAGGCTTCACAGGATGCTTGTTCTTTGGGAAATAGAAACTTTTATTATCAGAAACTTGTATTAGCAGAATATGAGGAGAGGAGAAGCATTTAAATTTCAGATTTTCACATAGTGTTCTGTATTTTGAGGCTAATACATGTAATATTTCACATGATAGAAAAATAAGGGGTTTATATAGTTGAGAAGAATTCATACACTATATTTGGGTTGTTCATGTGTAGCCTTTCCCATCATCTGTAAAAACAGAAGCTGTGGTGAGGTAGAGATGGCTGCAACCCTACCTCAGCAGCCTGGAGACCATGGAAGCATATTGATTTCTAACTGCTGATTAGAGAAGACAATTATTTTTCTGGTTTACATTTTCCCCATTCAATAAAGTGGATACTTTGAAGTAAAACCTAGGGGGATAGGATGTTAAGGCATTATGGTAGCAAAATAATTCAACTACTTAAATTGAAAAATCTCTTCAAAATGTTTAAATGCTACTTCTTCCCCTGTGGTAGTCTCAGGTATTTGATAGCAAGATAACAGGTGCTACTTCTCCGGAAAGACCACTTTTCTGACAGTACTTCATCTGGTGCTCCTTCTCAGGTACATGAAAAGCAGAGATACAGACTGAAGTTGCTGATGTTTAACTGGTCAATGAAGACGGACTGTGATTCTGAAACTTCACTGCAATTTACAAATATCCGTGTGTGCTGCACTTGGATGCTGAAAAAGCTGTCTGAGAGCAGAGTCTTTGGTGCTAAACCTTCTTTTTCAGTGGTGTAGAAAACAGTGCTGATCAAAAGGACTTGAATAGTTGCTGCTGGTGCTGACAGCTGTTCAGGACATATTTAGGTTCAAGTTTATGTTGTGGAAATGATTAAAAGATGAGGAGAATAAGACAAAGCAGTAAGGCCACAGTGACCGAGAGAGCATTTGCTGATCGTATTTCACTGCCAAGCCAATCTGAGTATTGCCAGGTAATTTTTTTCTTTGCTTTTCCCATTTTCTATCAGCAACGTAACTGAAATTGCATTCAACAGCATAACTAACCTCAGAAAACGATCTCGTACTCTGGTTTATTCCTTTTTGTCCTACTGTAGCTGAGAACCTTTACCAGACTGGCTGTAAGAGTACCTTAGAGCTCTCAGTATTGTCAACAATTGCAATCTAACTTGGCCAGCTTGAATGTGATGATCTTTGCAATTCTTATAAGAATGGGTTATGAAACAGTCCAGCGATCAGGGAAGAAGCAGTCTTTGATGAGAGTGACTAGAAATCTTGATCAGTGGAATGAGGTTGAGATGGGGGGGAAAAAAGCTACTGTTTTTCTTCTGCTTCTCTTACTAAAACTTTGGTTAGGGTTGCCATTGAAATAGTAAAGGCCAGCTGTACAGACTGGGCAGAACTTGGAAACATTTCCATTGGTTTTAACACACAGATTGATATAAATCTATTTCCTGTTTTGTTAATAGGAAATAATTTTCCTCATAGGAAAGGGTGATATCCTTCCTTTTAGAACTTGCTGATGAAAATGTCATCAGCAAGAGGAATCATTGCCAGTGCTTCCAAATGCTAAACCCATGGATATGGACTCAGCCTTTGCGCTAATATTCTTTGTTCCTGGTATCTGTGGCAACTATGGTATTTCTAAAGACTGGCTCTTTGATCATATTGAGTAATTTAGATTGGTAGAGACCTCTGGAAGTTATCTAATCCAACCTCCCGCTGAAAGCGGATCCTACTAGATCAGATTGCTCACGATTTATGCCCAGCTGAATTTTGTGTAACTCCAGAGATGCAGATTCCGCAGTCTCTCAGGGAAACTTTTTCCAGTGTTTGACAACTGGGAGGAAATTGTAGTATCTAATCGTAATTTCCCATCTTGCACCTTGTGTTCCTTGCCTCATGTCTTTTCTCTAAGTACCTCCAAGTGTTCAATCTCATTTTCTCTACACACTTGTACTAAATAGCTGAAGACAGCAAAAAAACCCAAAAAGCATCTTCCTTTAGCTATTTCTACTTAGGACTGAACAAACCCATTTCTTTCAGTTGCTACTCTTATATTGCATGCTCCATCTTGGAAGATTTCTGCTGGACTTGCTCTGCTATGTTAATGTCTGTCTCTTACTGGAGTACTCCCTGAATAGAGGATAATTGCTGCTATCAATCTGCTAGTGATGCTGCTGCTAGTACAGGGCAGTATACTGTTGACTGTTTGCTTCTTGTCTGAAGGTTTTGTAATAGAGCCTGTGTCTACAAGGCAGTAGGTTTAATGCAGCTCAAGGGCTGCACTGAAAGGGAAATTACACAGCTAACCTGTTTGAAACAAAATAAATTCTGTGTTGCTCTCCTCCTCTGATGCTGTGTGGAAATAACATCTTATAAAAAGCTGTTTGGTTTTGTAGGATGTAGTAAGTTTCATGGGTGCTTTTTGTTACCATTACTTTCTTTTGCTTCTTTCTAGGGAATTGTTCTCATGTCATTAGAAGTTTCTTGAGTGAATAAAACTCGTCTGCCCATTTTCCATAATTTCCTCGGGGAATTGTCTGTACTACAGACTTAGTTTTTGTTTGTGAGCTGTTTTCAGGTATAATCTTTTAGTAAAGTTCTCTTGTTGCTAAAGATTTCATTTGGAGGCATTTAATTAGCTGCATTGTCTTTTTCTTGCTCTCATAGCAGTTTTTTCACTCGGTTCCACAAATGACAATCAAACCTTTTAGCAGAAAAATTTTAGATGACTTCCTGTTGAATAAAGTCTTTTCTTTTTGCTTGTGCAAAGAGGAGTATAAGACTTACACACTATTCTGCTCTATCACTGGTTTCCAAAGGTCAAAAAGTTCCTTGGTGTTCTGACTAATGGCTTGAGCTCATTATGAACTCGGGCAGTTTCATGGATAAGTTTTCTGCCTTATCCTGGGAGTTGCAAAGATTTTTCCATGTTGTTGGCCCAGCATGGTCATTCCTAGCACCTAATGTTGAATAAATTATTGCAGTTGAGTCATTCATGACTGTCTTTCACTTTTACCAACAGAATGAATGTGTGTATTACTTTCTAAATCAGTTGTTTTGCATCTCTATCTGATAGTTTTCCTACAGCCCTTAGATATCATAGAATCATAGAATGGGAGGGGTTGGAAGGGACCTCTAGAGTCCAACTCCCCTGCCAAAGCAGGACCACCTAGGTCAGGTCACACAGGAATGTGTCCAGGCGGGTTTTGAAGACCTCCAGAGATGGAGACTTCACACCCTCCCTGGGCAGCCTGTGTCAGTGCTCCCTTGGTAAAATAGGTTTTCCTTATGTTTAAATGCAACTTTTTGTGTTTCATCTTCTTTCCATTACCCCTGTCCTGTCACTAGATACAACAGAAAAAAGTGTTTCCCCAACCTTCTGACATCAACCATGATGATGATGTACTTTGTTATTAGTCAGGAAACTTGCTTGTATAAGATTTCTTGGCATATTTGTTTTGTGCTGTCACTCTTAGTCAGAAAAGTGAAAGCAAGAACAGGCACTTAGGATGTGCAACTAACTTCATGAGGACAAAGTAGTTATGAGACCTCACATGAGACCAGTTAGCCAACTGGTTATTTGAATGTGTTCTTCTCATCCACTGAAGAGGAGAAAGTGTATGCTCTGGAAACATTTATTTGAAGTATAGTGTCTTACTGACATGGCTAAAGCTTTCACTACTTCCACATCTTTCTGTGGTGCAAGATAGCTTATCCACTGTCTTTTCATTACTCATACTTTTTCTGTAAGTGACTTTCTCTGCTTGCTTTTCTACATCTTTTAATCTGTTTTGGGGAATCTTTTGTGTTCAAATTATGCAACGATTGTGCATCGGTGGGATTTAGTGCTAGTTGTTGTGAGAGGATGATTTCCAGACTTTCAGATATTAAAAAAAAGCTTTTTTAGTAAGGTACACCCAATGGTCAGTTCATTTTCACAGAATCACAGGATCTTAAGGGCTGGAAGGGATCTCAAAAGATCATCTAGTCTTAACTCCCCTGCCAGAGCAGGATCAACTAGAGTAGGTCACACAGGAACTCATCCAAGTGGGTTTTGAATGTCTCCAGAGAAGAAGACTCAACAACCCATCTGGGCAGCCTGTTCCAGTGCTCCGTCACCCTCACAGTGAAAAAATTCTTCCTTGTGTTTCTTTGGAATCTCTTATGTTCCAGTTTATACCCATTGCTCCTTATTCTATCATTGGACATCACTGAGAAGAGCCTGGCTCCATCTTCCTGACACCCACTCTTTACATATTTGTAAACATTAGTGAGGTCACCCCTCAGTCTCTTCCAAGCTAAAGAGCCCCAGCTTCCTCAGCCTTTCATCATAAGGGAGATGCTCACCTCCCTTCATCATTTTGGTGACTGTGTGCTGAACTCTCTCCAGCAGCTCCCTGTCCTTCTTGGACACAGTATTCCAGATGTGGTCTCATGAGGGCAGAGTACAGTTGAGGAGGAGAACCTCTCTTGACCTACTGCCCACAGCCCTTCTAGTACACCATTTTATATATAGTTGTTCTTTACCTTCACTTTGGGTATTCTTTTTAATTTACGATGATACTTGGAATAACTGGCTTACAGTCACTGCAGTTTTCTATTGTTCTTGGTAAATTAATTAATTAAAACAAATTTCTGGAAGAAATGGCAAGGCTTAGTCTTAAAATGTCACTCTAAAACCGTGTATTTGTTGATATCCAAAGTTGAACTGCCTGGAACAGTCATAATTGAATAAATGTCTGTATGTATTTTAAAGTTGGAGTTGAAATTTTGCTAAAATAGAAGAAATTAAAGGAAAAATTTACTTTTTTAGTTGACTCTACCTTGACTGGAGAGAAAATCCAAATGAAACAATTACTTTTGTATTGCTGGTGCTTATAGAAATGCTGATTTTTAAATTTCTCTAGGATGCTGTTTCTGAATTAGCTATTCAATTATTTCTGACTTGCTATGTTATCAAATAATAACCTGAGTTTGGAAGACAGAATAGAGTCAAATGTTTTAGAAATTGTGTGGAACATTGTATCACTTATCATCCTTAAAAATATTGCTAAAGAAAGAAATTTTGCTTTAAGTTGTGTTATTTTTCTTTTTTTCCTTCAATCATAAATGGGGACTTGATTAAGGAGATTTCCTCTTTTACTAGTTCCAGTAGATAGTGAACTGATGTTTTTTCAGTTTTGTAGACTTGCAGTCAGAGGACTCATCCATTAGGCATGTCATTTCTGATAGTGAATATACAGAGATTGTCTGGAGTATTGGAAAAAATACCACCTCTAAAACCCATTTTGAAGCCTTTCTGTTGTATCTGATATGGATTTGTCCATGTACACCACAAGAGTAATCCCTGTTAGCCTCCAGAAATATTGGTTGGTTATGGTGTTTTCAGTAGGTTGAGGTCATTTGTATATTTCTAGTGTATTTTCCTTATATATATATATGTATGCTGACTTCAATGCAGTCTCACCATCCCTATGAAATAAGTTTGGATTTACTGTTAAGTTATAAATAGTGCAAAACTGTTGTAAAATATTCAACAACAAATCAAGTTGAAAAATATGATTCAAAACATAGAGTTTGCCTCTTTCTGATTGCTGCATATGTTTTCTACTTAACAGCAAACGTGTAAAAATAAGTGAAATCCTATCAAAACTGAAGAGTTACTATAAGATTTATTCATGTTCACCGTAAATTTCAGTTTGTGACTAGGAACCATTTCACAGCAATTTTACATTACATTACTTTGAATGTCTTCCTTCACTGCAGGATAGTTTAATGAATCTTTTTTACAGACTAGGATCTCTACTCCGTAGTTATGGAAAATAGTCCTAACTCTTAGAATTGTGACTCTGATGTTCAGGAAGCAATCTGCAGCTGGGCTCTTCTTACTGTATATTTTGAGCAGTTTGTAGAATTGAATCTTTAAGATTTTTGTGTTAATTTCACATGCAGGAACTTTGCCAATAGTGTATTTATAACTAGTCTTGATGAGAATAATGTATAACCTTGAGATGACAAGACGTTCATGTGGGACTTGTTCTACAAATGTCCCTGTGAAATGATTCCCCACTTAACAATTACTAACGAAGAACTTTCTGTTAACCTATTCAAATCCATGTCATCTTTTATGCAGTGTGTTAAATGTGCTTTTCAGAAGTCCATGAAAGCAGGTCTTGGCTAGCAGATGAGTAACTTCAGGGGCAATGGTCATTTGGCAAGACCTATTTTACGTAAAGCTGTGTTCATTACATTGCAACTTTGCAGCATCGCTGGCTTGTCTATGGAGTATCTTCTATCTGAACATGCCAGATAAAAAGTAAGATCATTATTAGAGTAACTGTAGCAACATTATTCACTGACTTTCCAGGAAAAAAAAAATCTTTTAAGTATGGGGAGTGTTAACTATTTTACTACTTGCTTTAAAAGCATTCTTGAAAACACTTTTTTCTAATATGTTTGTTTTATTTTTGGGGTTTGGTTTTGTTTTTTGTATCATAAAAGCTGCATTTTTAAGTGAATTTTGTGATATCCAAGTATGTTCGTCTTTGGCATTTGAGGAATCGTAGTTTGTAATCTAATTAATTTCTGACTATCTTAAAATAATCACAATTCTAACTTCCTACTATTCTTAGTCATTCATCCAGTTTGAACTTCAATTCTGTTGTGTGCTTTAGTATATTGGTTGCTTCTAAGTGTGTGACACATTGTTTTGGCTTTGCTTTGGGGTGTGTGTAGAACATGATGAACTAGTAAATTTCTGCATAAAACTGAGGTTTGTACTTCTACTATGAAGCCAAAGAGTGATAAAGTAATGCAGCATTGGGAAAGTACTCTTAATTTTTGGTGTACTGCTTGGAAGGAGCTTGATTCCTTAATGGAGAGTGATTTGTAAATGAGACTTTTTTTTGTCTAGAGGAATAAAAGTATAAATAGTCCTTGGGTGAATATTTAAATAACAGGAAGCTACCTGATGTAAAACATTGACCCATTTTAACAGATGTTTTTATATTTTAAGAATTAATGCATCCCCCTTCCCCAAATGGTCTTGTGTCCAGTCTTAACACATAAAACTATTAACTACTGAGCTATGGAGACAAAAAATGATCCATTTGGTATTTTCAACATCTTCTCTGAAATACAGGATGACCTCTTTAATGCCCTAATGTACTTTATCAGAATGAAATTTAAAGAATGCCTTAAACCCAGGACTTTTGATAACCGATATTTATCTGTGCGTCCATGATTGCTGGTAAAGATCTGGATCAATTGCTAGGAAACACATCATTTGAATTAAGAATGAGCTCATACTCACACTGCAGTTGTTCTAGGTGCAGTATTGCCTGTTGTATTTACACCAAAATAGGTGTCCTGTGTGAGTGTGTTGTATATCATGTACTGCACTTCCCATTTGCTTACCTTGTAAACTCTGTGACAGTCTGGATTCTTGAATCAGAAGTACTGTTTCTTTCTTATTATTGACCATGTGCGGTGAAAAAAGTAAAATATGAATAAAACTAGTTCAGAGTGGTTACATTGTTACATATTTTCTGTGTCTAGATGTGAAATTTTGCCTTCCTGGTTTGTGCATTCCCTTCACTTTGACAGGAGCAATGATTGGTACAAATGCAGAAAGACAACAGTGGAAGAAACTTGCAGAGTAGTTGAGATTCAGTGGGACCTCTGGAGGCCATCTGGTCCAACTTAGAGCCAGTTGCACAGGACTGTGTCCACCCAGCTTCAGAATATGCCTGAGGATAGAGACTCCACAACCTCCATGAGCAACCTGTGTTGATGCTTGGTCACCCTCTCAGTAAAGAAGTGTTTCCTGATTGTATTGGGTCTGGAGTGGTGGTGATTTTTCCACAGCAGCCCTTGTAGTGCTGTGCTTTCTGTTGATAACTAAAAATGTGTATTGATAGCACATCAATCTTTTGGCTACTGCTCATGCAGCATCAAGACTGTCCCTCCAGCATTCCTTCCCCCACCATCACCAGTAACTGTGTGGGTGGGCAGGATCTTGAGAGAGCATGGCCAGGACAGCTCACCCAGGCTGACCAAGTTGATGTTCAATACCGTATGACGTCAGCTCAGCAATATAAACTTGGGGAGAGGAGCAGGAAGGGGGAGACATGATTCATTTTGGCCTTCCATAGCAGCCGTTATATGTACTGTGTTATGTGTACTGTAGCTGTTATGTGCCCTGCTTCTCAGGAGGTGACTGGACATCACTGTTGATGGGAAGTATAGAGTGACAGCTTTATTTGCTTTGCTTTGCTTCTCATGCATGTGGCTTTGCTGTTTCTTTATTAAACTGCTTTTATCTCAACCCATGAGACTCACATCTTATTTTCTCCCCTCCCTGGTTTGCTTGATAGAGCTGTGTGATGTGCACCTGGCATGCAGCCAGGGTCAAACCACCACACTGTTGTTCAGATGGAAGCTCCTGTGTTTCAGTCTCTGCCCATTGCCTTTTGTACTGTCAGTGGATGCTGCTGAAAAGAGCCTGTCTCAGCCCTCTTTGCACCCTGCCTTCATACGCATTATACACATGTACACCTATTCTTTATACATTAATATCATCACCCTGAGCTTTCTCTCCAGGCTGAACGATCGCGGCTCTCAGCCTTTCCTCATTGGAGAGATGCTATAGTCCCTTTGTTGTTTTCTTGGCCCATTGTTGTACTCCCTCCAGTATGTCCATGTCTCTATTGTATTGTGGAGCCCAGAACTAGACACAGTGCTCCAGATGTGGCTTCACCAGTGCTGAGTGAAGGCTGGGAAGGATCATCTTGACTTACTGGCAACGTTCTTCCCAATGCAGCCCAGGATGGCATTGGATGTGGCTGCAGCAACAGCACGTCTGACATGTTTAACTTGCTGTCCATCAGGACCTCCAAGGCCTTTTCTGACAAACTATTTTCCAGATGGGTGGCCTACAGCATATATTGATGCATAGGGTTGTTTTTCCCTAGGTGCAGAACTTTGCATTCCTCCTTGTTGAAAATCATGAGGTTCCTGTCAACTCGCTTTTCCAGTCTGTTGAGATCCCTTTGGATGGCATCATAGTCCTCTGGCCTATCGGTTACTTTCTCCAGTTTTGTGTTGTCATCCAGATTTCTAATAAGGGTGCTAAACAGGACTGGACATGACATTGACTGCTGGGGTACACTGTTAGTCACCGACCTCAAACTAGACTTCATGCCACTGATCTTCTCATGCTTTGGGCTCAGTCAGTTAGTTTTGACCCACCTCATTGTTTGTTCATCTATCCTGTAACATGAACAGCTTGTCTGTGGTGATTTCATAATAGAAGCATATCAAGTTGATCAAGCGTGACCTCTTCCTCATGAAGCCATGCTAACTAGTCTTGTTGATGTTCTTGTCACTTGGGTACCTGAGGAATGGTTTCCAGGGTTAGCTGTTCCGTTGCCTTCTCAGGGGTCAGATTGAGGCTGATCAGTCTTCTCCTTGCATTTGTTGAAGATAGGAGTGATCTCTTTCCTCCAGTCCTTGTGCATTTCTCCCAGTCTCTGTGGTTGAGCAGAGATTGTCAAAAGTGACCTTGTGATAACATCTGTCAGCTCCCTTGGCACTTGCGGGTGCATCCCATCAGGGCCCATAGGCTTACATAGGTTTGCTTAAGTATTCCCTGACCTGATCCTCTTCCACCAAAGGTACGTCTTCCTTACTCCAGCCTTTTCTCCTGGTCTACAGGATCTGAGATTCCTGAAGACAGGCCTTGCTACTAAAGACTGAGGCAAAGGTGGTGTTCAGTACTGCATCCTTTTCCATGTCCCTGTCTTGTTGAGCAATGGGTCCACATTTTCCCCAGTCTTTTTGTACTTAAAGAAACTGTTCTTGTTGTCTGTGATATCCTTGGCCAGACTTAATTCCATTTGGGCTTTAGCTTTGCTAACTGCATCCCCAAATGCTTAAGTGATGTTTCTGTATTCCTATGACATTGTCCTTGCTTCCCCCTTCTGTGAGCCTCCTTTTTTTGTTTGACTTTGGCTAGGAGCTCCTTGTTTATTTGTGCAGGCCACCCAGCATTTTTTCCTAATTTTGTATTAATTGAGATGGAGCTCTCTTGAGCTTGAGGAAGGTGAATATTATCCAGCTTTCTTGCTGTCCTCTTTCTCTGAGGACCTTATCCTATGGGACTTCACTGAGCAGATACTTGAAGAGGCTGAAGTCTGCTTTCTTGAAGTCCAGGTTTGCAAGTTTGCATTTCCTTGGCCTAGGATCCTGAACTCCACCGTTTCATGGTTACTGGATACAAGACTGCCTTTCATCGTCACAGGCCCGTTTAGCACCATCTTCTTGGTGAGTGTGAGGTCCAGCACAGCACTTAATGTCTTTGATCCCTCTTGTGTCAGGAAATTACCAACAATGCACTTTAGGAATCTCCTGGACTGCTTTTATTTGTCTGTGTGGCCCCTCCAGCAGCCACTGGCATGTTTGAAGGTCCCCATGAGGACCAGGGCCTGTGAATGTGAGGATTTCATATCTGTCTGTAAAGGTTACAGTGCACTTAGATTTTCACAGTTAGGTGAACTATAACAAGTATCTGCTATAATGTCATGGTTAATCTTAACCTGTAAGCTCCTACTTGTCTCCTGTCTCCAGATAGAATTCCTTGCAGAGCTACAGAATGACTCCTCCTCCTCATTTCGCCTGCCTTTTTAAACAGCCTGTATCCCTCGGTTGCAAGACTCCAGTCATGGAAGCCATACCACCATGTGTCTGTGATCCCAGTAAGGATGTAGCCCTGGAACTGCATACAGACTTCTCAGTTGTAATGTTCATTCCCCATACTGTGGGCCTTAGTATGCAAGGACTTGAAGGGTATCCCAGCATATTAATGGCCATATTTAACACAGCATAGGTAAGATTTGGAGGAAGGTTGTGCTGAGCTCAGCAAGATGACTAGTATTGAAATACCAATGACAGCTGAAAAGATGATTGCTATGGAAGTCATCAAACTTCAGCCCTTGGTATTCTGCTGTCAGTCTTCTTCCCTCACCATACGATCAGAAAAGATGTATCTGTCTGTTATGCGTCTGGCTGTTGTGGATTATCTTGAATGCTTTGTTGCTGTTGGTTGATCAGATTTGTGAACTGTGCTCTTTTTCACAGGTCTTTGCTGACAAACCTGTGCCAATAAATGAGATTTATTTTTAGGACTAAATTAATGACTTTGCTTTTTGCCTGATGCTCTTAGCTTCTGAAGTAATTAATTGGCTACTCAGGCATCTGTTACTGCCTAAGCAACTGTTGAATGACAGTGAAATACACTGATCAGGTCTGTATTCCTTGTAACTATGATTGTGTTGGAGGCCTGGGTAGCTGTAACAAAGAGTCAACAGAAAAGAAGATATTTCATTGTGTGTATGTATTAGGGTAGAACTGGATGGTGAGATGTCAGGCAGATAAGCCAGGAAGAGAAGACGTTGAATTGGGGTAAATTACAAGTATAGCTTGGTGAAAACCTGGCAAGGCTAGATCTTCCTCTTAGCAAGAGCAGCTCTTGAATACTTAGGCTAAGGTGGCAGCAAATTTTGCCTGGCTCATTTTTAAAAATTCTGTCTTTTCATGTTGCCTGCTTTTGGGAGAAATGTCTTTTCTAGCTTTGTGTCTCATGAAGGTCTGTTGCATCTATTCTATTTTTTGTCCTGTTTGTCAGAAGGAAGAAGTTGCCCTTTAACAAAGGGGAGATGCAGATGCTTTTGCAGAAAAATCTGTTTTATGAAGGCTTACGTCTGCATTTTCTGGACTGCAGTAAAGATTCCTGTAGGAATTGAAAACAGTTATATGATCCACTTGACTTTTCTGTGAGCTTGTTTCAAGGTCTTAATCTCAGTTCTGTACTATATCAGGTTCCCAAGACTGCAACAGTAACATGTTTGAGTATATTCTTCTAATCCTTGCGGTGACTTGTGGAGCAAATCTGTTGTCTCAATGTTTCAATCAGTAACAATGCTGGAGAGTATACTCACTGGCTGCAGTGTCCACAATTCTGTCACTCTGTGAACTAAGTAGTTAACAGATAAACTAACAGTGTTTAACTAACTAAAGAGATATTCCGTGACAAGTAATGTCTTGCTCAGCAATAAAACTGTATGGTTTTTTCTGCCTAAAGTAGCTGTTGCATGGGGACTGGGAGATGCTGTCTCCTGGTGGTGAGTTTTGGTGTTTGTTTTGGTTTTTGGTCACTTGTCATTCTGATTCTTTCCCTTATTCCACTACAGGGGAGTGGAGGCAACTGGGTGGGGACTTACCTTACAGAATTTTAATGGAAAACTACAAATGTAATTGGAACCCTGAAGTGCTACTTCATATTGAATTGGTTTGATTTTGATTTTATGCAAGGTTTTTGTAAGGATATTTGAATGGTATCATCTTGGATCCAATACAAATCATTCTTGTTGGATTTCCTACCTCTGTCATCAGACCAAGGTTTTAGTGGCTGAGAGTGTTGAGAAACTTTGGGATCCTAGCAACTACATAACTTCTACACACATGTAAACTCTTGTTAGCCAAAAGAGCTAGTCGTACTGGCCAAGAGTTTTAGAATTACATGCCATACATAGCACCTGGAGTGTTCAGAACCTGTCTTTTAAAACAAACGTTATTGTAGATTTGCAAATAATATTCCTTGAAAAACTATTTGTTTGTCTCTTTGTGGGTGTCAGTAGTGTTATTTGCTAACATGGTGGAATTAGTGACTATATTTTCTTCTGGAAATGCCCCAGTCCTTTATAAACAGTTCTCTGTAGTTCAAGTCTCTTTGAGTTGGGCTGCACGAGGGTCTCAGCTGATCTGGGGTTATTTGTGTCATGTCACTGGTGTTGGATCATCTGGTGAAGTACAGTTCCTGATATTTTTCTAATTTCTTTAGATCAGATTAAGATGAATCTGTTCTTTTTCTAGTGTGTTTAATTCTTTCCTCCAAAGTCTCACAGCATTTTTGGTTGAGGTGGTTACTAGTTACAGTGAGCCACAAATCATCCAGATGAATGGATGCATAATGTAGGTGAAGTGACAGATGATCTCATTCATCTTCTTTGCTACCCAGAGTAAAAACTGTTCTGCAAAGGGAATTTGTCCTTCCCTTTGGTGGTGGTTTAGTCTTTGTTGGAAACCAGATGCCCACCAAGTCATTCTATCACTCCCCATCCTAAACTGGACACGAGAGAGAGACAAATATAACGAGAGATTTGTGAGTTAAGGACAGGGAAATCGCTCAGCAGTTAACATCACAGGCAAAACAGACTCAACTTGGGGAGAAGTGTTTTGATTTATTAGTGAACAATGAAAACAGAGCAGTGAAATAAGAAATAAAACTAAATCTTAAAACACCTCTCCCCCTTCTACCTGGGACTCTCTGTCCTTTTCTGGCAGTGGCGCAGGGGATGGGGGTTGCAGTCAGTTCATCACAGATGGACTTTGCCACTGCTTCTTCTCAGAAGGAGGCCTCATCACACTTCACACTGCTACAGTGTGTGGACCCTCCCACAGGAGATGATCCTCCATGAACTTCTCCAACATGGGTCCTTGCCGTGGGCCACAGTTCTTCACAAACTGTTCCAGCACAGGGCCTCCCACAGGGGCAGCTTCCCACACCCTGCCCCAGTGTGGGTCATCCACCGGGAGAACAGTTCTTCAGGTACAGACTACTCCAGCCTGAGTCCCTCACAGGATCACAAGTCCTGACAGAAAACCTGCTCTGGCCTGGGCTCCTCTCTCTCCCCACAGGCACCCAGGTCCTGCCAGGAACTTGCTCCAGGGTGGACTTCTCAGAGTCACAGCCTCCTTCAGGCATCCACCCGCTCTGGTGTGGAGTCTTCCACAGGCTGTGAGTGGATCTCTGCTCCCCAGTGACCTCTGTGGACTGCAGGGGCACAGCTGCCTCACCATGGTCTTCACCACAGGTCACAGGGTAGTCTTTTTTTTTTTTTTTTTTTTTTTTTTTCTTCAGGGACTAAGCACCCTCCTCCCTGTCCTCCACTGACCTTAGTGTCTGCAGAGATGTTGCTCTCACATCCTCACTCGCTGTTGCTGCTGCAGTTTGGCAACTGTGCAGCAACTTCTTTCCCATCCTCAAATATGTTATTCACAGAGGTGTTACCTCAGTCACTAATTGGCCAGGCCTGGGTCAGCTGTGGGTCCACCTTAGAATTGACTGGCATTAGCCCTGTCAGCTACAGGGGAAGCTTCAGGACAATCTTTGCTTAAAGAAGCCACTCCTGTAGTATCCCCACTACCAAAACCTGGCCCATACAAAACCACTACACCTTTACATAATTTTTTGAGCTCTGTGATCCCTGGGTAGACATTTGCTTGCTGACATATAAATGCAACTTCTTTTCCACCTTAATCTCACCTGTTTAGGACAAAAAATTGTCAGATTTGGAGCTCTGAGTGCAAGACTGAACTAGAGGAATCTTTCATGTTGTTGTTATTAGCAAGTCTCCTAATTACTCAGAATGTTGATTTAATCACCCTTGATGCCTATAATAAATATTTCACAAATAATTATAAAACATTAATACTTTGGAGATTGGCAGTGATTTGTAGCAGTTGTATAATGAAGCAGCTGCTTTGGTGAATGAATAGCAGTACACTTAGGCTGAAAGTTACATTAATGAGTAAAAAGCGGGACTATTCTATGGGACTAAGTTTTCTAGACCTTTTTTGTCCTGTATTTCTATGCTAGATCCCTCATACATGCATACATATATATATATATCTGTCTCTCTATAAATGTTTTATTCATAAGTTCGATGGTTTCTTGGCACTGCCAATTGTTTTTCTGTAAGTTAAAAAGAAATGAAAGTGTCATAAAATGTCCATTGACATTTTATAATGTTGGGTTTTTATAGAGACCTGTGGTTATTAATCCATTCTGTTTTGTTGATGTTATATTTCATGCTTTGTAGATCTTAATATGAAAGGGTTAATGTTCACTAGCCATGGATTCAGATATAGTAACAAATGTTGAACACATTATAAATGAATATTAGAATAATTTGGAAATATCTTGTTTTAATTAAAATTCAAAATTACTTTTTGTTTTATCAGCAAACACATATCTCTTTATGGTGCAAGCTCGTGGTATAATGCTGAGAGAAAATGTAAAAACAATAGGACACATGATCCGATTATACACTAACAAAAATACTACACTGAATGGCACAGGTAAGACTATTTTATTTCATTTAATTGTGAAAAAAAGATGCCCAGACATTAATGACATAGCTTATGAAAACCTAGACTCTACTTCTCTATAACAGGAATGAAATCCCAATTGCTGCTGTTTGTTACTTCATTTTAGTAGAAAATATTTGTCATGGCTGTAACAAACATATTTTACTTACTGGTTTTCTAGTGCAGTAAAATTTGTGGGATTTTGATTATGCTGCTAGGAATTTATTTCTTGCAAAGTTAATGCTTTTGTCTGCATGATGATATGTTACAAATTCAGTGGATAACTTAGGTTTTTACAAAGATCAATTCCTCTTTTTAAGATTACCCTGAAGGAAACAATTCTAGTGACTCTGTTGCTCAAACAACAATGTATCTTCCAGAAAACTTCACTTACTCTCCTTACCAGGCTTGTCCAGAGAAGCTGCCTTACATGAGTAAGTTTTAAATTGATCTTAATGTTTTTCTAGTAAATTGTATTGCACTTAAAACAAAATACAATTATTTGAATATAAAATATAACTGTAAGAGTCCAAATAGATAGCAGAAAGTAATGAATTAAATACATATGAGAATGGTTAATAATGCTTGGCAGATTGTTGCCTGTAACTGTTGTGTTACTAAAGCTTTTGGCCTCTTTACTAGTCACTTGATGTGTTTTGAATTTTACTTAAAAGTCATCTTACTTTCTACAAGTGAAATACTAAATGTTCTTATTAATATGCAGGAATACTCTAATGTTATAAAAAGTACTTATTCAGAGTCACATAACTTGAAGGATAGTTAAATTTCATTTTGGAAATGATATTCCTAATATAAAGATTCACGAGTTAGAAACCAGTTCTCAAATCTTCATCAGCTAATCCCAGTTACCTCAATATGCAGGAAACTGAGCAAGGTGGTGTAATGAAGTGAGGATTGATGAAGGTAAGAAAATACTAAAGCCCTGTCATAACAAGGAAGTAGTACTTCTCATCAGGAAATTTCAAAATTAAGCTTTTTAACCCAGATGTTTAAAATCTCAAGCTAATACATAAAACTTGATTATGTAACCCTGGCTTTATTTGTCTTTATGCCTAGAATCTGAACTTGTAATTATCTTGTTTGAAAGTGTTTAGTTGCAGAGAGATGTCCTACAGAAATATGAAACTGAGTTGAGTACTTTGCTACCATTGTTGTTTTGTTTTGCTGTATATCACAGCTGTCTGAAGTATCAGTATCTCAATTTATGTAGAAAGTCTTGTAAGCAGGTCTTGGAGAATTAAAGCAAGTTATACAAACTGAGACTGGAAGAATTCTTTGATGTAGTACAGTATCCTTAACCTGATTTAGTAATGTGTCTGAAAGGCTGTAGGCATGATTTTTTTATAGAATTGTAGAATAATTTAGGTTGGAAAAGACCGCTAAGATCATTGAGTGCAAGTATGGTTAAACCTAACATAAACCTAACACTGCCACATCCACTGCTAAACCACATCCGTAAGCACTGCATCTACATGTCTTTTAAATGTCTCCAGGGATGGTGACTACCACCTCCCTGGGCAGCCTGTTCCAATAGCTGACAACCCTTTAAGTGAAGAAGTTCTTCCTAATATGCAATCTAAAGCTTCCCTATTGCAACTTGAGGCCTCATCACTTGGTTCTTGGTCAAAGAGACAGACCCAAACCTTGTTACAGCCTCCTTTCAAGTAGTTTTAGAGAGTTACCATGTCTCTCCTCAACTTCCTCTTCAAGCTAAACAACCACAGTTTCCTCAGCTTCTTATCACCAAATTTGTTCTCCAGACCCTTCAGCCAACTTTGTTTCCCATCTCTAGACACACTCCAGCACCTCAGTGTCTTTCTTGTAGTGAGAGGCCCAAACCTGAACACAATACTTGAAGTGTGGCTTCACCAGCACCGAGTACAGCGGGACAATCATTTTGGTAGTCCTATTGATCACATGATTTCTGATACAAGCCAGAATGCCATTGTCCTTCTTGGGAACTTAGGCACTGTCATGGTTTAGTGAGGAGCTGCTTTTACTTGGTAACAGGGGGAGAGGGCTGCAGTGCAGACCCAGTAAAGAGTTCTTGGACTTTACCCTGGCTCTTGGGTTTGGACCCACCTCCAGCCTGGCTGGGCCAATCTGGTGCCTCTGCCATCAGTATTTGAGGACAGGAATTTGAAGTGCTTGGGACGAGGTGTAAGAGTGGTACAAGATAGAGGCGACCATGTGGACCCCACAGTCAGAGAAGGAGGAAGGAAGGAGGGGCACCAGACCAGAGACCACTCTACAGCCTGTGTTGAGAATGCAGACTGTGCCCCTGCAACCCATGCAGGGCCGTGGCAGGACTAAGAGCCACCAGCAGCAATTTGTGAGTGCACCCGGACAGGTGAGAGACTGTATGAGGAGGTGACCATGTTGCAGGCGGAGAGGAGCTGCAGCCTTTGGGATGAATGCATGTCGGAATGGCCTGTGTAGGGCTGCAGGGTGTCTGAGGGACACAGAGGAGCAGGGAGGACTGGCATGGAGCCCACCTGCCCTGAGGAGAAACAAACAGCAGGAGCCATCAGGAATAGACTGACTGGGGCTGGTTTTGCTCTTCATCGTTGTACCACTGTGTTGTTTTCTGTTTGTTATGTTTTGGGGTTTTATGGTTATGTTTTAGTTGTTGGTGGATTAAATTATTTTCGGTTTTCTTCCACAAGCTGAATAGCCTAGTCTGTTTTGACAGGGACCATAAGTGGCAATTAAGCCCTCCCTGCCCTTTAGGAATTCTGAAGTCTGTGGTACTTGAGTCTAATCGTGGTCTTTTGTCCCTGGATGGGCCTAAACCATGACAGGCACTCTGCTGGCTTGTGTTCAGACAACAATTGATAAACAACCCCAGATCCTTTTCTAGCAGACAGCTTTCTGTTTACTGAGCCTGTAGTGTTATTTCTGTAGACAAAGTATAGCTTTGTTTGGGAATGTTCTTAAAAATTCTCCTTAAGAACTGTAAATTTTTGTGTGAATTTGTCTTCCCTGTAAACTTACCCTTGTTTAGATTCAGACAAAATTCTGGGCATTGTTTGCTCTCCTCTGGCTTGTAGAGAAAGTCCTTAAAGACCAAGAAATGTTAGATAGGACGCCAGTTTGAAACATTAAAAAGGAAGTGGCACATCACCCTCATTGATGATTGCTTTATCTTGACCTTCACCATTGATTGTTTGCAAGGGATGGTTAAGTGTGTGTGTGTGTATATATATGTGTATGTATATATATATATAAGAATCAACAACTCTTTGTAAATTAGTGTAAATGTGTTACTAGAAGTGACTGTCAATATCTCTTCTGCCAACATGTTTATTTTACTCAGTATGTTTAATATCAAACAAGTAAATTACTGATTTGTAAGACAAAATCTGAAATAATTTCAGAAGGTAATTGTGATGCCTTCCAGAGCTCTAATCTCTGGTCTTTTGGGCTAGCACCTGACTTAAGATGTGGACTGTCATTCAGCATGAGCAAGTAATTAAGTATTTAATATAGCAGTTCAGATCCGTATAATACCAAACAACGGCACTGACAGTCAAACCGAATTGCTGATTATCTTCCCCCCTCCCCCCAGAGAAAAATAGTGGATTTTATTACACTAATCTAGATTCCATTATAACTCCTTTTCTAATCTCAGAGTAGCTTATTCAGTGAAGAGTAGAGTAACAGTGCTTGTTGTCTGCATTTTTTTTCAACATAAGCCCAAAAGTATAAATCTGCTGTTGCTTATGAACTTCAGTCATGGAGAAAATTTTCTTAAGCCAAGTTGCAGTTAGCTCAGTCCAGAAATAAGGCTTGACTTGCAAAATCATAGGGATATTATTTTCTACAACATTGCACATGTAAACAAATAAAATTAAAATTATTCCAATAGTAAATACTCCAGCTACTTGGGGAAAACAAATAACAAGTTTGAAAAATGTCATCTCTGGATAACCAGCGGAACAAGAATGATTATGCTGATTGAAAATTGCATGTAAATTAGTATTTTTAATGAAACCTTCAAGGGATCTGGCAGTTGAAGTCTACCAGATCAGTTCAAAACTGTTGGTGTCTGCTATATGTTCTACTTATCTATGAGTCCAGGAGTTAGAAGCATGCTATGGTACCCTAGTATGTCAATTTACCTATAGTACGTTACCTTAAATCATTGATACAGATTTGTTTGCACTGTCAGGTATTTAGAATTGCCAGAGTGCAGATGCATTCAACTCTGCCATCTTTGCTATCCACCTCTTTGACTGTTATCTGCCCTTGTGGCCAGGAAGGCCAATGGCATCCTGGGATGCATCAAGAAGAACGTGTCCAGCAGGTCAAGGGAGGCTCTCCTTCCTCTCTACTCTGCCCTGGGGAGGCCTCATCTGGAGTCCTGTATCCAGTTCTGGACTCCTCGGCTCAAGAGGGACAGAGAACTTCTGGAGAGAGTCCAGCGCAGGGCCACCAAGATGATCAGGGGACTGGAACGTCTTCCTTGTGAGGAAAGGCTGTGGGAACTGGGGCTGTTTAGTCTAGAGAAGAGGAGAGTGAGGGGGAACCTTACTAAAACTTAGAAGTATTTGAAAGGTATATGTCAAGAGGATGGGGCAATACTTGTTTTTGTTGTATCTATTGACAGGACAAGGGGTAATAGAAAGAAGTTGGAACATAAAATATCTACTTAAAGGAAAACTTCTTTCCCATGAGATTGAGGGAGCCCTGGCACAGGCTGCCTAGGGAGGATGTGGAGTCTCCTTCTCTGGAGATTTTCAAAACCTGCCTGGACATGTTCCTGTGTGACCTGATCAAGGTGGACCTGCTTCTGTAGGGGAGGTGGACTAGATGATCTTGAAAGGTCCCTTCCAACCCCCACCCTTCTGTGATTCTGTGTAATTCTGCCAGAATTTGTGTATATGTCTCCTTGCTGCTTTCTTTTCCGTCTTTGTTAGTAATCTATTTATTCTATCCTTCTTAATGTAATAGAAAAATTGTAATTTTAATAGAAAATTATTCATTGGGTAAGTTACTGTTCAGCAGAGAGATACATGCCTCACCCTTGTGTTTTCTAAATAAAACTTTCTGAAGAGTATTTAATGCAATGAAATGTTGTAGGTGGTTCATAGATAGCCAGGGGAGAAAGCCTCTTGAATCATCTATGTTACCTACTTAGTAATCTAAAGTTATTATAGCTTTTTTACATCAATATGACAAATTTGTATTTTGAAAGGAACGTGGTGAAATCATGTTTTGTCCCAAGTACGCATGCTCTTAAAATAGGACCAGCTAGTGCCTTTTGTGTGTGACTCAGTCTTTCAGGGTAAAACTCACTAGTTGAGTACTGCTGTGCTAATTTGTAAGCAAGACACCTCTACTTCAAGACAGAAGCTGTATAATTGAGACTTTAATTACCATAATTTTAATACTGACTTGAGAGGTAAATGGAAAGGAGATAATTTTTTTCAGTTATATGAAAAAAAATCCCCTCAAATTATGAGTTTGGGCAGTCTGCTTGAGTCACCTCATAGTTTGACTAAGAGCTGGCTCTTAATGAGCTGTAAGAAATATCCAGATTTTTCTAGTTTGATCACCTCAGTACGCTGGGGTTGAATATACCTAAACTATCTTAAATAGATATTACAAAAATCTATTTTGTAGTTTTAAAATATTGTAAGTAATCAGTAGAGTAGCTTCAACTGTCTCCAGAAGTAGTATATGCTAGCATTTGATCAACTGAGTTGTTAAGCTTTTCCTAATACTTGACCTACATTTACTTTTTTTTTTCCCCACTCTCCTCCAAGTTAGATTTTTCCTTGCCCTTCTTGATACTTGGAAAAAAAGTTGGTTACCGTCTATGTACCAAATTATTCTGTCTTGGAACAGACTTATGCTTTTGGCAGTCTCTTCCTTTGTAGCTAAACCAGTACTTTCAGCCTTTCTAGACTATGTAGTTTCTAAAACTCTTGTCATTCTTAATTTTTGTACTGTAGACTTTCTCTGATTTGATTTCCTTTTGAAGCATCCTAACCAGCTAAAACCCTGATTATGAAACAAACTAGTAATTACCTTCTCCAGCTTTCATATAAAAGCAGTTAATGCATTCCAGAATGAGACTTGCCAGTTTTGTGCAGTTATGTTACGGTTTATTGTCTTATATTGGTAATCCATTATAAACTATCAAAATATCTTTGTGCATATGGCAGCATAGCCAGGTGTTTCCCATTTTGTTTGTGTGCTTCATTTCCTTTCAGTAACAATCCATACTTTTTTTTTTCCCATCAATTTCACTCTATTGATTTCAGTGTTTATCTGATTGCTGAAATAATTTTTTTCTCATTTTGTTCTTCAAAAGGCTTTCTGCTTCCTCAGCTTACTGTTTTGGAAGGTCATGTAGATATGTTTTATTGCAGCATGGTAAGCCCTAATGGAAGCAGTGAATACTAAGCCCAAATATTTACTGGGATGCCTTCTCCTGCCCCCTAACAATGACAGGGAAATACCGCTGACTTCCATTTGCCTATCTCCTGTGTACTTTTGATAGTACCAATATTTCAGTGTTTACTATAGCTGCTTTTTAAACAGTCTGGAGGGAACTTCGTCATGACCCATCAAGTTAGAAGCACCTGCTTAATATAAGAACTGTCTTGTCATTCTTCCTCTTTTACATAATGTTAAAAACTTCAACTCCAACCCCTTGCTATGAATTGGGTATCAGAAAGTGGTGAATTAGAGGGTGAAGGCTTTACATGTAGTGTGCATCGTTATCTAGAGGATATAGAGGAATCTTGTTGACGGTAGTGATGATGCATTTCCAATTTTTTTTTTGTCAATGTGCAGATGGGAAGACAAGAGAATTTGAGTATCAGGTCAATAGTGCAGATCGTGTGGAATTGCTAACAGTGGTAATTGAAAAATAACTGATTTTCTGGAATAGGTGCAAAATTCAAATTACTTTGTGTGTTCTGTCCTGTAAAATGAGTATTTTGCTTACAATATTTATTAAAGGAATGGTTATATTGGGAAATACTGAAATTCATTCTGTGAAAACTGAATATTAGTAGGTTAGTGTCAGTTTATTTTTTATCTGCAGGTAGAGTTCTGATGCTATTTGTCTAGGATATACCTTGCAGCTTTAGATCTGTTGTTTTATTAATCAGTCCAATAGTATTTATATTATTTTCCATCTGTTTAGGAGGCCTTATTGATGTCAATATGAGTGAAATTAGTTTTGGTGAAATTCAGAAACTGTTTTCAAAAGACTTAGACATCAAACCAGGAGGACACTGGAAACCAAAAGACTGTAAGCCACGATGGAAGGTGAGGTGCTGGTTTTCTAGGATTTTTCCTGTTTATATATGAGAAGTTTACAGCTGCAAGATTTTACTGCTATGTGTTCTGTATACTATGTTACGGTATACATGGCTATACTATCTGCCGAAGATTATCAAGATCTTATAAAGGTTCTTTATCATCTATTACTAAACATTTATCATATGAATGTAAACTTGTCCTATGTGTATGTTCCTTAAAGTATAATTAGAAGCAAATGAACATAAAGGGAAAATGTTGCCTATATTTTACTCCATTGTCGTCTTTTTTTTTCATTATTAGAGAAACGCGCTTTCTTAGCGGAAACAAAAGTGTAAAACACCGAGACAATTTAAATGTGAAAGTTGAAAAGCCTATACAAGCTATGGGAAACTTGATCTATATTGAAACATCAGTGTTTTAAAATGCTAATATAATAGTTTAATATAAAGATATGATTTTTTGAAGGTGGCAATCCTTATTCCTTTTCGGAATCGCCATGAGCATCTTCCAATCTTCTTCCGTCATCTGATACCAATGTTGCAGAAGCAGCGGCTGGAATTTGCCTTTTATGTTGTTGAACAGGTAACAGCATTGACTTGAAAAATGACTCTTGAGATTCCTTGTTAAAGATTTTATATTCTTGTCACAATTTGGATGAATCAAGAGTTTAAAAATTGTTACTTCAAATGAAAAAAAGGGAAGTTCAGCTCCGTTCCCCAGTTTGAGCAGCAGCTAAATACCTGCTGCTTTTTTCTACAAATACAGGCTGATGTTTTATAGATCATAACATGACCTCTTTGAATCTATTGTCTTTGTAAGTTTTCAAGGAGAAAAAGACTTCTGCCTGGTGACTGGTCACCACTGGTGTCCTCGTGGCCCAATTCTAGGACCAGTTTGATTCTATATACTTGTCAACAATCTGGATGCAGGATTTCAATGCACCATTAGCAAGTGGTACTAAGCCAGGAGGTGCTGTTGTCTCCCTTGAGAGACGAGATGCCTTGCAGAGGGATCTGGATAGGTTGGAGTGTTGGGCTGTTATCATTAGGGTGAAATTTAACAAGTCCAAATGCTAGATTCTACAACTAGATGGAGTAAATCCAGGCACAAGTATGAACTGAGAGAAGAGTGGATAGAGAAATAGCCCTGCAGAAAGGAATCTGAGGGTGCTGGTCAACAACAGGCTCAACATGAGCCAGCAGTATGCCTTGGAGCCAAGAGGGCAAACCCTGTCCTGGGGTGCATCAAGCTTGATCTAACCAGCCCATCAAAAGAGAAGATTATCCCCCATGTTCAATGTTGATGTGACCTCACCTCAAGAGCTGTGTGCAGTTCTGGGACCTGCAGTTCAAGAGGGATGTGAAGATCCTCTAATGCCTCCAGAGGAGGAGGACAACAAAGCTAATGCAAGGGCTAGAAGGCATATTCTGTGGAGAGCAGAAGAGGACTCTAAGTTTGTCTAGTTTGGATGAAAGAAGACTGTGAGGCAAACTCATTGCTCTCCGCAGGTTCCTGAGGAGGGGAAGTAGAGAGAGATGTGCTAAACTTTTCTCTGTGGTAGACAGGGATAGGACCTGTGGGAATTGTTCAAAGGTGCACCAGGGAAGGTTTAGGCTGGACATGAGGAAGCATTTCTTTACCGAAGGGATGGTCAAACACTGGAACAGGCTTCCTAGAGACATGGTCGATGCCCCAAGCCTGTCAGTGTTCAAAAGGCATTTGTACAATGCCCTTAACATCCTTTAACTTGGTCAGCCCTGGAATGATCAGGCAGTTGGACTGGATGATCATTGTACATCCCTTCCAACTGCAATAATCTTTTCTGCTGACTATTTTAAAAAGAAACACAATTATTTCTTTAGTTTGTAACAGTATTTCTTTAACTTGCAATGTCATGCTGTATTAATCCAAACCAACCATGTTTTGATGCTTCGGTTATTAATGCTATGAGTTACTACTGCCATTAAGTTTTGTGTAAGAGAAGAGAACATCCAGACTTCTTAACTCCATCAACTATATTTCATGATTTGATACATGACGGAGGAATAATGGGCATCTTTGTCAATGTTGTTTTTTTCCTTTCTTTAGTAGAGGATGTGTTTATCATGGTACTGAAATGTTGTATCTTTCTTCTTGATTCTTGCAATGTCTCCTTTGTTTTCTGTTTGAAGACAGGTACACAACCTTTTAATCGTGCAATGCTCTTCAATGTTGGCTTCAAAGAGGCTATGAAGGATGCTACCTGGGACTGCATAATATTTCATGATGTAGATCACTTACCTGAAAATGACCGGAATTATTATGGATGTGGAGAAATGCCACGCCATTTTGCAGCAAAGCTGGACAAATACATGTACATGTAAGTAATTGTCTTTATTCACAGGGTTTCTTAAAGACCTAGAAACATTCTTAAAGTGTGTATAAATTTAGTGGCAGTATATACAGTAGGTGACATCAATAAAACAACCTCCTACAATGCTATTTATATATATAAAAAAAATCTAGTTCTTTAAAAGGAAGTTTTAAGTTTAGTGTCTACATTTGACATATTGCTAACTTGGAGCTATTACTTAAAATGTACTCTAGGGGGCCCTGCTCTGGCAGGGTGGTTGGAGTAGATGATCTTTCAAGGTCCCTTCCAACCCTCTGTGAATTTTCAATGTGGAACATATTGCAGAGAGATTGACTTTGTTTTAATTTTTGTTTGTTTGTTTTTAAAAGGCTATGGGTGTCCAGGGGAAAGAAACTTACTTTGTTAGAAATCTTTTCTTGCTATGTAGGCCTTTGAAGTAGCAATTAACAATGATAAGTGGATAACCTGCAGAAAAATACTCCAGGAAAGATGTCTGTCTTAATTTTCTCATAAATTTCTTTCTGCTCTGTAGTGCTTTTTAAACAGAAGTTTGTTTGTTTGTTTTTACTGCTAGATCATTTTGTATCTTGTTGTAAGTCTCCATTGATATTTGATGAATGTGGTTCGTTCTGCAGTTTTCTTATTTCCTTTCCTTCTGCCATTTTACATTAATAATGTTTCACTTGCCTTTTAACACTCCACTATGTCATGACACTCTTCCAGTCACTTCATATAAAGCTATAGCTTATTGCTCGCTACAAGTATGTATTTGCCATCCTGAAGTCTTATTTGTGAAGCTGATCAACTTGACAATGTGGTCAATGTTACAGATCAAAGGTAATGCAGTGAGAACATAACTCTGTTTGGATTTCAGATTGTCAGACAATTAGCAGTCAAACATTTAAAGATTTTATATGTATTTTAAAAATATAAACAAACACCCATAAACATATTTCATCTATATATTTAGCTATAAAATACATATTTATATATACATATATAAAATTTATAAAATGTCTAAAATATATATTTCCCTGTTTTGTAAATATTTGTTAATACATGTTTATAAAACATATCAACAAATATATATATTTATGTATATATGCAAAAAGGTACAAATGTACTACACATATATACATATGAATAAAAATCTCAGTTCCATTAACTGTCATACCCCAACTGTTTTTAATTTGATGAATGGGTAGGTTTTGGATTGTTGGTGGTTTTCTGTTGGCTCTTTTTGGGAGGAGGTGTTTGTTTTTTTGGTATTTTGATGTGGGAGGGGGTTAGAATATCTGTTATTTCAGGTAAATGTTGAAAGGGATATACAATAACAAGCTTCCCCAAAAGTTATTAAGATTTGGATGAATCCTGTGTTTCCACAGAGATCAGATGTTATGTGACTGTATTTCTTTTTCTTTCCCCTTGCGTTCTCGAGTTTTTTTTCCTTCAGTGTAGCAATTGTGTCCTAAGCAATGGTAAATGTTTTTGTAGATAGTTCTAACTCCTTGAAGGTTCCAGATTTGGAAGAGTGTCCTGAGGAATATGTTTTAATTAATTTTTGAGGAAACTGTCTGCTGTTTCTGAAAAAGGAACACGCTTTTCTGTAGCAGCTCCTGGGTTAAGGATGCAAGTCAATATTGATGGAAGTAAATATAGATACTTAAATATCTATTTTTTAATTTTAGATTGACAAAATGTTTTGAGAACTGGAAATCACCCTGCCTGGATCTTAGCATGTTATGTTATATAGCTATAGTGGCTGTCCTGGCCAACTGCTTATTACTTAGTAGTATGTATTAGTAATTACTGCATGCTTACTGACAAAAAAAAGCCATAGATCCTTTTGATTCATAAGTTGAGCTCTAAAAGCTGGAAAACTATGTTTTAGATAAGTATGGATTTCACTGTCACTAAGTACTGTTCTTCTTAAGTTCAGTGGAATAGTTTTGAATGAACATTACTGAGTTGATGTATTACTCATGTAATTTTTTTCATTAGAGTTTTTCCAGTTGAATAGTGTCTTCTGTAGATGTTAGTTAATGCCCTTAATTTGTTAACCGGTCTGTCTTAGTGACTACGTTCAGCATCTGCTCATGTCCTTAGTTTGTGGTTTTTGAAAGATATTGTTCAAAGAGAGGACTAGCTATGTAAGTTCAGCTAATAATATAGGATTTGTGTTTTGTTTTCAGTCTTCCATACAATGAGTTCTTTGGTGGTGTAAGTGGCCTGACAGTGGAACAATTCAAGAAGATCAATGGGTTTCCAAATGCCTTTTGGGGATGGGGTGGAGAAGATGATGATCTTTGGAACAGGTGACTGTCCAGTGCTTATGACTTTCTTATTGTTTTGTGGTATCTATCCTTTGAGTGCAAACATGAGAGTTTTTTCTGTCAGTTGTCACCTTTTTTTTTTTTAATCTGTTTCAAATGAACAAATTCTAAAGAGTTCACTTTAGAAATGTCAGAACATATCATTAGAAGACATAAGTATGGTGTTTTTTTTCTTCTTGGCCTACAGGCAGCTAACAGGCTTTTAAGTGGTCTAGTAACAAATAACAGAATAATATAAAACAGTATTAAGCTTATTTAGTTTAATTCCTTCTCTGTGTTGCATTTTAATTTACATCTCTCTTGCTGCTAGCATGGAATACCATGCCATAGACATGTAGAGTAAGCATGAGTTTATGTCTTTCATATCTTAGGAATGTTTGAAAGAGGTTAATTTGAGACTATATTGATAGAGGACTGTATTGATAGTCACAAATTGGACAGTGGACAACAATGCTAGCTGTATTACTGCTCACAGTAAATAGGTGTAATATGTTGCAGATCAGCTGTTGAAACAGTGTCTGCATGAGTGTATATACAGAGATATATTTTAAAAGAAGAGTTAGTATGTTTTCAGTCTTTTTCTTTACTATTTTTATGCTGTTGTGCTTTAAAAGAAAAGCAGGAAATACTAAATACAAAATTAATATACTTTAACATTTTATTGGGTTTGCAGGTTTGAGATTTTTTTTAAATGTTGGGTAAGTGTTTTGGATTTTTTAGGGAGAAAATGTCAGTGAATGCAAATCTTTAAAAGACTTGATACATATTTTTGACTTTTATTGTAACTTGTAAAAACATCTTTTTAATATTCTTCATAGAATATAAATGTATTACATTTCAGGGTTCACTATGCTGGATTCAATGTAACAAGGCCAGAGGGAGATTTAGGCAAGTACAAATCCATTCCTCATCATCACAGAGGTGAAGTCCAGTTTTTAGGACGGTAAGAAAACAGAACTGTTCAAATACTCTAGCTCAAGATAAAAGATTTTTTTCTTACACATCCACAGATCTTCCACATGTACAAATCAGCAGTCGATGTTTATTAATGTTGTTCCCTCTTTAGTGTTAAAACTTGTATTTTCCTAAATATGTTATGTTTGATGGCCAGATGTTTCTTGTTTGACTGTGAGAAACTAAGCTTGTGTCTCAGAATGTTATTGTCATAATATTTGATGCAGAATGTTAAGGTTCCTTAATACTTCGGATCTTAGTGCTGACAGCATTCCTAAAGCTGGTTAAGTTGGATATTTTACAGAAGGAAGCAGTACAGGTAGAAGCAATGATTTTTGTGTGAAAACAGGCTTTAAAAGTGCTCAAGGACTGATTTCTTCCATTGTATTTTATTCTTCACTGAGATACAGGTCTCATTTCCTTTATTTTCTTTGGAGATTCATTTCTCTTCCTACGAAGCTGCAAAACGTTTTAACTGGCCCATAGGTTCTGACTGCCCTAGACTGAAATAGCACCCACAATGCAGCAGATGAGCTATACCTAAAAATTAGCATGTGAAATGCAAAATAAAGGGGTTTATGGTATGTGTTTTCAGATGTTTAGAAATACTGTTCAATTCAATTATCAATGGTTGTCTATTTCTGAGAACATCTTCGTTTGCAGCTTTATTCATGATTTTTAAATAGCCATGTACAGTACACATGACTAAATATGTGATATTAAACTTTTAAAATGTATCTCATTAATCTTGGGGAGGGGAACTGGGTTTTCAATAACCTCAAATTCAGATGTTTGCAGATGCAGGAGCCTTAAGAATGAAATTGAAAACAATGCAGACATTTAAACGTATAATCACAAACAAGGAAGTTTTATAAATCTTCTTTGAGCTTTGTAACCAAAGAACATGAAATTGAAAAAATCGTTTGAGTTTGGGACCATAAATAGTACATGTATGAAATGCTGCCTTTGTCAGTTATTCTTAGTGTTAGGTTATTGTTCTTAGGTTATGTGAACATCTAAGTGTATTAAAAAAAGCAGAAAGTGGTTTGCTTTTAAAGCTCAGGTAGGTAATTTGGTGATTTCAAGGTGCTGATATGTAGTTTTAAAATTGAAAATGTATTTTAAAATGAACTATTCCAGTATCACGTCTAACATCAATTGAATTATTTCTTGCAAATCTTTCTCACATTTTCTTCTTCCAACTCCCTCTGCAGATACAAACTTCTGAGGTATTCCAGAGAACGTCAGTATATTGATGGATTGAACAATTTAATATATACTCCTAAAATACTTGTCAGTAGATTGTATAAAAATATAACTGTTAATCTCATACCAGAACTTGCTCCTGTTAGAGACTATTGATGGAGGTGGAATGACAAGCTATCCTAGCAGAAGAAGCTTTTAACACTGGAAGCTACTAATAGACACTGTAAAACAGGACAAACCGAAAACTATAAACAGGAGCGCAGAATTAGAGATTTTTGACCATTTGATAATGCATTTGGGATGAGAAGTTAAGTGATTGTATATACCATGCATTTTGTTCTGAAAGAAAAGCCAGCAGCTACCACTCAGATGTTTACAGCATGATACTACTGTTCAAGCCTTCATTCTTCATATTCTTTATCTTAACAACTCAACTAAGAAAACTGCAGAAAACGGACTTGAAGCTTCTGTGGAAGTAGGGACAGAGGCCTTGGCTTCCACTTTTTTTTATACTAAACTGCCCCTCCCTCCTATTTAAATGAATGTTTCTGTTTCTTTTTAAAATGTGTCTTGTAAATATGTGATGTAAATTAATGTGTGTACATTGCTTTTAAATTGCTCAGTATATTATGCTTTGGTATGTTATTTGAGTGTGTTCTCATTTGAATTCTATACAAATGTTTTTATTAGCATGAAAGGACAAGTATAAAATGTAAGTATGCTTAAAAAAAAAAGGTTATACCTTATGTGAAATGAAGGAAATAGCAATTGTTGGCCAGCTATGACTGTAAACTGTTATACTAGTTTTGAGCTCTGGGCCTCCTGCATATCTATATAGAAAAACCAATTTCATATATGAATTTGGTAGAAAGAAAGCTTTTAATTTTATTTATTGCCAGCACAATTGTATTATCTCCTGCCTGCCATCTAAATCCTGTTTATATGCATATTGCATGTGTATTACGGAAAATCTTGCAGTTGTTGCGTATTTTGATCTGCAGGAACTCTGTTTCCAAGTGTGCCACTGGTGTCAATGTCAGGGATCTTAATGCCTAAAACAATGTGTCTGGGTGCATAGTCTTTTGGTATTGTTCTTTTAAAAAAAATCCTAGTAAACAGCACTTTTATTACTTCAAAATCAGAAGAGCCAAAAATGTGTCTTTACTGGAAGAGTATTAAAGTTAGATTTTTTTTTAATGAAAATAATAAAATATAGTTCTAATATTTCTAATGCTCGCAGTATGGGATTTTGGTCAAAATGTCCCACTGGTGATGGTGATGGCGATGGCATAAACAGAACTGAAAGCAGGCCAATCCCAAGTGCTTTTTAAAATTCCACTCCTGATATATTAATCAATATAGCTATTTAAGGGCCTGTTCTGGTAGAGTGCTGAGTGCTTCTATGATGCACTAAGCATCCTCAAGTCAATGACTTTCAATGAGATTGAGGTTGTGCAGTCCCCCTAAGGACTGGCCCTGTCTGTTTCTCTATTTTTGTGATCTTATATGTATGAGTAACAAGCCTCTTTCCTTGGCTTATAATGAGAAACGTATCTCCTTATTTTCTGTTTGTAATTGTTTGCTTGTAATGTTGTGCCACCTAAAAGTATTCCAGTGATAAGCATTCTTATATTTTCCTAATTTTTTTTTACGTCCGTTGTTAATACAAAGGAAAAGTACTGGATCAGTTATTTTCTGTGTTAATGCAACAATGTTGACCAAGATCTACTAAATTGTTTTGTTTGTCACAGTTACTCAACTCTTTAGGAACCAAAGACTGACTTCTGCTCCCATGAAGAATGGAAAGCAGTATGTAATAAGGGTTGTTTATCCGTGGAGTGTTCTGTAAGAGTGTTGACAAAGAATACTAACTTTAACTCGTTACTGTGTGTTGGTTTCCTGAATTGCTGCCACAGATGATGTGGTGCTTTGTGTATTTGAGTTTGTTTGCCATGAACACCTTTCATTTCTTTGATGTCCCAGCAGCAAATTTTGCCCTTAGCCATTCCTCGGTAAAGTTATAAACTTAGTTGTAGGCATCCCAAATATTTAGTAGAATTGTAGTGATTTCATTTAAGTAGTTGACAACAATAGTAGGGCATATTTTAAACCTTTAAAATCTACTGGTTAATCTAATATGCTTTAGGAGTGCTGTAATGCAATGAAAATAACAAAAAGCAAGTGTAAAGTGAACAAAATATCCTTCAAAAGCATGCTTAAGTGGTTTGATCACCTACTGATATATTTTTCCATAACTGAGTGTATAGAATATCCTGAAGCATATGGATAAAGGAGAGATAATTATTACACTGTATAAACAACTATATCTTCAAAATAAAGTTAGTCTAATTTCATAGCAGGCTAATACAATTCTTTAAGAACTGTTGAATAAATTCTTAAATCCCTGATGTAATTTTGAAGTGATTCCTGGTTTTCAGCACAAGTTCACCTACAATTTAACACCTATGATTGTGAGACATCTTTTGATACCGTAGGTCTGCACTGTTTCCTGAAGCATGCTTTTGTGCCCATTTGTTAGGCATTCCGTGAAATTTAATGTGCAATTTAAAACATTCTGATACATATATACATATATTTCATACATATATACATGCATATATTATACATATATTGTGACTGAAATAGTATAACTTTACAGCTCTAAGTGATAAGTCATGTATGGTCTTAAAAAAACAAAGTGACTTAAAACAGTATGTGAATGAATTATGACATATAGCTGAATTCTTAAAGTTTACATTTTGGTGCCCCAAAGTGATGGATGTTAATTTCCTCATTGTTAACCAACACTCTTCTCTAAATACCTTTTATCCCTTTGTTGGGAAGTTCTAAAAGTTACCATCTTAAATTACATCAAAATAGAGTTTGTATACTACCTGCTTGAACTCAGTACTATTCTGTAGTGAATTTTAACATAGACAGTGCCTTCAATCAAAATAAATGCGATGCAGATCTAAGAGTTGTGCACATTCCTTTTGGTATTTTCATATTTCTTGTAAAATGTTGAGAAAAGTCAATCATATTGGCTTTTGTATTGCTGACAGAGCAAATTAAGGATGTCTTCAAGGAGTGAATGTGGAGGAAGAAGAAAGAGGGAGTACTTTACAAGATTCTGAAGGTCTTGCAGATTGACAAGTAATTACAGAAATTTTGACACTGGACTCTGGTTGATATGCTAACAAACTCTTAAGCCCAATTGCTGTATTTCAAAGTTAAGTAGGAGAATATAAAATGTAGAATACAAAATCCATTTTCCTATAAACAATATATTGAGAAGCAAGTGCAAAATGTCATTTTTGTTGGATCTTGCCAGTCTATTTTTCTATTGTTATGTTTACTGATGGCTGCGTTGTAGTGGGTTACTAATGATCCAGTTATGTAAAAATACTAAAAGCATCCATCGCATTGCAAGAGAAAGTGTACTTAAGATAATTTTATTTGTAGAGGTATGTAAAATAGGCTTAATGAAAAATGCACTGAAACAAACGCTGGGAATTTCCTGTGTACTACCATAGTTTTTGGGTTTTTGTTGTTCATTAAAATGTTTGTACTTTTTTATCATTGTCTTTTATGAAATACAATGTTCTAAAGATTGTGTTGGTTTGTTTATTCTGAGGTTCTGTGGAGAACATCATCTTCCTTGTTTATAGACAAAATGCTCATTTTTCTAGGGCTCAGTTTCTCAAAGTAACAACAAAAGAATGGATACTTGACCAGCAAATACATCAGGTTAGGCTGTGATGGGATCAAGCCTTGGGCTAACAAATCATTTTCCCTTTATTGGTGTTTATATGCTTTCCGATTTTGGTTTTACTAGGCTGAATGACTCAATGTTTTTGCACACTTTTCCAAGGTAGGGTTGCTAGTCTATTGAATCCCCTGATGGCTCTTCTCTACTTATTTCTGTTTAGGAGTAATCTTCCTTATATATGGACTGCAATATGGGGAATAGAAGGATTTATCTGTATATTTCTCCTGGCTTTAAATAGGGAACTGGTTTTCTCAAAATAATCAGTTATCCTTCTTATTTTTATTTGTATCTTACAGCTATTACAAAAATTTCTGATGGCTAGAGGTATGCAAGTAATTTTGGGGAGTACTTCAACTGGGGACAAAGATCTTTGCAGAATTTTATGAAAATACATGGATAAACTTCAAGTATATTTGACGGATATACTTTTCTGCAGGTATGTGTAGCATCCTTAAATGCTATTCTACCTTGCTGTCATCTTTTAAGGTGCTTTTGCTTCTAGATCTTAAAAATCAAAATTGAGAGGCAGGTTTATCAGGTGATTAGGGTGGGGCTTTGGGTAGTAGTCCCATAGGACTTCATGTGTTGTGGACTTCACTAATAACATGTAGATGATAGTAAATTGCAATCCAACACTTATGTGCTTTTCACAAGGCACCTTTCAGATATATTTTGTTCACTTCCTTTGCAAGAAGGACTGTAGTTTTATTAACTTCATGGAAGACTGGTTTATTCTCAGAATCTCAGTAGTGGACTTTTTATGCATTTTTTTCTAAGCTTAGTGTTCCAAACCTTAAACTTTTATTGGAGAGCAGTACTTGCAGACCACAGAAATACTTTTATTCAGAAGAGTATTTGAAAACAAAGTCGATACATATTCTTCCTAAAGTTGACAAAGTGAATAAAAAGCTTGACTGTTAGTGATTTACTATGAAATCTAAAGCTGTTGATGCAGTCAGAAACTAATTGTCATTTATGGAAATTTTAACTTACACATATGAATTTTCATGCTTAAATGTCAGCTTCTATTCCACTGGTTCACTAACTACTGCTGAAGTTGAGTAAGAAAAGGGACTGAGGAAAACAGCAATGGAGTAATGTCGATAACCAGCATCATTAGCTGAGAACACCACCTGGAAGAAAAAAAAAGTAAAAGACAAATGAGAAGTGATCTGTAGATAGGAGCCTAGATGGAACTATTTGGATCATTTTATGTAACCTTCCATGAAACTTTTAAATATCTTCTCTTGTGATGATCTGTGACTGTCTGTCACAGTTTTTTCTACTGGTTAAATACCCCTTGTTAAAAAGCATACATGTCACATTATTTAAAATGTTATCAAATATATTTATTACCCAAATTAGACCTTCCTTGTTTGGTACTCATAACTGACAATCTTCCTTATTGAAGATCTACCTTGAACCCCATTGATTGTCTTTATTGAAAAGAAAAAATATTTGAATATTTTTATTGCTCTTAAGAAGTCCTGGACTTTGAGGAACAGAATTAAACACAGCGGTATGGTAACTATCATCAGGACAAAATATGAAGCATTATTTCTTCAAGAGCAGTATTTCTTCAATACTACTTGCATATCTAGTAGAGAGAACTGCATTAGTCCTTTGGCCACAATGTGATGGTGACCTTACATATAAATGATTTACAACAGCCTTTTTAACTTCTTCCCTCATCAGCTCGTGTCTGTCCTTCGATTTCTTCTTCTACATATCAGATTATTTTGTGTTACAAGATGACGGGTGTCAACTTTTAAAATAGAGTTTAATAACATTCTGTGATGCATAGCATGTGCTCATTTCAACATTAATAAAAAATATGCATATGGAACAACTAGTAAACTGAGCAAAATGTGATCCCTACTGAGGCTTATTTTTAAGAAAGACTGATCTTGCACTCTGGATTAAACTCGTGTCATCTCATCCATTTCAGGGATGCAGAATCAAAATTTAACCCAGGTATTTGGGACTTTTTCTCCAAGGAGATGAGGAACGGCTATTTGAGCAGCAGTTGCAAATTGTACAGCTGATGATGCTCACTGATCTTTCACAGTCCAGGAAGCTATTAATACAGGACTGCTGCTGCTACTGAGAAGTCAGACTGGAGGGGAAGGAGACAGCCCCAAGGAGTCCCCAGCCCTTCAGCTGGCCTCACTTGGTACCTGGTTTGGACAACCTTCTTCTAACCGGTTTATCTGTCCCATGCAAACTAAAAAGGCTTGATACACAGTTTTTCCCCCTGTTGTAAACTGAGGATACAAGCATCCAGAGGACAGTTTATACTTTATTATCTTGTAAATTCTGCAGCTGTAAATAATACTGAATACAAATTGGAAAAATATTCCTTTTCCCAAGCGACTTAACAGAGTACTCCACCTGTTGTTCTCCCTCAGGTGTCTAGAAATAGTCACAGAAAGAATCCCAGGCCTAAGTAGAGGTAGAAGGATGGAAAACCTCTTCATAATGTATAAGATCTTAGTTTATTGGGAGTTATGGGGAAGCTAGTAACTAGGTTCACTTATTAGTACATGGATACAAAGGTTTCAATTAGTAATTGAAGGCTAGATATATAAAGTATCCTTACTCTTTGTAACAGGAGTACAGGAGAAATGAATACTTACATCAGCGTGGTGATGGAAAGGATTCAAGCCAAGTCTCTTCCAGTAAGAGGCTGTGTCAAGCTCGATTTTGTATACCCCTGCTGAAAATTGTTCTTTAGTTGTGAGCTCATGGAGCTCTCCGTTGTCATTGGTTTGTCTGTGTGATGGCAGAAGAATGCGCTTTTATATTTTGGTTAAAAGCCTGAGAAAAGTGTGGTTCTTAGTAATTGAATGAGTGATGTTGTGTAGCTTAAATAATGTGATGAATACTTCTGTTGATCTGGAATGGCTTACGTCCATCTGTATTATGGATGTTTCAGAGCTTATCTTGACATTTGCTCCTTCCACAGTTGCCACAGCAGATGGCTGCCTGCCATGTCACTACTCTGCATGGTTTGGGGGTGAGCCAAAAGCTGGCATTATTGTTCATAGACTCTTGGCAGAGTCTTGGAGTTAATTAGATGAACCCACTCAGAGGGGAGAACTTCACTACTGTAACCAATATGGAAACTATGATGTGCTTACTGTGTAAGTAGGGTCAATTCTCTTGATTTTTCCATAGTTTTCTTTCTTATTTAAATATATGGGGTTGGTCTGTCAGTATGAACATGTTTTAGAGTTGACTGTTTAAAATTTGATTTCTGCTGTTTGAAATAACTGCAAATTGGCCAACAGTGTAGCTTATGGAATTTCCAATTGTCTGTATTGACCAGTTGGTTTTCCATCCTCAACAGACAGATGGTTTTGTTTGATTTGAAGATGCTGTCAGTGCTATCTGAGGCAATAGTACTGGCTTGAAATTGTACGTCTTTGAACACAACCAGTTTAGGGCTCCAGAACAATTTAGGACTGACTCTCAAACCTGTGTCTTGATTGCAACCTGTTTCTGTGAAATGTTATGTAATACTAGGTTTTTGATTGAGGAGGTTATTGGCAGAACCCAATGCTAATACTGCCTGTTTGTACTAGTTACAAATCACTGTTTTGTATTCAAGCTGACAAATCTTTTTCTGAACATGCTTTATTCAAACAGCATTCAGAGAAAGTGTTTTTCATTGTCCAGTGCACTACTTGGGATTCATGCTTTAATATATCTTAGAACTATGAAGTTTCAGAACACCATTTGTACCTTACACTCTGGAGTTGTCACATTTTTTTTTATCCATTCACATATCTTTTTTTCTATGTTTTCTAGATTGATCACTGCTACATAACTGTTCATTTTTCTAATAAGCTTTCTCAGCCAAAACCAAAGATATCTAAGCGCAAGGTGTTATTTCAGAATCTCTTGCTAACATTCCATTATTTACAAATTAACGAGGCTGGAGAGGTTGACTTAGTATTAGCACAGCTTCTGCATACCTCATCTAAAGGTTACTTTGTTTCAAATTTTGTGTTTTGAAGACTTCAGTCAACATCCAGCTGTTCAGCCAAATATCTTTATATGAAGCCTCTAAACTCAGGTTTGAAGGTAAACTGAACACCCTCTTAATTGAAAATGTAAAACATTTCCAGTGACAGAATATGTGTGAAGCTATCTTCTGACTTCAGAGGTGGGAGGCAATTTTAAGTAGGACAGTGTGAATAAATTGTTCTTTCCCACCTTGTACAAATATGCGTGACCTTCATGGTAGCTATATTATTTGAGGACATATGTAAGAGCACTGTTGCTTCTGCCAGCCCACTGTCATGGACTGTACAGAAAGTCATCTGAGTCTGAGATCCCACTAACGAAATCGTGCATTTTTTGTCAGCTTTAGCCCTTATGAGCCCTGTCTCACTTTTTTAGGTAGAATAGACTCTTAATGGACTTGGAAAGGTCTTAGGTGAAACTGCAACTATTTAAAAGAGGTAAGTATGGAAGTGGGTTGTTGCTTGTTGAATAAAGACTGTCCATTCTGTACCTCATAAGAATCTTTTCAGTTTCACTTAAGATTATACTTTAAGTAAAAGTTGCTTTTGAGATTTTGGATTATTCATGGACACTAAAATTGAGGGCAATTTAAAAACAAAAGTAATTACATTTAAAATTCTACAATTATGTATTTTTTTTCAAAGATGTGGCAACATATAAATATCTGGGAGATTCTTTTTCTTATTATAGATGTAGTTAATTCTCTGAGGGGGGAGGAGGTGAGAAAGCTTTATCCCAAGATTTTTTCCTCTTGGCTAGTTCCTGTTTCTTGAAGCAAAGAAGGCTGTGAAATATCATGTGATATATGTTCAAAACAGTGGTGTGTTCTCTTTTTGAAACAAAAACCCACTTAGAAAGAAGGGAAATGGCTCATAAAGATAGGATTCTCAACTGCAGTCTTAGTTGCAAATGAACTAAGAGTCTTCCTGATTTTTCTGATAACAATGCAGCAGTTCATTGCTGAGTTACTTAAATGTAATGTAATCCTTTGTAATGAAATTGAAGAGAAGTGATGATTGAATTAAAGGATAGTTTTAAAATACTTACTTGTGCTCACTATAAAACATAAAACCATTTTCATAGTTGAAATTGTAGTACAGTTAAAAGACTGTGCTGCAGATTCATTCAATAATATGTTATCTTTCCTCTGAGTAAAAAGACTTGTTAAGAGAAACTGATTTTTCAGCTATTTGTCCTCTTCCAATTGCCTTTTCCTTCTTTTACTCATTATTTTGGTATGACTTACTTTGAACTTAACAGTTCCCAAGATCCATCTGCAGCTTCTTTATATAACTTAACTGGAACATTTGGAGCTGGACTTCCTTGGACTGAATCCAGAATTTTTATAGAAACGGGGTTCTTGGAGTCAGCAGAGTCCTTTGGATAGGAAGAGAGAATTTTTATGTTGTAGGAAAGTTAAGTCATGGTGCATAATAAAGCAGTAAGGAGTTTTACTCTTTAGATCTACAGAATATACCATATTTTCCTCAAGAAGATCACTATGTACTGCCTGTATGTCCTAGTTCCTCAGACCCCCTTTCTGGAATGCAGAAGCCCTTCACTAATGTTTCTTTTGAGGCATTGACGAAGGGAGCTCTTTAGTGCCAACACCTATTTTCCTGGCTTTTACACCCTGGGAGCTCCATGAAAGTCTGCTTTCTCACAAAGATTGCTCAGCTATTCATCTTCCCAAAGATTAGAGCTTGAGAGGAAGAATAAATAGGGGGAGAAAGAGACACAAGGAGAATTTCAGGCCGAAGCATCTGCCTCTGTCTTGCTTTGCTGGAATATATGAGCCTTCTGGAAGCAGGATCCTGGATTTGGTGCTGTTCTTTGTTTACATTAGTGAGTGCTGAGATCCCTTCTTGTTTGCATGGGATAGAACTCTAGTGGGTAAAGCAGAGAAGGCATTCCTCCAGCATGGATCACGCAACAGGAAACAAAATCCCTCACAAGACCAATTTTTTCATTCTGTTATAAGGGCTAGTAGTTCCTTTTTACAGACCCAAGGCTGTAAGGTGAATTTTTTTTTTTTTTTTCCTTTCTGACCTTACCATTGTTTTTCAAGTGCTCAATGAGTCTAATGACAAGTGCTGTTTCTCTAACTAGAAAGCCCTCTCACTAATCACTAGAAAAGTAGAAGGACCAGAAAAGGAGCAGCAAAAGAGAGCTAGAGTCAATACATAACCATAAAATCAAAAGTAATTGCAATGAAATGGAGTATTCTATTTGTCACTTATATTAAAGTTTTGAGTGGTTGGTTTTCTCTTTAAAAAAAAAAAAAAAGCAACTGGGACTACATCAGTATGAGAGACCTCAATCCAGAGAAACTTACCGGTGGTGCAGCTTCGGAGAGCAATGCCAGGCCAGCTAAGGAAACAAGAAATACAGAACGAAAAGCCATTTTGCCTGCCACTGGAAAGTCTCAGCTGTCAGCAAGTAGAAACTGGTGGAATCTGTGATTTTTATATCAAGGCCTCTTCACTGAGGCTACTTACCAAAAAACCCATACGACTTTCAGCATGCCAGTTCATTCTGTTTACTTAGTAAACAGTGAGAAAATAAGTAACTCATACAAACATGAACCTTGCCTGCAAAAATAAATCTCTCATATCATTGCCTGTGGAAATGTTGTTAATATTGCCAATATTTTCTTGGAAACAGTTTCTCTTCTGTTTTTCACCTTGTTGAGGAATAGTGCTTTATAGATATCATAGTTGAGAGAACTAGAAATTTGTCATCAACTTGGAAATTTCTGTTTCAGTGACAATTTCTTTGTGACGGAGGCTTGTCTTAATTGACTAGCCCATGTTTATATATTAAGGGATTTCTCTCTGTGGTGGCCTTCCTCCCACCTCTGATAAAAGGTCAGTGGAAAACGTGTGGGCTATCTAGTTATTGTTTGCATTCCCCTGGAGGAAAATGTAAGTTGGTTTTGTTTTCCAGCATGATAACCAGATACCTACATACCCATTTCTGATGCACAGTTAAGCAATATCTTAAGTCCTATCACTTGTCCCTTAGATTCAGTACAAGTTCAGGACTTACCCTGTTCAACTGCAAGTCAACTCCCCCTAGAAGCATCTGTTTCATTTCAGGGAAATGTTACTCCTGGCAATTAAACTATGTCTTTCTGGTCTTTGGCTAAACACAAGTACATCCACTCTCTTACTGGATTTCATAGAATCATGGAATGGACCTCTAGAGATCATCTAGTCCAACCCCCCCCTGCAGAAACAGGTTCACCTAGATCAGGTTGCACAGGAACGTGTCCAGGTGGGTGTCCTGTAATCAAATGAGTGACTATGTATAGAGAAGTTTTTAGGTTTGTTTTTTCTTTTTAGTGACTACATTTGTGTCAACAAATTTTTGTTCTACTTTGATGGCTGGGCACAACCCACTGCAAATCAAACCTACTGGTTTTCAAGCTCCAGGAGTAGCAGGATGCCATGACATCTCCATGCTTTAAGATGGGTGCTGTTTTGAAACTATTGGCACTGTTTACAACAATTGTGTAACTACTGAAGTGTCCAGAAATCATAACCAAATAGCGAAACTTTAAAGGCAAGCTTTTGTAACTTGTGAATTCACTTGGTATGCAGTCATCCTAGCAGGCTTGGGATGTAGAGATAAACTCCAAGGTCAGTGGCAGATGAGTGTTGATGATTTGTGAAAGGCATGGTTTCAGTACCTATCTCTGCAGTTTCTCTAATCCTGTTAAGAAAATCCAATTCCACTGCTTGAGGATATTTTAAATGCAACAAGCTATTAGTCCACAGGAATCCCTGCAAAAGAGCTCAAAGTACTTGGACAGTTTTTCAACAACAATGTTTGAATCAGCTTACCTTTTCCTGTTTCTAAAAATAGAAAGAGACTGTTAAGGTGATGCTTCTATGTTAGGACTTTTTTTTTAAATGATGGCTAGAGATTTGACTTATTAAAGATTTAATTGGAATGCACGTGAATGCAGTAGTCAGCTGGGTTAAAGATCAAAGTTGTTTAAAATGTTGCTAATTGCAGTTACTTCTGAACTTCCTAGCTTGATTATCATAGAATCACAGAATGGTAGGCATTCAAAGGGACCTTTAGAGATCATCTTGTCCAACCGCCCTGCAGAAGCAGGTTCACCTAGACCAGGTTGCACAGGACTGCGTGTAGATGGGTCTTGAAGACCTCTGGAGAAAGAGACTCCACAACCTCCCTGGGCAGCCTGTTCCAAACTTTCCTCTTGAAATGACAGTGTTTGGGTTTACCTGAAGTTTTAAGAAAAGGTACACAGATTTTAGCTCTCTCGATATATGTATTTCAACAGCCGTTCTACATTGTTTGTTCTGCTGATAGCTGTTCAGAATTTCTCCTGTTTACTTTGTGACCTACTTGGTAGTGGGCCCATCTCTTCTGCTTGTAAATTAAGTTGCATGTATGACTTTCTTGTTTTTAGTACATGTGTTAGGTCAGATTTAAGGTAATGCAATTCTGTAACTTCCTTATTTTGAGCCAATGCATTTTAAGGGTTTTTTTGAAGACTTTTTTAAGGTAGTGGGGAAAGATAACAGAACCAAATCAAGTGCCACGTCTTTTGCACTTGGACGCAAATCCTAACACCTTAGAACATAATTAGATGTCATCAATAGAATCAAAATTGTTTTAAAGTAGTAACATTTTATTGACTTAAATGAAGTTTGCCAGATTACAAAATGGAAAAAACCCTAACTTAGCAAAAAGTTACACATTAGCAGTAGGAAAAAAATGCTTCTAAAAGCCTATGATAGTTCTAGCAGAGGAGGGTGTTCGTGTAATGACAGTACATGTTTATTCCTGGGGTTCAGTGACAACAGCAGTGGTTGAATAAGAGAAGGGACTGAGGAGAGCGGCAATGGTATAGTGGCGATGACCAGAATCATTAGCAGTGAACACCACCTGGAAAAGAGAAATTTTGTAATCATGATTAGAGCAATGTACATTTGAAACTACCTTATTAAGAATTAGGGAGCATGCTCCATTTCCTCTGTAGAATATTTTGCCAATCCTGATCAATTAATGATTTGCCTTTCTGATAGATAATGCTCCCCATTACTTTGTGGTGCTTGCTGAAGACTGGACTGGGACAAAGGTCCACAAAGAGCCTTAGTTCTGGTGAAACTGTGTGGAGATGCCTACACTTGAGTCAGGCAAACTAGTTTGTGATTTGGAATGGGAGGATGAGGAAGGTATCTCAAGTGACCAATAAGAAAGACAGAGGTCAAATCCCATCTAGTGGACTTAAATACAGCCTCTTTGAAGTGTCCAAGCAAGGTAGGAAGTTGGAGCACACAGCTGCTTTCTTCTTTTCAACAGAGCTGGTCAGTTCTTGCATTAAGAACTGCGTGGCTAGACTTTGCAGAACAAGGAGAGACCTTTGTCCTAAGGTCATTCAAACTTGCCGCTCTCCAAAGTGGACTCTAGAACTTGGGAGTTCCCAAGAAAGTGTAGTCACCTCAGCTAAGTTCCTACTTTCTTTGGCTCTCTTTAGTCTAATATTTGATCTGTTTTCTGAACTGTGATGCAGTTCAGAAAACAAAACTGGAAAGCTCCCTCCTGTGTTCTGGTCATGACAAGGTCTAAGCTGCTGTGTCAAGAGAACTGCAGACTTCAGTTACCTTGTACACAGTCATGGAACTGCCCACTTCTCAGGCTAGTTTGTTGACCTGTAGGTTATTACATCATAGGAAAATTTCAGCAGCCTGTCTGGAACAGTCTCAGCCAGGTGCTTTTAGGCACTTTTTGGAGTGAAGCTCTTCAATAGCCCTGAGCAACTTTCAGACATCTGAATGGTTAGGGAATATTTTTAAGGATTGTTTATTTGACCTGAATGACCCAAGCTGTAACTAAGACTTTTATGGACATGGTCCTCAGTTATATGTTTTAGCCTTCCATAGAGCTTTGTAAATTTGTGGTTTAAAAAGTTCTGCCACCCAACCTGTAGCCACTCCATACTACTTAATTTGGGGAAAGTTAAATTTAATGGCAGATTAAGCCTGAAGAATTTAAACAAATTTTTTTTGGAAGTGTGAAGTAAATTTAGTACAATGGAGCACAACATAAATCAGTGCAGGGCTGAAAACGAAGCGAGGCACAATACGTGATTATATTATCGGCATGCTTATGAAATCTGAGTACCAATGAAACAACCAACTTTTCCTTTCCCACTATGGTTATTTGTTTACATTTTTATGCTTTTTTCCCCCATATTGCATGCTTCAGTACTGAACTTTTTTTTTTTTTTAACATCAAAGATGTCAGAAATCATTGTTCTGGTAATTACAAGTTGTATTACAATTAAGGAATTTTTCAGGTCATAGAGTCATAGAATGGTAGGGTTGGAAGGGAATATGAAGGAAATACTTCTGATTTAAAGAACAGCTTATTTCCCGTAAAACTAGGCTTTCCAAATCCCTAGATTCCTTTAACAACAATTAAAAAAGGACTGTTTTTTTCTGTTTTTTTAAATAATGTATCTCTTTTTTGAACGAAGGTCTCTACTGGACTGAAAACATGAAGAAGCACAGTTCCAGAAGCTGGCTAGTTCCTTTAGCTTAGCCAGCTATATACTGCCTTTATTTGCCCAATATTATGTGGCAGTGAACTGCTTCACTGGATGATGCTGTCCCTTCAGTATTAAAAGTCTGGTTTTGTCCTTTCCAGCTGATGCCACTACACAGTACATAGGCTATTAGATATATTTGCAAATACTTACATCAGCGTATTCATGGAATGGAGAAAGACCAAGTCTCTTCCAGTAGGAGCTGGTGTCAAACTCAACCTTATATATTCCTTCTACAAACTGTTCTTCTGTTGTGAGCTCATGGATCTCCCCATACTCTGTGGTTTTCCTGTAATAGTAAGATAGCTACATAAATATTTTATACTGTCATTTAGATGCTAAGCAGAAATCATTGATGTGAAATACTAAATATCAGAGGTGCTGCACAGCCAAATTCTACACTGAATGACTTCTAATAATCTGAAATAATTCCCTCCTCTCTACGTAGTATTTGTAACCATGTTTCGGAGCCTGTCCTTGCTACCAACTCATCCATATACATTGAAAGTCAAAGCTGACTGGCTTTTTTATTTCTGTTGCTACAGCAGCAATTATAGTTGAGGCCCCTTTTTTAATATCGTATTTAACTTGTACCAGGTGCCCTCTAGAACCAAGTGTTAGTGACTTAGAAAAAGGATTGTAATGATGAAAGGCAAGTCACCAAAGCTCAAATTAAAATTAGCGAAGAGGTTTTAGTGGAAGATTATTTTGTTCTCTAGTTATTGTCACTGAGGCTATAGGTCTTACCCCTGTGCAGTGATGTGAACTTGAGGGTAGTGTCTTGAAAAAACAATTTATCATCACAAGATTTTATTAATTTGAATTATAATGCCTTGGTCAAAGAGCAGGGGCTTCTTATCCAGGGTGCTGTGTAAATGAGCAATAGGAATTTCCAGCTCAGAGATGATGTGCTCGGCTCATAACAAAAAAACCTATGAGTGAATGACATCCAAAAGCAGGAAGAAAATACAGCTGGCATTGACTATTTGAAAAGGGGAAAGCTTTGTGTGACAGCTGTTTAAATATTTGCATACTTAGCTCCTAAACACCATATATCCATTTTTTCCTCCTTTTATTTCTGATTTTTTTAAGCTTTTTTTTTTGTTTCTGCTGAGAATACTTGTTTGATATTTATAGCACTTCATAACCACATTATGTATTTGAAGGAAAATTTAGAAAGCATTGACTTGAAGAACTAGCAGAAGTTTCTCATGTTCTGTCAAGGAATAGCTGACTAGGGAGAAAGCAGGAAAGACTGAGGAGGAGGAGAAGGAGGGGAGAAAGCAGTGCCATGCTGCTTGTCAGACACAGTTCTATTGCAGCTTTTATTTCTTGGCTGCTGCCTCATTCTTCATCTTCTTTGTCATCTTTGTTTAATGATGGTGAATGAAAAAAGTCAGAATGAGAGAGAATTACAGAATGGTAGGAGCTGGAAAGGTTCTCTAGAGATCATCCTGCTAAAGCACATTCGCCTCCATCAGGTCACAGAGAAACATGTTTAAGTGGGTTTGGAAACCTCCGGAAAAGGAGACTGCACAGCCTCCCTGGGCAGCCTGTGCCAGGGCTCCCTCACCCTTACAGAAAAGAAATTTTCACTTGTGTTCAAGTGAACACACTTCCTGTGTTCCAGCTTACATCTGTTGCCCTTTGTCCTATCACTGGACACTGCAGAAGTAAGACTTGCCCCATCCTCTTGGCATCTGCCCTTTAGGTACTTATAAGTGTTGATGAGTTTCCCCCTTAGTCTCTTCTCCAGACTAAACAGCCCCAGGTCCCACAGCCTTTCCTCATAAGAGAGATATTCCAGTCCCCTGATCATCTCAGTAGACCTAGAGCTTCTGCTTAAATTAAGAAGTAACGGAATTGAAAATTGCATGCTAATTTTCAGGTTTTCTTATATTGAAAGCTTAGCACTTTCAAGACTGACAAGTCTCACTGGTCCAATACAAGTGAAATAAACTGTATACAGGGTAGACGAAAGCTGCCAAGAATCCAAATGCTATGAGAGACATGGCCCACAGGCAATTTGTGAAGTGTAAGCATCTGTTTTCTTTTTAATTGTGCTTCTTGACTTAACCTATATTGCCTTAAAGCAAGGCAATAGGTAAAAGGATGAAGAATTCATTGGCAATGAAAACACGAAACAGAATTGCTGAGATCCTACAGAAGTGTTCAGAGTGCAAGTTAGGAATTCACATACACCTGCTTGTAAGTTCAGTACTTTAGACACAAACCAATTCAAAGGAAAAATGGTGTCTACCTCAAAGTCTTTGTTCAGGTAAACAAGTAAGTTTTAGTTTGAGAAAAGAGTGGAGGCAGGATGAATGGTGCTTTCCCAGAGTGGCAAATGTTAACTATCCAGAACAGCTGGGAAACCAGGAACGAGTTCACTTGAAGATTCTCACCCACTACCAGGAATAAATGGCACTTTCTTGACTTTAGTTATTAAGTAGTAGACATTCAATGCAAGTAGTCTCACAAGCAAACCCTGCAGTATTACTGCTGCATTGACAGCCACCAGGACAGCATGGGATTCAGGCAGAGGATGCCCTTGTAGCAAAATGCTACAAGTGATTCCTTCTGAAGAGCACTTGTATTTCTGTTTGAGTGGTGGAATATATACAATGCAGTTACTTGTTCTTAACAGGATGTGGATTGTCAGCAGTTTCTCTAAGATGGACAGTTAAGTTGAAAAAGCTATGCTTTTCCAGCAAAAAAAATTTACAAGCTATGGTTTTAGTTACTATGGCTACAGCCTAGGCTGCAATCTTGAATCTCCTTTTCACTGTCTGGACCTTAGTTGTATATTGTGACCAGGATGAATCTACGCTGTCTGTGCAATGACATTTATGAACTACTGGGACACATACTGCACTGAGACAAGCTCTGCCCTCAGAGGCAGGCTGCTGAAGAAATACCGCAGCATCATGAATTACTATTTTTGGAGTAAAAAAAAAAAGTGATTGGGGAAAACCGCTTGAAATGTGCTGCAGTCTTGGTTCAGTTTGTTTGTTTTTTTGGCATATTTTGTTTTGTTCTTATGATTTATAACCTAGGTTATGGGAGGAACAGCATTTGATGACTACAACTCTGAAACTATGTGATAAGACCTATATTTCCTAAAACATGTGAGGAGTGAGAAGGTCAAAACTAGTCATGGGAGGAAAGCATATAGAACCCAAATCACGTTTCCCATCTCTCTGTGCCCTAAAGCCTTTCTCAGAGTGCATCTCAACCTGTTATCTGTTCCTGCATATATTTGGCTAGACTAATTTTGAAATAAACCTCTGAAAGTCATCTGCTGCTCTGCTAACTTCCTTCTTAGCTTTTAAATACTAATACTGCAAATGTATGAGTTGCTAGGTACATTTGCTTAGTTCCCTAAAATGTATTAGCAAAGAAGTAAAAGCAAACAAAAAAGGGAAAAAAATTCAAAACCCCTTTTAAGACATTTGTATTAAATGTAACTTTTCTATATTCATCTCCTCTAGGTACTGTAGCTTAAAAATATTATTATCCTGAGTGGAGTAGTTATAGATTATGTTCCTTGATGTCACTCAGATTTTCATCTGATTTAACACTGGGAAACTCCTAAAAGGAAAAAAAATTGCAACCACATATGATAAACCCAGTTCAAACAGGTGGCATCAAGTCAAGTCAATAGTATTGCTGAAAGCACACTTGATTAAGATGCAAGTCAAAGGAGATGTCACAATCCTTACTTATAGTAAAAATATGTAGTTTAATGTTCCTCCACTGCCTTCCCACAGCAAAATGCTTCTCACTGTCCTACAGTTAATCTGAATCTCTGTTTTAGAAGAAGTGATTTGAATTTCTCAGGGATGTACTGACCTAAAGTGTCAAAGTTGGCTAAGAACTGTGGGATTTGTTTCCTTGGACAAACTGCAAACTGAACAAGAAAATAGTTATGTCCCAAAACTGATGGCATTCAACTGATACTGCATTTGTCTTGCTCCTCTGTAAATTTTATTTTGTATTATGTTCAGGAGCATTTGATGAAACATTCTAAGTAGTCTGGGTTTCCAAACAAATACGCACTAAGGACAAGACATTATCCTTGTCTCTGCTTTCCTTTAAATCAATATGTTGTTTTCCATGAGGTTTCTCTGTTTGTTAAAGTACATAAATCCATTCTAAGAGTCGTGTGTTACTAGATTAACACACCATTTGGAAGTGGATGTGTTTGTTTCTCCTTCAGTCTCCTAAGCTTTCTTGTTCCTTTTCAGTGGGGAAAAGTGTTTTTTGTTTTTATAAAAAGAAACCCTTCAGCTGGAGAGGAAGGCATCTCTCTCTTTGAGAGTCTCTTTCCCTCTGTTTGTTTATGTTTTTTTTCTGCAGCTTTTATGTAAAATGTGTTATAAAAATCCTAGTAAAGAGACAATTGGATACTCTGGTGGTTCCTGTCCATGATTGTGCTTGACGTGCTTAAATATCGTGCTGTTACTAAAGATTTCTCTTGACTTACTTAAAAATCTGATTCAGTGAGTTGTTACAGTGAAAGTGAAATGCCTGAATATCTCACCTACTTGAATTTTAGTAAACTCTATTCCTCTGAATACAGATAGCAGTATTGCTTGCCCCTCAGTGATGTTTTGAGAATGCTTTCTTGAGTACTAAGGTGTTATTCTAGCAAAAGCCATACAGATATGTAGAAATGACCACAAAGAAATGCTGAGGTTGTGTTTCTGTGTTATGTTTCAGTGGATTTCTTTCAAAACTTTCTAGTCAAGGAGTTTCTTCCAACCAACAAGTTGGTAACACAGGAGAATAATGTGCTTATTACTTGCATGTGTGCAGACAAAGCTTACAGAGAGGATTTTCTGTGTGGCTGCTGCAAATAAAGCTCTATATCCATTGCATGTGAAGACAGTAGGTTAGTGTGAATGACTTATAAAATTTTAGTACATAGGCTTTGCATTTTTTCTTTGTTTTTATAGAAAGGAAAAATTAATTATTAAACCTATTCCCTTACAAGTATAAGATGAGCATCTCAACACATTTTTGCAATTAGCATGTATTTCAGTCATGGGTAAATATGCACTTGAATCTGATAGATTTTAGACAAAAATTCACGTGATTACAAGAATGCTAGTGGGATGTGCTAGAAAACATACTGCTTTTTTTAATCACAGCTCTGTTCCCTTAATTTCTCAACTGTTTGCCTGAGGCACCCTGAAACTTGGTCCATAAGACCATATAACTTACCCGGTAGCAAAGTCCTGCCAGCTTCCATCTGCAGCCTTTTTATAGACTTTCACAGCTACGTTAACTGCAGGACTTCCTCTGACTGCATCCAGCACTTTCACCATGAGAGGGCATTTGGAATCAACAGAGCCATGAGTGACCTTGGAGAAAGCAGGAGAAGTTGTACAGGAGCTGTTCACCAGTCCTGCAAAAACCTTCTTCTAAAGAAAAATGGATTCTTACGGCAGAATTAGCGTTGACTTAAAAGTAAGTTTTTGCCAAGGGATATTTAAAGCTGGTTTGCAAACATCTATTTCTTAAAGCAGAGTATTGTATAGCTTGATACTGATAGCTTTATTACGTACACCCCAACACACACCAGATTGCTTAGTAAATATTTAGAGTTGCACATAGCCCTGGGAAAATCATACGAAGTGTGCCTTTTTTGCTGAAGTCACAATAAGAAAATAGTAAATTTTTGTAAGTGCAGGCAGAGTATGTTAGCCAACAAAGAAATACCAATGACATCCCTAGGGCTGAAAGAGTATTTGTTTCTTAAGCTTCATTATACTATAAGTAATCCTTAGTCATACTTAAAATTACTTTTTTAGTCCTTTAGAGAAGCACTTGCTTGGTGAAGAAGGTAAAACTACCTCTATTGAAAACAGAGGATGTGAGTCACAAACTGACAATATCAGACAGAAATAAAAGGTCACACCTCCTAGATCCCTGACCCTTTCACAAGGTCCTAAAATAGATGGACAAATGGAAAAAAAAAAAATCAAGAATTCTAAAGAAGCTACTTAAAAACTGGTAGTAAAACAATATTCCAGCAAAGCCTAATGGTTACAGAATTTCATTAGTGAGAAGGATGCTAGTCATCTAGAAAATCTAGATTATCGTTCTTGTGATGGTTGAGTTTGAATAAAAGGAGACTCACCAGTGGTGCGGCTTCAGAGGAGAATACCAATGCTGCTAAGAAAATGAAGAGCACAGAGTGAAAGGCCATTCTGTGTGTTCTTAGTGAGCCTTGGTGCCAGCAGCTAGGGGCTGAGAGGATTTGGGATTTTATAGCCAATCCGACAACAAAACAGGCTGCTTATTGGGTGCCCATATGACTCCAAATCTGCTGATTCTGATTATTTGCTTAGTAAACAGTCCAATCCTAGAGTCAGTCCATGAATAGTACTGCCATTGAAGTCAATGGAAGGACTACAGGATCACTAGAGCAAAGAGAATAAGTAATGGACACAAACATGACCCTTGCCTGAGGAGATTAGACTCGTAGAAAACCCTCCACAAAATAATGCAAATGACCTTTGTTTGCCCAGAGATCTTTACCTTGCGCTCAGGTTGTGCATGATACTGCCCCAATGATTTCTCTGCACCTGCTCCATGTTTCTTTCTCAATGTGTTCAGTGCTTTCTGAAGAACAGTTCCCACATACAGATGCAGACTCAGTATATGGGCAATGAAATTTGTTCATTGTTCATTCTGACTCAAGCAGTGGTCCATGCTGGGAGATAGACTCCCAATCAGTTCCCTTGATTGTGCAAAAGGCAAAATGTTTCTTTTCAAAAGCTAATTTAGATAGGATCTGATAACATCTGCCTCTCATCAGAAGTTCCTAAAGAGTCATCTTGCCTGACCTTCAGGTAGATGTTGAAGTTTCCTCTTTGTCACTGGCAAGAGACTTAGAGAGATCTATCCTGTTTCAGAGAACTGAGTCCTCTCTTCCATGTACCCCAGAAGGAGCCAAGGCAACTAACGCAGGGCTGGTAGCTTAACACCTAGCTAACATTCCACTTGCCAAACTCCTATTGTGCTGGAAATGTTGTTATTATTATGCTCTGAAATGTACATTTAGGTAAGAGGTTTTTCAGCCCAGTTTAAACTGTAAAAAGATGTCAGTTAGGAGAGTAAGCATAGTGTAGCTGGGTTTCTCCAACTGTGTCATGTGAAAATTGTCAATGCTGTACCCTGTTCTAGTTGAAAGACAAAGAAACAGCACTATTTAGCTTTTCCTTCCCCTCATGTCCTAAACAACCCTGAATCTACACTTCTGTTCTCAGGAACTGGCATACTTAATTTTTACTGATTTCACAGTATTCTAGCAAAAAGTAATTTTGCCTCTGAACTTGGGTTATGATGAAGGTCGACATTTTCCAGTGGTTTTCATTGCTTCAGGCTGCTTTGTGCAGTTGTTCTGTTTTAGGCAAAGTTGGGTTTTGAAAAAATCTGTGTTACAGTAATCTCCTGAACTGGGATCAAAGTGCCCTTTGTGCTTACAGCAAAGCAGACTGATACGTAGGTCACCTTCCACCCTTGCTTTGCATGCATGTAAAAGTCAATACAAGATGCCTAGCATTAACAACTCATATTGCAGTCTGATTGGTGCTTCTGGATTGTATGCAGATCTTGGAATACTACTTTCAGATCTGTGCATCAACACTTTTCTTCATTACTTTGCTGTCAATGTTGGCAAAAAAGTCTTGTGATGTAGTAAACCTTTGTATGTCAGAAAATTAATCTATATTCTAGTGCAAGTAGACTGTCCTGTCATTTGCTTTCAGCTGTTCTGCAAGGAAATAATGCCAAGAAGCTAATGATACTGGCACCTGCCTGTATGGGCAATTGCTCTCCCATGGGAGAATGATTCAAAAACATAACTATTATTTCCTACATTTTTCTGCAAGGTGCCAGTTTCTGAAAAATCAGGTCAGTCCACATTATCTGTTTTACTTTCCTCTTTCATAATGTTGACCTTTTGGCAGCTGATTTTTAAAGTGAGTAAGAAGCATGAGTTCTAACCTGAACATGATTTTTTTTCTTCCATTTGCTGGGTTGGTTTTTTCTTTCCAACTCTTGCTATCCCAGATGTAGCCTATATAGGGATCCTTTGACTATTAGTGGGAGTACCATTCTGAAGGGAAATTAGACTGTGTGTTTGTGAATCTCCATTCACACATTTTGTAGATAACTAGATTGTTTCTTAAGTTCCAAGATACAAATGGACTTGAATAAGAAGGGGAAAAAGTCTTTATTTTTTTCTCTGATCTGAAAGGCCATAGAGAGTCTGGAATTTGTACATAATACTATTAAAGTCCTATGTGAACCTAATTTAAAATAACTATAGCCTAGTGAAACCAAGGCTAAGTAGATTTTTCTTCTTTCACTGTCAGACTCAACCTGTTGGCAAAATATGCTAATGCATTCTGTAAAATGTATGGGAGGGCTCAGGAGAGAAATGGTTCTTGCCTAGTGGAGAATCAAAACATGTGAATGTGGGAGCAAAAAAGAAAGTTGAAGGCTTAGCATCCAGTAAGGACTGATTGACTGTTGTCTGACTGTTGTTAAAACTTTTTTTGTGACATGGGAGTCTGGAGCTTATAAACTGAATAAAGATTAAAAATATGGGAATGTGGAATCACAAGGGGCTGAGCATAGAGAAGTAAGTGGGGCTGGGAGGAAACTCTTGGCCTTCTGAAGAAGTAGGGAAGCTGCAATGAAAAGCAAGAAACAGGGCAGCTCCCAGGGCCTCCTAGCAAGAGACATGCCACAAGGAAAGCGGTGCAACACAGAGCCTTAGCACAGAGCAATGGCATAAAAGCCCTGTTGCCAGAAAAGAGTGAATAGCATCACTGAAAACCCCTCAGAAATATATATTTAGGAATCCTGGTGTGGAAGAAACAGTAGGGTTATACAGCTAATAGAGAGACAGCATAAGGCTACTTGGGGGCTAGGGGACACAGAAAACCCAGAAGAACGAGTGATCACCTGGCATACAGGGCAATCAGGGAGCAAAGAGTCTATGGCAAAGAGTCCCAGGTGTGCATGGTAACCTCAGCTTTATGGAAGCCAGGAACTCAGAGACCCCCAGTTATGGAAAAAATGTACATAATCCTCAAATATCTAAATGCTTTAAGGCTTATCTGAATTCCAATGTGGTTGAATTTTGTCTCTGAAGAATTAGAATTAATGCCTCTTTTTAATGAAAGCATGTTCCCTGCTTCGAAGCATTACAATATTCAAGTCAAGAACAAACACGTCCTGCTAATACTGTTGTTTATGTCAAGGATTTTTCCGACTGCACTACAGTGTTTTTGTCTCTTCCGTGTGGTCTCACACACTTATGCTAGTTTTACATAGATAAGCTCCTTACTCTGCTATATTCCCTTCTATTTGATTTTATTCAGAAAGCCAACTGCTTCTACATGACAAAATGCTCAGACAAGCTGGAATATCTGACTTTGACCATAAAAACCTATAAGCTTCTCTTGTGACATTGCAGTGAAAGGGGCTGATGGTAAGCTATTTAGTAATCTGGATAGATTTCCCTAGCACTTTCCAAATAACTAATGAATTACTGACCTCTGAAAAAATACTTTCTATAATAGAGACTTGAATGTGATACCCTTTTCCACTTTTCTGGAGTAACATTTTATAGGGCCATAAAGGAAAAGACCTGAGATTTACTCTCAAAGCTTGCCTGCATTTTCTGAACTGGAGTTGAGAACTCTTGGAGTTCTACTCCAGATGTCTGCCACCAAGTTGCTGTGGCAGAGCTCTGGCGTGTCAGCAAGTGTGCAATGCAGGAACTACTGAAACCAGTGATAGGTTTTCCATTCATTTCACTGTGTGCTAATGATGTAATGTTTTCTGCTTGTGGAAGGCCAGGGATAATACTTTTCTAATTAAGAAAATGTACCCAGGGAGGTTCATTTTTGAGCTTGAATTTCATTTTGTAAAGACTTATATTAAAAGATAGTGGCATTTCAGATGTGTTTGCTGTGTGCATCTTTGTCAGCTAGCTGCCCATTTTGATTTTCTATGAGGAATATGTCAGTATGTAGAGTTTTAGTGTTCATTCTTAGATTTCTTTGTTCCTAGGACTAACTTTGGCTATTTTAATGAGAAGTACTGCTACTAATTTTAAACAGAAAAATAAGAAAATCATCCTTATCTTGTGTCATGTATCAATTTTAGTTAATGGGGAAGTGTATCTGTTAACAAACAGTTTAGAAGATGGGTGGGTTAGGTTGGGCTTCAGATATAAAATTGCACTTTTTTTTTTTCATTTCAAGGTTATGTCCAAGAAGCATCCTGGGATATAACCCACAGTCCAAAAAGAGAAACCTCTAATTAGGTGACTGTTGCTTTGAGGCATTTGTAACATATGAATTCACCTGGCACCTGTTCATCTCAGCAAGCTTTTGCTCTAAAGTGTTTAAACTCCAAGGTCACTGCACACTGATTATTTATAAGGTATTACATTGTTAGCTACCCCTATAGTCCTTGTGATCCCTCTGAAACAAACTTCTGTTCTTCAACTTTGATATATATTCATGTCTATCTGCTACTCCATCAGTCTAGACAAGCAATGACAAAAAAAAACCAAAATCAATTTGTACACAAAGGTAACTGAATAACCCTTATTTCAGCCATGATGCTTTAACCTTTACTGTTGCTGAAAGATGCTTGGAACTTGCTACAAGATCAATGTTTTTAAAGGTCAGTTTACTTCTTAGCAAAGTGATTAGATGGTTTAGCTAATAAACTTTTTTTTTGCACACTTGTGCAGTATGATACAAATGTTTCTGATTGCAAAAATCCATGATCTATTTATATGTAAAACCATGGAGCCCATTATTTTCATAGGGTCTTGACTGGGCTCTTTCAGGAGTGTATGACACTTTTTAAGAAAATCTTCATAAATTTTCAGTTTATTCTCAGTGAACCACAGATGTCAAATGACCATCAGACATTACAATCAAAGATCAGACATGACAATGAAAGATCAGACTTGATAATGAAATTCTTCCTCTAGCTATTATGACCATGAAAAAGTTTCTGTGGAATCGTAGAATGGTAGGGTCAAATTATAGTCTTTTCTTAGGATGTGTGTATATTTGCTAAGGCTATGGCGGCTCTGTACTTTGCTCAGCATCTTGCTGTTCAAGATTATAAAATGCTGAGTCTAAGGCACTTCATTCTTGTAGCTGAATACAAATAAGTGTGTGGAAATGCATGTTTTTCCAGCATGCAGGGCCACCTGGGTAGTCTCTTCAAAAGCTTCTTCAAATTTGCACAGGGCCAAATTAGCCATTGGTTAATGGCTAATCATCCTACAATGTCATTCAGTTTACTCAATTCTTTCTTTAGCAGATATCAATATATAGTGACAACCACATGGAATAATTTGGATGCAGCTAGGATGCCTTACACTCTGTCATGTGTCCTGGGCTGCCCAGCCACTACATCTCTCCTGCCTATCTGTCCTACCTCGAATTAAGACCCCCACCTGTCCTGGAATAAAGTCCTCAGGGCATGCTGTTGAGCAGGAGGCTACCAGTGACAGTGACACATCTATGCCTTTCTTTTTACCAATTGAACCAGTGCCTACTTGCTTCCTGACAAAAGCTCAGAGGAAATGCTGTACTAATCATTTTATGTCATAGTCTTCCTGTATCTATTACGGGCTTCACTGAACTTTTGCATCAGCTTCCAAGTACATTTACCATTGTCACTGGTCTGGCAAAACCAAATGTGTACCGTGTGAAAATGGACCTGAGAGGAAACAACCTTGTGCCTTTTGAGAGATAGAAAGAAAAAAATGTCTCAAAAGAACAGGTCAGATTTTGACCCTTGTGTACAATACAGTAATAGTATCTGAATTTCCTTCTTTTGTCTGTTCACTCTTCCTCAACTTTTAAGACCAAAACCAGAGTACACTACAACATTTCAAAGGGAAAATCTGTTGAAGTGCTAGATGCTTCTGTGGTGTGGAACCAGCAACCAGTATGATACATAAGCAGAAGGAAAGAGTTAATACCTTTGTAGACTGGCCACTACTCCTACACTAGCTTACCTGTGCCAAAAGGTGTTGCTGGTTATACCAGTAGTGGATGTGAAAACTGACTCTGTGAGCAAGGTAGGAAATATGTGAAGGTGAAGGCATCTTATAAAAACATATGAGTAGCTCTGAGATTCTTACTGCTTTCCACCACATTCCCAGAAAATCGAGCTAGTTTTGTGCTACAAAGGACAAAACCCAGTTGTACATGTTGAAATGCTGTGGACTACACGAATCAGCAGATTACCTGGCAGTCATTACTTGGTATATTGTAAGGGAAAATATTGCTGGAGTATGCTTTCGTATATAAATAAACCCACAAACTTGCCAGTATGCATTCTTATGAAGTGGTATCTGCCTTACAGTACTGCAAACATGGGCTGTTTCTTTAAATGAATGACCAAAGGCAACATGTGCATGCTTTCCCTGATTAAGCCACTGTGCTTATAACCCTCTTTACCTACTTCCAGACAAGCTGAGAGACTGAATTCCAGTCATCTAACAGGTACATGCTCAGGTTTATAGTGAGCTTGTGAATAGTTCAGTGTAACACATGTGGAGGATAAAAATAGCAGTTTCTTTTCTCACTATCTCTGAACTTGGTCTTGTAGCACAAAAGTTAAATATGTATCTGTTGGGCTACAACTTAGCTGTATGTGTGACTGCTGTACCACTGTTCTAAATACAATCATAGCTGTTATAATATCTGGTTTTTGCTGTTTGGAATATGCATTTTATGCCTGCTTTGTGTCTGTATGTGTTCTTCCTGGGAAGCATATAGCTTCTCTTTCTTGGTCTGGATAGTATATGGGCCAACCATATGCCATTGCTGAGAAACTGTTCAGTCACGGGACTGTTCAGGACTTGTTCTGCATCCAGGGATGCTTTACTAATGAGGCAGAGACCTGCTGTGTGTTTAGGACAATCTCAAGCAGAATGAAACCCACCTCATGCTGAAGACCCTCTATGTGTTATGAAGTACGTAGTGTCTGATGGGTGAAACAGTATCTGGCTTACAGCAGTCATCCAGATCTCTGCTACAGTCAGGAAAAAAAAAAAGTATACCTGTACTCAAGTCAGAGAGGTAAAAGCCCTGAGTTCCTAATTCCAATAGCTTGGTTTACAAACCTGGAGACCTTAGTGATTTTAAATATTGTGTTTAAAAAAAACCACCGTGCAAGTGGAGTGATCCACAGTGCTGGATGAGCATGGAACTGTTGGGGAATTATTCCCACTGTTCACTGTCATGGGACGTGGAGAGCTCGAGCAATTTTCTCTGAAGGTTCATTTTCCTTGCTCACAGCAATTCAAGATGGGTGCAGACCTGTCCGAAGGATCCCTTGACGCTACATATTTGTCTACTGAATGCTATATACACCAGTGACTGAACTTCAGTATTCCCCAGAATGCTGTGCTGCCATTCAGCAGGATCTAAACCGGCTTGAGAGTTGGGCAGAGAGAAACCTCATGAGGTCCAACAAGGACAAGTGCAGAGTCCTGCACTGGGGGAGGAACAACCTCGTGCACTAGTACAGGCTGCAGATTGACCTGCTGGAGAGCAGCTCTGCAGAGAGAGACCTGGGAGTCCTGGTTGACAATAAACTGAACATGAGCCAGCAATGTGCCCTCATGGCCAAGAAGGCCAATGGCATTCTGGGATGCATTGAGTGTGGCCAGCAGGACGAGGGAGGTTCTGCTTCACCTCTACTCTGCCCTGGTGAGGCCTCATCTGGAGTCCTGTGTCCAGTTCTGGGCTCCCCAGCTCAAGAGGGACAGGGAAGTGCTGGAGAGAGTCCAGTGCAGGGCCACCAAGATGATCAGGGGACTGGAGCATCTTCCTTATGAGGAAAGGCTGTGGGAACTGGGACTGTTCAGCCTGGAGAAGAGGAGGCTGAGGGGGGATCTCATTAAGACTTACAGGTATTTAAAAGATGTATGTCAAAAGAATGGGGCAACACTTTTTTCTTCTATAGTGTCCAGTGACAGGACTAGGACAGTGACAGGACAAAAGCTGGAACACGAGAAGCTCCATTTAAGGAAAAACTTCTTTCCTGTTCAGATGAGGGAGCCCTGGCACAAGCTGCCCAGGGAGAGTGTGGAGTCTCCATCACCGGAGGTATTCAAGACCCGCCTGGATGCATTCCTGAGTGACCTAATCTAGGTGGACTTGCTTGAGCAGGAGGGGGTGGGCTAAATGATCTTTATAAGTCCCTTCCAACCTCTACCATTTGTGTAATTCTGTGATCTATAAATTCTATAGCAGGGATAATGCTGTAGAATGTACCAGTAAAACAAGCCTAGGTTGTGTTTTACCTTTTAGGACATTTTATCCTCCAGAGGTTGAGTTTAGGTTTTTTCAAATCTCTGAGGATTTCAGTGTTGCTCAACTAATGTAATCCCAGAAAGTTTTTAGTTCTTATAGTATAGAACTGTGATTGTTGTACCAGCCTTTCTAATAACAGTTCCCAGACCAAGAGCTCACGGACCACTCTGGCTCCTCATTACCCTGGCATTTGTGCAGAGCTGATCTGGGGACCTCACAAAGCCTCCTGCCCAAAGTCATCTCCCTGGCAGTGCTCTCCTGCAGCACTATGGTCCCTTGATTACTACATGATGCACTGCACAACATCCCATGTCTTCCTGAAACTGCATCACAGTCCATAATATTGGAGCCACTGGAAACGAGATTAGGGAAATATGTACTGGTAAACTAAATTTGTTTAATCCCTTTCATCTCTGTGATTTTCCCCCCTAAGCATGTTTCAAAGGAATTTTAATCCCTTTTCATGTAGCCCAGAGAGGGCACCAAGGCTAGCAGCTTGTCCACATCTAGCAGAGTAGCTACTATGCTTTGTGTTCACATACTGCCTTAACTAACTCTCAAGTGTCACCAAATAGTCAAGTCCTTAGGATTGTGTGTATTGCTCAAAATGCTATGAAATGTCAGATCTAAATCCTTATCTACCCTTGCTAATCAGCATTCTCCCCCAACAGAGGGTAAATGACATGCAGTCTGAATTATTTTCTTTATTCCGCTTTCTTTCACAAACTTTAAAAGATTCCCACTGCTCTCAGAGTTAGACTTCTCTACGCTATTGACAGTGTTAGCTATTGGGCTCCTGATGACAGGGAAAAAAGTAATTTTTAGCTTTTTCTTTAAAGATGATACTCAGCAAGTAAAGGCTTTAGTCTTTGAAAAATTATGAAAGCAGCATAGCCTGAGATGGACAAACCCCATGACTATTATCTGGGAAATATTCGACTATAGATGGAACCATAGACCTTTTATTAGTATCAGCTTAAAGAGTCTATTGAGGTTCCTCCATGGAGTACAGAAAGTAACATGAAAAGAGAAACACATACTAATTTTGCTTCTTCTTGGTACCATTATGTGAGGAAGGCTGTAAGTAGCAGGAAAAGTGTGTAATTGCTAGTCATGCTCCTTTCTGTTGAGTAATTTGTTGTCTTTTATTTTTTTTCTTTTAAACCTAGAGATGTCATGCTAAAACTGAGAAAAACTCAGTTCGTGAAAGCACTGAACTGTACATGGCTTTAGAGACTTCGTGGTGGTTTAAACCTGGCTGAGTGCCCACCAATTTGTTCTGTCACTCCTCCTCCTAAACTGGACAGGGGAGAGAGAAATATAATGGGAGGTTCATGAGTTGAGATAAGGACAGGGAGATCACTCAGCAATTAGTGTCATGGACAAAACAGACTCAACTGGGGGAGAAAGGCTTTGATTTATTAGTGAACAATCAAAACAGAGCAGGGAAATGAGGCAGAAAAAAATGAAGCTTAAAACACCTCCCCCTACCCCTCCTTCTTTCCAGGTTTCTACCTCCTCCCCCACTGTGGCAGAGAGATAAGAGGATGGGGATTACGGTCAGATCATTACAGATGGACTTTGCCACTGCTTCCTCTGAGGGGGAGGCCTCCTCACACTTCCCACTGATACACCGTGAGGTCCCTCCCACGGGAGACAGTCCTTCAAGAGCTTCTCCAATGTGGGTACTCTCCATGGGCTACAGTTCTTCACACACGGCCCCAACATGGGTTGTCCATGGGGTGCAATCCTTCAGGAACAGAGTCATAGCCTCCTTCAGGCATCCACCCGCTCCAGCGTGGGGTCCTCCACAGGCTCCGAGTGGATCTCTGCTTCCCCCAAGTTCCTCCATGGACTGCAGGGGCACAGCTGCCTCACCATGGGCTGCACCACAGATCACAGGGGAATCTCTCTTCCAGTGCTCCTGCACTTCCTCCCTCTCCTTCTCCTTGGTGTCTGTGGAGATGTTTTCATTCTCTCACTCCCTTCTGCTGCTGCTGCAGTTTAGCAACTGCACAGAAACTTCTTTCCCTTCTTAAATACATTTATCAAAGAGGCATTACCTTCATCGCTACTTGGCTTGGCCTTGGTAAGTGATGGGGCCATCTTAAAGCTGACTGACACTGGCCCTATCAGCTATAGGGGAAGCTTCTGGCAGCTCTTTGTTTAAAAAAGCCACCCCTGTAGCCCCCTTGCTACCAAAACCTGTCCACATGAAACCACGACATCCCCTCTGCTTGAAGCAACATGCACAACTGCATGCTGTGTGCACTCACTTAGCTTGTGGATAGTGGGTTTATTTCCCTCAGGGGTCCATAAGTACTCTAATAACATCTATTAACACAGATATAATTGCTTTGAGAAACCAATCCCTGGGCTCTTTTGAAAGCCAGAACTTCTCCAGCTGCTCCTTTCAGCCAACCACCCCAAAAAGTAGAGGAGAAGAAGCAGAGTGCCCTGTTCTGCCCATTTGCTTCCCTGTCAGCTCCTTCCCAAGGGGGCCCTGCTCCATGGCCCATGGCAGGGCATCCAGCAGCCTTGAAGATCTACAGCCAGACACACGCCAGACACACGCCGCCATGGTTGGTTTGACTGAAGAACACAGGGCTCCAGCAAGCTGGGGTCACGTTGTGATACAAAGTGACTCTGTCAAACAGGGTTCTGGGTCTGACAAGGGCAGGTCTTGGCTGCTCAGTTTCACAGCAAAACATGACTGTAAAAATGAAAAAAAAAAAAAAAAGCCATGTCCTTGACTGAAGATCAACCCAGTAAAACAAAGTTAATCCTTTAAAAATGTAAATATTAAATTAAACTTTCATTTTAACAGCACCCTTGGCTGCGTTGCCCTTTGGCTGGGATTACCTCCCCTGTCTCCTCTGCTGCTGGGCAGCAGCGCTGGGATGGAGCCCATCCCTTCCACAGTGAGGGGAACAAGCTGTGCAGGGTGGATGGAAGCTGTTGCCACTGGAGCCTTTTCTCTGAGGATCACAACATAGGCAAAGAAAAAGGCACTGGAGATGGACTATGGGGGAGAATCTGATGCTGGTTTGACTGACAAGCAGGACGTGAAGCCTTACCAGTCACTCTGAGTTGTGGCTGAGCAGGGCTGTCAGGCAGCTTATAGCATGTCTTTTAACTGTGTCTCTGCCCCCAAAATGATAGCAAGGTTGCAAAAGATGATGCCTTACCTGGCTGCTCCAGGCTCTTTTGTTAAAAAGCACTGAAGAAAAAAATGGTCAGAAGAAGAAGGAAAAAAAGGTAAGAAAGAGATGGAAAAAGAGACTGAAATGCAAAAAGCGTGGTGATAGGCACCTAGATTTAAGACTTTTTGAGATGTTAATGAAAGTAGCTGAACCTAGGAGAGGGTGAGGTAGGCTGGCACTCTATTGGGTGTAGAGACTCTCAAAGACAGGACAATGAAGGCCAGTGGCTCTGGGTAGAGATTGTTGCGGTAGGATAATGCCCTCCTGCACCGCTCTCTGAGCATCCTTGTGATGTTGTGGATCCTCCATAAGGTGTGATGACTGTTGCTTTTATTCACCAGTTAAGAGTAATTTCCAGTGAAGAAGTTTTGGCCCATTGGTCCCTTCTTCTACATTCCTCCTGCTTATGACGTATGATCTTAACGCAGTCCATGAATGTATTTGTTTGGATTAATCCCATGCTTCTGTGAGTAAAGTTTGCTAATTCTCATAATCAATTTTATTTGCCCTGCTGAGCTGGACTTTGGGCAACCTGAAATTCAGGGGTCTGCAAAACAGTGCTGAAAGGCATGATATAACCAGTACCTGGAAAATCTCTTGTGCCTGCCCAGAGAGGGAACTTTTCTCCTCTCTGCTCAGCAAAGAGAGGAATTTTAAGTCATTCTGGCTTCCCACTCTCAGTTTGTAATTCTGTTGCTAAGTGGCAACAAAAGAAGATTATCGGATCACAGATTAACAAAAAACTCTATTCAGTGCTCTCGTGTAATTGCACATTTCAGTTACTCATTTGAGAGGTGATTTTCAACTGCCATGCTCCTACCCCACCGTCACCCCTCCATAGATCCATTATCCTCAGGGGATGCTCAGGATGCTGAACAACTGACTCTTCATTTCCACATTCAGCCCCTGTGCCCCAGTGTGACTCTGCCTACCAGGGTACCCTGAGGGTCTCTGCTTTTGGGTGCAGTGAGTATCAGACACTAAAGTCCTACCCTAGTCCTTCTAAATGGTTTATTTAGAGAGAATGCGGGCAAGAGGGGATAAAATGGTTTGGAAAGTTCAGATTTTTCAGAGGTCACTCCCACTTGCTTCCCTCACCAAGAAATTACTGGTTTCTTTTTTTCTCTTCTCTCCACTAATGCGATTCCACTCACTCAAGCAAAAGTGGTCAAGCAGCTTCAGAAAGTGGAGGAAGAAACAAAGCTGAGTGGCCAAAGTAATTATTCGTAGAATCACAGAATGGTAGAAGTTGGAAGGGACCTCTAAAGATCATCTAGTCCAACCCTCCTGCTCAAGCAGGTCTACCTAGATCAGGCCACACAGGTTTGGTGATCAGGTTTGGTAAACCTCCAGAGAAAATGACTCCACATCCTCCCTGGGCAGCCTGTGCTCCCTTACCCTCACAGTAAATAAGTTTTTCCTTAAATGGAGCTTCTTGCATTCCAGCTTTTGTCCATTATCCCTAGTCCTGTCACTGGACATTACAGAAAAAAGTGTTGCCCCATCCTCTTGACATACACCTTTCAAATACTTGTAAGTAGTGATGAAGTCCCCCATCATTAAGTTGTAAGGGTCAACTTCTGGCAGAAATTGCTTAGAATGCAGTTTGGGACTGAAGTGCTGGAAACTAAAAATATCAGGAAGCAGACCAGCTGGCCAGTGCCGAGCATGCAGGCAGAAAGGGAGTCTGGGAAGGAGATGCAGTTTCTCTCCTGGGACGAGGGGATGGCAGTTTAGCTTATTTTAAGCAGAAAATATGCACCAAGGATAACCATGGGAAGAAGAGGAGACAGAAAGGAGGTCAGAGCTGCATGGGGATCCATCCCTGGGACTGAAGGGGAGGAGAGGAAGGAACACAGAGCATTAATTTAATAAGAGCAAGGAAGGGGAGGAAAATAATTGCCTGGCTAAAATGGAAGTAAAAGGCAGGCTCGACATGGAGGAAGAGTGAGAAGAGCTGCAAAAACAACAGAAGGGAAGGATGTGTGGAGGGAGAGAGGTAAACAAAAGGATATACATTTAGTAGGTGATGGACACAGGCTGCCATCCAAATAAAATACAGAAACAAAGTAGTGAAGTGTAGAAAAGCAATTCTGTAGGCAGTTCAATATACCTGCTTTCCAGGGAATTGGTGTTTTCTATGTCTTTTTACTTGAGTCTCCCAGTGAAGTAGTAACTCAAGAGAAAACATGGCTGAAATAGTGTTTTATAGGGCAGTCTCTGTGTTTTAAACTGTAGCTGACATTAAACGTGCTGCCCATGTGCCTACTTAGGGCCTTGTGTTTGATGGACATCCTGCTTTATGGAGCCCCTTGCAAGGGAGATATTGGGAGATTCCTGGTTTAAAATTTTAGAAGGAAAGAATATGCATTGTCCTTTTTTTCTGAAGAGCTTGTGTAATTCTCCTGTCAGCCCCCTCTGCCTTAGCTTTGCATGTCATTTCTCTTTGGAAATTAGTGGGCTGTTTTCAAATAGGACACTGTGTTTGCTAAGATAGGGTTTATCTCAGTGGCCACTGCAGTGCAGCTAGTGACTGGAGTAGTGGGCCCTAAAATGGAACTCCTCTTGCTGGGATACACTAATTCAGCTGATCAAACACAAAGAAAACCTTTACTTTGCAGTTCCTACCCCAGAACAAATTTTCCCATGTATGTTATTGGATCTCCTTCAGACTGGAAGAAAAGAAGTGGTTTTGATTTCTCTCCATCCTCAGCAGCAAGCTGCAGGAGGATTTTCTTTTTTTTTATCACAGCAGACAGAGAGAGGTCACTCTCTTCCTTTCCTTCCCATCTGAGTCCATTCAATTTTTTCAGCTCTGAGATATGTTTTTGATATGCACTGCCTCTGCTTTTCATTGCTGCTCTCATGAGCAGTCTGCTTTTGGGGGAAAAAAAAAAAGGCTAAGTTTTGTGTGAGATCAGGCAGAGACTTTCATCTGAAGGCATTCTGGAAGGAAGAAAAGTACTCTTCAAAAAAGAGAGGGCATTCCCTTTTCAGTCCTACAAACATCCTACTGTTTTTGTGATTAGTCATCTGTGGTCTAAACTCCAACCAGAGTTATCAAAACCTAAATTCCTTGCACCCCTGAAAACAAAATTACTGGGACTATGGTAGCCTTGAAGAATATCCAGTTATGACAGGTCAGACAAATAACACGTTCCCCAATATGATAGCTGTGATTAGCAGCTCCTGTTAGAAGTACACTTGCCTCTCACGCCAGGCTAAGCTCTGCTCAGAAGGAAAAGGATGACTGGACCCTTTGCATATCTGCTGAGGAAAACTACCAAGTAAACCCCGATGAAGCAAACAATACTGTCTCCATGTCAAACAGGGCCTAGTCTTGACCCTAGGACAAGTCTAGTCTCTTATGACTCTCTCAGTATAGTGGGGTGGAAAGGATGGGGTGTGAAAGAAAGAAGCACTGATAGAAGAAAAATGGCTTCCTGTGGAAAACCTATGAAGCAAGGAGAGAGAAAAGGGTACTGTGTTGCATAGCACCTAACAAGGCTGTTAGCTTTCTGACTGTGCTGTCTTGTGTGATTTTTTTTCTTGATCCCTTCTTAATATTTGCTGTTAAAAACCCCAATCATCCATAATAGGTCTCTTTTCTAAACGTTATTTCTTTTGACTTGACAGTCGCACAGAAACTGCCACACAGTGAACTGGGATACTGGAATGTCCTTCCCTCTGTGCCTTGCCCTGTCCCCTGTGCCTGGGCTCATCACCTTTGTAAGCCCAGCACACTGGTAGGGCCGCCTCAGGTTCAAATCATGCAAAGCAGAGAAGAAGAAGAGCGAAGGAAAGGAGGATGGAGAGGTACTGCTGCAGACTTTGCCCCAGCATTAGTCGATGATAAGACCAGAAACGAAGCTCTCTGCTCCCCCAGGGTGCCTTTGGTTAGCTGCAGTTCCATTCATCAGGATAAGTATTGTTTTTCTTTTAATCGCAAAAAGTGTCAAAACTTCTGAAAGAAAAATGCCGTAGGTGCTTTTTAAGGGATCTGTCCTTTGAGAACAGGAAGGTGTTGGTTACTTGCCAGAGAACATCTTGTTTAAGAGATTAATGACAAAGTTGGAAAAAACATGATTATTTTTTTGAGAGGATTTGTTACCTACATGAAGGGAAACACTGGAAAAGATAGGCTGTGTCCAAGACCTTGTTCTTTATTCCCGCGGGCTTTGTTGGGAACGACTGGGTACATTTCAACGCCAGTAGCGACGAGAGGGCAAAACAAACCACCAGTCTTTGGTGTGCCGGGCGGCCGGGGCAGCCTCGCTGGCCGTGGCGAGGGGCCCGCTGCTCGCCGAGGCGTTTTTTGCTGCCCATCCCTTCAGAGGCGGCCGGAACACCCCTATTTGGGGTCCCGCCGTGTGAGCCGCCCCATCAGGGCCCGTCTCTGCCGAGCCTCCCGCCTCCGTCCTTCCCTGCGCAGCAGCGCCGAGTCCCGCGGGCAGAGGCCAGGGGCGAGCGCAGGCCGCCGCCTCGTGGCCCCCGCAGGCCGCCGCCTCGTGGCTCCCGGCACCCGCGCGGCTCCGCTTCCCATCCCTGCTGCCTGGAAAAAAACCCTTGCAGCTCTAGGCGATGGGGCAGGCGAGGGAGCCGGCGTCGTGCGCCCCTCCACAGAAGGAAAGACTTAATGGTTCTGCTCCAAGAGTTGCGTGAGGCCGTTCGGTGCCCTTAAGGCAGCAGCTGGTCACACAGATAACGAACCGATTGTCTTTGCAGTGACACCGGGGAGGATGCCTGACGTTCCTCTGTTGCCGTGATTCAGAAGCTTATCTATTGTGGCAGAGCCAGACATAAAAAAACCCCAAAAAGCAACATCTTCCCCACCTCCCTTTCTGTAACCGAGGTAAATACAGAAAAAAAAATTGCTGAGGGCAGGTTTCCCTTCCCTCTGAACGCCTGGGTTTCTGTCCTAGTGCTCTGCAAACAAACTTAATGCCCTCAGATAGGTCAGATGTTCTCAAACTCCAACTCCTCTAAACAAAAAAGCGCCGAGCCTGCTGGATGAGTAGGCGGCACAGTGGAGTATTTTGATTCCCATTGATCCTTTAATCTGGCTGTAGAGCCCAGCAGGAAAAGGTAGACGTGGGAGGGAAACAAAGAGGGGTTATCTGAGGGGCAAGGCTTCTCAAAGGAGGCTCTCTGACATCAACTCCGGTGGTACTGACTGCTAATTTATTTGTGGTACAAATTCCTTCCAGTGCAGCAAACATCCCTTGCAGATTATTTCTTTCTAACACACAGTAGATAATTTTGTGAGCTTGGAGTGAGCAGCAGGTTCAGCCCATTCTCTTCCAGAAAAGGCTTAAAATAGCAGCTTCTCTTCATCGTCCACGATGTCACGTATTGTGTCACAGTGGCCTTTTCTGCTAATCCCAAACTCCAGCTGATGCAATAAATGAGCTTTCAGCAGCCTGAAATCATGTTTACAGCTCACTGCTCTGGAACTTTCTGCCTTTTTTTTTTTTCTATTTCCTGACACCAGATCACATCAAGAATGTTTCTGTTCCATTTATGTGCTTGAAAACTATTTCATTTTGTCATAGGATGGAATACTACTTCTTAGTGAAAAATCTGAATGCAGTATCTGATAAATAAGCAAAGCCACTCTGAGACAGCACCATGTTCATTCCTTTCAGCTTTGGCACCGTGGGTGCAGTGTCTCAGCTGTGCATTCTCCCAGTTTCTTGGCCACCTCCAGCCTACTCACTGGTAGAGCAGAGTGAGAAGCAGAAAACGCCTTGAATCTGTATAAGCACTCCTTGGCAATAACCAAAACATCTCTCTGTTATCAATGCTATTTTGGTCACAAATCCAAAACATAGTACAGTAGGAGCTACTACGAAGAAAATTAACTCTATCCCAGCCAAAACCACTACAGACTGCACTAGGAATTTACCAGTGGGATTTGTAAAAAGGGAACAACAATAAAAGGGTGACATTTTTTATATGTTAGACACTAAAATATCTCCTATAAATGGGTTATTGTAGGCTTTGAATATTCAGGATTTTTTGGGAGAACTTTTACTTAAATAATTCCTTTAAAAGATTTCCTTGATCCTTGAACAGCTCAGTACATTTCAATACCGAGCTGTATTAATGAGTCTGATTTTGCTGTGGTTGCTTTCCCATCTTCTGATACTGTGTTATGCTCAACAGGGGCAAGGTACTTGTATCTTTTAATTTTAAACCAGTTTGCAGGAATTTTCTTGGATTTGAAAGGAGAACACAACATGAATGGATGAGGACTTAAAGGCAGGATCATTTTTGCTTCTAACTGCATGTTTCAAAAATATTTGATTATGCATGTCTTAATTAAGTATTTTGAAGTAATCTTATGAAGTAACACAAAGAGAGTGAGGAAGAAAATTTAGCAGAGTTTATAACAGTGGTTGCCTCTGTTCAAGTTGTAAAGGAAAATTTTCAGTGAGAGAAAACCTGTGCTCAAGTTTCAGCTTATCGTCCCTTTCTTTGATAAGAGCATCCTAACTAGTATCTTCAAGGACGCTGTAAGGTCACTTTCCTTGGACTTGTTTAAAATGGTACAAAATATATAAACACTAATTCAAATAACAGGGATGTGAGAATGATTCTCCACCCCTTGTACAGACACATCCTTTTGATCTGTTACAGATGTTTACCTGCTGTAGTCTGGACTTCATCTGCCCCAGGCGACTGCCATTTATTCAAAGTGTAGTGAGCTCAACTACTAATTCCACTAGCGCTACCCACTAGGGTGGTATTTAACCAGGAAAAGGGAATTTGTGGCATTTAGGGGGCAACCATGCTTTTATACATCTGACACTAAGTCCAGTTTTCTTGTTTGTTTTCAGAGATGCCTGAAAAACCTCACACAGAACGCTGAGTGGATGTAGTTTTGTTTGTTTGTGTTAGGGTACAATATTTTATTCTAGTGATGCAAAGTGCAGGGAGGTGGAATAGCCCTTCTCCAAGTAATCAGGACTACAGAAAATTAAATGTTTGCATGGATCTGTGTTTCAGTTCTCCCACATCTTGCTTACAGGAACAAAACAAAGACAGATGGATGACAAAGAAGCTTTTCTTCAACACATCAGTTATTTTGACAATAGCTCTCTGGGGTCCTGATTCAAAATGATTGTGAGAGGCCTTTTCTTTCCTACTGTTACAAAAGTCAGTCTTGCTGGCTACAGGACCAAAGCGTTAGGTGTATCACAGGATGATAAATGGCAAAATAATGAGTGCCCCTGCACACAGAATGAGTCTCTCCCTGCCAGCACTAGCTGTGTTGTCAGACATGAGTTACATCAGGTGCAATGCATCACCTGGAAGATATGATTTGCCTCCATCTAAAAGCCGATGCTGTAAGTACATAATTCTTTCTACTTGGAAGCTCTGCTTTTAGTTTTCCTTTCAAGAACGGATGAAAGGAGTAGTTGGTTATGCCTGCAGACTGAAAGAACAAAAAATAAATCTGCCTTACATTAGAGAAGAGTTTCTCATGAGGGGAAGAAATCAGAGGAAGTGAGGAAAGCACCAGCTTGACCAGTGTGGGTGGTAAGAGGCAGCGGTGAAGGCAGCCAGCCTGGCTGAAGGTCACCTAATGAGTCAATCATAGCCCTGTCCCTGGTCCCAAGCACGGGGTACTGCTGCAGCCCATCCCTTCCTGCTGCCCAGTGGCATGTCATGGCCACCAAGCTACTCCCAGCAGCTCAGCATTGACAACCATCTGGTGTTGCACAGCTGCTCCCAGACACCCCCATCCTGTCAGAAGCAGGGTAGTTGGGTGCTTTGGGAGGCTGGATGCCAGACCTGCGGGAGACCCTCAGGTCAGTTGGTACCAGCACTGTCCTCTCAAACACCTGCGGTCCCCTGAGGTTTAAAATTTACCCATGCTCCAAAGATCTTGGATAATCATTAGCCAAGGGAATCAATTCAGTTTGTTGCTTAATCACTGAGTTTTATTTGCTAGAGATAAAGATCTAAGAGAAATGTTATGATGAAACATTTGAATCGTAGGTCAGAAATCAGTTTGGAGCTGAGGTGGGAGGGCTATAAGACCCTTAGGCCCCCAGTGCCCTGCAGAACACAGTTTGCCACACCATCTTCCCCCAGCACATCTACAGCACCTTCTAGAGGCATTTCTGCTCTTTGGCTGAAGACATAGTTTCATATTTTAAGGAAATTAGATTCAGGGCAATTTTAAAACCAGTGCTATCACTTTGTATATGTATTTGAGTAACTAGAAGAAAATAAAGTGGAGGGGGGAGCATCTGCATAGTGTGAATAGTATGCCCCTCTCTTCCTGGGCTTCCCCAGTTCATACAAGATAATGATGGATGTTTCCCTCAGCATTTGGCATGACCAAAAATTTACTTAGTATTCAGGATGAGCATGAGGATTAAATAAAAATGTAATTTTCAGCTGGTGCCCTTACCTTCATGCCTCCTTTCATTACAGCCTCAGTGGCCCCGTGAATGGGGAACTGTAAAAATGAGGATAACCTCCCTATATATCACTTCTCTGCAACAGAGAAGCAGGTACCCAGCCCCGCTCTGCCACAAAAAAGTAGGTGCCTATGCCTACTTTGGTGTTTTTTCCAGCTGTGGAAATAAAGACACAGTACAGTGGGGAGGATGGCACAAGCCACTGGTGCCAACTGCTCGTACAACTTATTTTGTCTGTATCTCCACAGGGTACAAAACCTCAGACCCTCCACATGGTACTGCCCATGGAGCTGCCTTTTGTGGTAGGCAGTCAGCAGAGCACTGTGGGCCTGGTGATGCTCTTTGCAGCAGCACCTGAAGTTAATAAAGACCACATTTTTGAGAGAAGCTCTCAGTACCTGTTCCGCATATGCTGTATGCCACCTACTCCTTTCTTGGATTGGCAGTCCTGAGGTTGATTTGCAGCTGCCAGAGTGCTGAGCAATAGGAGGCCATAGAGGCTTGACAACCTTCAGTGCTGGCTCCTTGGGTGAGGCTTCCCAGAGAAACTGGGGGCTGGAGACTGCAACCTTTGTGTGGTTCAAGGGCCATAACAGCTACATTTCTGCAGTTGTTTCTTGGTGAAGATTACCACTAGAGGGTTGGGACACTGGGCATGGCTTATCTGGCAATCAGGGCCGTGCCCCACATCAGCTTTTCTTTCAGTGGTTGATCTCTCTGCAGAGAAAGAAAACTACCCTAGTTTTCCTCAGCCAGTTACCTCCCTAATCTACTGTCTTTTTGCCTCAGGTGACTACTGTCTTGTTTTCCCTTGACATTGATCCTGTCCTGGATCACGCCAAGAATCCTTCTCATCCAGTGTCTCATCATCAGCTTGCCCAGAGCTTGGAGCTGTTTCTGTGTATTCAGTAATGCCCAGTGGCTTGCTTTTCCATGCATTTGTGCCTTGAATCTGTGCAAACTATTGTTTGCAGCAGCCTTTTTAGCAGAGTGTATGCACAGTGTGCACTGTGAGATGGGAGACACGGTATCCGTTCCCACGTGGAGCATTCCAGGGTGGGAAAGCAGTGGGCTCAAATCCCTCAAGGAAAAGCCAAAAATCCCAAATCCTTGGCTGTGCTCTGCCCCCAGCATACCCAGCAATGACATAAAGCACAGTGCCACCCCCGCACCTGGGCTGCAGCTCAGGTCATGTGGGCAAGACTGGGGTATGTATGCTAGCCAGCTGTAGTCCCTCAGCCACCTTCATGCATGGCCCCTAGGCCAAAGCCTATGTAAGCCCAGGTGGACAGGAGCCAACAATGCCAGGCCCCACAGGGAATCTACCCTGCAGCTCAAGGTGTGCTGGAAAATTGGGTGTTATGTGCTGAGCACCTACAGGCCCTCTGGCACCTTGGTGCTGAGCTTCCCAGCTTGTATGCTACAAGACAGGCTCAAAAACTATGCCTAACTGGCACCCTGAGCCCCTGAGGAACCTGTTCAGCCCAGCCTCATGTCCTCACACACAAAAGGAGTCCGATTCCTCCCCATTGCTTCCTTTCACCCAAGTTAGTTCAGCTGGAGGAATGCATTTGAAAGCCTGTGCTGGTACCAGCCAGAGGCTGACTTTTCTACCCACAAGGCTGGAATAGCAAATGGCTGTCACTGAGTTTTGAGCTCATGGAGAGCTCAAGGGCCACCCAGGAGAAGGGGCCAGCAGACAAGCTAGCCAGAGCCACTAGCTCCACTACTGTAGCACAAGCAGAGGCAGTGATGCATTTTTGGGATGCCTCAAGGCCATAAACACTTACCATCACTCTCTTAGGGGAGAGCAGATGATTTACTGAACCGATTTACTGCTGATAACTCTGACAAGCTTTAAGACTTTGATAGTGGATGGTGGTCAAAATCTCAGGAAAGAATGAAGCCTGGAAGAAATGCCCCTGTCTTGCAAAGTCTAGTCTGGCTCCAAGCACACGCTGAGGCAAGGAGAGGAAATACTTTCTGGTGGGCGCTGGGGCCAGGCGCTCCACTTGCCCTCCTGCAGGCATCGTTGTGGCGGCAGCCCCGTTCACGTTCCCCGAGTCTGACGTGCCTAGTGAGGGCTCGCAGGAAACATAAATCGTGGAACAGCAGTGTGGATACAGCCCCTGTCATGCTGGTATTTCAGCATCACCGTGCTCTGTTATTTTTAGATAAGAAAATTACAGGCTTTGTTTATACTTTTGAAGTCAGAGGAGGCCTCACTCACAAAGATAAAGTGTCTCAGGCTGGTCCCAGACTTGGGGTTATCTAGTGGTCGGATGCTAACCAGGCCTTTCCATTAGTTTGGGTCTGCACATTCCTCCCACCAACCACCATCATTTACAAAATACGGCTTCATTAGAAGCGACTTATTTAATCTGATGGATGTTCTGCCAGCATTAGCACACACTGATACCATCTAATGTCTTGGTACAAGACTAAGCCAAATAAATAATGGACATTGGCTTGTAAAGAAATCTGCTCAAATAGACTCTTTACAGGACTAGCAAATCTGTGATAAAAGTTTACACGAAAACGATACACAGGGAAGTCAGAATTTCTGTGACACGGTCCTGAGTCTTATGTCTTCTGGATGTTAACAACTACATGTTTTAACAACTATAAAACTGAGACAATATTTTATGCCACGTTGTTTGGAAGTACAAGCTCATTAGAAGAGAAAGCCCAGTAAAACTATGGATGAGATGCTGTTGTCTTGCATCAAGTTGTTACAGAATTTAGTGCACCTCACCGGCAGTCAGAAGTCACATTTTTTTCAGAATCTGTGAGTCAGGAGGTCACCAACTTCTATTAGATCTGCAGCTTTCATATATTCCTTCAGCCTGTTTAGGAAACCCCAGAGCTCACTGTATCTTTAAACTTTTCACCTGCAGTAGGAAAGCCAATGTTTTCAGTGGGGCAGCTGTCTTATAGAGGAATGAAGAATAAAATAACCGTACAGTAGAGTTCTTTATTTCAAGATTGCATAAGACCACAGAAATGCAAAGTCAGAAGTAAGCTCATTCCCTCATACTGTGGGAAAAAGTGATGACTTAAAACTGCATGCTTGCTTAGAAGTAAATACATGTACTTTAAAAGAGAAATTTAAGACATAAATAACCAACAGCTCCAAACAAGCAAGTAGTTTGATGTGCTTGGAAGTACTCCTCCACTTAACGCAATGGCTCATCTGTCAAGATGTACCCTGTTGAGTGTAGCCATGGCTCCTACTTTTTATGTTTATGGTTTTGAATCAACTTCTACATCCTTACCAGTAAAATCAAATACATCAGAAGCATTTCTAGTCTAAGGCAAAACCTATCAGTGGAAAACATAACACTGCAGCTGCAGGAAAACTCCACGAGAGATGGAGACAGCCAGAAAGCTCTGCAGGTGCATGGGCTTTGCAGTACCGTATGACCAGCTTGCTGCTTTTACAGCTATGAGATAAGCACAGTACCAATACCTAATCTAAAAATACTTCTACTCTAAGAAAACACTAGGAGTGTTTTCTAGTTTTTCCTTTATAAAATTCACTTTAAAATGCTTCAAACTGCATATAAATATTTACATGTGCATATATACATAGTGCCAAACAGTGCAGTACTGTCTTCCAATGGATGTGCTTTTACCACACAAACTTCATGGGAAGAAAAATAATCTGAAGTGTTGCAGACTTGCAAGGAGCTTTCCCTTGTTTTGTCAGAGCTGAGGAAAGCTGCCATAATAACGCACTACAGAGGCCACTCAAGCTCTGGTACTGGAGCCAACAAAGCCTCATGCACACACACATCAGGCTGCATTTCTGTCCTGGATCTGTGATTTCACAGACGGAATTAATCCTACAGGTGTCTAAAGGCCAGAAACTCTGGTGGCAAAGCCACTGACTGAATCTCTGGCTCTAAAGCTAAGGTAAGTTTTGGCTTTTCTCAAACATTTTTAAAGGAACAATTAGGAGCCAGGGAAAACTCTGTACGACACAGGTGCTTATTTGCCCATGTCAGCCTAGATCCACATCAGGTAATGGAATTTTGTCATCCAGGTACCAAAAAAATTGCAGTTCTTGGCTTTTTTGCTACTTGCTCTCTTTAACCCCTGTGCTAATATGCAAGTATTGATTGCTTAAGGTACAAATGCTGATAACCCCACGTTGTGACATCCCTCCAGGAGACCAACACACCACTGCCCTGAGGACGTACGAGCTTTGGTGGCCTGCGCTTCCCAGGAACAAGAGATTTCTTAGCAATTCACTAAGGTGCACAGATCTACAGCTGCAACTCAGGAGGAGCTGCCCTTGCTCACGAAGTAACAGATGGCCAACATGCAGTGAGAAACTGCTGCTCCTTTGGGGGACTTCAGCAGATATGCTAAACAGCTGTTTAGAAACCCAACTTGTGCTTTGCAAGCTACTATCCATCACTGCATTGTAGATCTTTTTTTTCTGCTTTCCCATAATTATGCAACCGTGGTTATGCAGTATTATTACATTAACTGAACAATAAAAAGCAATTACAAGAATAGCAAACAAGGAAAAAGTAAAGTATTTCCCACATCTCTCCACTTCAAAAGCATCGCTGCCAATGTTAAGTAACAACAATGGCAGATTCCCTCACAAGCTGGTCATAATCCTTATTCATACCAACTCCTGCAAGCAAGTCCCAGTCATTCTGAAAGCTCCAGCAACTTTGGGTCTCAGAAAAAAGCCTGAAGCAGGCAGACACGAGGGTGCCAGACACCACAACCCCAACAAACAGTCAGGCTATGAGCGAGTGTACTGCACTGTGCTGTACTTGGTGACCCTGGAAGACTTGCTCAGTGTGGCGCTGGCAGGAGGTGGCCCTTCCAAGCTGGAGCCTACCTGGTTAGGCAGGGAGTCTGTGATCAACACATGCTCTTGCCTTCCTGGGCCGGTCCCTGCCGCCTGTTCAGCTGCCATCAACCTTCCATTTGCTGCCAAGGCAGGGAAGCCACGCGAGGCCTGCTCTGCAGCGGGCACCAGCAACCTCTCCCGCTCCCTCACCACAACATACTGGGAGTCAGGCAGATCCTGAACCGTCAGGGCTCCCGGCCCAGCACCCTCTGACTTCACCATCCTCTCTGTAACCACCATATTGCTTCCGTGTGTCAAACTGGGGATTTCCACCATACCCTGCAAGCTCGAGGCGGGTGCCAGCACTCTCTCTGTCACCACGATGTTCTCCTTAAACTGAGGCTCTGGAAAGAGGGTGGCTGAGCGGGCCGGAGCTCCCGTGGAATAGGATGTTCCTGTCACGGTGAAATTGGTCTCTGCATGGGCTGTGGGAAGAGGCCCGGCATCATGCTGCCCAGCGTGAGACGCGAAGGTCGTTTCTGTGACCACCTCCTGGGACAGGGTGCCTTCTCCCGCACCACTGCCTGCACTGGCCTGGAAGCGGTTGCCCGAGGCAAAGGCTTGTTCAGAGCTGGGAGCATTTTGCTGATCTAAGGATCGTGACTTTGTGTCATTAAGACCAAAGCCTGACTCATTCCTGGAACTACCGTCTTTCATGTTGATGTGTCTGCCTATGCATATTTCTGCCAGAGTCTTAAATTTGTCTCCTAAATCATCAAGGAAATGGTCATCAAGATCACCCTCAATAAAGCTACAGCAGCCGACAGAGCCATGGGGGGAGCCTGACTCTCCCTGGGAATAAACCAGGAGACAGTCGTTTGCAGCTTGGGCTTCATCTTCATCCGCAAAGGAGACAGCTTTCTAGAGACAGAAAACAAAAGCAAGCAAAAGTTAATTAGTGTCATTTCTAGACTTAATAAATTTGAAAATCAGTAAAGGAAAAATAAACGCTCAGAAAACGTCGACCAAGAGACGGTAGTACCTAAAAGAGCTTTTTGCTTTGTTGATGTTGGTCTGAACTTGAAAGTACACTTGATGGGAAGAAGAATCTGACACTGAACCGAAAACCTGGGATACTATCACCATCTACTGCTGTTCCTACCAGGAATTGTGCCATTTGTGGTACCACTCCGCCTTCACAAAAAGATTGCTTTTAGTTTGGTCCAGTGAATGAATTTCACCTCTAACTAGGTGTGTTTGTGGGAGAGTGCCAAAACCATGCCTCAGAGTATCCTAATATTTAAACACACTTTTAATGAGTACATGCTGACATGTTATCACCTGCCACAGCTCTTTTCACTAGTACAGCCTGCAGGATCACATCCAAGGAGCCCAACAGCAAACAAATTACAAAGTCAAATGGCTTGATAAGTATGGGAACATAGTCCAGCATATAAAATTTTAGGCTCTAGGCAGGCCACTTCTGCAACACAGAGGGCTCAAGGCTTCTGACTATAATGCCTCCAGGAAGGGCCAGCTCAGTCCAAAAGCTGCTTCTGCTTTCGGTGCTAGCACAAATCCCTGTGTATATGCTGGCAGCAGCTCCAGTTTCAGGAGTGAATATAGCCAAATCCTCTGGCCCTGCTGAACCAGTTTTACCCAATACAGTTGCTGACTTGAGCTCAGAACCACTTTTGTACCACATCTGAAGTTCTAGAGTGCGTATTGGCTCAGGCATTTGTGTAATGTGGTATATACATCCAGACTCAAACTGACCCTGTGTATTTATCTGGGTTTGATAGTGGAACTAGGCACACTACCTGAGACACTTCAACAAAAATCTGCAGGTCTGAAACTATTTGGTTTGGTTACTTGTCTATGAACCACCCCCACCCTCCCCTATAGTCTGAGATACTATAACCTTTACTAAGCTCTCTTGCAGAACTTTGTCAGGCAGCTATGCTTAAAGCATGTCTTAATATTAGGAAGCACAGAGAGCAGAAGGAAAGTAAAACTGCTACTGTTGCATCTGTTTACTCAGAAGACAAGTAGCTAGAAAGCTCAAGCAACATAAAAGTATCTTAAGCTTAAAACCTTCCCTAGCTTGAAGTGGTGATTCACACCTGCACAGCTACTCCCCTGCTGAACTCCAATATCAGCGAGCTGGAGAGTATGAAATGTTTTGTTTGTACAGCTGGTGGACAACACATACACTCCCTGGCACACAGAAGTGAAACTTTCACTGAAAGGAGCTCACCAGCCTAAGGACTAATGATGTATGTTACACAACAAGGAATAGCTGCAAGGAGTAGGAATAGCCTAACAGTCAATGGTTAGGTCACCAATAAAGAAGTCAGAAAGGAGGTTGTGACACATGCTTCATATGCTTCTGATGAATGGCCCTTTACCCAGCCTCTTGAGCAAAGAGACAAGTCCAGTACCACTGACTGACTCACATCAGCTACTTTGAAAATGCAGACCCACCCTCTACCGCATGACATCTACGGCTTATCTTTCAAAAACCTGCTTCATGGTAAAGTTTGTAGCTGTGACTCACAATGAATCATAGGTGCCTCCCTACAGGCTGCTTTAATGTGTTTAAGTCCCTGAGATTTTGATCACGTAGCCTTTCTCATGGCTTCCTCCTGTGCAAGAGGCTCCTTGGTCATTGCTGAATATTCTGGATCCCATTCCCAAGTACTGCCCTCAAGAGAAGGGTCACATTCTGAGAGACCTTGTAAGCACCCATGCTACAAGACTGAGCACTGTCATGTTCCAAGTCCCACATGCAAGTCTAATCCAAAGATCCTTAATGCCTCCATGCACACAACATTGGCCTGTTATAAACATCAGGACTGTTTATACACACACACATAACTACTCATCTGTGTTTGTTAATAACATGAACAACATTTCACAACACTAAGTGTGAATACCGAAACACTGTTGTTTTTGCTTACATCACTGAAGTAGTCTCTTAAAAATTCTTCATTCATGGCTCCTGCCGCTCCCATTGTGACTCCTCCTCCAGCCAGCACTGTCTTGCCTTCTACACTTGCTGTGCCTTCAGCCCCTCCAGCTGCCATGGCTCCATACCCAGCATCAGAAATGAGATGTCTTTGTTCTTCCCATCCTTCCTTGGTAATGGTGCTGCGATGCTCCCTCAAGTGTGAGGCAGAGCTGCCTCCCTCTCCACTCATTCCTGCTGCTGCTGCTGCTGCTGCTGTTGTTGCTCCGCTGGTCGCTCCTCTCAGGTTCCCCAGTGTAGTGGGTGGAATGAAGCTTAGCACTGGCTATATAAATAACACAAATTAGGATGTGACATGAGAGCTGAGCTGTCTAGAACATGGAACTCACCAAACCAGCAGCAGGGTTGGGTGGGACCGGGGAGGGTGCCCTTTTATGACTTGTTTGAATTTGTACTCATACATGTTGCTGCAAAGAGTAAAAGGCCTCCTGAAATAGGGTGCAGCTTCCACCAATGCGTTCCCAAGTAAAATCGTAGAGGTAATTCTATAGGTCATTGTTTTCTTGAAACTCAAAGGGTTGGGAGTGAAAGCAGGGAAATTAAAACCACAAAGAAAACACCAAAAAGGCACGAAAAACTCCAGGGAGCTCAGCTGTTCCAAGAAAGACTTTACCCAGCTTTCCTCATGCAAAGTGAGTGAGTGTGCACTGCCTGCTGCCTCTGTGGTGCTGACTGCCTCTCTCCTCTTTTCTAGCAGTTCGGCTTCCCATTAATTGTCGTTTAACAAGAATTTGGCATGAGCATTGGCCCTAAATCAAAGTCTTTTGCCTTACTTCTGCTTCTTTGTTATTGTGCAAATGCATGCCAGTGTTGTGCCCTCCTTTTGAAATCTGAGTTTTGTAGCATAACAAGAAAGGGCAAACTTCTCTGAATTCCTTGTTCCCTCTGCAGATTTTCACTCTCTGCCTTTTTTAATTAAGAATTTCCTCTGTTTAATAAGGCTTAAACACAGGGAGGTAATTTAAAATGCTACCTGAAACTTTAAACTGGTGAGGAGGAGTTAAACTTTAGAACATATTGGCTACTTTACCCTTTGTCAAGGGATGTAGAACATTCCAGGCTTGCAAATGCAAATGCTTCACTCTCAAAAAATTAGATGCTTTTCCCACACTCCTATCTTCTGCTCAGATACCATCAACATTTGCTTGACTGGAGATTTAAATACTATGGTATTCTTTTCTACAACTGCGGGTGGAATTCATCTGCCACGCATCCTTCACTGAGCCTCACAGGGTTAATTTAAATTAACCTTCATACGTGGTTGAAATCTGCTGTACAGCTTTAAAACATCAGCCTGTACTGTGGAAGAGGTGCCTTGGACAGAAAACAGAGACATGCTGTTAGGGATACATGCCTTCTCCTGGGGAGCTGCTCCTTCGCTGTTCCACTGACGCAACATGGCTTCGCTGGTGTCTGGTATAGCGGCAAACGTCTTCGCTCCTGAGACGCCGCCGGGACACAGCAGCAGTAACAGAGGGACAACTACGGGAAAAGGACGTTTGCCATTAATATGTGATGACTAAGGTCAATGCATATAGACAGCCAGTACTGAAGTTTGGTCACCACTCATACTGAAATGTATTTTTAGTGAGCTAGTTATCAGTATCGAGGGTTGATAAAAGACTTGAGACATTCTCAAATATCCAAGATATTTGCTAGACACATATGCCAGGACGGCTTCCTACAGAGTAAACCAGCAGTTAACACTTCAGGGCCTCAATCCTGCAGATGACCATGCATGTACACAGCTGTACTTCTATCAGAGATCTCATATACCAAACCCAAGGCCCAAGTATCACTGTACAGCCTCAGTACTTCTAACTCTATCCTACTAGATAATGACATAGTGTCACATAAATTCCACCTCACCACTCCTATGACACATATAAAGCATTGCCTGGGAAACTCAAAACAACTCGGTTTCAGGAGCAAAGCACATTCACGTGGCATGAACTTTGTTTTGCCACAGCTAGGTTGCTACCAGTACACAAAATGAACTATTACCATTTTAAATGCAGCACTAGTATACATGGCCATATCCTGACTACAAGCATTCTTTTACTTCCAAGCTTCTACTTTGTCCTGCCAAACAGCAACATCACATGCCACTCAGAGTAAGGCATCAGACCTGGGTCTGCAGTGTGGTTTGAGTGGGAGGAGTTGGGGTTCACACCAGGAGGTGTGGGAATACCAAATGAATTCCCTGCTGTTTTCCCACCTGTTATTTACAGCACCATAAACAAATATTAAAATTCTACATATTAATTTAAAAATGCATGGCTTGAAATCCCTTGAGGGTAAAATGCTGATGTTACTAAAATGAGTTGTGGATCTGCCATAACTTCACACAGGCTAGGAGCTTAAACAGAACATACCAAGGCGATAAAACCTGGGAGCTGGACAGTTTCTTTCCTGATGCCCTGCAGACCATATTTACAGTACTTCTGAGATGATATGAAATGATTACTTACGCAGCAGAAGTAAAAAGGCCAAGATGATCAGCGCAATCGCTGCCGGTCCCAGGCCCACTGACTTGGCGCCAATAAATCTCTCTCTGCAAACGCCATTGTTTGCACACTCACAAACAGTCAGTTGCAGAGACTGTGTCTGAGCACAGCTGAACCCTTGGAAATCCTGTATTAGGATGGGAACTTGAGCTGTTCCTGGCTTCAAGTTTTGTGGTACCAGCTGGATGCTGGTGCCTGAGGCAGAAGGAGGGGTTAAAGAAAAAGGAAAACCAACAAATGAGTAGAGAGAAAGTTGAGTTCTGTAAACTAAGGGAAATAAAACCTTCACAGCATCCCAACATGCCCCCTCCAGTTAAGTCCAGCCAAACCAATGGAATTTAGTTTAATTAGCTGCTGCTACTGTGGATGTGTTCTTATTTTTATCAAGTAATTAATGCTAGTAACAAAGCAGCAAAGCTCACTTGCAGTCTCAGATAACTCTGAAAGATTTCACACCACCACAGACTTGCAGTGGGAGAGAGCCTAACTGGCTATATAACATTAACCTTCATGTCATCTGCATAACTAAAGGGTCAATTCACAAAAAAGCCCCAACTTCAGTCTTTAGGAGATTAATCTGTTGTAGGTCACAGGCAGAGGTGAGGGACCTAACACACTATTGGCTCCTCCAGTCCCATCACATCAAGGACACAACTAGGGAAGGGATGCGCAGATGATGTTCCCAGCTAGGGAACGCCACCGTACTTGGAAAAGCTGTGATCCCTTCAGTTACTGGTAGTCTGGCTGCAGGCACAGGGAGGAAAGCTAACAAGATTCCTTCTTGGTCCTAAACCTGGCCATGAGGATGACTCTGCTGACTGCTTTGCAGTGTTACACTGTAGGATTACGAAGAACAGAATAATAAGTCTGAGAAGAAAAAAAAACGTGTTCTCTAGTGTCTTGAATCTACCTGAAGCTTTTATTTCAAAGCATTTCCCAGGTTTATACAAACGGAAATGTAAGAAGAAAATGCTCATTTTTAAATACTCATGAAAATTATTTAAGCTTTCTGATTTGATTTTGTTCCTACTGTGCTGGACAGTCTCAGACAGGTTACACTGCATTAGAACAACTGCAACCAGTAACACCAACTATTTCCCCAAGCTCAGTTTTAAACAAAAAGCATCCTCCATCACTGCATGACTTTTGTGGGAAGATGGGAATGGCTTGACCCTAGCACTACCCATGAAATCCTGGTCACCACATATGGGTCATCAAGCTAGGCACAGATGGTCCAACTGAGGGAAGGCAACAGATCCCAGAAGATAGGACTCTGCTTTTATGGCCATTAGAGAGAAGGGAGCGGAACATGACAGATGTCTCTTTGTGCCTGACTCTTTAAAAATGGGGGGTTTTTTTGGTCTTGATCAGCCAAACTGTCAGTTTGACTGAAATTAACAAACTACAACACTAGGACTCCAAAGAACTGGAAGTAATCAAAACCATATTTTCTTACCATTTCTGGATGCAATTATCCAATTTTTTGCTGTCCCTTCTGGCTCATCAATGACAGTAAAGCTGAAGGGATCACTGTATGGGTAACCATCCAAATCATTAGCTGTAACATCAACTAATTTTGCATCTGAACACACAGTCTGCACAGGGTTCACAATAACTGGGCAGTTATCATTCTCGTCTTTAACTTCAATAGCAACTGTTCCCGTGATCGTTTTCCTAGGAGAATCTAAGGTTTGAAAATATGAAAAGTTAAATTGATTTGAAAACTGTAAAAATTTAATCTAAAAATGAAACATCTTAGTATTTTCCAAACCACAAACATTGTTGAAGTAAGTTAAAGAGTTCTCCCTGCAGCTTACGGGAGTAGTATGTCATTCCTAATGTTAATAAACATACTGACAAAGTTCTTCTGAAGGCAAGTTGTTTTACTATTTTAACCTTTTTTTTTAAAAAAAAGTATTTCCTTTGAACAATTACTGAGTAACATGCAGATTACAAAACAGGAATTCTAATTAGGTACACATCAAGTTCAGGGAATCTTTCTTGCTTAGCTTTCAAGAAAACTTACAACTCTGAAGTCTGATGATTAGCATACTCAGATACTGATAATTTCCACCTTGACAAGTGACATTCCTGTCAGACTTGGTCTTTGCTAAACTTTTTGTAAACTTCCATCTAATCAAAGAAGAGGAATGGGCAGCTTGAGAACTCATTCCAAGCTTCATCCCATTTCACTGAGTTCCCTGTGTGTTTCCTCTAAATACAGAACCTCTGGTAAACTGCAGTAGGTGCCTAACTGTTGGGCAGTTCAAGATGGGGACCTCAAACCAACTATAGCTGTAGAAAGAAAAACTAAACCTTAAGGTGAAAATAAACCCATCAAAACTTACCGGTAGTTACACCCAACATGGTGATAGTGTAGGTACCGTTTACTACATACTGTGATTCGTAATCAAGGTTTTTGGCAAGTCGGATTTCACCTGTGACTGAGTCTATCGTGATCCAGTTTGCTGCATCTCTTCCTTTCAGGTACCTGATGAAAATTGCACATCAAGATGTACACATTGCAATGAGGAAAACAATCACCAGTGGAAAACATAGCTTCACAGTATGTTTGCACTTCGTTTAAAGCAGAGACCTAATCCCTAGGTCTGAGGTTGATGCTCCAGCCATTGGAATTGGTTTCAACAATAAACCTAAAATGATAAACCTACCCTGAACACTGAAACCTGCTTTTCCCTCTAGAGCCAGGAAATAGGTGAGGAAGTATTACAAGAAGTAGATCCAGTGAGTGAGACTGGAGCAGGAGAGAGAACTGCGCTGTTGGTCGTTGTCCTCTTACCCTCCATCCCTGCTCTCGGCAAACACTGAGCAGCAGCCACCTGGCACAGACTGTATTAGAGTCATGGAGGAGAGGGTTCCTCCACTGGGTATGCGCCTCCGCTGATCTGCACCATTTGTAAAAGCCATAGTGGTGGTTTGACAACATTTTGGGTCAAGAGCTATGATTAGAAATCTTTTACACACGCAGACTTATCTGCTTTACACTTTCTGTATCTGATTGATTGCTAGGTGTTTCTGCATGTTTCTGCAGACAAGAAAATCCACTCTCAAAAGCAGATAGGCACGACAAACGGTGTGCAAACACAGGGAACTTCAGGCCAAACACACACGTCTCACCATACACAATGAAACAAGTAAGATTTTCACAGCAGAGACTTTCTGTTAAAGATGATGATAATGATGTTGGTTGAAGTGTAAATTATGCATAGTAGAAATTTCAAATTGCCTTTGAAATTACTTCAGTTCAATATACACATTTGTACAGTGAGATGCGATTTCTGACACACTGGGCTATGACAGTTATAAGAAGATTCTTACATAATGTTCTCTGCTGTTCTCTTGGAGTCTTCATCATAGGCTTGATACTGTCCAATAACCTGTCCTATCTGCAGTTTCTCACTTGCTTCAATAATTTTTGTGCCACCAGGGAATACGGGGCCTTCCCGCACGTTAATCACATTAATTTTGATTGGAATTGTTTGTGCTTTGTAACTGCGTTTAATTGACTTGTGGAACTCGGCTTTGTTTGTTACAACAATGCCCAAGTTTAGGCTTTGCATTTTTTCATAATCCAGTTCCTAGAGCAATAAAAAAAAAACAAACAAAAAAATTCACTCAGAATTTCACCAAACCTGATATCTGGAAAACAGTCGATTAAAATGTAAATAAAGCTACTTAAATAATATTGTTCAATGCAACAACCTATTAGTTAAGGCTACTCACAATGCATAATGCTTCAGCTCTTTAAAAATACCTAAAGAAGACCGCTCTTCTTATTTTTGATGGATAGCACCATAGGTATGTCTTATATTGTTGAATTTACACTAATTTGAAGTAGATTAAATGAGTCCTACTCACATACTCTGCCATTACTTTCAGTGAATCAGTACTAAATATTGCTTATCTCTTTCAATTTAGAAAAATCCCCACAATTCATTTACATAATAATGCTTATCAAATTTTTACAATTATAGTTTTTCAGATAAGGAAACAAAAGCTTAAAGAAACCCAAACAAAAGATACTTAGGGTGTTATGTGGCTTCAGTTCTCGGGGATTAAAGGGGAGTGAAATGAATAAAACTTGATTTTCATTATGGAAAACATTTTCATAATTCAAATTTACGGATATTAGTAAAATAGTCTGTAGCCCATGGCTTACAGTGTTGCCTGCAATGTTATATGTGGCCACAGGTAATAAAGAAAGAAATATAAATTGCCACCAGGCAACAGTATGGGAAAGTTTACAGCACAGTTACTCAAACAACAGGGAAAATTTTGGGACTTCTGCCCAATTAGATATATTCGATATCGCAGAGATTTTAAGTGGTAAGGCTGGGAAAAATTATTATTACTTTGCACAAAATTACTGAATGCATCAAGAAAGAATACAGCAAAGGAAGAGTGTCCACCATGTAATATCAGAGTTTCTACACTAACTGAACATAAATAATCTGTACCTCAATTTGAAATAAATTATTAATAAATATACAATATCTATTACCTATTATTGAAACATAATTATATCTTATATACATTAAATATCTATGTAAGATGATGTAATGTAATATAATACAATATAACATACCAGAATAGAATAGAATGTAATAATAGATATTATCAATAGTACCAATATGATTATCTATCACTGTATATTATGATGTATTATTATATATAATTAATACATATCATTATATAGTGTATTATTATCATAGAATCATAGAATGGTGGGGGTTGGAAGGGACTTTTAGAGATCATCTAGGCCAACCCCCCTGCAGAATCAGGTTAACCTAGATCAGGTCGCATAGGAACATGTCCAGGTGGGTCTTGAAGACCTCCAAGGAAGGAGACTCCACAGCCCCTCTGGGTAGCCTGTTCCACTGCTCCCTCACCCTCACAGTTAAATAGTTTTTTCATGTGTTTAAGTGGAACATTTTTGCGTTCCAGCTTCATCCCATTACCCCTTGTCCTGTTGCTAGCTACTATAGAAAAGAGGGATGTCCCAACCTCCTGACACCCACAATTATAATATATTGCAATTATATGTTAAGAAACAACTATGATAAATGATTATAGTTTATTAAATATATTATATTTATTATTATAGTTAAAGAAAACTCTCTGAAGTATATACTAACCTTCACAACAGTCAAAATTCCTTCATTTGTTTTTTCATCTGTTACTATACGGAAATAGCCATCTTCATTACCAGAAACAAATGCAAATTTTGCCAGCCAGTTATCAGAAAATTCTTCATCTTTATCAAATACTTTCATTCTCAGAATTTCCACATTGGCTCTGTTTTCTTCAATACTTCCTTCAAACTGCAATCAAAACACATTCTTCTTAAAAAAGATGCCACCATTTTACCTCACTTCACCAGTGCATGAACGTTTGCACAACCTCATGTCAAACAATGGCAGGTGCAGGAACATGCCCAACACTGTGATCAATATACCTACCGCGTGACTTTCAAGCACAGGCAGATTGTCATTGACATCCAGAATCTTGACATCTAAAGAACATGTTGCAGCATTCCCACCTGATTCACCACCACGGTCTTTTGCTTCCACCACCAAAGAATAGCTACTGTGTGTCTGCCATGGTAAGAAAAAACTGCATTTAAACCAGGCTTTTTTTCCTTTCTTGTATTATCTATTATCTCTAACACATTTCAGTAATCCCTCTTGTGGCCAAATAGAACTCCTTTCCTCTCTAGGTAGTAGCAGATGTCACACATGACTACCTTCATAGGCTCTGCAAAGGATTTGGGACCTATGCATCTCCCCACAAAGAGTTAGACTGTACTCAACGTGACAAATGAAAAAATATCAGTGGCCACAAACAGGGACAGGAGCAGTAATATCTGCATGTCAGGACAGGTCCAGAGGAAGGGATGTTGCCTTCAGCTGCACAGAGCTAACAGCCAGATCACCATCTGCTGGCCAGTAAAGATTCATGCAAGCACAAGCAAAGCTGCTGATAATATGTGGCTTCCAATGCTGTTTCACAGCAGCACCCATCCTAACTCTTGCAAAGTGATTTGTGGCTGGTGCTGTGCTTGGGAAGTCGAGGGGGACGGGGGGTGGTGGTGGTGATGGGGAAAACAACCTTAACCCCATCACCTGCCCATCCCTGCCACCCTGCCCCAAATTCCTGAAAATCATGCATCAGTCAGACAAGGCTTTTATCTCAAGGGAAGTGAAGGAAGGCAAGGGGACCAGCTCTCACACCCCGTAGAGGGAAGTGAAGGTGACACAATAGGCATCAGAAGACTACTGTTAACAGATTAAAAATGGGAAGGTTCTTTTACCTCTCTGTCAAGGTTTATTTTTGCTACTCGAACCTCGCCAGTATTCTTATCCATACTGAATGCAGCGCTAGGGCTTTGGGAAATTATCCTGAAAGCAATTTTGGAGTTCAAGTTATTTGGTTCATCTGCATCTGTTGCATTTATCCGCATTACAAGTGTACCTGGGAAAAGCAAACAAAATATATAATGTTTACACTGCCATGCACTGGCAAGTATTTTTACTGCAAAGCCACAGTTTACGAGACTGTTGCTGGATGCACCACACTGATGCTCTTGCCTTAAAAAGCGTATCCTCTAGCAAACAAACACACTGCATTAACACATCTGTAACTCATAGAAATCAATGCACTAAAATTACACAACAGGTTGAATTCTCAGAATTCTGTCAGAAACCTGTAGGTACAATGAAGAGAAGTTTCTGGGCAGCTGCTGGACTGCAGCAGCAACAGGGAGCGAGAATGTGAAAACATCTCCACAGACACCAATGTTAGTGGAGGAGGGGGAGGAAGTGCCCAGGCACTGGAAGTGGTGCATCCCATGGTGACGCAGCTGTGTCCCTACAGTCCACGGAGGCCACCAGGGAGCAGAGATCCACTTGCAGCCCGTGAAGGACCCCATGCTGCAGTGGGTGGATGCCTGGGGGAGGCTATGACTTTGTGGGAAGCTCACGTTGGAGCAAGTTCCTGACAGGTCCTGGGAGCCTATGGAGAAAGAGGAGCTCAGGCCAGAGCAGGTTTGCTGTCAGGACTTGTGATCCTGTGAGAGACTCAGGTGGAGCAGTCGGTACCTGAAGGACTGTTCTCCCAGTGGATGATCCACGTTGGGGCAGGGTGTGAGGAGCTGCCCCTGTGGGAGGAGCTGCCCCATGCTGGAGAAGTTCGTAAAGAACTGTAGCCCATGGGAAAGACCCACATTGGAGAAGTTCATGGAGGTCTATGTTCTATGAAAGGGATCCCACACTGTAACAATGGGAAGTGTGAAGAGGCCCCTCCCTGAAGAGAAGCAGCAGCAAAGTCTGTAATGAACTGACCACAACCCCCATCCCCTGTGCTGCTGGGGGAGAAGGAAGGTGAGTCCTGGGAAGAAGGAGGAGTAGGAGGAGGTGTTTTAAGATTTTTATTTCTCATTTCACTGCTGTGTTCTGATTGTTCATTAATAAATCAAACCATTTATCCCAAAATGAGTCTGTTTTGGCAGTTTAGGAGGGGGAGTGATAAAACAACTTGGTGGGCATCTGGCATCGAGCCAGGGCTAAGCCCTCACAGCCCTGAATAAAAACTTGCATTCATACACGGATAACCTAGCTTATGCAAGTATGAGAATGCATTCTTGTTACTCCAGGTATGCTGCTGCAAAGAGGATATTCACTTGTGCCCTTGTATGTCTTGGCAAAAGTTAAATGAAATAAACAACTCTGAAAAGGAATGTTACCTGTTTCACTTAATTCTTCAACTGAACCAACAAAAACTTCACTGGAAAACACTGGAAAATTGTCGTTTATATCCACAATTTTAATTGGGAGGTCTATTGGCTCTTCCAGTTTTGCACCAGTCTTATCCAGTGCATGACCTCTGAGCTGAAACAGATAGAAAAAATAAGCAAATACAGTGTCTGACTGTAATATATAAAAATACACATGCAAAACAGAAACATATAGAAATATACTCTCTCTATAAAACAAAATGTAAGCATTATACAAGCATATATAATATGGTTAAAAATGCAAGCATACACACACACACAAATATTCAGAAACATTAAATCTAATTGAAACAAACACATTTGAACAAAATACATTAAAAAATCTATAGATAGGCCCGTAGAAGGAAAAGGATGCTGTTCAACTTACAAGCAGCATTGGAGTCTTTTCTCTGTCAACCACTCCTGTTATGTTCAAATCTCCAGTCTTTCCATTGATAACAAATAATCCATAGGGGGGTTCTGTTACTCCTTGACCAGATATCGTGTAAGTCACCACCACCCCTGTATCTTCAAGATCAGAATGTATCTAGCACAAATATAACAGATTAATTAACCAATAAATAAAACCACACTTAAATACAAAACCAAAATATTATTGCTGTTCTTGTAATCATCAAACAAAAATAAATATTAAACACATTTTTTCCTGCATGTCTTTGAATGTGGAACTGGTGAGATGAATGCACGAATAATTAAATGTTCTATTGGAGGATCTCATGCAGTGAGATATGAAACATGATGGGCAGTGCAACAGCTGAGAGCCATGGAGCGAAGAGGTCTGTGAGGGAAGAGAATTGGGACTGCTTGGACAGAAAGCATGACAGGATTAAAGTGCAAGGACAGGCTGATAAACCATTGTAAGAAGATGAAAAGCTGGTGAGAGAAGGAGGAAACTGGCTGATCAAATGGATGGGGGTAAATAAAACGTGGAGAAAGATCAAAGGAAAAAAGAAAAAAAAGAAAAAAAAGAGAAAAAAAAGAGAACCTGCAACAGTGAGTTGAGCAGGGGAAATGGAAGTTACCTGAGCAAATTCTGGAAATAAATATATGACAACTTTTTAAGGGATATTAGAGCTAAGCTAGCAAGTGTGACCAGGACTGAGGAAGTGAAAGGGTGGAGGAAGAAAGGCCAGACCTGGAGACGAACAGGTAGAAGACACTGTAATAGACTAGAGGTTATACCCTTCCTCTGCTGTCCAGTCTAGCTTGGAATATCTCCAAGAGTGGAGATTCCAAGGACCTTTTGCTCAATCTCTTTCAATGTTGAACCTTTCACGGTTATTTTTTCCCTTCCATGCAACTGGAATTTCCCTTCTCCTTGCTGCAAAAGGACCTAGGAGTGTTGATTTACAGTCATCTGAATGTGAGCCAGCAGTGTACCCAGGTGGCCAAGAAGGCCAATGGCATCCTGGCTTGTATCAGAAATAGTGTGGCCAGCAGGACCAAGGAAGTGATTGTGCCCCTGTACTTGGTGCCGGTGAGGATACACCTTGACTATTGTGTCCAGTTTGGGGCTCCTCACTACAAGAAGGACATTGAAGTGCTGGAGCATGTCCAGAGACAGGCAATGAAGCTGGTGAACGGTCTGGAGAACAGGTCTTACGAGGAGTGGCTGAGGGACCTGGGGATGTTTAGCCTGGAGAAGAGGAGGCTGAGGGGAGACAAGATCACTCTCTACGACTACCTGAAAGGGGATTGTAGTGAGGTGGGATTGGTCTCTTCTCTCAAGTAACAAGTGATAGAACAAAAGGAAATGGGCTCAGGTTGCATCAGAGGAAGATGGAGATTAGGAAGAACTTCTTTACTGAAAAGGTTGCTAAACACTGGAACAGGCTGGCCAGGGAGGTGACAGAGATATTTAAAAGACATGTCGATGAAGTGCTGAGGGAGACAGTTTAGTGGTGGTCTTGGCAGTGTAAGGTTAGTGGTTGGACCTGATGACATTGAAGACCAAAATGACTCTATGATTCTATGAAATACCTGAAACATCTGGAAAAGCACATGTGCTTTGTGCCAGCATCACCATGGATGCAGCAGCCCAAGCAGAGAGTAACAGCCTGCAACCCTCTGTAGTTACTTTACATGCTGAAGTGGCAGCTGCAGTGAATTCTGGTTTGAGTATTGATGCATATGACTCTTGCGCAAAGGGTTAACACCTTGGTTATTTTTTCTCTGTTTTCTAAAAAAATTAGGCATACATAGTCATGCTCCATGTATACCCTTCTGCCCAATGGCCACCAGCAGTTTTGGGACCCACTTGCCAAGTTCAACCACCGCTAAATAGGGATGGTGGAGTGAAAAATCTCAAAGAAATTGAATTCCCAAAGTTTTGTGAAAACTGGTGGCTGGGAGAAGATGAGAGACTGAGCCAAATCATGCTGCAAGAGCAACTCATTTGCTGAAGGAAGGAAACAGCAGGAAATGTGCCAGTCTTCAAGTGATGCTCAAAAGTCCTTTAAAATTAAATAAATATTTGTGCGTGTGTTCAGGGCAGCCACACACTTGTTTTACATTTTCATCTCTAGTTTTATGTGTCTTCTGTATTCATCTTTTTTTCTGGGCTTACTCTAGCGATTGGATTCTTATAGGAATTGTCCTCCTCTTCCCGTATGAAAGCTGGAGGGACTGTCCATTCTCGCTTCTGTCTGACCAGGCCACCAGGATGAGACAACAGGCCACTCACGCCATTTCGATTATAAACCTGTCAAAAAACAAGGTTGAATGACAGCATTACATTTAGACATTTCAGAGGAATACTTTATTGCTGCTGTAGTCCAGGCTTCTGAATAACTCTTGTGTTTTCCATAGCTAGTAACAGCAAAATCACAGAACAGCATTAGCTTTCCGAGCCACAATCTAAGAGCTTTATGCTCCTCAAGTTGTTTGAAGAGGAAAACTACACTAGTCTTTTCATCAAGACAGAATTAGGTAACACAGGCTTTAAATATATAAGCAAGTTCCCATGACCAGCGGTTGATGAAAATACACTCATTCTGAAGATTTAAGTACTTGTCATGAGATGTAGGAAGAAGTTTGGCACTACGGCTACTTTGAACAGTCATTTCTGTCTTACTACCCAGTTTACCTTTCAACCTATACTGCCTTGTACTCAACCTTCACTCTGAAACAGACTACATGAAACAGCAGGCCTCTGTTCAATCCAACCACTGTCTCTTCTACCCCTGCTCAACTATCCCTCATTCTCACTTCACATGATACCTTTCACCCTTTACAGCTTAGTCCCTACTGTGCCTGCTGACTTCCAGGTTAACAACTGGAAATGTTTCCAATTAACATCTTCCATAAAATAGTAGTTGATTGAATTTACAGCATTAAAATAAAGATACCTAGAAACTTAATATTTTAGGAGTAATTTCTCAAAGTTGAATGCCACTCAGTTTGCTGGATGTAGAAATCTATCCACTTACATTTTGGCTTTCACTATCCATTACACAACTTTCACATTTCAGAAGATAGTAAAACTCAAGATATTTATCAACTGAAGTGAGACACGCCTTTGACACTTTGCTCAGAGAACCGTTATTCATGCACCAATAAAGAGAAGCAGTTTTCCATTACTTCCTACCTTCACATAGAGTCCATTTCCACAATTGAAACAGATCTGCAATGGAAATTATGATAATCATTATTAATTATATATCACTTTAGCAATACTAAAACTCTCTCAAAAAACCCAGCAAAGCCATAATTAAGAGGCCATCTGCACTCTATCAATTAATATTTGCTATTTGCCCATAACAGATTCACTCATGACCATTCACATTAAAAGCAGACACTATAATTATATAATTATTAGGTTTTGCAGTTTTCTCACAGTAGGAAACAGACAATAAGCAATTTATATATCTTTCTTTAAAAAAAATGTAGACTTTATATTAATTTATTTTAAAACTGATTTTTTAGGGCTGAACAACACTATTCCAAAACAACGAGAATTTGGCTTTGATAGAAGTGCCAACAGCACTCTGGAAAAGCTTAGCATTCTGAGCTAATCATGGATAATACAGGCTGTGGTGGGTTTCCAACCACATCAGTCAAATGAGGTTTGAAGATTAATCTGACCATCTGCTGAAATGTGCATCACAGAAGTAGCTCTCTATTTAGCACCTTGCTGGGAGGACAAAGTGCACACATGCATTCCTCACTTAAACATGGCTGAGACACATGTATGCAAACAAATCATGCTTGCTCTGATAAAATCTTACATGCCAAGATCCAGTACTGGGAATGCCCATCTCTTCATGCTATCACATCATCCAGCATAGCTATGTATGCCCTTAAAAACCTCAGTTAGGTGCCTTATCCTAAGTGGAAGGAACTGGAGTTTCAGCCAAATTACCAGAGACCCTGTGCTCATGTTCACTCTGCACCCACCAAAGACTCTGCAAGCAACAACACCCCTCAAACAGTGCAAGAAAGTAGGCATTGGGAACAAACAAAAAAAAAAAAGTAGTTTATTACAACATGTGAAACTAACAAATAGATCTTTTGAGCTTTGTATCAGTAGAGAATACTGTTACGGTTCTCAAAAATATTATGCCTACCTACATTTTGCAATTTTGGCCATTTAAAAAAAAATACTAATGCCTAAGGCAAAGCAGGCAAAGAAATGGTTATTTCCAACTGGAATAAGTCAGGGAGTACTTCTTTATATTCTCTGTCTGGTTTCTAGATAGTTGATAGAGCTCTCCCTATTCATCCCTGTGACTCAGCCTTGACTGCTGTATCAATAACAGCTTTTTTGTTTAAAAAAGATGTTATCTCTTTCCCACACAATGCAGCTACGCAGTGGACAGCGTTGAGCAATGCAGCAGACCACTGTTTTGACTTGCACAACAAAACTATTTTTCAAATGGCAATTTTCCCAATGTATACACTCTGAAGACAAAAATCAGCAAACACTAGGTTTCCTAACAGATGTGTATTGTTAGGTCTACAGGATCTTAAACCTCAGACCAAGTATATAAATGGTGAGTGTCAGGAGGTTGGGTCATCCCTTTTTTCTATTGTACCTAGCAACAGGACAAGGAGTAATGGGATGAAGCTGGAACACAAAAAGTTCCATTTAAACATAAGAAAAAAATATCTTACAGTGAGGGTGAGGGAGCCCTGACACAGGCTGCCCAGAAGGGTTGCAGAATCTCCTTCCCTGGAAGCCTTCAAGACCTGCCTGGACATGTTCCTGTGCGACCTGATCTAGGTGGACCTGCTTCTGCAGGGGGGTTGGACTAGATCATCTCTAGCAGTCCCTTTCAACCCTTACCATTCCATGACTCTATGATTCTGTGACATTCAAGAACAAGCACATCTTCCACTGAGATGCACATCAAGAAAGAGGAGAAAATCCCATTAGTCATTATAAACAAAAAATCTTTCATTAAGGTAGCTAAAAGTAAAAATCAGCTTGTTTTCCCATGCTGCAAAGCAGCCTAAAACCAACCTGGTTTATTGCTAAAACATTAAAAAGTACTTGTACTTCTTAGCCTGCATTCCACAGTCAATTTCATAAGGGATTTTATAACATCAATAAAAGGTGTTTAAGATGGGCAATTTTATTTCCAAGATGCATAAATACATTTGGAACAAATATATAAAGTCATCCTGCATTTTTACTGAAAATGTTTATAGGCTCTAAAAATTTTAAAAGGAAAAAAACACCCTTCAATGAAACTTTCTTTGAGAAAATGTGAAAAAGTCCCATATCCAACAGGTGTTGAATTCAGAGTTTCCCTTTTGTATAATATCCTAGAGCTGCTTTCTACTAAATGCCTCGGGAAACAGTAAGAAAAGCCTGTCCGTCATCTGATGTGGATGACAGTCTTGGTACAAAAAACATATATCTACTGATGACATCTGTTGATGACACAGAGCTAAGAAGGCATTATCAGAAGACAACTGGACGGTTATAGAAACCAAATGGTTATCGAAAACCTGAGGCCTGAAGTAATAGAAATGGAATGAAATACTACAGGAAAGCAGCAGGAGTAGGCAAGGGGACAGCTGAAAGAAGGGAGTGACTGCCAGGCACAGGGAGTGGAAGACTGCTCTTGCCTGAATCTGGGATCATGTATAGTCAGGAAGTGACTAAAGGACAGATTTTCAACATGCAGCTTACTTTTATAATTTAAAGATGAAGACTGTATAAGCAAGATGGTACATGTCTGTATTTACTACTCTATGAAACAATAAGTTCTAGAAAGGTGGATTTCCACGTATGCTCGGTGTTGGGAAATTTGGGTCTCCTGCCTCCCGTGAGTCAGTTTGGTGTTGAAGACGATGGGAGTGTGGATATCTTCCACACTTAGAGAAGCAGGCTGAAGGGACCATCCAATGTTATCTACTAGTCCATCTTCTGGCCCTGGGGCACGACGAACTACACTAAGCGCTTCCTGGTGACTGTTTAACCCATTATTAAAAATGAGCAATGGAAGTCCCATAGCCTCACTAGCTAACCTAAGGCAGTACCTACCCTACATAGCCTCACAGATGTAAAGTCTCCAGTAATCTTTATCCTCATTTTATCATCCTAATTTGTAGCTCTTTGCAAGCTGATCGTATGGCTGTTTGGATGAGACTCAGTTTTGGATTAAGGCATGGAAATTTACATGTCTAAATGAATACCAAGTGCCTAACCTTGTCTTACAATCAACAGAAATACAGCCAATACAGACAAAGAGACCAGAGAGAAGTTCAACTTGCCCCAAAGCCAGCCTACATCTATTTCTCTCTGAGCTCCACTGACTGTAGCTATGTCTATGTTTTAAGCCCAAGATGAGAGGATCTGTAGAGCAAAGCAGTTCCTGCTGAGAAGCTGACACTACATAACTTTTTGTGGTTTTTACTTTAGACTAGAATTAGTCCAGTCCCAAAGACCAAATACCCATGAGCAGGTGGATGCATCTCCCAATGTAGTTTCAGAGGGGTCAGATTCACACACTCCAGACATTTGCTTCAAAAGTGCAATTTGATCCAATCAAATAGATGCACTCTGCATCCACTGTATCTCCATGTTTACTGTAACAGAAAGTCGAACACCTTGAGATGTCTTAACCCTAAATGAAATCTCCCTCTTTGTCATGTTGACAAAAGTATCTGAAAACTTAGCATTCATCTTACCTACTTTCTTTCCTTCCCAGTTCTCCAGTCTCCCATCAGGAATCATACAACAGCATTTCCTGAACTTCGACTGCATTTTTTTGCTTTCCTCTAGTCTTTCCTAGGCAGATTCGCTTTATTCTGAAGTCTACAACACTTTAGCTCAACAAGATGGATAAAATACTAGATCTTACACATTTCTCACCTGCTTCCACATCTCACCATAATGCCAGTTCTCCCCCCACCTCCTTTATGGAACAATATTAAATTGTCAAATCAATTTGCAGGTGCCTGTGAATATTTTTTTTACCATGTTCAAACATGTTACTGAGGATAGGAGCTAGGCTGCTTTGAATTATCTCACCTTTGCTCTTTCTAAATCTAAACATCATGTTGTTGGTTGTTTGGGTTTTTTTAACTTGTTTTTATAATTTTTGAACAGTAATTGCTATTGACATTACAACAGCAATCTAATGTATTCTGAACTGAATTTCATCATACCCAGCCTAAGTCTAGGATCCCAAACATCAAGGAAGTACAATCTGAGAAGACCTTCAGAGAAAGCAATGCTATCTTTTTCTACTCTTGTAGTAAGATTCATATATCTTCCAACTCGTCTTTCACTCAGATATAGTAAGTGCCTGAAGAATTCCCCTCCTGAAGACATGCTGTTCGATCCTTCCAGAAATCTCCCTATCTAATAATCCTTGATAGCTGTGTCTGCCTGGTCATCCAGTGGCTCTGGGTGTGTGTCCTGACCACACAACAAGCCAAGCCCAACCCTACGGGTGCACTACCGATCGGAATGTACAGACATCCCCATGAAAGGGTGGGAGACAGGCATGTGAGAGAAAACTGCCGTGACCTCTGTGAGGTGCCCATATAGCCAGCAGGCAGGCAGGGAGTGCAGATGGCCAGGAGATACTTTCAGGAAAAAAAACAGGGAGATGAATTTACAGTTCTGGATGCTTCTAAGGCAGAAGACACTTTGGGAAGACACTACTTTTAGACTGGTTTTGTTTTTCAATAGTTTCTCAAGATTTCAAAGTTATCAGTGTCATCTCTGGGTATCGTAAGATGTAAATGACCCTAGCCTGATGCTCTCAAACAAACAACTAGATATCTCTCCACATCTGTGGCTTTGCCTAGATTAGGGAACCAAGCAAACCAAAGCCACCAAAAACGTCCCTCTCCTGGCAATAACCAACTAAAGCAGCTTTATTTGCTCTAATATTCCATTTGACAATGAGGCATTTAGGTAGTAAATTCAGCCCACTCTTAGTATACTGTACCCTGCACCAGCTTGAGCTGAGACTGAGGATGATGAGGACTTGAGAAAAATGATTTTCCTTTTTTTCAGGCAAAAGCCAACAGCATCCTGAGGCAGTGCAAGCCCACCAAAACAGACAATGGTGGGGCTTCAGGTGTTAGAGAAGAATTGGTGAAAACTCCTGTATGAAGAGCCCTCCACATATTTTATATTCTTTTTGGGGGCAAAACAAGGATAAAACAGTTTTCAACCAAACCATAACTCCCAGCTAACTGCAAAGAACAGAGTAAACTGCTGCTGGCTGACTTGTGGCCAACCACAAGTCTGCGTTAAACCTGTCACAGAATCACAGAATCTCAAGGGCTGGAAGAGACCTTGAAAGATCAGCCAGTCCAATCCCCTGCCAGGGCAGGACCACCTAGAGTAGGTCACACAGGAACTCATCCAGGTGGGTATTGAATGTCTCCAGAGAAGGAGACTCAACAACCCACTTGAGCAGCCTGCTCCAGTGCTCCATTATCCTCACAGTGAAGAAATTCTTCCTTGTGTTTCTTTGGAACCTCTTATGTTCCAGCTTATAACCACTGCCTCTTGTCCTGTCATTGGACATAACTGAGAAGAGCCTGGCTCCATCCTCCTGACACCCACCCTTTACATATTTGTAAAAATTAACGAGATCACCCCTCAGTCTTGTCTTCTCCAAAGTAAAGAGCCCCAGCTCCCTCAGCCTTCCATCAGAAGGGAGATGCTCCACTCCATCATCTTGGTGGCCCTGTGCTGAACTCTCTCCAGCAGCTCCCTGTCCTTCCTGAACCGAGGGGCCCAGAACTGTGCAAGAGGCTCTGCAAATGTGATCTTGCTAGATCTTGTGCTTCAGGAGCAAGGTCCTGGTCTATAGCGCCTGACAGCCTGACCATGCAACAAGCTGTTAATGCTGCCCGGCCGCCTGGCAGCTCCCTGGCGCAGCCTATGGCCCGGCCTCCGCCCCTCGGCTTGGTCTGAGCGGCAGACGCCCAGCTTCCACGGGCATTTTGCCAGCCTGGAAAGGTGAGGAGCTAAAGAACAATGCTGTGGATACGAAGAAGAGCTTCCTGGAGAATATCTAGAAATAGCTAGAAGCATCAGTCCAAATCAAATGAACCCAATGTTTTGGTCTCAGTTTGTTACTAAATTTTCCTTACTTTTAGCCTAAAATGGTATTTCATAGGATAGAGGGTCAAGCTAAAAAACAGTGAGCGCAGGGAAGGAGAAGGCCTAAGTGCCTTGGATTGTTACGAATTTGGTATAATTTCTTTAAGGCAATAGAGACTTCCATTAAATCATGCATTATGATCCACTTTCCCTCCTGTCACTATTCCTTCAATTTATTAATACAGATAATACATTGACTATGAAGACAGCATGTCCTCATGGCGCCTCAAAACCCCTCCATCCATTCAAGCTGCCTTTCGTACTGGATTTTCTACCTGCACCTGCCTTCTGACTGCAAACGGACATTGCTTCTACCTACTTTCCAAAGAAAGGGGCAGCCCGTCCCCAAGCACCGGTAGCCCGCGGCGGAAAGGCTGCCAAGCCCCGACGGGTAGAGCTCTGCCCCGCGGCCGCACGGCAGCTCCCCGCGGCGCCGCTTCCCCCGCAGCGCCCTCCCGCCCGCGCAGCCCCGCAATACCCCACGCCTGCCCGCGGCCAAGCAGCGCTGGGGAAGCGCCCCGTCGGGGCCTGGACTCACTTACCAGCAGCGCCAGCAGCCGCACCGCCGCGCCGTGGGACCGCGACATGGCCGCCCGCTCCTCGCCCTGCCCGACAGGCGAAATGGAGGCGTCTCGTCGAGGGGCGCACAAGTAGTCGCGGATGGGTGGAGTGTATCGGGCGGCGACCGCGCCGCGCCGGGAAGGGGCAGGTGCCGCCCGGGGCCGTCCCGTCCCGCCCCGGCCCAGGGAGCCCCCTCTGCGGGCCCGCCGAGCGCCGCCCGCGGGAGGGAGGAGGTCGCGGGGGGGACGGAGAGAGAGAGGGCGCGGAAAAGCAGTGCCGTCGCGGGATAGACAGAGGGAGGGCGCGGAAAGCAGTGCCAGTGGCGCGGCCGCGCGGCCGCAATTTCCCTCGGACATTCAAAGTTTGGTCTTTTATTTGCCGCCCCGCTCCACCAAGAAGCGCGAGCTGAATCGTATGGGAGGCATGCAGAGCAACTGTGACAATAAAATGGTACATGAACGAGTAAAATGGTAAATTAACGATTGGGAGGCGGGGGGGAGGGGGGAATATACAATCTCGTGGGAAAATAAAACTGTGAATTGTTTTAGCATAACCTTTCCAGTAATCTACTTTTTAATATGCTCCAAGCCATAGCCTTCCTACTCTTATCTGGCAAAGATCTTTCCTGGATACACTTAATTAATTGATGCTTATGAAGGCGTAACTAATGCTTCATGATGATGAAACAATTAAATATACTTCCTGTACATCCTCTCTTCTCTGAGGCAGTTACCTCCATTAATCTTTCTAAGATCACACTGAACTGTTGCGGCTGTTTTTCTGAAGCAGCTGATTATGATACTATGTGTGATACTACTATGTCTCAGCAAGGGAACCAGCCTTACAGATGTCTTCCCTATTGTTTTATGTCCTATTACTGTTGTAACACTGTAGGATAACTAATTTCATGCTGCACTTGATGTCAGTTTCAAATATTGTCCTTTACATGGGGATCACAAAGGAAACAGTTTTACCTCACAGTTTATTCTGAAGTTATGTATGTACTATTCTCAGAATATTGCAGTTTACAGAAATTGGTGAGTACCCTTCCATTTATATAACTTTCTTAATTTAAAGAAAACAAAAGGTGGAAACAAAGAAACCAATATACACAAAATGACTATATGAAAGGTTTCCATATTCTTTCTTGGTTTGGTCACTGAGTTGCTGTGTTGGACTGATCATTTGTAACTAAACAGAAATGTGTACATTTGCACAAGAATATACTCTGAGGATCTTTGGGGTCTCAAAGGCAGGAGTATCTTTTGGTACAGGTTTAACAACCCATGTGTCTGGTGCAGCTCATGTTAGTAAAAGTAGTGGGAAATTCTCTTTTAATAATTGCTGTTTGAGATAAATGAGGCAGAACATATCTCAGAGAGGCTTCATATTACAGTGCTTTTCATTTGGTGATTTAGATGTTGATTCTAGCAGTGTATTACATTTCCTAGCCTGATGGTGAAGCACAGCTTGAGAGAATTTCTGTACATCAAAAGGCTGCAAGAGAAGAACCTTGATTAGTGACTTTCTTCTTAATCTGGAAGTGATCTCCCTGAAATTTTATAAAGTTTTTGGTTCCTGATCCAGTGAGGTGTTAGTAAATACACGTATTTAAAACTGCGTTTTTTTTTTTAAATGCTGATATAATACAGAAAAAAGTGAAGTTAATTTCCATTGAAGAATCCTTAGCACTGATTTCTCTTGAAGTTACATATTTTTAGGTGTAATGAGTAGCATTATCTATTCTTCACAGAGCTCAATAGCTACAGAGAGAGAGGAGCTGTTCAGCAATTAATTTTTCTAGAATTTAGATATCTGTTCTCATGTTGCCTGTAACTTTCATGTAAGTCAGCTATACGTCCTGAACACCCTACACAATCCCCAGTCATCGTAAAAAAGTTTGGGGCTTTTCTAAAACTTTAATTGATCAAAGCAGGAATAATTTAAATATGATGAAGTCTCCTCAGTTCCCTTGTATGGAAAACTTCTATTCATATTTTACAGAAAGAATTTGCCTGATGTTATGAAATAAATGTCCAACAGTATCAATTTGAGTGAGTAGCTGTGTCATGGACCACTGTGGTCGAATTTCTTTATGACTTTCCTCCACTTTAACCTGGCAGCTGCTAAACACCCCTCCTCCCACAACCAGGCCACAGTTCTGCCCTTAGAATCAGTTTGCAGGGGAGGATCCATGGAGCTTTAGATCTTTGTTTTCCCTCTGGAGCCAGCAGCAGTTCATAGTTTACCACACCGCAGGACAAAGAGGAAGTTCATCTTTTCAAACCATAAAACCTGCTGAGCCCTTCTTCAGTGCCTGGTGGGAAGAGGAGCTTTCTAAGGTGTGACACATGCACCAGATTACTCTTTTTCCATAAGTACAAACATCTAACAGCAAATAAATTATCATCTAAAAGAACCTAACTTTCTCAGGGGGAGAATGTTTGCTTTCAGGGATAATAGCTACTAGCACAAATATTGTAGCGAGTTTCGTGCCAGGTAGCCTCAGTGAAAGGGGCAGTGGCTGGTCCTTGGTGACTACCCCAGAAACCTTTCCTTATCCCCAGCTCTGCCTGCCACTCCCTCCTTTTGCTGAGTAATGCTTTACAGCAGGGTGGAGGACAAGGACATGCTTTAGAGCAGACCAGTAGAGTCCACCTCTGCTTACAAAGGCAAAGATAACTGTACTGCAGCTGCAGGGGGAAGGATGGGGGTGGGGGTGCTTTCTGTTTGGGGTTTTTTTTTGGTTGGTTCATTGGGGTTTTTTGTGTGTGTCTGGAGTTTTTGGGTTTTTTTTTGTTTCTAGAAATGTATGGTTTCTTCTTTCAGACAAGTGATTCAATCAAATGACACAAGGGCGGTATCTAGCAAATGATGTTAAGGTGGAAAATCCAGTGAATATTGTTAACAATGCGATGATGAAATGTATTTCTGATTCATATGAAGCTATTATGCAAATATTTCACATTGTTTGGAATTATGTCATTAATCTTTTCTGCATTGTTTAAAAGCTCTTTACTGCACTGTGGCCTAAGCTGCCACTCATTTATTTTGGGAAAAGATCCCAGTGGAAGGCAGTGTATAAAGAATGCTTGTGAACATATCAAAATTACATTCAAAGTAAATGCTGGATAATGCATATTCTGTGAAAAAGTAGGCACAACACAGAGCTGGTTTCTAAACCCCGGACAGCACTTAGGTCCAGAGCAGTTCCATTAAGTACAGTTAAAAGCTTTCAAGTGCTTGCAGGACCAGAGCCCTTGGGGAGGGAAAATGATTGGACTGAGAAGTACATTAACAGCAGGTTTTGATACTTTTAAGTAAACAGCTGGCACTCCCAGAATGGAGCCATTGTTTTTCTTGTGTGCTTGTGTCTTTGATTCTTGTCTCCTTAAACAAATTCAAGCTGTTTAGTCCTTTGTAACCACCAGGAATAGTTCCCTCCCCTCAGCTGCTTTCTCCTTATCTTTCTCTCTTCAGCTCTTTCCCCTATATCCACTCTCCTGTTTGCTGCTTGCCTGGTTTCTTTTCCCGTGTGGCTGGCTTGTTTAACTTTCCAGGTGCCAGCTGCAGCTGTAGGAATGAGTAAGCCAGCCGAGCTGTGAGCTGTGGGATTGGCAGAGCTGTAAAAAAGTCAGATCCTTGCCCTGAACGCAGACATTTTGTTACCACCTGACAGCATGAAATACAGTCTTTTATATGTACGAAACAAGGAGTGGCAGAGCAACTCTTTTATTGTTTTCCTCTGCGTAGCAACTGAGGCCTCTTTGAAGTTATCTGCAGACCGTTTTTTCAGCACACTGTGACTCTCTTTCTTGGAAAACTTACATGACAGGGTTTGTTTAGGTAGATAAAAGCAAATGATCACTTTACTGTGCATCTGGTAGAACAGAACTGAACGCAAAAGAATAGACTGTTTTGGCTAGAAGAGACCTACAATGATCATCCATCCCAAGTGCCTGACTGTTCAAGGGCTGACTAAAAGTTAAAGGATGTTATTAAGGGCATTGTACAAACGTCTCGTGAACACAGACAGGCTTGGGACATCAACCGCCTCCCTAGGAGCCTGTTCCAGTATTTGAGCCTCTTAGTAAAGAAATGCTTCTTGATGTCCAGACTGAACCTTCCCTGGTGCAGCTTTGAACCATTCCCACATGTCCTGTCACTGGATACTAGAGAGAATAGATCAGGACCTTCTTCTCCATTTCCTCTACTCAGGAAGCTGGAGAGAGCAATGAGATTGCCTCTCAGCCTCATTTTCACCAAACTAGACAAACCCAGAGCCCACAGCTGTCCTTCATATGACATGTCTTCCAGCCCTTGCACCAGCTTTATTTCCTCCTCCTCAGGCATTCAAGGACTTTCACATTGTTCTTAAATTGTAGGTCTCAGAACTGTATGCAGTACTGGAGGTAAGGCTACACCAATGCTGAATTTCTACTGTGTTTGATGCACTTCAGGACAGGGTTTGCCCTTTTGGCTCCAGGGCACACTGTTGACTCATATTGAGCCTGCTGTCCACCACACCTCCATATCCCTTTCTGCAGGGCTATTCTCCAGCCACTCTTCTCCTAAGTCACAGTTGTGTTTGGCATAACTAGAAAGATTAGGCCTTTTTGTCCATGAATCTTCATCAGTGCTGCACAGCTGAAGGGTATTCAACAGGAAGATTATTTAGCAAAGCTGTAGCTTGGGATATGGAAGCAATCTTTTCATCTGATTTATCTAGTTCAGCATTAGCTGCAATGGTGCAGTACAGTGTTAAGTTTTCAGGGATGGTAGGTACGGGAATGTTGCATTCCCTGGCTCGGGAAAAAAAAAAAAGAGTATTATTCTGTGATGTTTTTTCCTGTCTCGATTGAGGTACATGAGCTAATACACTTAAAATTATTATGTATGTTTCTATACTAAGTCAGCATGTAACCTTAGAAAGGCTTGGCTTAGTGAAAAAAAGACATCTCTATTTTAAAAGTGAAGAACAAAGGCACAAAACCAGATATCAATTGATCTAAAGTTTAGTCTGGAAATTACAAGAACAGTGAACCCTCAGATTGGTGGGATTTGAAGTTACTTTCATTTGGAAATGCAGGAACAAGAACTCAGCTGTTGTTTTTTGGCAGATTTCATTGAGTTCATAAAAGATATTCTATAATGTAGTTGCCAGTTATCAACGGATGAGATGTGGTAGCAGAGAAAGTTCCTTCAAATTTTCATAGAATCATAGAATAGTTTGGTTTGGAAGTGACCTTTAAAGGTTGTCTAGTCCAACCCACTTGCAGTGAGTAAGGACATCTTCAGCTAGGCCAGGTTGCTCAAAGCTTCACCCATCCTGACTTTGAATGCTTCCGGGGATGGGGCATCTACAAACTCTTTGGACAACCTGTTCCAGTACCTCGCCATCCTCATCATAAAAAAAATTTCCCGTATATCTAGTCTGAATCTACCTTCTTTTACTTTAAATCCTTTCATAGAATCATAGAATGGTTACTTCTTAAAAGGCTGTTTGAGTGTTATATTGGTGTGTAAAATACACATCTGAATGCTAACTGAAACCTCACTCTGGGTTGTTTCACCAGAGTACCTTGTTGAAAAACGTATTCTTTACAGGTGTCTGTCTCCTTGGAGAACACATTTGTCATACCACTAAGTGAGGAGCTGGCTGATCTGCTAGGATATGTTTTCACTACAGTTAACTGGTGTTCTTAAGAGAGTCACCAGAACATCATCCATGTGTGAAAGCTTCTTATGAAATTATGTTAATGATGATATAAGCAGAGTGGGTACTTCGACCTCTGCCTCCACTTTTAATTGTCCTGGTAATTTGTCTGCACTGCAGTGAGGTTACAGACTAATCCATTCAGAGCTGATACTCTTCTAATGCCTATCCTGAATTCATTACATGAATCTACAAGTCAATGCACAGCCACTGAGGAAGAAAAGCTCCTAAAATAAGTCAGCTCATGCCATATGTAAAGAGTCATCTAAGACCACCTGAGAAGCCTTGGAGCAAATATAACTACTTTTGCCTTATGCATGGACTTTGCCTCAGATCTATGGTAGTGTTCATCATAAAAAAGTAAAATATTTATGAGACAAATCTATTAAAGTGATACAAAATACTCAAGGCTGAAAAAAGGTATGGAATTGAAATTTGTTCCATTATTATTTGGAAGATTTCCTAAGGGCTTGCTGTCACAGGACTTTGTAAATTGGCTTTTATGTTAATAATTCTTGTGAAGTCAACTGGGTTGTTCTTTTCACTGTGGTACTTTCCATAGCTAAATTTTGGAATATGTTGGCATTAGTTGTGTTTACACGAAAAAATTACTAATGTTCTCTAAAAAGACACAGGATAAATGAGAATGCATATGGGCCAAGCCAACATCATAAGCAGTTAATAATAATAATTAATATATAATAATAAATAGGACATAGTCCATATACATATTCTTGCATTTTCTAAGTCTTTGATTTTTAAAGTGAAAAGGGCACTTAGGAGGAGTCACATGGTTCAAGCTAATAAAATAGTCAATCTGAAAATAAAAGCAAATCTTGGTTCCCATGTCCTCACAGCGTCGAGGAAACTTAAGTGAGACAGGATGAATCACAAACCCAGAGGGCTGGACTAGGTAATCTTTGAAGGGCCCTTCATTCTATGTTTCCATAATATTTAAAAGGTACATTAAAGAGGGCTTACGTGCTCTCTGTATTTACAGAGGATGAATAACTGCAAAAAGGAAGATTGAAGTAAGCTGTCAGTTGAACTTTCCAGCAGTAATTAAAGGATTCATGTCAGCTGAAAGGCTGTTGAATTCTCATTGCCGGAAGATCTTAGTATTAGGATGGCTAGTTGTTCAGAAAGATAGCAGTAGAGTTGATCCTGTGTTGAGTCCCTTCTGTTCTTATTTTCATAAACAATTCAACTGATTAAACCACAAACAAGTTAGATGAGTCTGCGAGATCCAGTCCTTTAAACCACTGGGCTTTCCTACTCAGTGTCTTCTGGTGACTTAAGAGGGGGTGCTGATCTAGTCAGGTGCAGGTCATTTATGATCAGGGATGTAGATAGAATCTGACCTTGTAATTCTGTGCGCACTTGATTTTTCTTGTAATGACTCCAGTGCAGACTGCTGAGGTCTAAAGCCTTTCTTGGGATTACTTTCCTTTTTTTGTTACCTCTTTTCCTCTCTTGTCTCCTCATACTAGAACCTTCCTCTTGCACTCCCCAAGCAAAAGGTCTAAATGCTCTTCCACCTTCTCTTTTCACCTCAGATTTAGCCCTGACTGGGTGCCAGATGCCAGAGTCCTTCTATCACTCCCTCTCCTAAACTGGACAGAAGCGAGAGAAATATAACGAGACATTTGTGAGTCGAGATAAGGAGAAGGAGATCGCTCATCAATTAGCATAATGGGCAGAACAAACTCAGCTTGGAGAGAAAATGGTTTGATTTATTAGTGAACCGTCAGAACAGGGACATGAGAAATAAAACCAAATCTTAAAACACCTCCCCCCACCTCTGCAGGACTCTCCTTCCTTGCCCCCCAGCAGCATAGGGTATGGGGAATGGGGGTTGCGGTCAGTTCATTACAGATGGACTTTGCTGCTACTTCATCTCATGGGGAGGCCTCATCACACTTCCCACTGCTACAATGTGGGGTCCTTTCCACGGGAGACAGTCCTCCACAAACTTCTCCAACATGGGTCCTTCCCATGGGCTACAGTTCCACACAGACTGCTCCGGCATGGGGCCTCCCATGGGGGCAGCTCCTAACACACTCCCCTGTTCTCTTAAATATTGCTTATGGGCTTTACAGTAAATCCTAGATTCACTCTTCTTTATGTTCCTACTATAGGGGTTTTATGTGGCCAACCCTCTTTGAAAATACTTGCTGATGACAAAAGAGGAAAGACTCTGAAGAAGACTCATGCATGTAATGAAATGTTAATGTCAAAGCCTGCCACAAATGAAAATACTTTAATCTTAGCTAAATTTAGTTAAGGAAATTCTTTTAAGGATAAATTAACAAGTACCAAGCTATAGTTTCAGGAGCTAAAAATATAGAATGAGTCAATCGAGCCACAGATGATTTCAACAGAGAGCACAATTTAATGTAAAGTTAAAAGAAATCATCACAGTTTGCTTTGTGGAGAAGAAAGATATGCCATTGGCATAGTTAACATTTTTTAGTACCTCAGCGTGAGGGAAAGCAGGGCATATTGTATTCAGATATTGCATTATATATGCTAACTTTGTCCTACGAGCTTTTATTTTATAACAAAGCAAATAGAACTTTTGAGATGAAACTTTTACTGATGATTATCATTGTGGTGTTAGAATTAGCAATGTCGTCATACTTGCAGCAATATTGTTACTGTAAATTGGAAGATGGAAAAGGTTTTTTTCTAACTTAACTTCCTGAAAAGATACCTCATTATCTAAGGTATGTGTGAGTGCCAAAAATATTGCTGTATGAAATACTGCTAAAAAACAATGTCAAAAGCTTACGGCATAATAAAACAATGCATTTGATTTAAAAGTAAATATATGATTCTCTTTTTTTAAAGCAGTATTTTTACTGCATTCAAATATACCCTTTTGAAAAATCTCTCTTTAAAAATATTATTATCATGAATACTGGCCTGTAAAATTAGAAAGACATTTGATTAAAAAATGTCAAAATGTCATTTTTACTTTAGAAACAAAGTGGCTTTCCTTGGCTCAACTCAGCTTGACCTGTATACCCTAAATGTACCTGTAATGCCTGCTCTGCCCAAATGCTGTGATTCAAATGTCTTTTGGTTACTTCTCTGTGCCATGTACTTCGGCATTAATCTATAGCTCCTCTGAAGCACTGTTTGAGTTGCAGGACAGAAGGATATCACAGGGCTGTCCAAAGAAAGAGGACAATGCAGAGAGTGATGGCTTGCAGAAACTGTGCTATAATTCTTGTGAGACCTGACACAAGCTTCTGCTTGACAACCTAAATCTAAGTATCTTAGTCAATTTGTCACATGGAATAGTTTCACTCTGGGATGTCCTGCCTTCTAAATCAATACCTTTTGTTTCTTCTTTTTTTCGTTTCTTCTTTTTTTTCTCTGAAGGAAAATTAAAACTTGATTTTTTTCCTGCACAAATGAACACTTTTAAGAAAACTGCATTTCCCACTGCTAAATGGAAAAATAAAAATCAAGAGTCACTTTACTTAAAACATGATGTTCCAAATGATCATTTATTGTATTTTTTTGGTGCCATTCAGAAAGTATTACAAACAAACCTCTAATATGTATATTTTTTAAAATGAAAATACAATAACACTGTAATATTAATTATATTTTAAATAGAATGAAAATTATGCATTTGGTTACTCAAGAGTGAGGAGTACTTGAATGGTGCAGTTACGTTAATTCAAGCAGAACAGCAGACTTGAAAAAATTTTTGCTTGTGTGATCTTTTCATATTACAAGTAGTAGGTGCTGTTCACAACTGTTTAAATACCTTATTTATTACCACAAAATTGGGACTGAGTAAAAACGTGCAGCTGAGATTCAGACAGTGTTCCCAAGATAGAAAACTAATGAGATCCCCAACATGTAGCTCAGTTTTCTTCCATGGCAGTATAATTTTCATCCTGCCAAGATCTCAGTGACTCTGTGTAAAATTGTAAAATCTTGCTCCACAAAACTCAAATAAAAAAAAGCAAGCCATAGACTCAGTGTTGCACGCTGCTGACACTTAGGTTTTTTTACTTAAATTGTTTAGAGTAGGATTAATGTTACAACTCAAAGTTGTCTTTCTTTCCTGAAAACCATTCCTTCTTCATTATTAACCAACATAATTAAAAGTAGACAGCAAGTGAGCTTCTAAATTCCAACGAAAATAAAAGAAATAAAACCAATCTCTGTTAGTCAGCATTGAACTATATGCTATTTTTTAAGAATTTGCATGGAATTTTAATGAACTATGTGTTCACATCTTTAGGTATATTTTTCTTCATGATTTGCAGTAACCCTAAAATGCTTGCAGGTCACTAAGAAAACTATTTTAAGCAAGTTTCTAAAAATCACACATCTACAGAAATTAATATTCAGAAATGCACTGGAAATATGCTGCAGACTACTGTTGTGATTGCTGTTTGAAGTGAGACATTGATATCTAAAAAATACTAGAAATCTTTGAAGAAATTCTATTAAATGATATGCTACTTATCTTTAGAAGTTGGTAAAAGATATTATTAGAAGTACACAACCACTACATAACCAATTCACTCTTCCTCTTTCAATTTCTAGGTGTGCTAGATAGCTTATTCAAGGGGATCACAATTAATTTAGCATGTGCGTCTGAAGACTAGATGTTACTTTGAAGCACAATTCTGAAATGCATTTCGAAGTAGTATAAGATGATTATGGAAATATTTACACAAGACTTCTTTTGTTTTTTTACATTAAAAATGACTATATTGCATAGGCTTTCTAAATATTCAGTGGGTCATTCTTATCTAAAATATTTTATTTTTTTAATGTCACTAGGTGGTTAGCAAAATGAAGGAGAGCTTATTGGCATCCTAGTGAATTTCCACAGAAATTCTCCAAATATAAGAGGATACAGCTTTATGTGTGAGTACTTATTTTCCTTTTTAAAGAATGGTTACAAAACCCATACTTACAGTTGATACATAATGTGTAGGAGAGGTTAGTCCCACTGAAGTCAATGTAATTTTACTGATACTTAAGGTAATCAAGGCTACAGGATGATGTAAAAATAGCAGTACTTCAGATATTATGGGGACAGCATCTAACAAACACAATCAGTTGCTTCAGAAAAAAACTCAAGCCACCAAACTGGGAGGATTGGTTGATTCCCCAGAAGGCTGTGCTGCCATTCAGTGGGATCTCGACCGGCTTGAGAGTTGGGCAGAGAGGAACCTCATGAGGGTCAACAAGGACAAGTGCAGAGTCCTGCATCTGGGAAGGAACAACCCCCTGCACCAGTACAGGCTGGGGGTCGAACTGCTGAAGAGCAGCTCTGCAGAGAGAGACCTGGGAGTCCTGATTGATAATAAACTAAATGAGCCAGCAATGTGCCCTCATGGCCAAGAAGGCCAATGGCATCCTGGGATGCATCAAGAAGAGCGTGGCCAGCAGGTCAAGGGAGGTTCTTCTCCCTCTCTACTCTGCCCTGGTGAGGACTCATCTGGAGTCCTGTGTCCAGTTCTGGGCTCCTCGGATCAAGAGGGACAGGGAACTGCTGGAAAGAGTCCAGCGCAGGGCCACCAAGATGATCAGGGGACTGGAGCATCTTCCTTATGAGGAAAGGCTGTGGGAACTGGGGCTGTTTAGTCTGGAGGAGATTGAGGGGAGATCTTATTAACGTTTATAAATATCTAAAGAGTGGGTGTCAGGAGGTTGGGACATCCCTTTTTTCTATAGTAGCTAGCAACAGGACAAGGGGTAATGGGATGAAGCTGGAACACAAAAAGTTCCACTTAAACATAAGAAAAAAACTATTTCACTGTGAGGGTGAGGGAGCCCTGGCACAGGCTGCCCAGAGGGGTTGTGGAGTCTCCTTTCTTGGAGGTCTTCAAGACCCACCTGGACATGTTCCTATGCAAGCTGATCTAGGTGAACCTGCTTCTGCAGGGGGGTTGGACTTGATGATCTCTAAAGGTCCCTTCCAACCCTACCATTCTATCGTTCAATGATTAAATGATTCTATGAAGGGTCCCATTCTCGAGGTAGCCTTGGATTTGGTCAGGATTCTAGGGATTTCTGGTATTAATGCTAGTGGCACCGACTTCGAGGGCACTGTGGATTTTATTTGACAGCAGATGTATCTGCATTTCCAAAAATCTCTTTTAAAATGTCTTTTTCTGATATTAGACTCAATCATCTGGGTATGCAACTGAAAGTTTCTTCTCCATTTTATAGAGTGGGAGGTTCACAGATAACTCTTAAACTTTTGGCTAACCTATTCATCAAAACTGAAGAAGTAAAATTTGAGGGAAATCTACTGATTTGGAAGTCTGGCAAAAGAGCTAGCACCTCTATATAACTCTCTTGTATATACACTGAAGTCATGTTGCTACACTATGTTTACTATGCATATGATACAGAAGTAAAATGAGATAGATACTATATTTCGGTACTTTGCTCCTTTAGATCACATTTTAGGTCATGTTAAGGTGTTACCAGAATAACAGAGGCCAGCAGAGCTGTTTTTGTGGGAAAATAAAAGCCAGATTTAATTAAGATTATAGAATCAGAAAGAATTTTCAATTAACACATTCTAATAAACTTCAAAATATCAATGCAAAATACATTTACACATGAAATAACAATTCTCTACATTGCATATTAGCAGATTTGCATTACTTGCAAGTGTGTTTTTCTTTTCATGAAGGACTTGAGCTACGAATGTTGGTGATTCAATACTTGATGTTGCCTCCCCACGTCACAAAACTTCTAAGACTTCATTTTCTTGTCACTATTAGAAAAGAGAACTTTTATGGTCTATTATAGTTGTCTCAATACAACTTTACAATGGAGATTTAAAAAGTAATAGTAGTTGGGCACAAAAATCTGACTTAGAGCTCCTGGTTGTCCCTGAAGTCCTTTTAGATTTAAGTGAAGTTGTAATGAAGAAGAGAAGAAGCCAACGTCTTCCTGGGTGACAGTGTCAATGTAGCAGTGCCAGCTGTGATGAATTGCTGGTCATGCTCCTCGTCAGGAGAGTAATAATATGGCAGGCCATGAGAGAGTGATTGTTTTACTGAGAACTTCAGAAAGCGATGAAAATGTATTATGTTTAAACAATTATTATTTATAACTGTTGCTGGTGATGGGAGAAATGATTGAAAGTGCCATTTCATAGCGCTCCTTGAATTACATGCAAAGTAAAGTGATGCATTTGAAAGTGCTTATTTAGTCTTGAGTTGACTAATTACTAATAACATTCTTTTCCTGTCTTGTCAGTGAGGGGCTATTAAGCCAAATCTACTTATTGTATGAGATCACTCAGCAGTGTTATTTTAGCACTTTTTATACAAACATTAATTCATGCTGATACTGTATACACACAAGGATTCCCTCTCACTGCTCCACTTGGTAATCAGATCTCTTTCCAAAAACATTAGTACCTGTACACTTGTAGTGCTAGGTGGAGAAAAGGAAATAAATTTAAAGCTAACTTCAACTTTCCCGTCACTGATAAAGTCCTGTGTTTGACCTTGAAACGGAGCACCCTTCAGAGATCTTCACACAAGCAGAGATCCCTGAAACTTTAGTGCTGTTTCCTAGTTATAAATAAAAATAAAATTCTTGGTGGGTGGCAGCTAATATATTTTGATGCAAGTGGTGATCTCGACAGGAAGAGGTGCTGGCAGAGGCCTTACTGACTGGAGTACTGCACAGTGCTGTACTTTGTCACCCTTCTCCGGGATGTGCCAGGTGATGCTGTGCCCATTGCTTGGCCAAGGTGACAGTCAGCGCTGAGCATCTGACCCGCACTGCTCAGGCCCCCCAGATTTGCCCCAGCAAGGCTTCCCCCACTCAGGGTGCCCATCCCAGATCCTGACACTACCCTTTCAGTGACCACCACGTTGTGGGCATTCGATAACTCTGAGGGAATATTTATTAAGCTGCCTGGCATGCCGGAGGCAGGCCTGAACACCCTTTCTGTCACAACCACATTTGACCCATCTACCAAATCAGGAATGCTCAGAGATGTCGGGAGCCGGGAGTTAGGTGCAATTACTCTTTCTGTGACGATGACATTGGATCCATCTGCAAGATCAGGGATATCTAGCATGCCACGCAAATCAGAGGCAGATGCAGGACCGACAACCCTTTCGGTTACCACGACGTTGGATGCACGCAGAGGGTCAACACAAAGAGAGGGGGAGCCGGAGGTATAGGTTTCAGTCACTGTCATGTTGCCATGCAGCAAAGGATCTGGCATTGGCCTTGGGGGCTGTATGGTTGACCCAGATGTGTAGGTGTTTTCAGTAACAACCGTTGTAGTGCCGACGGGAGGAGGCATAGGTGTGCATCCGTTGACAATGATGGTGGTTCCAGGTGGTGGGAGGTTTAGGTCACTTTCAGGGTTGGGAAAGGTGACATTAATGCCTGGCCAGGGTGGGTTGACATCAGGGAAGGGTTCAATCTCTTTGCCCAGACAGACCTCTGCCAGGGTCTTAAATTTTGGTCCTAATGTATCCAAATATGTTTCATCTGTATCTTCGCCAATAAAACTGCAGCAACCTACAGAGCCAACAGGTGTACCAACTCCTTCATGATCATATATTAATAGGCAGTCATTTGCTGGTCGACCTTCATCTTCATCTGCATACACAAATGCTTTCTGTAGTTTCCAAAAGCAGGGAAAAAAAAAAGAAAATAACAGAATGACTTTTCATTAGATTTTTAACCATGAATACTAACCACAATAAGGTTAACCTTCAAGTAAGGCCCAGCTGACTTGAAAAACAGGACATCAAAAGGACAATTATCAACATTTTTGTAACCTAGAAATAAATTTTATTCAAAGGTTACTGATGTTTTTATTCTTGTTTCTGCCAACACTTGACATCTCAAATTTGATCTGTCATCAGTGGGCCTGCCTGTAAGGTGAAGGGGGAGAGCAAAAGGAACAGAGAAACAAATGTACTCTTTGGGCTGCAGTATCCAAACAAAAGGGTAGGAGGGAGAATGAAGCAGGATGGCAAAGGGAGCAGAGGAGAGGCTAGGAGAGAACTGATGGGACAAAGGGTAGTCCACAGCAGGGAAAGCTTGGTGAGCCTGGAGGGGAATCCGTCTCGAGCAGGATGGAGATCATTGATTTGGGATGGCCTTGGGTGGTCAGTCCAGGAGGATTGGGCAGGAAAGAGTGAGGGGTGAGGTTGAAGGAAGCAGGGAAGGACAGAAGGGGAGGTCTGGGAGGGAGAGGCAGAGGATTTGGAGATGGAGATGGTCAGTAAGATGGGTAATCTGTCTGCCTATGTCTGGCAGACAGTTAATACACAGTGGTCCCAGCCTAGGCAGGGAGATTGTTGTATGTGAGAAGTCCGTGCTTAGAGCTTCAGGACTGCTGTGTCCTCTCCTCCATTGAATCTTGTTTAGATTTTGAAATACAGCAATCATTGTATATTAATTGATATTTTGGTGACGTGTAATTATAGTCTTTATACCTCACAGCTCCTGCTAATTATGAAAATATATTCCATTAATCCATTAATCGTGTATACTCTGTAGAATTTTTAAACATCAAACGTAAAGGCTAATTAATATGTTGCCAATTACAAAACTGCGTATTTGTGTCACTTGCAGTTCACCAGTCTTTTACAGAACAGAAATGGCAATAAAAATAAGAAAGTGAACTGGTATTCACAGTTCTTTAAGGATTGAAGTAATTTCATTAAAAAAGCTGCACAGGAAGTATGTGTGAACAATTACACAAAGTTATGATCTACTTATACACTGAAAAATGTGAAAGATAAATACATTTGTGAAAGATAAATACATTTGATGGTCACTTATGAAACTGAAATAATTTAATTGCTTCCTACCAGTTTGTTGTTAGTTTTACCAAAAAAAGGTATTGAGCAATCAAATCTACTATGCCATCAGCTCAAAAGCAGTACTGCTAGTGTTGCAGTTTTTCCTGCTAGTATGGTCAGCTTTGCTGACATAGAAGTCATATTATGGAAGTTTTAGTTTGAGTGATTGTTTTGGTTTTCCACCATGTAACTTTGGGAGGAAAATCTTAGACTCACAGATATAAAACAAAGAAGATCAGGCAATTACCTCAGAGAAGTAGTTGTCTAGGAAGGCCATGTTCACCCCTCCTTCCCGATACTCTTTTATTGTTCCTCCAACTGACCCCTTTACTTCCCCTGTTCCAGAAATTCCTCCAGCTGTTCCGTAACCAGTACCCGTGCCATAGCCAACCCCTGTAGTTTCTTCAACACCAGAAGCTACTACTCCTCCTCCATATGTGTTTGTATATATGTCTGAAAACATAAAAATAAAAGTTATCTTTTCTGTGCTCTGTTAAAATTTACACAGAATTTTCCAGTTGCTTTTGCAAATAATACAAGGACACTGCTAAGTTTCTGAAGGTATTTTAGACTAATTTCAGTCACAGTTTTATGCACAGGTGACAAACTTTTGAGTGCATATTAGCAGACATTTAAGATGTTGATTTTATTCCTGAAGCTAGTCAGCATATGCATATGATCAATGATTGCATGTGTAACTGTGTAATTGACTGGAGAGATTCCTCTTTCTGGTATACACACATGCCATTGTGGGATTTGCATTAGAAAATCAGATAATGCTTATGGATATTTATGCAAATACATAAATGTGTATTTATGATCACAGTGGGTTGAAATTGTTTTGTCTCAAACTCTTTTCTGAAAGAAATAGCTCTGTAACTCCTTTCACATGTTCTAGTTGTCAGATTGTTAAAGAGGATTTAGGAGAACAACAATGGATCATAATAACCACAAGTGTTCATAATGCAGGGTGACAATGACTTTAGCAATAAATTATAATATCACATTTACAGGATTCTATCTCCTTCAGATTTTTTTCATATATAATAACAAGGAATGAATGGTCTTAAATATCAGCATGTAATAAAACAATTGCATACAGTAGTCTTGACTATGATTATGAAGCATAGGCTAAATTGTATTGGTTTTATTAATTTGATCTGGTTAGTTTCAGTTTATAGAATTTGAGTCAAGGACTTTCACCATAATGGTACTGAAGATAGGAAATAAAGAAAATTATCTGCGTAAGTCTTAAACTTTTCAATTGTCTTTGCAGCAGAACTGCCCTGAGAACAAAGACTCCTTATTCACACTTATGCCCCTAGAATGTTCTCTTTTGATTTTACCTTAAAGTTGAGAACATTTTTGAATAATCTATAGTCATCAGTGAAGTTGTCTTGCAGAGTGACATTTCGTTCTGCCAGAAGCTAGTGAAAATGGATCTGTGCCAGCACCTTTCCTTCCTGTTATGCAGTGAGGAATGGGGAAAACCAGAAAGTGGCACTGCACAGCTTGACTTATTCTCTATGGCCATTGAATTAATTAGGGAATCTTATGTCAGAGGCTATACCAGCTTTCTATCTAGGCTAGTGCACAAATGATCAACTGACTATTTGACAGATCCCATCCTCTCTTATGGTAAGCAGATTCTGGAAACTAGAAAGAACCGAACCTTTCACCACTGAGTTACGAAAATTTCCTTATTCTGGCATCCACTGAAAAGACCCTCCCTTCACCTGAGGTTTGAAAGCCCTGGCAGATATTTAAAAATAAATGTGGTTTGTAGAAGTGAATCTGATGAAACTTCAAATCATTCATATTGGAAGTCCAACTAGCATCAGTCTGCAGCTGTAAGATTGGAAGTGTTGGGTTATAGTTGCAAAATCAAAGTTCTCAGTGAATCAGAAGACGTGAAGTTCTTCTGAAATATGTCTTTATGACAGCGCAAGTAGAAAATTTTAGGATCTGCTTACCAGAGGGCTCTCCAAAATCACCTCCTGCGGCTGTTGTTGGGGCAAGAATGTGAGAAACGTCCTGGAAAACAACATTTTGACTTCTTGAATGATGACTTTGAAATTCTCAAATGAAGAGCAAGACTTTATGAATCATGTTAAGGAGTGTGCATTTAATGATAGCTATGAATTACTGTCCCCATTAAAAATAATAAAAAAAAAAAGAGACAAAAAAGTAGTTTTTGAAGTCATTGAAGTTTTTTTTGTTGTCAATGTAAAAGATGATTAGTGAAGATTTGTGTTACCTTGTCCTACTTTGCACTGAAAAAAACTGCTAGTTTACTATGTTTCAGCTGAGGGAAAAGTAAAAACTGTGGGCCAAGCTAACTGAACACAAAAACTTCATCTATAAATCTTAACTAAGAATCTCCTTTCCTATCTGCTTGGCAATTGTTGACAACAATAGGTCTCTTTTAGAAGATAATACAGTGCTACAATTACTTCTATTCTAGTGCAATGCACTCTTTTCTGTAAATATGAGTTACTGGGGGTTTTAGAAACCTGGAATGTACTAACCCTGTCTTCAGGCTGTGCACCTTCTATTCCCCATGGATGAATTGCTCCTTCCGTGCATTCAGGTACAGGTTCAAATCCAGTTCCAACTCCACCTGCAGCACCGGGTCCACAGCCACAACAGTCACTCATTGACATCAGGATTGGAATCACTTAACAGGAAAGAAACAGGAAATGAGAATTTAGTACATCTCTTCCTTACAGGAATAGCTGCTTTATGCAGAGGGCAGGTGCTCAAGAACTTTTGAAAATCTGTCAAAGCTTTTCAGAGTCATTAACTGTTTTGGAAATGCATATATTTGGAAATTCAGAATAATTTGTACCTTTAGGTATAGCACAGCAAAGCAGGGGTGGAGTAAGGCTGTTACTCCAAATTTGTGCCTATACACCTGGGAACAATCTTTGTTCTCCTCTGAATGAATATAAGTTGCATACATATGAAAATTAAACAAGCAGATCCAGTCCTGCTATGTATAGCATTCAGTGATATTCATTCTTGATACATAAGCAAACATCTGTCTCTTTAAATATTGCAATAAAAAAAGCTCATTAGCAATAATAGACTGAGAATCAGTGTAGAACTGTTCATCTGACTGCAGTGACCCTTGGCTGAGGTTCAAGTTGCATTTTTCACATCAGATATACAGAAAGCCTGGTTTGAAAAACATGAAGCAAGCCCCAGACACCAGTTTTAACAAATGATGACACAGAGTGAGCCAAGTTTCCCATCATGCTGTATTGTGCTTAGTTGTTTCAAGAAATCAGTGTTGGAAATTGCCGACTGCTTTAAACACCATCGTTGAAAACATTGTTCATTTTAAAAAGGCACTGCAATATTAATTCTGGCTGTCTCTAGGTCAGATAGCTAAGTTAATAACCTAGATAGCTAAGTTAATAACCTCGTGTCACTGTAGAGGGAGTGGAGAAACAGTTGTCTATACAGGTCCAAGCATCTAAAACTTTCAGTTTAACATCAAAGTGAACTGAAGAGAACAGAGGAAAGGGCTATACAGTGTACAAAGTATTGCCTTACACTGCATGACTAAGGATGTATTTTCTCCAGACTACCAACTAGGTGAGGAGGTTTCCAAAGGCAGAAAGACAATCTGTTCTGTGACATTAACCATCTGGGAACTACAAACAAAACAACCCTTTTCAGCTTCCAAACTGTTTGTTGATTTCTCCTAATCAAAGATGAAAACTCAAAACTGCCCTCAAAAAACTCATTTCCTCCTGTTTTGCAGTCACTGTTTCTGCACTGAGAAATACTAGATGTTGGTCACTTTATGTCCAGGCCATGAAAGTAAGATGACCACATCTGATTGTGATGTTCTGAGAAGTAATTGCGTGCATTCTTACCCCTGAAACTCACATTTCTTAAAAAATACTAGGACAAATGAATGAATGCCTGTCTTGATCCTGTTATCACAAATGCTATTTATTTTTAATAGATGGAATGTTTGGCGGCAATAGCCAAAAGCTTCAGAATTTAAGACAATTAGATTTATTGTTCAATTCCTGAAATCTGTCTTTGAATGCAAAGAAAGGTTGTTCTTTACATCTTTTCACACCCAAATTGAAACTGATACTTTCCATTTCTTTTAATAATATAATGGAAGTACAAATTGAAAAGTTTAAACCATGTCAGAGACAGCTCCTGTGCAAAATCTTCTGAATCTTGTACTAAATATTTTTATCCTGTCCAGCGACATGAGAACTAGATGCACCTTAGGGAAAGGGAAAAAACCCTTAGGAAGGAAATAGTTATTTCTGAATGAAATATACATATAAATATGTAGAATATAAAACATATAGAAGTTTGTAAGATTTAAAAGAAAAACTTTTCTCTGTCAAATGGCCTATGGGAGCCAGTAGGTTAATAACCACTAAGGTTAGTCACCTTATTTTAAAAGAATTTAAAAAATCACACATTTTAGAAAAGAAATATATTTGTTTTCTTAATTTTATACTTACAAACAAATATTAATCCACCAAGAAACATCAGGCCAATGGCAGTACCGCTAAGTGTAGTAGATTGTAAGTTTCTGCCACCGTAGTTTCCATGTCCACTATAACCATAGTCAGTGGCTGCAGTATATCCTTCAGTACCTTCAGTGTATCCACCAGTGTAATCCTGCCAGTCTGTGTATCCCTGATCATCTCCTCCAGTTCCATAGTCCTCCCTTCCACCACCAGCACCACCACCACCAGCACTGCCTCCACCAGCAGCACCACCACCACCAGCACTGCCACCAGCACCACCACCAGCACCACCAGCACCGCCACCAGCACCACCACCACCAGCACCACCAGCACCGCCACCAGCACCACCAGCACCACCACCAGCACCGCCACCAGCACCACCAGCACCTCCACCAGCACTGCCGCCACCACCAATGATAATTATTTTTGTGGCCCCACTGGTGCAGTAGTTACGACTGTCACATTGACAAACTTGCACAGGAATTATATGTGGTCTAGAGCAGCGTCGGCCTTGGTTATCACTTACAGTGACATAGATCCTATAAGTGTAAAAGTCAACGTTCTGATTCACTAATTCTGCAGAGGTAGCTTTGAAGAAAAAAATGAGAAAAATATTTAGATTAAGGTGTGGACTATGAATACTGTAAAAATCTGTAATTTTGTGAGTACTGCTCATATAACAGAATGAAGATTAAGAGTTTTCATTCTAAGCTATTCAGTTACTTATGTGTCTACAGTACTTATTCAAAGCCAAAATTTAAGATACTCCTCCACTTTTTAACCTGAGAAACAGAAAAGGGGTAAATACCATTTTTTTGTATCTACTGCTGCTTTTCCAGATTTTTATTCACATATCAAAATTGCAAGTTTAATATATTTTTTTCCTCACAAAAGGAATGCACATGTACTTTTCAACAGTTTTAAAATATTTAAAGTTACAGTTTCTCATCTGTTTAGGATAAATAGGAGACACAGAAATAGTTTTAACTGTGATATTTACTATTTAATATAGCCTTTTATGCATACAGTAACTGACACAAATTCTGTCAATTAGTTGTGTATGAATTTTTCATGAATTCATTAGTTTGTTATGTCCTGTTGAAGGAAACTGGAAAAGCTCCACTGAGCACTGACTAAAATGATTTTCTTTTAGAAATACAAATACAATCTTTATTTGCCATTTTCATGTGCCTCTCACAAAAATAAAGTTTTGCCAACCAGTAACTGTGTAGTCTAACAAATAAATGTGAGAGTTTTGTCATATGCTTAAAATCTTTTAGATAATATAAAAATCAAAAGGTATAAAATTAATCCTTTTGAATTACTTCATTAGTTTTAGACCAGTAGAGGTTCTTATCATAGCTACATAGTAAAGCTACATAGTAAAGTACAGTTTGTCTGCTCTATTTTTTATCAGTATATTTTTAGTTTCCTTTAAAAATGATAATTAGATAAAACACGTAATGATTCTGGTTTTAGTTCTAGTATGATTTATATATGCAAATCCAGAGCAACTTCTTGGATTCATGTGAGCATAAAATCACATTTAAGTGAGATTAGAATAGTTTCTATTAAATGTTTAATTTGTTATTAAAAGATTATCTTAATCTGTTCTTAGATAATTATTACTGTGGTTTATTCTGTTAGAAAATGTAGATTAATTTACCATTTATTGATCTGATAATCCACGTAGTTTGAGGTTCACCATGTATGCTGAATGTAAAGGGGGCACCATACAGCTCATTACCCCTGTTCTTTGCTGTGATAACCACTGATGGGGAGTGCATACATACTTTCCTTAGTTCAGTATTAATAGTTGGGCAGTTGTCGTTGATGTCTTGTATTGAAAGCACAATGGTGCCAGTGGCAGTATATCGAGGAACCCCTGTAAAAAGAAGATATTTGTGATTGGGGGCGATATTGATACTATAAATAAATGCAGTTCAGATGGGAAAACAAGAAACAGGGAAAAAAAATTGAGAGACATCTGGAACAAAGAGAATTTTGCTTCAGAAATCTTAATCGCTTTTCTTACCTCTGGTGATAGCCAGAACCTCTGCTCTGTACTGCCCGTTGACTACATGGATTGATTCCCAGTTAATAGCTTTGTTCAGTGTTATTTCACCAGTATTTTGGTTGATTCTGAACCAGACATCTGGATCACGTCCTATACTATATCTACATTAGGTGAAGTAAAAAATACTCAGCATTATGTTATGAATATATATATTCAATATTCATTCCGCAAGTAATATTTATCATTTTGGAATATTTTTCTGTAGGCTGTCCTAGGTTCTACTGCATTTCACCCTGTTCAAGCAAAATTTCTGTAGACTTCAAAAGATGTAGACCAGAAAAATACTTAGGGATAAAGTAAATGCACAGAAGTCCATTATTTCTTGAAGGTGATAAACCTTTACTAGAATGCTCATTATGTTGCTAGTTAAATCCACAGCTCTTCCTATAACAATGTACAGTTGTATTTACTGACATATTTCTCTGATTTATGAAAACTTTTCAAACCTTTATAAATTGAGTATTTATTTTAATTCACATTAAAAATCAAATTATGGTCCCATTAATTGTCATTAATTTCAGCAGAAGTAAATGGCAATTTAAATTTTTTTTTTTTTTGCCATAGAATGGTAGTGACCTATTCTGAATGTATAATATTGCCCATTATTGGGGAGTTTTACTTCTTTTTTTAGAGATGCTAACAAATGCCTTATTTTTAGAAAGCATTTCAAGAAAAAGTATTCTTAGATTGGGTCAGAAAAACAACCCAAATCTATTCTGACTTTTTGAAGTTACAATCTGTTAGAAAAATGATGGTTTTTTTTCTCGTGCACAAAGCTAAGAAAAGTAGGTCAGAAAACAAAAGCAATCATAGCATAAAAATGGGCCAAATACTAGACTAGTCTTTTACTGTTATTCTATTACCAACCTATTAACATTTTAAAGTTATTCTCTTAAAACATTCTATTAAAATATCTATTTCCCGTGCAATTGAAATATCAAGTAAAAGAATAAATATTCCATCCAGAGAGTTAAGAAGATCAGAGCTTACATAACATTTGATGCAATAGCTCCGGTGTCCTCATCAATGGCTGTGTATGTTCCTACAACATAATTCGCTCTTGTGTTTTGTGGTACAGGAAACATTATTGAAGTTGGAACAAATTTTGGAGGTTCCACAATATTTTCTACTTGTATTGTCAGGGGTGTTCCAGTTATTCGGTAGTCACGTACAACAGAGTGATGGAAGTCAGCTACGTTCTTGACACCAATAATCAGTGAGTGAGTTTGGAGGTGTTCATAATTCAGTTCCTAAAAGGTAAATCATAGAGAACTAGATAATGAATACAAGTTCCTTTAATTTTGCTTAAATATTTTCTATATTAAATAGTTGAGTGACTGTGGCTTTATTGCCCATTTAATTTTGTTAACAATTAATTCAAACTTTAAAAATATGATTATTTCAATAGTTGAATCACAATATTTATCCGTACCTTAATTACTCTAAGGATTCCTTGATTTGTAGCTCGATCTGTAACAATTTCAAACCAGTTGTCTTCATTACCAGAAATAAAGAAAAACTCTGCTAACCAGTTGTCTGTAAACTCTTCATCAGCATCCAGAACTTGTATTCGTAGCAGGTCTGAACTGAGTGAATTTTCTGAAATACTTGCTGAAAACTGTAATGATAGGTAAATACCTATCAGCAAATACAGAAATATATAATATGAGGAAAATATATATCATTTCAGAGATTCTTTTGAAGGATGTCCTGCCCACAGTCCATGCCAGTTTTCTAAAAATCATGTGTTCTGGGTAAATTGTGATTCTGGTTGCACACCTGAAGAGGTAATTGACCTCAAGTGTTTGCAGAGGCAGCTTAGAGGAAATGGATTTGTGCTTTCTATTAGAGAATATCATATAAAGATTGAATTAATCTTCATCATGTGGCCATATTGCACAGTTCTGGACACCTGAATGACCGTATTTCTCTGAATATAGAGAAGTCAGTCAGGACTGGCTTCTCTGAATGCAAAAGTAATCTATGTGTATGTTACCAGAATTTGTGCACAAGAGACTGATTGGATTTTGAGTGTGCTTCAAGGAAACAACGCTGCTAATCCAACAGGGCATTTGAGTCTGTAAGGAAGGGTTCTAATATCAAGTAGGTTTTTGAACAAGATTGTAAAACAATGATGTTGCTTGTGGTATTAAAAACTTACAGAGCTCTGAGCAAGAGTTGGGAAGTTGTCATTAACATCAATAACTTTAATATTGCAGCTACAAAGGGATGATATTCCATCTGTTGCTCCATCCCGGTCTGATGCCTTTACAACAAGAGTGTAGCTACTATGTTGCTGTCACAGAAAGAAAAATGATCATGTTAGAAGAACCACCTGTACATCTTAAATGTTATAAATATTCATGTCTTGGACGTATTTCCTAAGGCAGAAATTTGCCTTAGATATTTTATTGTGACATATAGAAAATTACATTTCTCCTTTAATTTTGGTAAAACCCACAGCCTCTCTGACCACCTCCCGACACATATACACCACAAAATCATGTCATTTCACTTTGGAAAGGGAAATGTTACCTCTCTGTCAAGATAATTTGCAAGATGTAGTTCTCCAGTATATTTATTCATAATGAACATGGGTGGACCTGAAGGTTCTTGGCTCTCTATCTTGAAGGCAATTTTGGAATTCAAGTGATTAGGTTCATCTGCGTCTGTTGCTATTATTTTCATCACCAGTGTGTCTAAAAAGAAAAAATAAGTAAGTACTGATCTCATAGGTAGTCACGAAAGAAATACCCACAGTTTGAAATGGAAATTTCTACAAACTAGAAAATGAGCATTAGGCACCGTTGTCTCAGTGACATTTGCATGTCTCGTGTTGATTGCCGTACTTTTGGTAAAAAGAATTACTTCGGTGCCACAAATACAAATATATGAAAAATGAGAAAAAACTTATTTTGTATACCCTTGAAGGAAATAAGTGTAGGTGTAATGTTCATTTATTTAATGAGAAGGAATGGACTTATTTAGTTTAAATTCTCACATCTTAAAGAATTTTCATGATGATATAGTTAGAAACTGGAACACTCAGAGTTCATGTGTGGGAGGAAGGGGGGAAGGAAGCATTGCTGCTTAAGTTTAGTCAATGAGTTCAGACCTGGACTCCAATGACACTTGGAGAAGAATTTGCTACTCCTTCCTTTGCAAAAGTCCTGGCCATTATATGTCATTGCCTAAGAAAAAGTAGAATGAGCCACCCAGGTTTCTATTAACCGTATTCTGGGAGCTTTACTTACTATGATAGGCATAACATAGTCACTTACTGTCCATACTGCTTTCTTCAACAGATCCTGTAAATACAGTTTGTGCAAATATAGGAGCGTTATCATTTATATCCAGAACTCTGACTCGAAGTTCGAGAGGTGTTTCCAAATCTATACCCGTCAGGGAGTGTTTAGCAAAGCAACGTATCTAGATAAAGAGATTTACTTGTTTTAAAACCAAAAGTGAAGTAAGCAAAATAACAATCTGAATTTGTTTCTTTGTGCTCTCCCTGCCCCACCCTGGATCCATCATTAGAAAGGTAATAGAAGGAGAGGAGTACTTACAACAAATACAGGGGTTACTTCCCTATCCACTATTGATGTTATATTAATTTCTCCTGTTCTTGGGTTAACAACAAATATTCCAAAAGGGGCACGGTCAATTCCAACTCCAGAGATGCTGTATGTGACTGGATTGTTTTCTTCACAATCTGATCGGATCTATAATAGTAGATAATTATATTTATGTCAGTTTACTGAACATACCTGCAGAGCTTTTTTTTTGCCTATAATTAGATCATCTAAAAAGTTCCATATCATTTCAGTTTCTCAAACACATATTGCAAGGTTCAAGTAACTGGACCAAAGGAAGTCTTTTCTACAAAACAATCATCCTAGAGATCCCTCTCCTTTTAAGTGCTGGGTAAGTTTTCTATTTCTCCTAAATCTTCTGTCAGGGAAGTAGAGAGAAACTTCTAAGAGTACCACGCTGTGTCTGGACTTTAGTAAGGGTACAGTCATGGTGAGAGAATCTGAAGATATCTATGCATGGTTGCCCACACAAGTCATGCACTACACTTGAATTTATGCTTAGGGGTTTCTCGGGATGAGAGAGAAGAGAAAAATATCACAGCCTAGTACATAGATGCTGCGTATGAAGAAAGAATGGTTGGAGCTGTCTGGGAAGTAGACTGAAGGCAATGTTTAGGATGTCTTGGGTCATTCCTCAGCAGTCATGTAGGTTCATCTTATGAGAATGTCTCAGCATGGCTGAAAATGTTGCATTATCTTTCTTTTATTCCACATTCCTTGCTTTGACTACTCTAAGCAAATATACTTTAAAATCTTTCTGGTTCTATCAGCCTGCATTTAGAAAAACTTCCTTTTCAGTGAACAATTTTGTTTTTCTTTCTACTTACTCTGGCAATAGGATTCCTCTTTGAATTATCTTCTCCTTCTCTACAAGCTGCAGCAAACTTTATCCATTCACGTTTTTGTCTTTTGAAGGTTTTCCATCTTGCCATTCCATTTTCATCCCATTCCTTTACCTTTGACAGAGAGTTCCAGGATCATATGACCAATAACTTCAATTCATTTTAAATTAATACAGACATTTAGAATTTCCAACAATTAGGAGAAAGAGGATTTTAAAATAGATCATATGCTTTTTAATATTTCTGAGGGTCCTAAACTCTAAGACTGCACATGCTTACTTCAAAATTATTCCTCTGTGTGAGATACTCATTTAGGTTCCAAAATTCTCTTGAGAGAGTGAGCAGGTTATTACCTGCAACTGCTTAATGTTTAGGTATGGTTTCAATCTTCAAGTTCAGAAGCATCTTAGTTCAGTATTTTCCATTTTATTTTTGCATTAGTTTCCTTTAATTTGATCAGAAAATTAGTTTCTAAATAAATATGTATTACCTCTACATGAAATCCTGTGCTGAAATCCAAGAGTACCTGCAAGAACAAGAAGATTGGCATATAAAAATGCAGTAAGAAAAACTTGGCTGCCATACATTTCTATACTGTGGGACTGGACTAATACTTTTTCTAAGTCTATTGCAATAGCCTTTCTAGGCAGTAGCTACAGGACTTCCATAAATTACTTCCATAAATTTCAAGTTATACCTACATCTGAAAGACAGCTTTCACACAGAGTTTAAAAGAAGAAAAATGTTTTCTTGAAACTTCATATTGAAATAGAAGAGATTCAATGTAAGATGGAAAGTCAACTGCAGTCATCAGGTAGATTTCTCTGGAGTGCATTGAACTTTCATTTGAAGTCTAACTATGCGAACAAAGTCTTGAGTAAATAAAGGTGGTAGAATCAGATGCAATATATAATTAACATAATAGACAATCCTAAATTTCTCAGCATAATTTAAAAGAAGGCACAGTTTATGTAATGTTATTCCTAAATAAGGTGTGAAAATGAAGTTCACTTGGTGAATGTACCTTTTCAGTGCATCTCTTTTGTGTTTAGGAACTGCCTCTGACCTTTTCAGTCAGTAAAGGGTGAAGAGTATGTCATTTGCAGGACTGGATGATTGCTTCATTCATTATTGGGACAAACAATACATCCAGGTGACTCCAAAAGTGTTGCACAGTTTCTCTTTTCTCACCAAATGTGGTTAACAGCTATAGTTAACAATTTCCTACTTTCCTTATTTCCTTCCTTACCTTCATGTTGTAAGAGGCTCACCATCTGTCATTTACAAACAATGTCTCCGATGATCTGATCTTGCCCAGAATCTTCCCTGAAATCTCAAACCATATTGGCTGCCGTAATCTAGTTCTGAGTGAGGGAATTTGTGGGTTTGCCTGTTTGGTGTGTATATTTATTGAAATTTGTCAGACTATTCATGGATTTTTTCCTAATTTATTTGAGCAAGCTATTGACATATATGTTTAAGAAAAGTACTCTGCACGAAAACCATTACTATATGTTCATGTTGTGCTAAAAGCATCAATGCATCTTTTAATGTGGGTTTTTGTCTTGGTGACTATTTAAATCTTCACCTGCAGAACAGGGTTCTAATTCATGTGCAGCCATTATTAATCTCAGTAAAGGAACGGTATCATACTCCATTTAAACTATGGGGTTTTTACATTTCAGTGGGAGCTGTGACCTGTCTTTTATAATACCCCCTGGAGCTTGGGAAAATATGGGAATATAGAAGGGGCAGATTATACCCTCACCAGAGAATTTGAATGATCAAGTCTACCAGGAATAGCACTGATTATATGTCTCTTATTGATTGATCCCATCAGCATAGCAGAGCCTTCTTTGGTGAGTACAGTGAAATTCTTTCCATCCTTAGGCTGAAATCTCTTCTGGCATGCAAGAAATTGTCTTGACCCAGAAAAGTATGGGTGTACACTTCACAGTGCAGTGTTAGTGGATCTTGTCTACTGCTTGTATCCTGTGGCCTATTCTGTTATTTAACAATGAAACTAGTATCTCACATCTAGCCACATCATCCTCATATTCAGCAGGCCTCACTGAAAAAACTGCATTGTATATCTATGAAATAAGAATTATGCCTGTAAAGAGTTCTGTTCTTTAAGGATATGAATGTTCATAAAATACTTGATTTCAGCTTATATAAAGTTCTGGTTTAAATCAGTGAAAAATTTAAAATGGAATATTTTATACTGGAGTTCCATTCATTGCTTTTGAGCATCAATAATGGGACTGTCATGACTTCTTTCATCAGTAATGCTGAGGATTGTAAGTTTAGGCCCCATATTTCCATGTGTCCCATGCTAACTAACAAAAACCCCATTCTGCTCTGTGTTGCTAATGGAAGATCTAGAAGAAGACTTGACGGTTTTAAATCCAGAGTCCTTAGTACAGTTTGTGATACTATTTGAAAATGCTGATCCTATGAACTTGATGTCTGTGTGTGATATGTCTGTCCCAGTTACTGCTATGTGTAGGAAGGAGGGCAGGCAGACAACAGACAAAGTTGCGTAGCTCACCAGATAAACCTCAACAATTCTGGGGTGACATCTATGAAACTTGATCCAGGGATGGAGGTTCCTCTGCCTCCCCAGCTTATGTGTTCTAGTTCTTTACACTCATCATCAGTTAGAAGGCTCCTCCACTCCAGCTGTCTGTTTCTAATATCCCTCTGCAATGCAAACATTTTTTTTTTTCTTATTCTATTCACAGCAGGGAAGTATTGCCTCCTAGCAGATAACTCCAGTATACTTCTAGGTAGTGAACAAATTTCCCTTCTAAACTAATATCCAAGTACAGTCATTTCCACAGATTCAGCAGTTAATGATAATTAAAGCAGTAGGAGCCACTGGAATCTGTGGGATGCATCCTGAGGATCTTGGGGTAGACAAGATAAACAGAATGATATCAAGATTTACTGACCTATTAGTCTCTGAGAGACTATGCAACAATTAAAATCCTGCAAAGAAGCCAGAACCTTGTTGCACAAGCTGTTTCTGGTTTGGCTTGCAAGATGTTTAGGCAGGAAACACATTTATGATGACTGTCATTTGCACAGTGGCCTGACTGAAAGCTTGTCCTTTATTGGAATGATACAGACCCTGAACCTTGTGTCCAAAATGCCACCTTAATCACACTGGAGTTATTCTGGATTTATCCTGATGTAACTGGGAACAGAATTAGGCCCATAGGATGTGTATGGTTCTTTGCACCTTCAAAGTAATTTGCAGACAAGAGTTAACTAATCATAAATTGACTGCCAGGCAATATTATATGCAATTATGGAATCCTCCCTCCTCCACCTACTCCAATCTAAATGACTGAACACGCCTTTAACATCTTCCCAGCATTATTCATACTGGATTTGCTTCTCTTTGAAGTCAACAGCGCTATTGTCATTGGCCTGGATGGGATGGGAGGAGTGCTGAGAACTCATATATTAGTCATCAGGGCGCCATGGTAGCTCAGGTTGTGTCAGCATTTTGGGACTTACGTCTTTCTTACTCAGCCAAAGCTCTTACTAGTAAAGGGTTGAAATAATGAACCCTCCCCTTTATTCATTCCACATCTTTTTAAAAAATGATAAATCAATGCATATGAAGTAATGAGAAGCAGAGTTGAAATATAAGACAAAACCTCATATTTTAAAAAGAAATCATTTGATCACTTTTAAAGTGAAACACGATAGTATTTGTGTGTATACTTTTCACTTTTGAAGATGAATGTGCTTCTTCCAGTTTGAAGGGGAAGTTTTTCACAATGATTTTTCCTGCATTTTGGTTTGTAATTCTGCAGAAGTCATGTGCTTTTATTGCTTCCTGTCTTAGCAGCTGACACCAGTATTTTGTATTGCATTCAGTATGGAGATTTCATTGCTATTTCAGCAGAAGTATAGCAATGCTCCTGTCAGTTAGAAGAATATATTCCAAAGTTCTATTTGTAGACCACATTGGCAAAATTCCTACTGAGATTGTTTCTGTCCTACTGAGTTATACAGATATAATGAATTTCCATTGAGCTTAACTATTAGAAAAATTAACAGAAAAGTGATTTCAATGCAAGCTGTATGCCATTATCATTCAAATTTAAGTGTTTCGATTTAGGCATGCTAAGTGTCCTCAATAAATCTCCTCAATAAAACCTCAATTCTAATATGGCTTAGAGTCTTTTGGCTGCAAATTCATGTCTGCTTTGGAGCGATTTTTACTTAGGAATGTAAATTGATGATTTAAGAAGGTGATCTTAGGTGATAATTTCTGGATGTGGAATGCTTTAGTTTCTATTTCTACAATAAAATTCTTTGGCAGAAGAGCCTGTAGGTTCCTGGCTACATCCTGACAGATGTTTCATGTGCATATGCAAGGAGAAGATTTAGCCTCTTAGTATTTTTACATACAACTAAGTTATGAGTAGGAGGTGTAACCGTAGCCTAACAACTGGGGGGAAAAAAAAGTAGCATAGATAACACATGGGAAAATGAAGCCAGACAAAAGTGCATGTAAGAGATGTGGTGAATGTAAAATTATTAGCTGTCACATGATAGCTGGCAGGAGAAGAGTCATACCTGATCAAACAGGTTATTTCCATTAAACGTGTCTGTGCAAGTATCACCAACAGAACTCCCTTATTCATGAGAATAACACCTTTGAAGTCACATGAGCAAGAGTTGCAGAATCAGTCCCACCAATGGTGAAATACATTTAGAAAATTATTAGTTTCAGCACTGGTAAGCTTTCTTTTTTTGAAAATGTAGCAGTGTTCTAAAATATATATAACTCCACACCAGTTTTATTTCATACCACTTATTAATATACTAATCAGACACACCATTCAGACAGGTGATTTTCATAAATGGTTAACCAAGCTGAAAGCCAAGACTTTCCCAGAATACACTAAAATTGGATGCATAATTTATAATAATTTAACTTCTACAATTTGTCTGTCAGCTTCCTACAATATACTGAAAGATGCTCTTTAGCTGTACAGGTCACCATGGACATTGCTGTGCACAAGAACGCAAAGTACAAACAACAGTTGTTTCCTCTGGGAAGTAAAAGTTCAAATATTTGATAGTCATCAAAACAAAATCGCTGTTTTCACAATTGCTCATTTTTCCTGATCCATGTCCTGCATCAGTCACAATTGCAACAATAATGTACTGAAAGAGTCAAAATGGCTCCAGAGCTGGTGAGAGGAGAAAGCAGTAAAATCTCTTTCGAATGAACTAATCTTAGATGCAATATAGTCAACTCTTTTTTGAACTTCAGAACATCAAGAATAGTCATCACAAGGTAACAGAGGAAAATGAATAGTCCAGAGGAAAATGAATAGTGAAAATCGAGAAATGTTAGTGCAATGTGCAACATGCTAGGCTCAGAAACCTCTGTGCTGCATTAAACAAGCAGAAACTCATCCAAACCATAGTTTGCTTTTGCCAGGTTTTGTCGTTGTTTGCTTGGCAGCTGCCCTGTGTTGCTTAGTTCTACTTTACTGACTGCAGAGCTGTCACCTAAAATTAATAGACTATCTTTTCAAAGTAAATCTTAGGATTACATATTCTATAACAACAAACACTTTGACTATAACATTTCTAGAGGGGTCAGTAACAAGAAGTTAACATTTATACTTTCTAACACATTGTGTAAATGGTAAAATTGTGTGAAAGTCATGGGATATAATTATAATAAAAATCCTACTCTATTCAATCTTCAGGGCCTAAAACTTCTACCTAATTTCAGAAGAGTAGCACAACCAAGTAAAATAATTCACATTAAAAGAACACAGATTTCTGGAGCAAAAGGACCTCCATAATTCTTTTAAGTCCTTCCTGGGTAATTTCCATACCTTGATGAACACATTGTACAACTATGCCACTTCACCATAGCCACAACTTTCCTTTTACAGTGAGAAAAGCAAATCCAAATAGTGACACTTTCATGCCTTCACTTACTCAGCATATGGTGGCTCAGACACTAATGCGCTACAAGACGGGAATTCTTTCTGATGTGAAATTATGTTTAGAGTCTCCATTTTTACTTGACTAAGGTCTTCACTAAATTTCATATTTTCTCTTGAATATAGCCATAGGATTTGGTCAGCTCTGAAGTGTTCTTACTGATTACTTTAGAAAAAAATATTTGCTAATCATATTACCTTGACTGATTGAAAAAATAAAGACATAGAATCCAATGATATCCACTCACATTGTTAGGATTTTTATCGTGATAAGTTGTTTATTCATAATAATGATTCCTTAAATGATAGCCACAGACAATATTCATCTGAAAAGTTACAGGTTAAACATAGAAAATTGCATACTGAACATTGACAGACAGCAGAAGGTTACAATCAAAAGAAACATTTGTCAACATTTAATAAAAAACGAAATCATTTTGTATGAATCCCCAGAAGTGCAATTTAAAATAAGCACAGGGTTTTTTAAATGCTAAATTTCACAAGATTTTTTGGTGGGATAGTTTGTGAAATGTAATGGTCCTGTGAGGAAGACTCAACTGGCATAATCACAGAGTTCACAAATATTGTTTTAAAATCTGACTTACCAATAAAAGGAACAGAAAAGCAGCTGTTTGGTGAGGAAACCAATCCATGGCATCTGACTTCTTGGATACAGGTCCAACTGAGTTATGGTTAAAAGTCTGTTCCTTTTCCCCTCCCCCCCCCAACTCTGGTGTCTATTTAAAAAGACACTCAGTAGATGGCCTTATACTCAGCCCTTCAAGGTGTCTCTGCCTCCCTCTGAGGGAAGCACTGAAGATGCTGTATAACAGAGTGTCTTTCCCCACCCCAAAATCCTGGGCAGGTCTCACCTGAAACGCTTGACAACATCATTATTGCTTGCGGGTAAAAGCGAAGAGACACACCTTAATTCTTATTGCACTGAAACCCTTTGTTGAATACGAAAGGGTACACTTTAAAAACAGAAAGCAAGCTTCACTGAGAAGATACCGAGTGATTTATAAATTACTCACAACATAAGGAATCATTAAAATGGTAACTTATCATTGCTTTGAGTAAAATTACCAGTTTTCTCCTTGCATGAAGTATGAAGAAAATCTTAATGAATATTACTGTAAAGAGTACGGACATAAAGAAATGATTAGCTTGAATTAAAATATAGGTCCATTTGTTTATTTCCAGGTGCAAAGAAGTCAGTTTCATGCACATTGTTCACAGAAGTGCAGCACTTGTCACTCAAGAGCTAACATATTAATTTGGAAAAAAATGTTTTATTCATTAGACAAGAATATCTGAAGCAAAGGAAGGAGACTTTCTGCTTTCACCGGCTCTTATGCCTCTTCATGCTATTCCTTTCCTTTCCTATGTGTTGTGCTCTGACTGATCTGGTAGAGCGAGAGATATATACACATCCCATGCCAGAGAAACTGGAGAGCTGCTCAAAACAACAAGTAGTGGAGGAAAGGGAGGATATGCTGCACAGCTCACTTCTGTCCTCATTTTGAATCGCATGAGCACAGATGTGAAATCAAAGAGGATTCCCAATTTGGTCAGCAATACACCAGTCTCTGTTCTGCAGCAGAGGCACTGTAAGTTCCTCCTTGTGTCCTTGGGGCACCGAAGCCACCCCGTAACGGGCAAGAAAAAGATAGAGTGAGCTTCTGCTCTGCAAATGAACCTGGGAGGAGACTGCATGCTTCATTCTCAAAAGTGCAAGGTAACTGGTGTGCTCCCGAGTCTGCCAAGCACACCAGAGTGCTGGGCATCTCTCAGGGCTGAACTTAACCTGGGAAAAGAGGGCTCAGCACCTCTGGGGTTATTCAGCACCTCCTGGGATGAGACCTCATGCTCCTGCTAGGTAAGCAGCTTTGCAGCATGCCGTGCCTACACGCTGCTTAGCATGGGTACTTTGCTGCCTTGCAGATAGCTGGGGCTGCCAAAGCCAGTTGTGTATGTCCCTGCTGTCACTCGGCTTTTGGTATTGAGCTAGACAAGCTCAGAAGTGAATCAGTGAGATGAGCCAGGACAGGCAATATTAAATCTATTTTTTCCCTTTTTTTGGAAATTTTCAAAAATTTGAAATTTGCCTTTTAGTTGAGTAAAAAGTAACAAGTTATTCGTTGCACATATAAAATGTGCATATTCTTTTATGAACTAAAGTATTTTATTTCAGAACTTTTGACAAATCAAATATTCCAAAAGAAGCAATTAAAAACCCCCCATTTTTCTTTCTAGATTTTTCAAATATTATATTAATATTTAATATTTAAGCATTGTGTTTTTATTTGGCAGATTTTTTTAAATGTTATTTTTGTATATTTTTAAATGTTTCATACCATACTAATGTGATCATTATTGCAGTAACAAATAAAATATCCCTATTACTAAAGCAATAGTGCTATACTTTCTATGTGGGGAAAATACATAGAATAAAGGCAAGTGTAGCTTCAGAATAAGCAGTTCTCAGACTTCTCTATAGAGCTTCAGAAAGTTAGGTCAGTAGACTATTTTTGGGATATCCTTGAAAGAAGATTGATAAAATCTTTTCTATTTAGAATAATGAGAATTCACAGCATGTGAAAGCTGTATGGAAACCTAAATAAGACTCCAAGAAAGGCTGAAAGTGTGTGTCGCTCTAAACTGGTCCTGTCAGCTCTTAGTTTCCGTTTTGACCACTGGATAGAAGAAGTTATTTTTTGCAAATGTAAAATACACAGGTTCTTTTACAGACCAAAATATCTCAAATTTGGTTTGTCATTTTAAAAATGATAATGGAAGATAACTTGATCTACAAAAGATGATAAAAAATTCCTTAAACAACAATCCCAGAAAAAGTGAAAATGAAAGCCTCAGTGTCTTCACTATATCTATCTGTGCTGTACTTCATTATGCAGAGGAGTGCACATGGTCTTATCAGAAAAATAAATAATAACAAATGTTCAATGGGAAAACCTGTCAAGTAATTTCAATGAGATTTCAAAACAAATGCTCAAACTTTCAAAAATATAGCTTGCCCATATGATTTAAAAAAAAATAATTTGACCAAAAATGACAGAAAGTAGATACAGTAGTTTGAGTCTAATTTGAAGAAGAAATCCTAAACCATTAACCATTATCCTTTGGGAATACTGGAGTTGACAGAATTAGTGACATCTACCTACAGTCATTTTGTGCTCCTGAAACTTTTCTCTCCTTTACATTTTGTATGAAGATTTTTGTGGTTTTCTCTAGTCCCTATTAGCACCTTGCAGAACAGCAGAGGAAGGGGCCTTTGACCACTGTGTAACAGAGTTGTATACCTCAAAATATAGTTGGCCACTAAAGCAAATAATTAAAATGTCACTTTTCTTTTCATGAAAATCTTTTCCAAACATATTTTGTTTGCATTTAATTTGGACAGAAACTATCTTAACGTTTAGATGGCGAAGCATAACCTACAAAAGGAAAGGAGGTATGATTTTTTTGGCTTGTTTGTGTCACAGGTGAAGGAGATATTCACTCATAATGAAGAGATAACTGAATTACAGATAAGACATTTCAGCTGGCAAAACACCATCTCCAGCCCTTGAGCTGGTGAAATGCCTTGCTCATGGAGACCTAATCACCGGGTCCCAAGACCCACTCCCTTCAGGACAAGTGATGAGATTACCAAGTGTTAAAGAACTGAGGGAAATGGAGTGTCAGACCGGGTATCTCAATCAGATATATGTGGTAGGTATTTTCATAGACGGCTAACATGAATGTTCTTGTAGGCTAAAGCTTGTAACATTAACTCAAAAGCTGTGCTGTAAGGGGAAAACACATGAAAGAAACTTAAGATGCCTTTAAAAATACGTGTAGGACAGTCTGGGATGATAAACCAAGAACTGATTTTTGTATAAATTCATCGTGATTGTATCATACTTTACGTCATTTTTAGTATATTCCCTTTATTTCTTCAATTTCACAATATCAATCACATTTGTAATTTTCTGTTTCATTAATATTTATTTTTTAGTTCAACTTTGCTTTGCCTCACTTCAGTCTGTTATTTTAGGGGGAGTTTCATTCTGATTTTTTAGTTGTTTGTTTCTAAAAGTTTATCTTAAATATTTCCCCCAGTTTTTTATTACTTAACGAAGCATACGTAATTATATGATTTTCTATTACTGACATCTGTAAAGAACATGAATATACTTACTTGTGTGAGAGGCTGCATGTAATTTTCAGATTTCCTAAATGACTTATACCTTGCATTATTTAAAGATATTGAACATCCAGAGCAGATGATGGCAGAGAGGCAGAGCTGTGGATGCCAAGCAAGGCACAGAAGATGAGTAGGACAGGTGCTTTGGGCTGTAGCAAGGGCTTGGATCTACACGAGATAACCATGAACACACCCCCTAATAGTGCAGTCTCAGACTTAGCCTTGAGTGAAAGTCTCTTGTGTGAGAAGTGAAAAACATCAACAAGTTAAGTAATTAAACTTTTCTGCTCTAGCTTTGCTTTCTTCATTAAAGGAAGCATGTTTCCCCAGCACTTACCTGGAGGATCCATCATGCCTAAGTCAAAGTAGACTTCCATTTGTGAAGAGGAAGCCAGGCTGAGACTTTCCTAAACTATCTGTTTTCTGGCAAGCACTCAGGAATGCAGATTGAAATTATTTTATCCGTGCTGTATTCAAACCTACATGGAAAGCTAAAGGAGAGAGTTTTTATAATAGCAAGAGAAGGCAAATGGAAAATGGCATTAACTCTATGAAAGCAGTTGGTGAAGAGGATAGCACTGTTATCCCTGTTTTAATATGAGGAACCCCGGGCACAGAAAGATGAAGCAACTTGTCCGAAATACCTCAGCAAAACAAGAACAAGACTGTCTCACTTGCTGCACTCTAAGATATCTTAAAAGTAGCATATGACAATGCACTCTCCTCTGATATATCTTTACATTTATGGATCTCCTGGGAATTACTTGACAGGCAAGACACACAGACAGTCCTTGCAATGCTTATGATACACAGGTCTATGCTTTTTTCACATATTTTATGTTTTGATATGTTTTGGGAATCTCACTTGAACACCAGCAGGATCACTACTGTTGCTGATAATTTTTTTCTGCAACCACAAAGTACAGACTTGTATTATAAGATAGAAAATTCACTGGCACGTCTCCATGATGGCTGCACCTGGGAGGTGATATAATAAAGTACATCAGGTGCTGACCATTGAAGTTCTTCAGAGATCTTTAAGTATCATGGTGGAAAGTCAGGAAAGTCTTTGAGACACATAGCCCTCATCTCTCTCAAACCCCAAAGTTAACCTCCCTTATCCATTGTTATCTTCTGATAAAGAGTAAATTCAGAAGGCAGAATAATCTTGCCCTTAGAATCTCAAGAGAAAATAGTCAACATGAGCATGGTGGAAGACCTGTGAAGAGCTAACATGTCTGGGGGTATTTCAGATTCGCTTACTACTGAACCATCCCAGGCTTCCTCAGTTTCTGCCATTGTAGCTGGCAGAGGAAGAGAGGATAAGTGGAAGGTTTTTTTCTGTGATTGAGTTTACTTACACTGTCTTCAATGTCTAGAAAGAAAGAACTGAATGCTCTGATAGATTTTGGGCTGATAGAGTTTAGACTGCCTAGTACCCTGAGTCAGAGGATCATGAGGGTGGGAACAGTGATTTTCCATTTGTGGACCTTGAAATTCTAAGTCATTAGTAATATCAGCTGAATGTTCATAAGTCCATGGGGCCTAATGGGATTAATCCCAGACTACTGAGGAATAATGTGGCAGAATCCCTCATAATCAAGGTCTCAGGAGTCAGAGGAGCTCTCTGCTGACTGGAAACTAGAAAATGTTATTCCAATCTACAGAAAGACCATGAGGGAAGACCTAGGGAACTACAAACCTGTTAGTCTAACCTCAATTGCTAGAAAAGTTATTGAGAAGACTTTACTGCATACTATTGAAAGGCATTTAAAAAATAATGGAATCATTGGACACAGCCAACTTGGATTCACAAAAAGAAAGTCTCATTTAACTAATTTCATATCCTTCTGCAGTAAGTTCACCTGCCTAGTGGATGAAGGGAAGATGATGGATGTAGCTTTTTCTGGATTTTAATAAGGCTTTTGATATTGTTCCTCACAACGTTCTTCTGGACAAGCTGTCCAACTGTGGGATGAGTGGATTCACTGTGCACTGGATGAAGATCTGGCTGAAGGGCAGACTTCAAAAGGTTGTAGTGAATGGGCTACATCTATCTGGTGACTAGTCACCAGTGATGTCCTCATGGCTCAATTCTCGTGCTAGTTCTGTTGAATGTGTTTATCGATGATCTGGATGCAGGAGCTAAATGCACCATTAGCAAGTTTATTGATGATACCAAACTAGGAGATGCTGTTGACTTCCTTGAGGGACAGGATACCTGCAGAAGAATCTAGATAGATTGGACCATTGGGCTATGATTAGTGGGATGAAATTTAACAAGTCCACATGCCAGATTCTGCACCTAGGCACATAAATTAGGAGAAAGGTGGCTGGAGAACAGCTGTGCAGAAAGGAATCTGAGGGTGCTGCTCAACAGCAGGCTCAATATGACCCAGCAGCATGGCTTGGAGCCAAGAGTGAAAATGTCATCCTGGAGTGCATCAAGCACCTGTCAAAAGAAGTGATTATTCTCTTGCATTCAGTATTGCTACCATCTCACCTTGAGTACTATGTGAATTTCTGGGACCTGCAGTTTAAGAGGGATGTGAAAGTCCTTGAATACATCTAGGGGAGGAGAGCAACAAAGCTGGTGCAAGGACTGGAAAGCATGTCCTATGAGGAGCAGATGAGGACTTTGGACTTCTCTAGTTTTGAGAAAAGGGGGCTGAGAGTCAAGCTCATTGATCTCTACAGGTTCATGAGGAGGGGAAGTGGAGACAGAAGTGCTGACTTCCCTATCATTCCCTGTCACAAGTACCCAGTGTCTGGATACATGGGAATGTCTCAAAGCTGCACCAGGGAAGATTCAGGCTGGACATTAGGAAGCATTTCTTTACCAAGAGTTTGGTCAAACACTGGAACAGGCTTCCTAGAGAGATGGTTGATGTCCCAAGCCTGTCAGTGTTTAATAGGTATTTGTGCAATGCCCTCAATAACATCCTTTAACTTTTGGATAGCCCTGGTCAGGCAGTTCGGCTGAATGATCGTTGTATGTCCCTTCCAACTCAAATTATTCTATTCTATTTCATTCTATTATATTCTAATGTCAGAGTAATAGACATTAAATAAACTCTAACGGCAGCAAGCCAGGAGCAGTGAAGTTCAAAGTGATCTTTTCTTCGGTGGCAATGTTCATATGTGGTGGCCAGTCTCACAAGTTGTTCCTTAAAAGATAGGGATGATGACTACCTTAATTTCCTTTTCTCAGTTTGTGTTGGTTTAACCCTGACTGGATGCCAAATGCCTACCAAGTTGTTCAATCACTCCCCTTCCTTAATTGAACAGGGGAGAAAGAAATATAACAAAGGGTTCATGAGTCAAGATAAGGACAGGGAGATCACTCAGCAATTAGTGTCATGGGAAAAGCATACTCAACTTGGGGAGAAATGATTTGATTCATAAAACAATCAAAACAGAGTAGGGAAAATGAGAAACAAAAACCAAATCTTAAAACATCTCCCTTCACTCCTTCTTCTTCCCAGGACTCTCCTTTCTTCGTCCTCAGTGGTACAGGGGATGGGGGTTGTGGTCAGTTCATTACACTTTGTCATTGCTTCTTCTCAGTGAGAGGCCTCCTCACCCTTCCTGCTGCTACAGTGTAGGGTCCTTCTTATGACAGATAGTCCTCACAAACTTCTCCAATGTGAATTCTTCATGAACTGCTCCAGTGTGGGTCTCATCCATGGGAGAAACAGTCCTTCATGAACAGACTGCTCCAGCGAGGGTCCCTCACGGGGTCACAAGTCCTGACAGCAAACCTGCTCTGGTATGAGCTTCCCTTTAAACAGACTCCAAGGTCCTTTCAGGAACTTGCTCAAGTGTGGCTTCCCATAGAGTCGCAGCCTCCTTGAGGCATCCACCCGCTCTGGCATAGGGTCCTAGATGAGCTGTGAGTGGGTTTCTTCTCCCTGGTGGCCTCCATGGACTGCAGGGGGACAGCTGCCTCACTATGGTCCTCACCACAAGTCACAGGGGAATCTCTTTTCCAGTGCCTCTGCATCTCCTCCCCCTCCTTCTCCACTGACCTTGGAGATGTTGTTTAGCCCTGCATAGCAACTTTTTCCCCTTCTCCAATATGGTATTCACAGAGGCATTAACTCAGTCACTAATTGGCCAGGCCTTGGTCAGCAGTGGATCCATCTTAAAGCCGACTGACACTGACTCTATTTATCAGCTACAGAGGAAGCTTCCAGCAGCTTTTTGTTTAAAGAAGCCACCTTTGTAGCCCCCCACTAACAAAACCTGGCCACACAAATGCATTACAGGGTTTTACTGCTGATTGATGTCTTCTCTGTTTGGCTTTCAGAAATGCCCCAGACTCAGCATATCCTACTCCCTCCTGCAACACCCAGAGGTGCTCGACAGTCTCCAAAAGAGTAGCTGCAAACGTGTAGAAGAGGTTTCTGGTATTTGAACAGGATATATTTTGCTCTTCTTTCTGGTGAGTGATTATCTGCTTGTGGGGAATGGACTGTGCCTTGCTCCTATTTCACTTTCACCAGAGAGAGTAACAGAGAGGCTGAGGATCATAACTCTGAACAGGAAGCAGGAGTGTTAGAGGAGGGTGATAGCAATGGCTTTCTGGTACAGCGAAATACTAGATGCATCTACCATGAACAAATCTTATCTTAATTTTACCTCAGCATCAAAGAAAAGAAAAGAGACATTCAGAAACTTCTGCACAGCTTTTACTCAGTTATCACAGAAAATTAATAAGGTCAGAGACTTATGGTTCATATTAATGAAAAGTTAACATCTTATGTTCGTGGTGGGATTAGCACTGTCATTATGAATCCATATCTTCACTAGCTTCAGTCTGTGATTGTGATTTTGGAGCTACTGTTTTGGAGATGTTTAGGTATAAAGACAAGCAGCCTTGGATCACGGAACAGAAACCAGAGTAGAGGGGTAATTGTCGCTGAGCTGAGAGAGGAGGTTAGTACAACAGCATTTAACAAATAAGTGGCAGGATCTGTGTGCTGCCTCATTGCAGGTTGCTAATATCTGGGATGCTGCATGAAAAGGACAATGCTGCCTGTATAGCAATCTGTTTTTCCTAATTTACTAAAAAAAAGAAGAAAAGGATAAAAAATTCTAACCGGAGAAAGAAAACTTGTTTAATTCAGACAGTAAGCAAAGGTTGTGTGAGTGCAAAATAAATGATTTATATTACTGTTTTTTTTAATATTCACAATGATTAAAACATCATTTCAATATATATGTAACTTATTTCTTGTTAATCTAATACATTGCCTGAACTATTTTACCTGAAAAATGATCAATTTATTAATCTATCTGAGCTGATAACTCACTGACTTGCTTCGAGCATAGGTGAAGGTGGTGTACTTTCCTGTGCTGTGCCAAAGTCTTGTCAGCATTTCAAAGCTTCTGTATATAATCTACTGCAAGAAGATTCTTATGTAAAGTTGAAGACAAAGAACCAGACTCCCAGTAGAGATGCATATATTCATGAGTAAAGAGGATGTTTTTATTTGTTGGACTTCAGAAGCACTGAACAGCAATCAGTCTCACACCTTAAAACACATGAAAAAGTAAAAAAGCAGATTTGTAAGAAAAATACGTGAAGAAACATAGCATGCTTCTGGAATTATTTAATAAAACATCTTACTTAAAAGCTATTTGAAAGCTGGTCTTTGCAGTAGATATGACATAAGTATAGGCAGCTAGATAAATAATAAAGAACTATCAGAACTGAAGATACTGTAATGTTAGTGGAAACATCCATCAAAAGCCAAGAAATGTATGTTTTATTGAAGGCAAATGCTATATTTTGTATTACACTGAGCATCAAAACTGAAGTCCCATAATAACTTGTATGATTGAACCTGTGTGTTGCAGTAGCACACAGGTTTCTGTGTGCTCAGAGGTTGCCCTCATTATCAGCCCCCATACTGTTTGTTGGTAAACCACTCATACTATCAGAATCTTAGTTTTGAGGAGCTCACAGTGGAGAAAAGAGATTGACAGTTTTGCAAGAGTTTTCAGTCTCAAGTCGATATTTTAAACCAGTCAGAATACTACTCCACTTATAATCCTGTTTTTCTTTCTGTCCTCTGAACTGAACACTTTATTATTATTGGTCATTATAGTACCACAGTTTCTGAATAAATTATATATTCACTATATGGATACTGTAAATGAAGTCTATAGCTATGCAGGTGATATTATGTATGTACATATTGTGTATAAACAGAGCAGAAAGAGAAGAGCATCTCAGAACCATCATCCCTCTGCTTCCCTCAGAGACTATGTAGTACTTTCCAAAGTACTTATGTCTAAAATAAGATATCTATATACATTAAGATTCAGATATTGTGCAGCCACTATAGCTTATTAAACAACTAAAAGTAACTACTATTTATATTAAATTGCAAAATGTTATTATCTCTTCAATTATTTATTTCAGTTTGAAATATTTGAATTTGATTCAACTCAGTTGAATCTTTGGTGTTATGTGAAAGCTAATTAGTGGTATCTGATTACATTTCTGGATTTCAGTTAATACCACCAGCTTATGTTATTTCCACAGAAGCCCCAACCCACCCCCAATAAATATGGATAAATAAAACTCAGTCCTAATGTTTGAAATACATTATATATTTTGCTGATAAGATCAGGCCTTTCAATGGCTAAAGAGCGAAGGACTAATATTCATTTGGAAAAATTGTATTTACCGCATATTTTGTGTGACTGAAAAGGCATTAGAAATCTCATGAGCTATCCTGCTTATAGATAAAGAAAGGAACCTCCTTTCTGGGACAAAGAACAGCTATAATCCCAGACTTAAAAAAAAAGAAAAAACAAAGAAGCAAGAAAAGAAAGAAACTCTAGGAGCTATAGGAGCAACCTGGAGCTGCCCAGGACCAATTCTGTGTCAAGTGGAGGCTTAACTTCAAGCAGCGTTTCTGAAAGGCTTATAAAGTCATGTCCCAGCATCTAAGAGGCATGACTTTCAGATATGCCAGGCATCACCAGGTTAGTGCTGCTAAAATCATGCCTACTAATTAGAAAACCAAGTTGGGTAACAGCATCACTTCAAAAGAAGATGATTTTAAGAGTCTAACTTCAGCAGCCACTGTCACTAAAAAAAAAAAAAAAAAAAAAAAATCTTGTCTTGACAATATAAAGCATGAACTCCTACACTTACATGATTTAAAGGGGAATTTACTTTAGATGGTGTAAAGTTAGGCATAGCTTTCATAGGTTTAACTTCAGAAAAGTAAATGGAAGAGCAGAAGCATGCCTGGACAGAAAGGATAAAGTTATAACACTGGATGTGGAGCACTTCTTCACTTCTCCAGTGTGTCTCTTTCATCTGACTTGCTAACCTTTTACACATGATAATTTCTTTTCTGATCTTTGGGGATAATTTCACTATCTTTCAGTGTTGTTAAAATGTGTGGTACTCAGTTCAATTTTGCAGTTTGTTCTCTCAACTAAAAAAAAAAAAATCTATACTTAAATTTCACATTTTTACAGTGTGGATATCACTAAGACCAAAAGGTATGTGCATTTGGTCTTTTGATATCAGGTGCTACTAAAAATTTCCATCTTGCCTCAAAATAAGCTATTTTCTGACCCTGCTTTCTCACCAATGATTGTTTGGCAATCTTAGTACTTCATACATACACACTTGTTTCTGGTTGTGATTATGAATGAAACACCAGATTAGGCTGCCTGGTATGATGTCCTGTCGCACCTCTATTTCTAGCATAATTCAAGAATATCTCTTCCTGTGTATGGCTCTAGCCATCTATTTCCACCTGCAAGTTGTGCAAGAGACAGACAGACAGGCATACTCTCCCTCCAGCTCTCACTGCAGTGGAGCTAGAGGAGAGGTAACAGGGGTTTTGCTGGGTAGATGTTCCTCACAGTGCCTTCACATGTGGTGAGACAAGAGCTACCCCCTTAAATACTGCCTCTTCTCAGGAAGAAAGGAAGGATGGATGAGAGAATGCAAATCAGTGCCTGTCCTTCTAGCACTTAGAGTCTGTACTCTAATTAATGACTTAGGCTTAAAGGTGATCACAGAAATCCCAACACAGGCTTTGGACAGCAATGATACTTGCATACACTGCTGCAGGGCACTGTCAATGTCCTCATCTGTGGCCTTTGCTGAGGCTCAGGGAGCATTTACACTTTCACAGCACTAACAAAACAGCTGTCATGACACTACTGGGAGTGTGATTACTTCTTTTCAACTGACTGTGTGGAGCAGGTATGTGAGGCACACACAAAGCAAGCAGTTTCTTGTCTAATCTGACTGCTCAGGCAGTGATTGCTCTGTGAATTGCATGACTAATAGCACATTCTGAATCCAGCCTTATTCAAGTATGAACTGGGCCCATGAAGAAGCAGCCCTTGGCTTGGATGTTTTTGATGTTTTAATCGTCACTACATTGATAATGATTTCAGGTTCTGCCCTGCCTCTCCAAATTATTTTGGTGCATGGATACTCGTGTCTTTTTTTCAGAGTGGATCTTTGAATGTTGAGACAATGAGAAAGGGGGAGCCATATGGTTCAGCAGTCATCATTATAACATCAGCATTGGCAACAGGAAATAGTAAAGTAAAAAACATCTCTCTAATACGGTTCTTTATCACAAATTAGTAATTAAACATGGAAATCCTGGAGTAAAAATAAGGATATTTTCTTTTTCCTTTGAAGAGGAGAATCATGGTGTTTCAGTACTCTGTGACCAACAGAAATTACACAACTCCTAAGTAGTGATCCTTATTCTTTCCATTTCAACAACTTTGTGAAATGGAAATCTTTTGTGAAATGATCACAAATTTCCACATCATCCACAGAAAATATTGTAAGATGTCAGATTTTTTATTCGATTTCTTGTGAAAAAAAAAGTCAATGCTCATGTTTGAGCCTGAAATACACATTTTAGTATTTTCCATAACAAAATACTTCTGTTTTACATTTTATTTACATGACATATTACACTTCATCTTTTTTAATACAATGGCATTATTATTTTCTGATTTTGTATAAGCACCGGTAATGTAGGCATCTGAACTGTTTTTACATTGCAGACAAAGGATATAAAGCATTATATCTGGCCAAAGATCTTTACAAATCCTATGCTTGAATGCTGGATTTTTGAGGATTAATAAAAATATGAGGTGGAGATAATGACATATCACATCACTAGCCATAGACATCAGCCCAAAGTTCCTTCTAACCTAACACCTTGCCTTTCAGAGTCACCAACAGCAGTTGCTTGGCATAACAGTTAAGTTCAGAAAGGAACTCACAGGAAAGAGTCATTGGTGGTTAGGAATTTCATGAGCTGGAAATTACATCCATATGGCTGTGTCTAATAGTATTTGATGCAGGTTTCTTCCATTAATTTGTTTTAACACTTCTATAACACCAAAACATCCTCTGGCAATGAGTTCCTCATAATTAGTTATGTGCAATGTGAAAAAGGTCTTTCTTCTGTTGTTTTAAACATGAGGACAGGTTATTTCACTGAATGCATTCTGTTATGAGAAACAGCAAGTAGCTGCTCATTAGTCACCTTCTCCAGGTCATTCACTGGCATACTACTGAACAATGGGGACTTACACAACAAAATAAGTGCATACCTTCTAAGAATGACTACTAAACTTCTCTTTTAATCAAGAGTCAGCCTTCCCTGTAAATAGCAGTCATTATGCCCCATTAAGGATGAAGGTGGTGTGTTGCTAGAAATAAAGATCAGCTTATTTTATCAATCCAGTTGTTCTGGATGCTTTCATCTCTGGGAAGTGACTGACCCATAGACTATTGAACTTATGGAGAAAGATGGCTTTGAGTTCAATGAACTTTAGAACAGGTGTCATGAGGGGAAATCTGCTTCTGTAGTTGAAATAGATTTCCCTAATTTATGTAATCAAGGAGATCAAGAAATGCCTCTTCAGGAGGGCTGAATACAGATCCATGAAGTCAGAGTCCTAAATTATATGAATCATGCTTTTAATTTATTCTCCTGATAGAGAAGCAATTGAGCACTGTACCAGAAGACCTGAAACAGCCACCTTTTCTAGGCCTTGCAAATGCTTTGCTGAAGAGCAGATGGTGAAGATTTCTTGCATCCCTAAATCTAAGAAATATATCCCCACAGGTCTTGAAGTGGATCACCAGAGGATGAGCAGCATTTGGTAAGTTGTGTCTCTGCTATTGGTACAATGCAGCCCATTTCCCAGAGCCCATCATACCTACAGTATGGACCAGCTTTCCTTTATATCTGTGCAAAACCCAGATTCCCATCACTTGCCTAATGAAAGCATTACAAATATATATATAGCCAGTAGTGTCATCTGCTTAAGACAACTCAAAGATGAGCCTCCTGAGATTGCTCTTTCCAGCTATTTAGAAAGTTGAGGTGACTATACTTCTAACATTATGTTTTTGATAAGTGGGTGTTTAGTCAGGCAGGTGGGATTTATCTAGGTTTAAGTTGCAAATTGTACATGAACTGAATATGTCACTGACCCGTGCGTTGGTCACTTAATGACAGACAGGCTTACTGTACATTGCTCCATTGTTCCTGTGTCAGCTTCTGTTGCAATCTGGCCCATGGACATCTCAGACATTGCTGAAGAACATCTAGACTGGGTTGGGTACCTATTACAAGTCTAATTAGAAGGAAGCAATTACTGAGATTACATGTACAACTGAGGTTCTGTGCAAGCAAATAGCCACTTTGACATTTATTGAAGCTTCTCTCTGAAAATACTTCTTACAAAAACATTTGTCTATTAGTTTCCATTAATTGTTTATGCAATGTAGAGATTTAAGTTTGTTATGAAGTTCTGCATTTTATCCAGGTCCTTCATACAAAAGCAACCTGATTTTGGTTCTTCTGGAATCTCAAGAAACTAATTTTCTAGTCTGGTCACCATAACATGGAGGAAAGGTATTGCCACTCTACAAAGTTAAGGTTCCTATTGCTCCCCAGTTTAATTAACACATCTTTTACTATGCATCTTAAAACTCCTTGATCTCTATTGTCTACTTTGCTTTCTCAGATACCACTCGCCATAGCAGCTGCAGCTCCAGCTCCCAAGGTGCACCGTGATGACACAGCTGCCTCTGTGTATGGGAAGATCCAACAGCACTGCAAAAACTGGTGCTGGGTACTCGCTCAACCTGTGTATGTTTCCAAACCGTTTGGGTTTCATCGTGCACAAAGACAAAGGGTGAGAACGTGAACCCAACCAAACAAGGTGGAAGCAGCTATTAAGAACAAGAATACGTTTTAAAATGCTGGATTTCACACCAGTGTCTTGTTCTGAAAAAAAAAATAAATTGTTACCAATTTCTGCCATTATGAATCATAGAATCACTGAATGGTTTGTGCTGGAAGATTTCTTAAAGATCGTCTAGTTCCATTTCCCCTGCCATAGGCAGGGACACCTTCCACTAGACCAGGTTGCTCAAAGCTCTATCTAGCCTGGCCTTGAACACTTCCAGGGATGGGGCATCCACATCTTCTCTGGGCAACCTCTTCCAGCACCTCACTACACTCATAGTAAAGAACTTCTTCCTCATATCTATTCTAAATTCACCCTCTTTCAGTTTGAAGCCATTAACTTTTGTCCTATCACTATAAGCCCTTGTAAAAATTTCCTCTCTGTCTTACAAGCCCCTTTTAGGTACTGGAAGGCTGCTATACGGTCTCCCTGGAGCCTTTTCCAGGTCAAACAACTCCAACTCCCTCAGTCTGTCTTCATAGGAGAGGTGCTCCAGCCCCTCTGATCATCTATTATGTCTAACAACAGGACAAGGGGTAGTGGGATGAAGCTGGAGCACAAAAGATTCCATTTAAATATAAGAAAGAACTGTTTAACTGTGAGAATAACGGAGCAGTAGAACAGGCTGCCCAGAGGGGTTGTGGAGTCTCCTTCCTTGGAGGTCTTCAAGACCCACCTGGGCATGTTCTTATGCGATCTGATCTCAGTTGACCTGCTTCTGCAGGGGGGTTGGAATAGATGGTCTCTAAAGGTCCCTTCCAACCCCTACCATTCTATGATTCTTTGATCTCTGTGGATATCCTTTGGACTCACTCCAACACCTCTATGTCCTTTTTAGGTTCTCTGGGGACATTCAAAACCCACCTGGGTAAGTTCCTGTTTGACCTACTCTAGGTGGTCCTGCTCTGGCAATGGGGCTGCACTAGATGATCTTTCAAGGTCTCTTCCAACCCTTAAGATTCTATGATTCTGTGGGGACCCCAGAGCTGAATGGAGTATTTTAGATGGGGTGCCACCACAGAGCACAGTAGAGAGGAGAATCACCTCCCTTGTCCTGCTGGCCACACTTGATGCAGCCCAGGATATAGCTGGCCTTCTAGTCTTCAAGTGCACATTGCAGGCTTGTATTTGTTTTTTCATCCACCAATACACTCCAGTTGAACTCCTTAGAGCTGATCTCAATCTACTCCTTGCCCAGCCTGTATTTGTGTTTGGGATTTCGTGACCCATATGCAGGACCTTGCACTTGGCCCTGTCAAACTTCGTGAGGTTTGCACAGGCCCATCTCTCAAGACTGTCAAGGTCCCTCTGGATGCCCTCCCTTCCCTCCAGGGTGTCAACCACACGACACAACTCGGTGTCATTGGCAGACTTGCTGAGGCTGCACTCAATCCTGCTGTCCATGCAGTGATGTTAAACAGTGCCAGTCCTAATACCAAACCCTGAGGAATAACACTCAACATTGCTTTCTACTTATACGTCAAGATGCTGACTGCAACTCTTTGAGCATGACCATCTATCCACCTCTTTATCCTCCAAGTGGTCCATCTGTCAAATCCATGTCTCTCCAATTTAGAGAGGATGACTGTGATGAATAAAGGATGTTTTCAGAAGAAGCAAAGATTAAACACTAAAAATGTGATTGCTAGATATAAAACTGATGCTTCAACAACAACAACAACAAAACCAGTTGTCATGATATTAGTAAGTTATCCACTTGGTTTCTCAAGAGAATGACAGTGCACATGTAATTAGACAGGGAATGAGAGTGGTGAAAATGTAGAGGTGTGGCTTCATAGTGCACTCAGTACAAGCACACACCTAAGAAAACAGCCAGTCACTCGGGAAACATAACCAGTTTCTGTACTCCACATCCAAGGTGATAAGCTGAACTGTAGTGAGGTAGAGCACTTTTTGCACAGTTTCAACTACGTACCTGAGAAGTGTAGGACTGCAAACTAAACAGGTGTGTGAATCCCAAGTGTGCGTCAGCCAAGCATTGACTTCAGGTCAACTGGGGGAGTGCAGCTCCAGGAAGGAATGCACAGGGTGCTGCACGTTGGGCAAGGATATGCCACACTGCCATTATCTTCTTTTTGACCACCCACTTTTGGACTATGATCTAACCATAGCTGTATCTATCTTTTTTGTTAATTAACGGCAAGCCTCTTTGGGAAAGAGAATTTTATTTAACTCATGTTTATAAAAATTACAGTGTGACATAAACATTTTTATTTTAGTAGTAAATTTATTACTAATGATAATAACAATGGGGAAACAAGAAAACTTTCGTATGGTGCACAATAGGAGGCAATGTGGCTTGGATGACTGGATGGTGAGATAGATTGAGAACTAGCTGAATGACAGAGCCCAGAGGGTGGTGATCAATGGCACAGAATCGAGTTGGAGGCCTGTGGCCAGTGGAGTTCCACAGAGATCGGTTCTGGGGCCAGTCTTGTTCAACATCTTCATCAACGACCTGGATGAGGGGACAGAGTGTACCCTCAGCAAGTTGACTGATGATACCAAACTGGGAGGACTGGCTGATTCCCCAGAAGGCCGTGCTGCCATTCAGTGGGATCTCGACCGGCTTGAGAGTTGGGCAGAGAGGAACCTCATGAGGTTCAACATAAACAAGGTCAGAGTCCTGCACCTGGGGAGCAACAACCCCCTGCACCAGTACAGGCTGGGAGTCGATCTGCTGGAGAGCAGCTCTGCACAGAGTGACCTGGGAGTCCTGGTTGATAATAAACTGAACATGAGCCAGCAATGTGCCCTCATGGCCAAGAAGGCCAATGGCGTCCTGGGATGCATCAAGAAGAGTGTGGCCAGCAGGTCAAGGGAGGTTCTTCTGCCACTCTACCCTGGTAAGGCCTCAACTAGAGTCCTGTGTCCAGTTCTGGGCTCCTCAGCTCAAGAGGGACAGGGAACTTCTGGAGAGAGTCCAGTGCAGGGCCACCAAGATGATCAGGGGACTGGAGCATCTTCCTTATGAGGAAAGGCTGCGGGAATTGGGGCTGTTTAGTGTAGAGAAGAGGAGACTGAAGGGAGGAGACTGAAGGGAGATATCATTAATATTTACAAGTATATAAATGGTGGGTGTCAGGAGATTGGGTCATCCCTTTTTCCTATTATATCTAGCAACAGGACAAGGGGTAGTGGGATGAAGCTGGAACACAAAGAATTCCATTTAAACATATGGAAAAACTATTTTACTGTGAGGGGGACAGAGCCTTGGCATAGACTGCCCAGGGTAGAGGGTGTGGAGCCTCCTTCCTTGGAGGTCTTCAAAACCTGCCTGGACATGTTCCTGTGTGACCTGATCTAGGTAGACTTGCTTTAGCAGAGGGATTGGACTAGATGATCTCTAAAGGTCCCTTCCAACCCCTACCATTCTGTGATTATATGATATGAAAAAACAAAACAAAACAAGAGTTCAAAGAATGTTGAATATTTTGTATAATGGAAGTAGGTCCCTAGAGTGAACTTACAGAAGAACTTTGTATATTAAGAATGCTGTTTGTTTCATCTATGTAAAATACATCGTCTTCTAAAATAACCGAATACTGTTTTTCTTAACAGTTGTCAAAAAGCTAAAAGAAGGACAATAAATCAACCTCAGTCTACTGGTACAACTGGATTTAGGAAACTGCTGAGAAAGATAGTGACACAGTCAGTAGTTTGGTAGGGAAATTACTAAGAAAGAGACAAGCAGGCTTTCATTCTCTTCAATGAACGTGGCTCTTTAGGCTTACATCAAATCCATAGATTAGCTGTGGAAACAGTTCTTCTAAGAACTCTGCTAAAATTCAATCATGAGTTACCATGAAAAAAAGGGTCAATCCTTAAAAAAAATCTCTACCAAAACCAGTTCCCACTGTGGACGCTATTTCTGCTCTTCTTTGATGCTCATCACTAAAAATGGCTGGAAAATATTATATCATTTGTTTATTCCTGTTGGCATAACCTTAGAGTTTCTGATTTTCTGGAAAAAACTCCAAAACATTTTGAAGTCTGATTCTACCATAAGGTTGAAAAGATTTGAGGAAAAGTCTTCAAAGCCTTCACATTTTTCTAAATAATTTCAGATTTGATTACCTCAGAAAGGTATATGGTGCAGGCTCAACCTGCAGGAGGAGGCCATCTGGAAAAGTTTGAAGATCTGCAAATAAGTAATTTGTCATGGCTGTGGTGAACTGAGTTTGTGTCTGTAAGGTTTTTCACTTGATATGTTTTCCTGGACCTTCAAGAAAGGTGGTACTTTGCTAATGTCTCTGAACAGATATCACAAGCAAAACAAAAGACTTGGACCAGCAGCTTCAGTGGAAGTAATGCTCACCCTCAGTTGTGATTTCCCAGATGCTTCTCTTGGTTTTCACCCTCAGTTGTGATTTCCCAGATGCTTCTCCTGGTCTACCACTGGCTGGTGCAAACAGCACTCATATAGAGAGCAGTATAGATGAATCCTCTATTTGTGTTGGTCATTGTTGCCTTTCATTAACCTACTGCACCAATTTTCTCTCAAGCACCTTTCCTTTGGGCTGTTGTTTTGAGCAGTGGCTGCTATAATAAACTCCTTCTCCCCTTGGCCTGCTGAGTTAGATTGCTACACTGGAGGAAGCAATTCATGTGTTTTAAGGCTAGAGGGACCATTACAATAATTTACTTGTCATGTATTAAAAACAGAGTAGCTAATTCAGAAAGATATCTGTTCTTGACTATAAAGCTTGCTTGAGATTCCATCACTTTCCCTGGTTATTTGTTTAATGTTTTTTACTTCTACCTGAAAAATGTGCACTGCATTTACATCTTGTGTTTCCCTAGCATACACATTCCAGATTCTGAGACTCATTATGGCTTAGTTTACTGAAATTAGAGTCCTCTAATGCCAAAGTCTTTCACTCATGTACCTAATTATGACATATAAAAATACTTATGTATCTCTCTGCTCGTCACAAGTGGTAACACTACTAATAGTCATAGCTTGCTTTTCCTCCTAGAAGACACCATGAGCTGCAAGATATTTTCCTCAGTATGTTTACAAAAGCTGTCTCCATCTTTTAATCAAGAGCTCCCTGTTTTCCTTTGCTTTGCATCCAAACTGTGCAATTAGATTTAAATACATAGATGGACAATTACACGCTACCAACAGCAGACTTCAAGAGGAGAGAAGCAAGGGAGGCGGGCTACAGCTATTAAAAAAATCCTAGTAACCAGTTGTCATTGTAAGAGTGATTGATGAGGGGATATTAGACTCTATATCCAAACACTCCTGTGTCATTTCCTATCTATACACTGTAATTCCCTTGCACACGAGGACACATTCTACTTTGCCCTCCCTTTCCTCCTTGCAATCATTCACTGGAAAAATGATCCCTCAGAGAGTTTACTTCTCCCAGAGGAAATACATAGAAAGGCAACAACCATATCTGAGGAGGAAGTGCTTTTTGTCTTCTTTCATCCCCTAAACTGGGTGCATCAGTTGTAGGAGCATAAGATTTATCTAAAGAGTAAAGGAGCTGAGTGTCTAAAATAATTCCTAAAATCTTTGTGGTAAAGTCTTAGCACAGTTGAGGATAATAATAAAAAACTTTCTTATTATTTCTGATAAGATATCATGTCCAGTCTTTATATACCTTTCTCGTATACAGAAGGGAATACATATATTTTAAATACAAATTCTGTGTAACTTGCTTTCCAGGCCAAAAAAAAGGAAACTAAGAGAGAGGAATACACTGGAATCCCCCTGTCTAGTCTGGAGAAATCTTTAGTTCATTTGACATTACTCGTCTAACTTGAGTAAATCAAATAGGCACACAGTCTGTGTCTGTGTGCAAACAGTGGAGAGGAAGTCACCTACAGAAGATGAATCAAAGCATCTAAAGATCTCAGTTACTTGCTGGAGATGCTTATCCCCTCCCAGTGACTTCAGAGGGAACACAGAATCGTGACATTTATCAAGTAAGAGCAATGACTGGAGGCCTACAGTGAGTTTGCTTTCCATTCCTCTGAAGAAATCCACTGTACAGGTATTTCTCCACTTACATAAGTTACTCTATATGGTGTGACTACAGAAACAAGTGTTGCATGACTTAAAAGAATTACATGGCGGGCACAACTGTGAACTTTTGTCTTTTGGATGTTTAAATGAATTCTTCAGAAGCTATTGTAGTGACCTTGATGCATCACAATGATATTTTTTGGCTAAAATCAAAGGAAATATGTACATGAATAAACTGCTCTTAACTCCTAAGTAGTTTGCAATACGGGCTGTTTACATATGGTATTAGCTGCAAATTGGTTACACAGTCATCTTCAGGTCTTTGTGGATGATCAGCACAAAGCTAAATCCAACTCCTAAAGAGAGAGATGGATGAGTCTGTGTTCAGGGTGTATGTTTGGCTCATTGCCCCTCCTGTCACCCTTCTGCTGCAACACAGGGTCAGGCATCTACTTATGTCTCAGATTCCGTGCTCAAACTATCCATTAAATGGAAAATACTATCCTATTCTTGAATGGTTGTTTTAAGTCATACAGGAGTCAAGCACCATCAGAGTGCAATTTGGCCAGGCACAAGATCAGTTGCTCACCCTTGAAAGTATTCTATGAAGGACCAAAGTTTTGCTTGGTGAGCTCAAGCTTTCAAGCAGGTTGTATAACTGCAGAAGGCTCTCACTCCTTTGCAGCTTCTTTCATCTCTTATTTTGTCACTTTGTAGCTCTAATTTGTCAAGCAGGACATGTAAACTTCCAGAGATAAATGAATACCACACATTCCATCAGGCTCATGCTCCACAATCCTTTCAGTGCCTTAAACACAGGATAGTTTCAAAGCTTTGACAGCTGGCTGGAAAAGAAGCCTCAAGGCTTGTTCTCTGTTTAGATATGTTACCAGCCCACTTCTGCATAGGTTGCAAAACAAGCTCCAGTGTCTATGCTGCAGCTGAATTTATGTGAAATTCCATTGTGGTATGAAAAGGCAAAAGAAAATCTATCCTATCATTTGCAGATTATAAATTCAGCCAACAAAGGAGGCGTTCATGCCTCTTAAACTTGGAAATTAAGCACACAACTCACAGCAATGGCAGATTAACATTTTTTGGCCTGGAAACCATATGTGAGTTGAAACATGCTGATTTTAAGCATGCTTGGAGACATGTGAATAAGAAGGTTGAATCGCCTCTGGAGAGCTGGCATAATTCAAACCGCCCGAGTCAGTGTCAGCAGAAGTTGCTGAGCCTGAGGGACAGCTGAGCAACTCAATGAGGGATTAGGAGTCTTCAGAGCAATTCTGCAGCAGTATCCAAGGCAAGGGAACTTTGAGAGTTGTGGCTGCAATTCCTGCATGTCTGGTTGCCTCAGCTACATCTCTCATAAGTTTACACCAGCAGCCTGCAGACATCCTAAAGATATATGGGCAATTTAGGGCACTGCGTTGCATTGGAGTCTTCTGCTTGGAAGGTTATCTTCACTAGGCACCATAGATACCAGGCATACCAGACTTCCTCTGGGTTGCATTGTGGTTTAACATGGTAAGAGTTAAATCAGTGTTTCCCTCTGCAAAACACAATCCTGTTTTTCCTCCTCATATGAGCAGTGCCACGGAGCCAGAGAAACAAGCTGGGCTGGTAGGTTATGTGTATCAGCCTTTGAACTAAACTCTACCTTCAGTTACACCTCCATGAATTTGAGTAAACTTGCACCTCACTGAAATTAGCTGGGATATTTCATTTCTGTTACAGAAGAAAGGCAACAGCTCTAGACCTTTTCACTAATTTCAGAGATCCAAGAGCAATTTCCCAATACAATAGCAAAGGGCTGAGACATATGATTATTACTGTAATCATTTGGTCATGCTTGCTTTCTGAATCCAAATCCGTCAAGAAATATAAATACTTCTAATAGAGCCTCTATAATAAGGCATTCATTGATCAGAATTGAGCTGCAACTTTAAGTAATCCTGAAATTCAGAAGTCTAAGGAAGCTTACAAAAAGTTTATCTGATTTAGTGACCTTGTGCAAGGATGCTTTATTTTAAATTTAAAAAAGGCTATGGGAACTTTTCTGCAGGAGAGAAGTACAGGTTTTTTTTCCAGCTGGGAGATGAGCCCGTAAGACAAAGCAGTCTGCTGTGAACATTGCGATTTTATGTGTTTTCCCTAAAGCAAAAGATTTTAGTGTAGATTCTGAAATAAATATTTGTAAAAAAATATTTCACAGAGAAAGATACATTAACAACAATTTTGTCTGTGAAGAGCAGAGGAAACCCGTGAAGTGAGAAACAGCAGTTCATGTAGAAACTTAGTTTTAATAAGATCAAGTTTTGCCCTGCTGTATTTTGAAACCATCTGGAAGAGCCTGTTGCCTTCCACAAAGAACAAACACAGCTAAAATTACTAACGCAATGACTCTACTTAACAAACAACTTACTACCTGCAGACTTTCTAACTGGGTGTGGAGGTGTAATTTGCTCTTTTGGATATTTCTACTTGGACAGAAGCCAATGTAAACTCCCAAGCCAAGTCACTCTGATTTAAAAAATACATTCTGAAGATCCCATGAAAGCCTGATACCTGTTTAACAACTAGAGATTCAGATACAATTGAAACACTTCATTTGGAGGACTTCTCTGAGCATAGTCTTTAAAAGAAGCACAAATATGCCTTAGAACACACAAATACCTCTGCAGCACCCCTTGGTAATTCTAGGTTAACAAAAGGAAGTATTTACAAATTGAAAGTGTCTGTTTATGTGTATTAGGTCATCAAGCACAGGTATGTGCATGAAAAAGATTTTTTTAATATCTTAATTGCACATAAGATATTGTTGTTTAAAGTTTTAACTGCTGGAGAAGATCTCTGCAATGAATTCCAGTCACTTTCACATTGTCACAAAAATATTGTTCATTTTTTTTTGAGTAGCAGCAACCAGGTGTAATGGTAAAATTTTCTAATTATGACTAAGAGATTATGTATGTTTCTGTTTACCTTTTTGTAAAACACCCTTGGACATCTTTAACTTGTGAATGCTGGAAAGGCTCCAAGGCTCTCATTGTGCAATTGCATTGGCTTTTTTCCCCCCAAATTCAGATTAATTTCCACTCATAAAATATGTGATATGCTTTCATCTGACAGGTAAAACAGGCAAACCTTTAAATTAGCTTCTTAATAAAAGGATTTAAATTAATAATTGTAAAAGCTTTTAAGCAGTGGTTAATTAGATGACCTTTTAATTCAGCTAGACCTGAACAATCTGCAAGGTACTTACAGCTTATCTAGTCATAGCCTGGGTAGTAAAAATCAGGAGTAGAAATCAAGAAAACAGATTTCTGAAAGTACTGCTCTTTAAGAAAAAAGGAGCAGAAGGAGGAATAGAGAGCTTGAATTCCTGCCTTCTGTGTGACAGTCACCAGAGATTAGTGGATACAGAGGCAGGAGACAAACAAACTGCCATTGCAAGAAGGATGCATAGGAAGGGCTGCATTCTAGTGATTGACCTTGCCATGGCTTTGGCACAGTCCACTTTATCCATCCTGTTACACTCAGCGCTTTTCTTCAACTCTACAAGTTTATTTCAGAAAAAGATTGAAGTCACAGGCATCATTTGCGCTCAGCTTAGCTCTTGCCCTTCGCTATATGTATTGTTTCTCATTGTAATAATTATTTTTTATTCTGCTGATTATTCAGAACAGCAGGTTAGTAACACTTGCCATTAGCTAAGGCAATTTCACTCAGCTATTCCAATTTCTTTGTGATACACTCTGACATGTTGTCTTCACATCTCAGTCTACCAGCACATCTAGAGGGCAAAGTGGCCCAGGTGAAAACAAAACCACAACTATAATACTGGTGATCATTGTGCAGCCGCACCAGAGATGAGCTAATTCTGACTTAGCAGAGCTGGGGCCAGAGACAATGCAATAATACTCCAACAGAAACATTTTTTACCAGAGAGAACTGATAAATTTTGTTTTTTAGTGAAATTCTAAACGAGCTGCATCAGGAACTCCCCAACACAAACAACAGGCTGTCAGCACTGGTCTCATGTAACCTCTGCCAGTATTGCAGATCTTATAGGAACATAGATATTCAACAGAAACTATCCTGACTTTAATGAGATTATATAATGTTTTTTTACAGAGCTTATATACACGTTTTTACAGGGCTATTAGTTAAAGTCTTCCTAGCTTATCTGTTACTGTAGAGAGGGAATGTTTGTTGTGGGAACTAAAGAATAATGAGGGTAAATTGCAATACTAAAATTAAGCACAAAAAAAGCCTTTTGAAGTATTGCCCTGTGGGATTAGTTTAGACTAGTTTCTTCGGGTTTGGAAAGCGTTAGAAGACAGAGGATCTGAAAAAGCAGAGAATCTTAGTTCTGACATGAGAGAAAAGCATTTTACCCATCTCATCACTGACAAACGTAAGGCTGAAGAAGACAGAGGGAAACCTTCTAAAGGATTTCGATGTGGAAAAAACCCATGTTACCAAGAAGGTAAGCTAAGTATATCCATGTTTAACATTTTAAGGCATGTTTTCTCCTAAATGCTTTATCTAATTAAATAGTATGTGCTTTTTAGTTCCTGGATGCCTCTGAGAGAGCAGCAAGCTGAGAGGTACAGGGAAGCTAGGCCACTTTCACAAGCTGAATGAGACCCAAACACAAAATGTTAGTCTGGAAGTTTCTGCTCTGGTAACCTGATAACCAGAGGACTTACTACACTGAGGAGAGAGTCCTGGTAGATTGGAAAATGTGCCCCATGTACCAGAAAATGGCTAGTAAGAAATAAGGGAATATTTAGATATAGCCATTATTAAGGAATGATGCAAATTCTTTCTTCCAGGAGAAAGCCCTGGAGAATCTGCCCACATTCTGCTTTACCTTCCCATAGTTATGCCACTCTCCATGCAGTGGTTCACGCTGCTTCCTCAAATATGAAAAGCTGCACTCAGCCTCTCCGAAAAACCTGTTTATTTCTGAAGAGGTGGGGATGAAGTGAAGCTTGAATTCCTCTGGGGGCAGAGCGAGATTTCCTCTGGCCATCCCAGGGACTTTATAAGAGTGACCTGTACCTCTTCTCAGCTTTTTCTGATTTGAGTCTAGTTAAATTATGGTTTATCCCATAATCATCAATTATAACGGAACTTCTTCCCCCGCTTCCCGGGCCCCCCCTCCCCCATTTCAGTATGATCTGAAATGTTTGATACCAAAAGCAGTTTTAAAAAATATTTACTTACATACAAATGAATGATTCATGCTTCTGTATATCAAGAGACGCGGGTGGGTGAAACCCTTATTCCCTCCTTTTGCTGTAAGCAGCTAGTCTAGACAGACATAGCTACTAACTACAAGGTATGAGGTAAAAAACTACCTCAAACTTGTAGACAAATAGGGATTGTCTACAGTGTTCATTTCACACTATGAAGAAGAAAATATATCTTTGATATGACTCCTTTCACAGTGCTTCATGTAAAATAACCTTTGTGAAACAAAAAATCTTGCCAAAAATATTAAAAATTCACAATCTCTGGTGTGTAATGCTTATAATAATTCATGAAGGCCAGAAGCATGAAATGCAAAAAGGCAACTAAGGGAAAGGATGTTATTTTTTAAGTTTTACAACTCAAGAGAAATAGGTGGAAAATACTCAGTACAAACTTTCAACCAACTGCTAGCACAGAACTTATTCTCAGTTACACATGTTAAAAGGTCATACGTGGCAGCACTGTTAAATTAACACATATAACTGCATGGTCATGTTCTGATTTTTTGCAGGCAGTGAAGGCTGTCTGTAGGTTTGATCCTGATGCTGCCACCTTCAGGGATTAAGTTTTATGTAAATTTAAGGTAACTATAGTTGTGAGATGAAACAACTTTAGTGGTAATCTAAGTGTATCTAATTTGCCAGGCATGTAAACTGCCTTAGATCCACACTGGATTCCTTGTTCATCTGATAGATCATCTCTGAATTTAGCCTTCATAGTCTAAGGCTAAGAAATTCTAAGGCAATGTAAGGCTGGTTAAATTCACGTGCCAAGGCACTGGGTAAGGGTGTGCCATGTTAAGCAGATAGTAAAAAAGCTACATGAATGTGAAAATAAAAGTAAACCAACTCCCCTTCTAAATTACTCTGTATATATATTCCCCTATATGGATCAAAAAGGTTAGAGATTCACATATGCCTTGGAGACACAAACTGTAGCAAAAATAGTCATGTGCACTGAAATGAAAAGGGGATCTTCCAAAGTTTTACCTGCCATTCATATCAGAATAGTAACTATGGTAGCCCCGTAGTCAGTAGACTTTGACAGGATGTAAAATATACTAATTTTAGTCCTTGCTTTGAATAATTAAGAATAAAGATTTGACCCAAGATCTTTCATACTCCAAGAAACTATGTCTTGCTCAGCCTCTTTTATTAGGTCTGTTTAACATATGAATCTTACAAAAACTCAATTTATAGTATCACAAGGGCCAATATAAATTTTTCTAACTTTTTGGTGCCTGTGATGTAGAAGCCCATATCAGAGCTAATCACACAGGTAATCTATGGTCCCCAAGTCACCATCTCTAGCCAGTTGAAGTAAATATGATCAAAGCCATTTAGGGAAAAATCAGTCTAACAAAATGTAAACATCTAGTTTAGGATGGGACATGCAAGTCAATGATTGGTCAGCTCTCTGCTGACTATAAAAAGCCTAAACTCAAATGTTTGTGTTGGTGTAGTAAACACCCATTTAGTCAGATAAGTCTCATATAATTCTCCACATTAACTAAATTTCAGGGACTGGTTACTCAGGTGTTTGAGAACACTGATTGAATTTCTTCTACTGAGTTTGTCACATCTTTAACCTGTCAGACCTGGTCCACGCTGTAAAAACAATTAAATACTTTTTGGTCAGCAAATCTGATTCTGTGATTGATTTGATTTTTGCAGGATATAGCTCCATCCTTCCTTACTTTAATTGTTTTTTTTAATTTTCATGTAATGCAGTATTATGGCAGTCATGTATCATACATTTAAATGTATCATAAGATAAAAAATGTAAATATCATTAAAGTTATTAATCATTGTTACACAGTCTCTATCTTATGCTGTCAATCTCCAGATAATTTAGTAAACAGAAAGTTAATTATAGGAAGGAAAAACCCGCAACAACTCCGTAACATCCTTCTGTACCCTACAGATTTTATTTGCTTCTAACATCTGGCAATATCATTTATAATTACATATAGATATCTAAAATAAGACTCTATTTTGAATTGTGTGAAACGCAACACAAAAGAACTACGTGCTCCAAATGCAGTATTAACGTGGCTTGCTGTAATGTTGGAAGGTAATATGCAGATAGGTTAATTACGGGACAGAGGATTTGTGTCTTCCCCAAGGCTATACCACAAACCCAGCAAAGTCGAATTTAACTTCTTACTTGAGCCAGAGGATTCTTTCTGGTGACTTCAATAAGAATTGGCCTGGATTCAGAAGAGAAAGGGAGGATCAACAAGGCATAAACTGCTTTGTCTTGATTGGAACCTGAGATATGTTTTTGGAGAGTTACTTTGAACAGTAAGGAAAGAACTTTGATGGTGTTAATACGGGAATGCAGCCACACTTGTAAAGACTTCCCTTTCTGAACCTGAAACAAATGGGTTGCAGTATAAGTTTTCAAAAATTGCTCTTTCTTTTATCATTTGACCACAACTTCTGTTGTGGCAATACTACATCTCAGCTGTAACACCATTGTTTCTTCTTTTTGATCGTTAAATTTAAGAAAAAGAGTATGAATGAAGATGGAAATGTCAGAGGACTCTAATCAGTTGTAAACCCTGATAGCAATTTTTGTTTTAGAATCATCTAATAGGAAGAAACATAATTACAGGACAATATTTTTGTCTTCTCAAAAATCAAGGGATAATTTTGATTGATTGCACTTTTCTAAGTCACTGTACAAGAATTCAGGGAAAGAGAAATAAATACAAATAAAGACAAATGACAAGGCGATCCAGAAAAACTTCAAATCCAAAAGTTACATGCATTTTTAGATTTTTTTTTTCCGAATCTTCAGATTTTCAAGAATCTGAAGGTTGTCTTAAAAAGCTTGGATGTTGGTTAGCTCACGAAATACAGCATTTGGTGTTATTATTACATACAATAATAAGAATTTAACTATGGGAAGGGCTAATTTCTAGGTCTAATAGAAAATAAAAGGTCTCTGCAAGTTACTTTCCAGTGTAGAGGATTATCTCCACAAGATTAAACACACAAACAAACAAAACCAAATAAACAAAAGCCTCAGTTGTGATTGTTACGTTTTTGTTTTCTAGTCACAATGTATCTCTCGGTAAGCATATAGATTTTATATAAATCAGCAAGTATGCCTGTTTAGTTAAAAAAATCCAAAATTTACCAAGTGATATTACAGCTAAGTGAAACATTACTTCCTGTTTATGGACCTCAGAATGCATGTGAATGAGCTGCAGTTTAACAAGCATCTCAGAACAATGTGGGGCCTGCTTTTGAGCCTTAAAAAAATGAGAAATGAGTTCACAAAATAACAAATGAACCTGGTTTTGTGTAAGGAGAAAATAACTTACTATGAACAAGCAATCTAAATATAGGCAGAAATGAGACAAACAGTTAACCCTGAAATCAGCCAGTTCAAATACAGAGACACTTTAAGTAAGCCTTTTATATATATTTCAGATTTATTTTCACATACACAAAAGGTATAGACTAAGTGTAAGTCTACCAAATAATAGAGTGCTTCATTTTGCTAGAGAGATCAATTTGTCATTATGAGTATAGAGGTTGAAGCCCAAGGCCCAGGAGCTCACATCTTTTATTCTCTCCCCTGACATCAATTGAAAATTGACTCCTGCAAATGAAAAAAAGTGGAAAGACATGACACTATTTTTCTCTGTGAAAACCAAACAACATAATGTAACAGTATTAAAAACCACTGTGAGTATGGAAGTAGTTAATGTTTCTGCAGTGCTTTAGACCTTCCCCAAGACAGACTTGCAAGTTATGTGGTACTATAGGCAATATACTCTTTGACAATCATCAAATCCTTGAGGGCTTTCCCATAGAGCCTGTTCAAGGATCTTTGGACATTTACTCTTAATGACTGAGTGAGGCACAAGAGAAGGAAAAGCGACTAGCAATATGAGGCTGTTCTTGTGTCAGGGGGAACCAGTGGTGATCTCAGAGAGCTCAACATAGGGACGGATGGGAGAGATGGTCCAGGAGCATAATGGTAGGAAAAGAGAACTAGGCTAGCACACTGCTTACATTGGAGGCCTGGGAGATGTTCATAAATGCCTCAGAATAGGGTCTTCCTCTCTTTTGTCTCAGACCACCTTACCTCTGTATAGAGATCATGCCACAGATCCTCTCACCGTTTCACTTATCTTGAAATCACCTCTTTCTTCTTCTACTTTCTTCTTCCTGCAGTAACTTTGAAGAAGTTAAGGTGCCTCCTCAGGGTCTCCCTTTCTTTGCACTAAGCAATGCAAATTCTTTCAAACAGTTATCATAGGCCAAGTTTCTCAGGCCTTTGATCAATCTTGTAGCTATCTTGTAAGCATCTTACAAATGACCCATATGAACTATAAGTCTTTACAGAGATCAGGAGGTCAGAAAGTTGGATTGTATGTTTTACAAATAGTGCTTCTGATTATATATTAGTGTTATAAGGATAACATTAATTCTGTTGCTCCTATAGGCTGTTTTTCTAACAGTACTTGAAAACCTTGGATCCAATTCAGTTTATGATCCTCAAAAACTTAGAGCCTATTGTTAGATGTTCTCCATCTCATATTTGTGAAGCTAAGTGTTTTTATGCAGAAGCAGTATATGTTTGACATAACTCACACAGATGGAATTACTTCCTCCTTGAAAATTTAAAACAACTTCTATTGCTAAATAATGTTAACACCAAACTTACTGTTGCTACACAGAACAGAAATACAAGTTTTCTAGTAGTAAAATTGAATATGAATCATGTGTGTGCATGTGTTAATGTGGGTTTTAATGGAGTACTTGAGTATGTGGAAAACATGTTGATAAATCACTGCTAGCATTTGTACATCAACATGCAAGTTGCAGCTTGGTTTTCATAGCATTCCTCTAACACAGATCAGAGCATTCCTTGCTCTTTTCAGTACCTGTTAGCCTTGTTTAGGAGTACAATACATCTGCATATCTCTGGGGAAAAAAAAAAAAAAGATGGAAAAGAAAGCCTAAACTGGTAAGAAAGCTTTATTCTTTATATTTTTCTTTGAAGGTGGAATGCATTTGCTGTTTAAGATCCATTTACAGAACAGTGTTTTCATCTGTCTTTTTGCAAAAAGAGAGATAAATAAGAATGTCTAAAACTGTCTGGAGGTAACTTTGGTTTACTGAATCTTTCCTCATGGTTTTTGTTTAACCACACGGAGGACGACTGAGTGCTTCAGATCTGAGTTTTATATGATCTTTGAGGGAATGGTTATCATGAAAGTGATAAACACACTGGGAAAACATAAACAATTAAAAGTACAAGCTGTCTTCTTCATGTTTGATGTGGTTTGCTGAGGTGTAAATATGTTAAACTGTGCAGAAATGTATCGTCAACCTCTCGAGAATTTTGGTGATTGCACAGAACCTTATGGCACACAGATTTTAAATCTAGAACAAGATACTACCTGCTCTTTAGCTTTAACTGAATAACACAGTCCAAGAAAACATCAGAAAAACAGTCTTGACAAGTAATACTCTCTTTAATTGTCATGCAATCCAATGTGTTTCATCATGTGTATATTTTTCAAGAATAATGAGTAGGATTTTTCTCAGTTCACTTTGTTACTATCAATCCTACCAAAAGCTGTTTTAAAAACATCAAGAGTCTTATGCTGATGTAAAAAAGTGCATTCAATTAGGAAATAAGGCCAACCGTGCTTACACATATTCACAGAAGGTGCCATTAAGTAGTTATTCTCTACTCCATCACTCTCCACTATGTCTTTCCTTGTACAGTCATTTGTAAAGTGAGAAGTGGCAATTATATATTTCATATTACAAGTATTTGTAACTGTAATTATTTTCTGCACACTTTCCACATATTAAAAAATGACTACGTAAGCTAGAGTGTTTAATTCTGAAGTCATTTTGATTGAGTAAGGACTGCAGCATTTGAGTGTCAATCGAAATATTTTGGATGACTGCAAAGGGAGTTAAATTGTTCTGGAGATATCTTCCTTTTTATTCTTCAAAGCATTTCCTGTCTGAAAGTTTGCTACATCCAATGACATACAACATGATCACACTTATAAAGTAGGTGTGAATGACAGTGCTCCTGGTTGGCTCAGGGTTGCTCATTATGCATTAACTGACTAACAATGCTAAAAGGACAAAAATAACTAATACTTTTCCTATAAAAAGTGTTACTGAAATCTTAGGTGTAATTAACTCTTTCCTAAGGGTAATTTCTTGAGGAAAATAAACTATCTTTGTTGATCATAATGAAATACTAAATCTGATACAATGCTTCAACAGTTTATTATCTCCTAAGATACCGTTCAAAGCTGCACCAGGATGGGTTTACACCGGCCATTAGGAAGCATTTCTTTACCAAGAGAGTGGTCATACACTGTAATGGGCTTCTTAAAGAGGTGATTGATGCCCTAAGCCTGTCAGTGTCGAAGAGGCATTTGAAAAATGCTCTCAATAACATCGTTTAACTTTTGGCCAGCCCTGAATTGATCAGGCAGTTGGACTAGATGATCCTTGTACATCCTTTCCAGTTGAAATAGTTTAGTTTAGTGTAATTTATCTCAATATTCTGTTCTATGCTATGCTGTGCTATGTTGTGCTATGCTCTTCTACTCTTCCGTAAGATCAGTCACACCTTGAGAAGGTTCTTCTTTAATCCTGTCTGTGCCATCAGCCATTTTGACTTCAGTTTGTAAAGAATGTGCTGTCACATTTGAAGAAAAATCTTTTATTAATATGGCTGTCAGTGAGAAAGCATCTTGAGCTGCAGAACTGTCCCGGGGACTCAGCTGATAAACAATTGTAACAATTGTAATAATAAACAATTTGACTGACAAAGAGTAATCAAACAACAGATATAGAAAGATATACCATTGAATGGTAACTAAACAAACACTACAATAAATGTTTTACAAACATTTTTACCTTTTCAATACCTAGAAGGAAGCAATTATTAAATATAAAAGACACTGATAAATTTCCTGCAATAATGGCAATATGATTTGTTTTCAAGTATTTGTATGAAGCTTTGACCACTAATCTCTCATACAATAAAAAATTGTTTTGAAATTGCAATATAGATCAAAGAAGAAATATCTACCATGAATTACAAAATATTAGTATTAACAATGCAATAAAAGAGTGTATGAAACAGTGAAGAGGCTACATAAAGGACTACAGCTGTGAGACTGATTTTACATTTATTACATGTGAGAGAAAAAACAACATGAGAAAAAATTATTTTGTCAGCTATTTTTATTAATGATAGTAAATTTAAATCTGTTTGTTTTGGAGGAAGAAAAACACAGAGAATTTTATGGGCTTCCACATCAGAAATATCAAGAAAAAACTCACAGTTGTAAACAATAAAAAATACATTAAAAAGTTACTATATTTTAATATTTTTCATTTGAAGAAACATTGAGTTTTCATTTGCTATCCGAAAGGATATCACCATTTTTTTTCCTATATTAGTCATTCTTTCAAAAATACCTACATGCTTTGCTGATTATTTGTGTAGATTTTACTGAAGCTGGTATAATACTGACAAGAGAAGCACCCTGCCACCTCAGTGTGTTTTGCTGAGTGCTCTGTTTTTTCCTGGCTCCTAGTCCAGACTCTCTATCTCTCTGCGTGTTCAATGTAGGCAGTTAGTTCTCCTCGGACTAAGGAACACCTTAGGTAACAAAGCAGGTATCATACCTCGAGTCCTGCTCTGACACTTCAGATGGGCTAGGATAAGCCCAGCATTGCCAGGAGCTGGCCATGTGTCCTTGTGCTTCCCTAGCAACAGCATAGGAATTTACACTAAGGAGTGGTCTGGGAGAGCTGTTAGTGTATATTCTATTTACTTTATCAGTCCTAAATAGCCCAATAAAACAGTATTAACCTTTTTTGACCTGTTGTTTGCCTAACAACATAGAAATAACTTCCAGAAGATATTATTCATGATCATGAAAAAAACTATTTAGAAATACTTCTGGAATAAATCATTCTTCCTTACTAATCAAAGAAAATTTTTTTAAATAAATGGTCATGTGGTTGTCAATGCAGGAAATCTTTTACTTAATTATAATATTTGTCATCTTTATTCACATATGTATTTCATATGTGTTGCATATATATTGTACACATTCGTACAAAACCTCTATGTAGAAGACAAATTTTCAAGCATATAAAAATTATTTCTTATTTTAAGTAACTTAGGTGATCAGTGTACTATATTTACTGTCTGAAGGTGATAACCGCATAAGGAAATAAAACATTGCACGATTCTGAAACATTTGGCCTGGCAAGCCTGAATTATTTTTAATACCACAGAGGTGAAACATGAGCCTCCTGTGAGTGCTAAGAAGCCTGCATCTGCGGCCATCAGCACAGCCTGGAAATCAGCTCTGCCTGCTGAGGTGATCACAGTTTTAAGTGAAAGAGGATATGTAAAGAAGAGCCATGGAATGTGGCCTAGCTAACCACAGCAAGTTACGTACAATCTCGCCTTTCTAAAGTGAATTTCGTTTCAGGCTCTTACAGACAAATCATCTGGGATAAAGTAACAGCTTAACTCGCTTAACTAGTTTAATTTCATTTAGAGTAAAAGGTAAAGTTTACATTGAAGCCTGGAAGCTTAACCTTTTCCTGTATTTTCTCAGTCCTATTATGTTCCCTAGTTTTTTGCCAGTTCTAGAATTACAAGCACCTTATACTAAAATAAAAGCCAAGGCGTTTCAAATGGATAGCAATAGGGCAATCTGCCCCACCTTTCTGCTCATGTTCACCTCCTCACAGCCGGGTCATAAAAGTGAACATGAACCAGTTCCTCAAGCATGGCAATTCACAGCCTGGCATGTTAATGTCAACCAAAGTGAATGCTGGTTAACTCATCTGACTGTGAATGACACAAGCCAAACACTGGCCCAATCTTGCTGACTCTGTGAGAAATCTGAGGGGGGTAGAAATTCTTACACCTTTTGTAATCCCATTCCTTTAGAGGTTTCTCATCTTTTCCTGCTAGGATAGTTGCTGACAGTCACCATCATTCTCAAACCTGTAACTAAGCAGGAATTGTGTTTTTTCCAGTGGTCATGCTGGAACATGTGTCATAACACAGAACTTATAGGCTGGGCTTTAGCATTACAGGGGAAATGAGGGAGAAAGAACAAAAAAAGTAGTGATTTTTTGTGTGTGCAAGTGAAAAGTTCATGCTAGAGTACAGCTTTTAAAACCATACTTCAGAAATAGAGAAACATATCACACCCACAGAAAGAACAAAAGACTCTTGAAAAGACTATGCATTGTGGCTGAAAATAAAGCTAATGAAGAGACCAGGTAGCATGCTAACTCTGAGCTATAGGCTGGACAAGTCACTTGGTCATCCAGTTCTGTTGCCACCAACCATGTTAGCAAAAGTTTTAGAGTGCTTAAATATAAGAATCCCGAACTAAAATGCTAACTGAAAGACATTTTAGCCCTGTAACTGCTTACCAAAAGCATTTTGTGTGGGTCCTAAAAAGAAACCACACAGTGAACATGTTACTTGGTATCTCAGCATGAAACAGTGTGTAGCCAAGCAAAACCACATTTCCCTGCTTTTCAAGTCTGTTAAAAATTTTATTGCCCATTAAATATTTGTTTTCTCAGCCTGAAATTGAAACCACAGCACTGTAAACATTATTAACAAATGCTATTTGAGGTTTTGACTGAAACCTCACTCAGATGTGAGATTCATTGGACTTTCTTGGAGAATCAGTTGTGAGTCTGAGCAGGAAAACAAGTTTGGGTGATGATAGACTGCAAACGTCATGCTGCTGGAACAGAAAATCCAGTGTGGATGTGTGGACTTCTCCCGTCATGCTGCTGGAACAGAAAATCCAGTGTGGATGTGTGGACTTCTCCCTTGTGGAGGGAGATGAGGAGTGTCCCTCATCCAGGGTGTCCCTCTGGCTCTACTTCTCTCAGGCAGCTCCTACACCTCAGACTCTGCATGAAGTCATTGTAGTTTGAAAATAAGGGATTTTTTTTTTTATCCAGAGCCTCTTGGCATCCATGGGAAAAGAAAATCAGGGTTGTTTTTTTTTTTTGTTCTTGGAAACGTGGTTTTGGGATTTTTTTTTTTTATACAAATGGAGAAAACAATCGAATTCACTGAAAATTATTTATTAAATAAAGGTGAAATTTAAACTGCTAAAGCAGCATTATTTTTTAATATCTTTTTAGACATTTAATCCAAGTCTAGTATGAAGCACTCTGTAGTTGATATTACAGAATAAACCACGCTGTGTTTTTGATACAGCTGCATTAAAGCTTAAGTGAAGAGAAATACATGCATAGTCATGAGTTACATCTGGATATAGGAATGTGTGCCATTTAATTTTTGTCTGTAAGGAAAAATATTGCTATATTTTTGTCAGATACCTCATAATATAGTGATTACAAAATGCTTAGTGTTGCTAAAAAGTTATTTTCTGTCTGCTTATAAAACACTGGTTTCACTGAAAGTCCTGCATAATACAGAAAGGAAGGGATATTTATTATTATTAATTAATCTAGCTCATAAACATTTTCTTTTAAAAATAGTTTAATTTCAAAAAAGTTACAGAAAATATTGCTCTTTGAATATGTCAATATTGAAAGCAAAATGAAATTAAAGTACTCTGATCTTGAATTTGTCTATGGTTTTGCAAGCTGACCTGACTTCTCAAGGATATGAAAGAATTACGATCCTCCAATACTTGTTCAATGGTTAATCCACTAGCCAGAGGGTTACTTCTTAGTTCTATCAACAGCTTCAGTTCAGTAAATGTGAATATTCATGTGATGAGTGTGATTGAAGTAAGTTCAACAGACAAACCATAGAGATCACAGAATCATAGAATGGTAGGGTTGGAAGAGACCTTTAGAGATCATCTAGTCCAATACCCCTTCAGAAGCAGGTCCATCTAGATCAGGTTGCATAGAAATGTGTCCAGGTCTTGAAGACCTCCAAGGAAGGAGACTCCACAACCTCCCTGGGCATCCTGTTCCAGGACTCCATCACGCTCATAATGAAACAGTTTTTTCTTATGTTTAAATGGAACTTTTTGTGTTCTAGCTTCATCCCATTACCCCTTGTAGAGGTACAAGTTGATGTTACAGAAGAGGTACAGATATCAAAAAGTTAGCACTCTCAACAATGTGTGGGGCCTGTTTTAGTAACTAAATACACAAGGGCCTGGGGAATTTCTTAATTTGATGAGTAAGGAGACCAAGTTTGTAACAATTTTGTATGAGAATAATTTTTCGTATCGTACTAGAGCTTTAGTACATACTTGGCATGCAGTTTTACTTTTTTTTATTTTTTTTTTTAAACCAGAAGCAATTATTGCTACACAGGCTGAAGGAAACAAAGTCTTTTATTCTTGACAATTTTCACAACATGGGCATTTCCCAAATGGTTTTGCAGAACAAGAGATCTGCAACATTAAATATGAGGGTTCTAAATTACCCAGTCATGAATTCATTCACTTGGGATTTCACATTGACATAAATAGCGGAAGAATGTAGCTAACAATCTTCAAAATGGCAAACAAATAACCAATTAATTCTATATTACTATAAGTCTCATTGAATGTACAGGATAGACAAAGAAGTTCAGTGATTTGCCCAAGGCCATATATAGAGCTGGAGATGCATTGGGGATTAAAATGGTGGATAAACTGATTATTATTCAGTTCACACTTCTTGTAGGTTGTTCAGTAAAACCATATGCAGCTAGATCAGGTACATGAGACTATTTGACCTTTTCTCTTTAATACTTGTTTAATAAATGGGTATTATGTGTAAACAAACAAACTTGAAGATTGTAAATTATTAATTTACTTCATTTTACAGTCTTTGACAAGTAGACTTACTAAATATTAAGTAAGTCAGTTAATGATTCTGCTCTGTCAGCAGAGTGATTGTTGCACACTGTGTTCTGATGCTGTCAAGAAGGGATGTGTCATTGAGTTTCATCTTTTGCATGAAAGGAAGAAAAAACCCCAAATCTTAAAGGTTATTCAACTGCATCAGAATGAACAATGGAGAAATATAATTGAATAGTGATCCTTAACATACATTTTAACCATATATGTATATGTGAGAGCTGTATATATACATGTATACATACACACGCATATGTGTTTGTTGCAGTATGTATGCAAGAGTAAAGATTTTATCGCCAGCAACAGCAGGATAACACATAAACTCTGTAACTTGGTTCTAGCTGTATAAAGACAGATCAAAGATTCAGCCCAGGTGTGTCTCTGGAGTTTCATTGCTCAAGGCTAATTATTCACAAAAAGTCCCCACCCTAGAGAGTTGTCTAGCAGGTTTATCTTTTGGCTGGTAGACATTTTAGAGAAGACACTACCTAAGCTCAGCTATTTTGTATGACACACTATGGCACCCAAAACAATGTCACAGATTTTATGAGATATTTGACCAACTGCAGATTGTAGTTTTCTCTCCCAGAAGCAGATAGGAGTTTCCAAGACCTTGAGCTCGTGTTGAGCTCTAATTAAAATAAATTTCAGTGAACAGGCAAAAGTACAACACCGTAAAGACTGACGAAACTCTAAACCTCATAAAGAGCAACCTACTAAAAACATTTGTTCTTAACATGACCAAAATATGTGAAACAAAATGCTACATACAACAAAACTCATTTGAGAATGCACCATCTTCATAGTTTAAAAATGACTTTTAGAGAATTTTTTTCAAAGACAATCTCTACCTCTATTTGCTTATGAGTCATCAACTGTGATCAAGACTGCTCCAGTCTGTCTCAATCCCCCCTTCACAAGAGTGATTGCAGTCATCTCTCCTTGTCATAGCTACAAGGAGGATCAGCAAAGAAAAACAACAGTGCTTTTATAGAGAAAATAACCCTGTCCTGCGCATAAATTAAAGCAAAGAAGCAGAAACAATTATATTTCTTGTTCCAGAGCTATGAATCTGTTCAATGTTTTCTTCTGAATTTCTTTTTAATTGTACAGATGGACCACTCAGGATGTTCATTCAGTTATTTAGGCAAGAAATCTACAGAAAATATGAACCTTATTTTTCAATAGCAGTAGCACATTTATTGAAATGCTTACCAATATTTTATTTAAACAAACTATTGTTTCCATAATGGTTGAGATTGTGGGGACATGAGTTTTGTGTGCCTCTGCTCTTACTTGGAATACTGTTTCTTTTTTCTCCTATCTGCCCTGGTATTTCTCTATCTACCTATTAGAAATATCTTGATAGTACTGAAAAGTACCTGCATCTTTCACTTACAGAGTTCTCAGGAGGTAAAAGTAAGCTAAGCAGCTAATTTGCATAAATATTTGAATTCAACTATCTGAGATTTTTATTCAGTAAAAATTCTTCTGGAAGACTATACAATTTCTGTCTGACTCAGGAATGATTAACAATTTCACATGAGGACATCTGAAGAACTATTAATCTTCCAATGATATTAAACACATCAACAAATCAATAAAAGGAAAGTGCCATTATGCTTGTTTTGGGATGCAGATTACTTTATTACTTTATTAGATGAAAGAGAAACGTATACGACGTTATATGAGCTCTTTCTAGGTTTGGAAAGGCTGCTGTTTTAATGCTGTGTTTAGTCCTCTACACTATACCTGCCATAAAATATTACATCCACTCATTAAGGACTACCCTTCACAGAGAGAGGTTGACTAGGTCACTGGATAAGATGCTCTGATATGGCCACAGACCACCAAAGACTGGCTTCTACTGGCAAGTATCCTCTTTCTCTCTGTAAAAACAATGTTTTAGTTAATTAACTTTAGTAGATGGTTATAACTCTCATGAATAGTAAGCAGAAACTGTTTCTGTGTTTTGTGGCTTCACAGATTCAACCTTTCAGGAAGATGGAGTCTGTGTTGAAATGTCAATGCATTTAATACTTTCGATACCACTGAGAAAGTTTTGTATGTTTCTTTTTAACATTGTAAAAATAAAACCGGAATTAATTAACACTTTTTCAGGCAATTCTGACTCCAGGTTTGATTCTCCCTTTTGATTGTACACAGTCTTGGCTATTTGTATCAGATTAGAAGATCACAAACGTCCCTTCCTTCCTTTACATTGATGAACTGATTTCTTCCTTGATTCTCATCTATGAGCTGTGTAATTGGAAAAATATCATATTACTATACTTTGGATTAGCATATCTTTAAGTTTTGATTTTTTTTTTTTCAGTTCAACAATATGATTCAGAAGAATTCAAATAATAACGGTGTAAGCAGCTTAATCTTCCTGATGTTTCTACCTATGTGTTTGTGTATCTACTTTCCTTACTATGTTACAGTTGGACTTTTGGCAAGAGTACCGTTTTCTTGAGGTCCTACAGAAAGCAGTAAGTTCAAAAAGATTCTTCATGATGTTATCAGAATGACTTTTGTAAGTGACAACACGTTGAAGTAGGAAGTAGAAGTTACCTGGCATATTAGGAATAGGTGCAAGAGGCTGGCTTGATCCATCAGTCCAGGAGTTCCAAACACAGTCTTGGCATAGGTGGAGAAATACTGTTATTTGAAATAAATAAGATCTTTACTTACTGTAAATACTTGATTGGGATATAGTTTACTTTCTTTTTGATCTCGTGTACAGTGTGAGACTTGGAGTGATATGGTTTTAATCAGAGCAATCAGAAGGTCTCCTAGCTATAATGTACGCTGCTAATATGGATTTTGATGACAATCTGCAAGCCCCAATGGTTAAAATGTGAAGTCTTGTAAAGAGAGCATATGAATGGTGGTCTGAAATGTCAAAACAGACTATTAGTTATTCTATGTTAATTATTAGTATTTTTCTGTTCCGTTAAGTGGAGACACTGAATAAAATGTAAAGTAGTCTGTGTTACTTAACATCATACCAACAGTAAAACTTTTTTTTTTTTCAATTATCTAATAGCAAAAGACTGGTCTAATTTATAGCACATGCTACATAAGGCAGTTGAATATAAGCTACCTGACCTTAGGCTCAAATACATGTTGACTGTTGTAGCTTACATGCCCGGTTACTCTACTCAGATGGGTGGGGATCAAGGAAACACTGAATAAATAGTGTTTATGATAGCTTTTATTTTATTTAGTGTAAATAGCTCTAAATAAACAGCATATAAACCAGCATAATGAGATGACACAATTTGTTAGTGTCCATAGCACATGTAGCACTTCCTCTGAGAAAAGGGAAGGGAGGGAGAGGAAGAGTCAGCAGAGAGCTTTCTCAGGGACACTGTGTCTCCTGAGGGTACTGGAAGGTGAGCTAAAGCTCTCTGGCCATGCCTGCCTCAGAGATCTAACACTAAATGTTTATCATGCTGTTATGAAAATAGCAGCAAGGAGTTGATGTCATGAAGAAACATGTGAACGTGTGTAGTTCACCTGTGCATATGTGGAATTGAAAATGAGACGGAATATCAAAATGTGAGGAATTTTGTAGATTAAATGTGACTGGAGATTTTGAGTTTTCTTTTAGAGTTGTGTATTTTGGAAGGGAGAGGAAGTAAAAGAAGCACTGCAGAAGAAAACCTGGCACATATGAATAAGTAGTCAGTGTTTTCAGGAACTTTGCAAATATTTAAGCAGTTAAAGCTGCTAAATAAGACCAGGAACGTTAATTTTTTCATGAGCTTCTGCAGATGACACACCTTATTTTAACTGATTATTATACAAATCGTGAACTAAGAAGATAATTGCTTCCCTGGCTAAATGACAAAGGAATTCTTATTTCCAGTATATGCCCTGTTGAATGCCGAAGGCATTGTACATGCTAAGGCTAATGCTTTGCTTCATAATAGACATCTACTGATTAGTAGTTCTCAAGCTTAATTTGGTTATGGTATGATAAATTAGGGAGTGTCTTTCTAAGTAAAAATGACATAATGCCTTTTTTTTCCACTGGACCTAAAACAAATCTGTGCTTCCAATAGAGCACCTCCAGAAAAGTTAATTAGATTAAAATTAAAGCATCTTTTGCATTTCGTGTATTTGACAATTTAAAAAAAAAAAATGATCCCATTCTTCTCATGTTTGAATGTTGTGCCTTTTTAATTGTTTTTTAAAGTTACACTAAGCAATTTGACTACCAGCTCACGTATGACTCCTTCGTCTCTATTTCTCCTTGGGGGAAATTGTGGAGGTTGTTTTACCCTTACATTCTACTGATATTTTTATTTCTAAGAAGTCAAAGAAGGTTGCCTTTAATGATTTGGCTTCTGTTTGAGATGCACACATTCTGCTAGATTGAACCATAGCAAACAGGAAGAAACTAAATGCATTTACCTGGGGGAGGTTTCTGAGAAGACTGATGCTGCAGCATGGCTGCAAAGCAAATAGATGATTATAATATTGATAGTGTCTCATTGATAGCTGAGGGTGAGAGAGAACATAATGTCTGCTGCTGGAACAAGAGCGAGCTTAGTGTTTTGGGAAACATTTGGGAACTGCTTTTGTACCTCCTGGGATTTTGGACATAAGTGTCTACCCAGAAATCAGCTAGGGCAGGAAGGCACATGCAGTTGGTTCTTATTTTGTCTGGATATGCAACTCCCTCTTACGCTCGATAAATAAGTTTTGAATCCTTGCCAAAAATATACCTGTATGACTCAAATCAAGTTTTTGCTGGCAAAGATGAGCTACAAATCTTGAAAGCCTTTGAGACAGTCTATGAGAAAGAACAGGAATTTGAGAACAAATCCAGCGTAATCTCAATGTCCTGGACAGTCCCTTATCCCCAAATCTGCCACAGCCAGGAGTCTATGCTGAGCAGGCAACTACAGTAAGGCCCTGAGGTCTGCTCAGTTAAGCATGTGCTGAGGAGCTTGGTGGATCCCCTAGGACCATGCACAGCAACTTGGTACAAAATGTTTGGAGATTAGTGGTTTTACACCTGTTTACTTGTCCTGTTTACTTGTCCAATGTTCTGAAAATCATTACTAAAGCACAAGGACAGGTAACTAAACTGCTGTAGAAAAATGTGCAAAATGAATGCTGGAGCAAATTACATGAAACACACAAAAAAATATTTCAGGCAAATAAGGGGTTTTATAAGCATCTAAGCAGCAGAAAAGAAAAACTTTATACCATCCTCCATAGTATATGTGCACTGTGCTGTTCATATGGGAGTTACCAAAGATCAAAGGTCACATTTCAACAGAGGAAAATAGTCACACATAGACATTATTCACATTTAGCTAGAAGATAAATGTAACTGTTATTTGTGTATTTTATGGATTCTGTCTTTATATTTGTTGATCACATTGTAAAACCCAACAGACATTACACTGCGGACTCTACCTTACAGTGTGTGTATTGATACCTGAACACGTGTTCAGATAATAGCAGATAATAGCACTGTGAATAAATGCTAAGTAAGGTTTTGGTTGACAGCATAGCAGCTTTTCAGCTAGTCAGACTGAATACCATTAGCAGATGGTTCAGTTAACAGCATTTGCTCTGTACTTCCAGAGATTTCTGCACAGTACAGACTTCTGGAGCATCTTATGAGGAAAGGCTGTGGGAACTGGGGCTGTTAAGTCTAGAGAAGAGGAGTCTGAGGGGACATTTCATTAATATTTACAAGTATATAAATGGTGGGTGTCAGGAGGTTGGAACATCCCTTTTTTCTATTGTATCTAGTGACAGGACAAGGGGTAATGGGATGAAGCTGGAACACAAAAAGTTCCATTGAAACATAAGAAAAAACTATTTCACTGTGAGGGTGATGGAGCCCTGGCACAGACTGCCCAAGGAAGTTGTGGAGTCTCCTTCTCTGGAGATTTTCAAGAGCCATCTGGATAAATTCCTGTGTGGCCTGATCTGGGTGAACCTGCTTTAGCGGGGGAATGGACTAGATGATCTATAAAGGTCTCCATGCCCTACCTTTCAGTGATTCTCTGTGATGCTATTCACATTAGATACTTTTACAAGTTTACTGGTTGTATAAACAATTTCATATGTCTCAAGCAGATTCACATTGAATAAATGTAAGAACAGATTTTGTGTAAAGCATGTGGAATATCATAGAATGGTAGGGGCTGGAAGTGACCTCTAGAGATCATGCAGTCCAACCCCCCTGCAGAAGCAGCTCTACCTAGATCAGGTGCAAAAAAATTTTTTAATTCCAGATCTGTTTCTTATTCCAAGCAAGATTACTTGCAAACACCAAATTTCAGGATTGAGGATCATAACCTCAGAGAATTAATGTTTTGCACCCCTTTCTTCCTTCTTCATTGGAGAATGGGCTGGGATGAGGAAAGAACAAAAGAAAACAAATTCCTTGTTACTCTCCATGGTTTGAGTGAGTGCAGAAAGGCTCAGCATGCTCTCTTGTGCCTTTAAGTGGGACACCAGATGTCAAAATTTTCTGTTCCATGTGACTCCCTTGCCAGAAGTGACACCAAGGCTCATCAGGTCCTCAAGGTTCAGTAGCAAGTTTTCCTGGTCCTGCAAAGTGTACCAAACCCATACTGCTTTGAAAGCACTCATGAGAGGTGAAGGATTAGGGTGCTCCGACAAGCTGCTGCTGCAGAGCTCAGTGGCTTCCTACTATGTAGTGTACTAGTACTGTGAGAGTAACAGAGCACTGGAACAGTTTTGTCTGGAGGTCTTCAGAATCCACCTGGATGCATTCCTGTGTGACCTGATCAAGGTGGACCTGCTTTGGCGGGGGGATTGGACTAGATGATCTCTAAAGTTCCCTTCCAACCCCTAACATGCTATGATTCCACAATTCCTATGAGCCGCTTTACCATATCATCGGACAAGGCATGACCTAATGTGCAGCTGGGCCCAATGGAGAGCTGCCTGAGCAGCAACACCTACATTGCTTTTTCCCTTTGCTAGGGATTTTGGCACACAGCAAGTGCCACAGCAACATCACTTTACTGTCAGTCTTTTGGTAGAGCAAGCCTGACAACTTAACAACTGCAAAAGGGACATACCTGGTCATCACTCTGACAAAATCTCAAGAGGAGGGTTAACATTTCCTGAAGTGACAGCACTGCATAGCAGACGGGAGAAGTGAGTCACAAAAGGGATGCTGACTGTAGCAACATAGTACTGTTTCTTTGACACTGTGCTCGTTTTATTAAATGCTTTCCTCAGTAACCCAGCTGATGCTCCAGTTCCCTGACAAACTCTACAGTGTGGCTTCCATCTGTGTTACTCTCTGAAAAAGAAGTTCTAATGATGAGTGCAATATAAGACACAAACAAATAGTTTGATTTGAGTTAGTCTAATATTTTAGGTAAGATAAATCAGCTAAGGGTTGAAGGCTGCATTAGGACCCACTTGATCTGAATCTTTTTCTAGGCCTTTTCAGCAGACTCCACATTCTTGGACAAACCACTTCACAGCTCTATACTATTATTTCCTTCCCTGTATGATAACTGGTTACGGACATTCTTACTCTATGAGAGGTTTCAGGGAAATTTCAGGAGAAAGATGCTATTTATGAACAAACAGCCAGAAAACAGTAAGTAACCTCATGTCAAGTTTAATGGCTGCCCATTAATCAGTATCACAATTATCAGCGTGACTATGTACAGAAGATCCAGTAATGTCTGTCTTTAGGACTGCTTTCACTCTCATGAACAATGTATTTGACCCAACATTGTTAATCATTCTCTTTTTTTGTTCAGAACAGTTGCCCTCTTTCTTTTGTCTGCTTGGGTATTAAAATTCAATAAACTTGATCTGATTTGGGGTCCAGAAACACATGAATGAGAAAACATGCGATGTTATCTTGATGTTTGTCACCACTGGGCCCTCTACTACAATAAATCCCATTGTGGTATACATTCATCTCACTGTGTTTGCATATTGTTTCGATTGCTTATACTATTCTATGCCTAACTGCCCCTCCTACATATATATTTACCACAGAAATAGATATGAGTAAGTGACTTTCTGTGATCTACCCATGAGATTTAATAGTAAGCTGTTCAAGCTCAAAAGTAACTCACTGGTATCAGAAACAACAGCAAAACTTTCCCAAAGCAAGAAAACACAAACATTTACCAAGCGCTTGACCTTGATGTGGTGGAAAAGCTTGTGTTTTTCCATGGTCTTGCAGCTACTCCAATGGTACAAGCATGATGCTATGATCACTGACACTGGATAGGGTCCAGAACAAGGGATGTAGGGCTAGTCTTTCAGTTGCTTCTAAAAACACCAGGAAGCTCAAATAAGCCATGGAAAGAACAGAAAGGATGTACGACTTTTGAAAAAAGCAAAAGCACTGACTGTTTTGAGTGTTTATATGCATTCACACAAGAACTAGAAGGCTGTTCCATACACTTCAAAGCCTGGTAAGAGATACAGTGACTGCAAAAAGTTAACAGATTCACCCTGCTAAACATTCGTGGAGAGACTGCGAAGCATTAAATTGGAACAGATATTTTAGAGAGTGTGCTGTTATATTATCAGTAGTTATTATCCATAAAGACACCAGTAAAACAATACAAAGTATGTTCACCCCAGAGGAACACATGAAGTAAGTATTGCATCTATCAACATACAGCAACTGTTAATGATCTCGCATTGAAAGCAGCAGCAGTGAATGGAACAGAAAATGTGGAAAAAAAACATCTATGTGGAAAGACAATTTTTATGGTACAACTCATGGTAAAGGAATGAGATTTATTGCTACTGCTCTATTTAAAAATAATATTGGGATAGAGACATGGTTTTCTCATAAATACATTCACAGACATATGTGGTTCTGACTATCAAGTTGACTGTCCAAAGGGGGGCTAAGTGCAAATTGGACTATTATCTGCAAGTCAGTGATAAAATTTGAAGTATTGCTTTAATCCATCTTACTGTAATACTACCACCTTGCCATTTAAGAAACAAATACAAGCTCATTCTCTATTAAAAAAATCTTTATTAAACTTATGTGTTGATATTAATTACAAAATTGTTTACTTTTTCTGCTTTTTGTACTTGCAGTGGGAATATTTTCAAGGGCGTTATCACGTTTTCCTCAACTTTGAACAAACAATAGTCTTTGGAAATCAGCTTTCATTCATAATTGAGGAAATGAGAAAATAAACCTTCAGCCAATTTTGTAATATATGTCCTAAATATTTGTATGTGTACATACATTTGGAAATATTTCTTGTCCATAGGAGAGGTGAGAAAAAAGAAAAATGTTTTTTATTTAAAATTAAGCCTGTCACTAATATCACAATAATTTTTTTTTTGACCAAAAAATAATAGTAATAAGAAAAACTTACTGTCAATGACCACACTATTGTGCATTCTATAGCAACATACGTTACTTCTTTAGAGTTCTGTTTACTTAGGTTATACAGAGGAAAAGTGTATTTAGGACAAATATATTTAACACCAGACATTTATGTAAACTTACCTTTGTTTGCATAATATGTAGAATATCATAAGTAAAAAATGTGCAATATAGTCTACACGGTATAGTAAATCATTTGCTAGTAAGTACATAGAGTCTCACTTTTGTGCTGTTAAGAATTGTGAGAAATCAAAACCAGATTATTTCTGGCAGTGTGTTCTTTGCTGTACAAACATGAGATATCTGTTGCTTTCCAACTTATTTCCCCCTAGACCTTTTTCTGTGAAGGACAAATGTTATTCAACACTGGTAATAATCAAAATCCCTTTGATCTTAATACCATCCTCAATCTTCTTTCCATGTGGGAAAGAGCTTGAAATACACCAGAAATAATTCAGCTCATCTGTCTTTTGTCATCTCAGTTTCACGCTCAAGGCACAGTTTGTTGTTTTTTTATAGATCAATAAATTTTTCTATCTGCTTCATCTTCTCTACCGAGTGACGATGAACATTATCAGATTCTTGGCCTCTTGTTAGACAAATGGTATAAAAAGGAGTCTAAAGGTAAAAAGATCTCACCACACTGTGAAAATATATTCCTACAATATTCTTCATTCATCCACTGAGTTAGTTGTGGAGTTTCCTCTGCATTTCTTCTTTCCATTCCTTTAAGGGCCTTTTGCTCATTACTGATACCATGAATGTCATACGATCTTTTAACTGGTTCTTAATTGCTATCTGATATTTCGCTAGAAAGACTGATTTTTTTCAATGTTTCTGATATACCTGTGACTAATACAGTCTATTGGAGTCTTTATGCCTCTTTTTTAACCAAAGAATATCTGGAAAAAGATCCTGGAATTCAAGAGTTAATGCATAATGGCTTCTGGGGAAAAGAGACAGGCAATTGCATTCCTTTTGAGCTGTCGTCAGGTCAGCTGGAGCAGCAATATGAAATGCTCCAAGCAAAAGGCAGGGGTTATCCACTTGAGCCATACCAGCTGCTGGAAAAGCTGTTGACCTTCCTCTGGCACTCACCCAGAGCTGCTGCCGTGGTAGTACCTCCACTGGCACTGTGATTGCTTTGGTAGCCTACTGACCTAGACAGTTTCCTGTTTTGCCTAAGCGTAAAGCCATCACTGGATCCACGTTCCCAGTTTGGCACATGACAACTGGAGGCACAGCTATGATGAAAGCTCAGTGGCATTACAGGCAGTCCTCATGTCAGACTTGTAGGTGCCAATGGGTCTGTGCTGGTGGTAATGTAATGATGGAGGAATGCAGCTACTGCCAGTGGAGGTAGCCAGTGACGGAGGCTTTGCAGATCCCGCATATACACCTACAGTATCAATTATTTCCTTACATCCTTTTGTAGCTGTAGTTGTAAGTAACTTGCAAGGGTATCTACAATGCAACTTTCTTTATCTCAAAGCATTCATACCAAGCATACTGTTGCAGATTCAGTTGAATGAAAACTGACAATACAACATACCAAATAGTATTATATATTTGTACAAGTTTGAAATGTACTGATAAATAATTGATAAACGGACAGAAAGAGGAGAAAAGAGAAAATAAATTATTTTTAAGGAATCCTATATTTCATATGGCCAGAAAAAAAAAAGTTTTACTGACACTTCTGGTCAATTCTCAAACACTGACATGACTGTATTAATAAAAGCCATTAGCTTGTTTCCCTCTCTCTCACTCTAGTAACTATCCAGTCTGAGCTTAGAACCATTGAATTTTAGTGTCTGTTGTCCTTGCTCGGTTGTATCCTGCAGGGTTCATAGAAATAATTTCAAGGACACAGCTAAACCACAAGGAAGCCACCTCCGGTAATCCATCCCTTTCTTTCTGAGACTTCTTCATTCTCTTCCTATCTACACATACACCCACTTCTGTTTCTGTTTTCCAGGAGGAGCAAAATTGAGGAGATGAGACTGCTTTCTAGATAAGGCAAAGCCAAGGAAAAGCAGTTTATGTGGCTTGGCCCAAGTAAAACCTACCCTTCAGAGTCAGTTCCAGTTTTCAATGTAGACAAATTCATCCTTCTCATGACATTCATTACATTGTGCTCTTCAGCTGCATAGCAATAGGTTAAAAAGGCACATATTTCCATATATCCTTTTTATATGAATTGCTAAGCTCAGGCCTAAGTTCTCCTGGAGGTGTAGGGAGACATGTGAGTGTCTTCTCTCCAAAGGAAGCTATCTAAGGTCAGATAGTAATTTCAAAAGTCCTGAACAGTGTCTCAGCTGACACATGGGTTGTTATCAGTGCAGGCCTCTTTTTCTAGAGACAGGTCTACATGCCTATAAATGTGTGAAGGAATAGAAAACAAGAGAAGATTCAAAATCTCTTAGAAGTACTGGGTCACACTGAGCTGTGCAATAGGTAACAAAATGATGATAGGAGTACATTTTTACTCTTGTCATCATCCTTTACTTTCTCTGTTCTTGTTCATCGCTTTCCACCAGGCACAATGCATTAATTCTAATAGCAGAAATACCACAGCTGTGCTATTGCTTTCTTTTCTCCAAATTGTTTAGCTGCACCATGGCTCAGATTACACTGTAAGTACTACTGCTGAGGTCTGTGTTTATCCAGCAGTTTGTGAAGCTGCAGCAATAGCATAAGAGCCTTGAAAGCCACAGGATGCTGGAAATCACTTAGTAAAAATAAATGATCATGTATAGGTCAATATTTTAAAAGTATTCAGTCTACAGTGTTTAAAATCTAACAATATATGTGATTAAAAGTTGTTTACATCCCCACTGTTGTCACTGGAGTTTCAGAAAAGCTAGGCTGGATATGGAAATGCAAGTAATTAACAGAAGATCCAGCCCTGTGAAACCGAGTCAGCTATATGGGGTCCTATTTGAGGTCCTTACAGAGATCTCTTGGCACACAAACTACAGACTTGGATGAGGAGTGGGTAGTCTCCATTCACTTGTAGATACTAAATGTATTATGTTCTGTTCTTTGGAACCAGGAGTCAAAGTTGTGCCTCCCAACTCGTAGTCTACTGGGAAAAACAATAGGCTCCTTGAGCCTTCTCTCTGCAGACAGATAATGCCTAGTAAACTTGAGCACTCCCATGAGTAGTGCAGCAATGAGATAGAAGGTGAATTTAAAAGCATATGCCTCAAAGATTAAGTACTACAGCCTGAGTACTACAGACAGTGGATTAAACTCTGTCTCCCCATGTTTTATGAGAAAGGACTGATTTAAGCATCTAACTTGATCAAGAGGTTCATATAGCATATAGCAATAAACAGCTTCTTAATCCTCTTTTCAACCATGGATTAACCACCAAATTTCCTTCCAGAATACCACTGAGTAGTAAGTTTAGGTCCCTGATTCCTCAGAATTCTGACATAAACTCTTAATCTTCATCCCTACAAACAAGAAGATTCAGCATTGGAGTTAAGGACAGTGTGTTCCATTGCTGGTGAAATGAAGTAAAATGAACTTTGGTGCTTTTTACAGTACTTGTGCTATATGAGCATACTTCCGATGTTTAGCAACTGTTCCTACCTCTGCTGATGTTGACAGCTGAACCCACACTGACTGTGGTGCTGTAAGGTCAGGTCCCAGCATCATGCTGGCCAAGATTCTCCATTGATGGAGCATATCCTGAGGTGGGAGGTACTTTAAATGAGATTATGAGTAAAAGAAGGGAATAGAGGGCTTGGGGCCTATGGAGACTCGAGGGTTTAGCCAACACTGATCACAAAGTAAAGAAAGAGCAAATGAACTTTCCTCATCAAGTGCTCCTTTATAATGAAAGGGCTAGTTGAGCCTCATTTGACTAAAAGCTTTATTACAGATTGTGCATTAGCTGTATCAACCAGAAGGCAAAAAAAGTCTTCTGTTTAGTTTCATATAAATCGCTGTTACCTAAATTGACCCTTTCTTGAGGAAGTAATAGTAGAGTAAGACAGGTGATTATCAAGCACCATATTCTAACAGTCATAAGAAAACAAAAAATAGCACAATAAAATTATTTGATGGTGTATCATTTTAATTTTATAATTAAAAACATCATTAACTCTTGATTTAAAAGAAATCAGTTTCCCAGCTTCACAGGGCACAACCATTCAAAGGTCTGATCGGCTTGGATTTACTTCCAGTAGATATCAGAGTATTGTCACTTCAGTTGTGACACAGAACAGAGATCTGTAAATGTGAGGGCTATACTGCAGGCTACACACTTTTGAAGAAGCTTTTTTATGGTCCAACTTCAGCTCATATCTTACATTCTTCTGTTGTTATGTTAACACTGTTCATATTTCTGCTATTGGATGATCATAGCTGGACTCCATGGAACAGAACTGTGACACCGGGCCCCACATGCAACATCAGGATATCATATAAGTATTGCTGTTCTTCTATGCTTCATATTTAATTGTAAATATCTGTGTGGCCCTCACACTATACACAGCTGGGTAACTTCAGGAGATGTTATCTAGTCATTCATGAGAGAAAACTGTACTGTGGTTAGCCCTTTGCTGGGCCAGATTGAAGCAAATTCCTTGCAAGGGGATGATGCATGATTTCAGCAGGGAATCTCCCATGTATTCTTTGTTACTTGTTCATTCCTTAACAAGGAAGTTACAGTTTCAAAGGATTCATCTGCAGCATATCCAGACCTGTCAAATCACACGTGCTGAGTAAAGGCTCACTCACCCTTTTGACCCTCTTCTCAGCCTATCCCCTTGTGCGATTGACCCCTCACATCAGATGTAGCTGGCAACTCTTGTCAGCTCTTTCTTGGTAACAACCCTCTGCGTAGGTCCTGTCTTATCACAAGATTTTCCACAACAATTCCCATATCTTGCAAAATCTGCTTGCAACACATATGGCAGCTCCTCTTACTGCAGAGTTATTTGCATCCCTCTAAATGGATGCAACTTATATTCAGGTTGGGAACTAAACATAATCCTGACTTCATTTAGTCAAATTTATGTCTACCTTGGAAGGCCAGACATGCCTGAGTGGAGTGTAATGGGAATACTGAACCCTGCACAACACTATCCCCATCCTCAAAATGCTATGGAAAAATTTGGTACTTTTTTGCAGATTCAGTGCAGAGAATTTTCCATTGTTTCCACTCAAAGCAAAACAGATTTGTATGACATACACTTATTAATTCATTCCTAGCTTGTATTTTTCAACAATTCTTTTCATTGCTAATCTTTCATGTATGCATGGGTGGAGTACTCATGGCAACTCAAACCTGTTCAGCAGGAAAGAGATGACTGCATAGAAGACGTGTAAAACTCCATTATACATTTTAAAATTATGACAATGTATTATGGAGTTTCAGAGTGATTTAAAGGGTCTTCTGGTAATTTTTCATTAAACTTTTTTCCAGAGGAAACTTATACAATGTGAGGTATTTTTGGTAACATTTTCTTAGGCATAGGATATGGTCTCTTATACTGAGGCTGTTGTGTCTGGTTATTTCACAGGTGAAATGAGGAAATTCAGGCTTTTGATGTATTGTTTATTTCTTGCCGAATGCAAAGGTTGAGAGAAATATTTTAGTTATCACAGCAGTGTGACAAAACATAAATACTTCAAATTATTCTTGTGATAGGAAATGTGAACCTCAAGCATCTTTACATTGTGTTGTTTTCACATTTTCAATCATAATATTGAATTACAATTTTATCTTGCTGCTTTCAGGAGAAATTTCTGATCTTAAAAGGAAAAACTGAAACAGAATTAAAACGACAGCATAGAAAAGAGCGTAAACTATGACTATAAGTTATAATTCTAATAGTTGTAGCAAGTTCAATAAAAACTGGAGTCAAATTTTCCCATCACATAGAGTTTTGCGCCAGTTTGTCTGTCAACATTCACAGACTGCCTGTCAGATATCTGGGATGAAATTCCACTAAATAATTTTTTGAATAATTGCACCAGAATATAGGAAAGGTACAGGGCTGGTGTGCTTTTTCAGAGTGTGCTCTTTTGCCTTGATCTTTTATATCACATGACAAGTAGTCTCAGATAGGCTATTATGAGCACATGGACACCTTTAGGAGGGCAAATCTCACTTGCTTTGCTTGTTAGTACATTGATCTGCCCTAGTCTATTAACATCTATGACTCATTTGTGTCTATGCCCTGTTTAATATAGTTTATAATAAATTCTTTAGTGAGCTGGAGTTGAACTGTTCTAGACAGCCTCTACTAGCATGATTCATTATTATCTAAACATTCAAAGGTAGAACTGGATCTATATTGTCTGGTTTCAGCATAGTCAAACTTATCTTGCAAACATATACTGGCCTGGAGCTATATCACTTAAAAACGAACTTGAACTTGCTATGCCAAAAGCAGTACTCATTAGTCAATCTTGAATTTCAAATCCTGAAATTGAAATAAGTAAATGTTTTAATAAATTTAAACATTAAAATTGTTTGAGAAGTATTTCTTCTGATTATCAGGGTGCTACCTAATGAATGTTCTGTGCAGGCCTGATTCTCCTGCCTCAAAAAAGAGCATGGAAGAGCTGTAGTAGATCCAAAGAAGCGCAATAAGGGTATGAGTGACTTCCATGGGAGGAACAGTTACACAAGCCAGGAAACTTCAACTTGGAAAACAGGCAATTGAGGGGATACATGATAAAGTCATAAAAAATGAGGAGTGGCATGGGAAAGGTGAATAGGCATCACTTGTTCATTGTGTCTTTCAGTAGCAGAAGCAGTGACATCAGATGAACGTACAGATGGTTGGTTCAAGATAAACTGAAGGTTTTTTTTCTCCTTGCAGCAGTTATTAAGGCTAAGCACTGCTTGTGAAAGGATTCTGTGAAAGCTAAAGTTTGCCTAGGTTGAAGGACAAACTCAAGATTATGGAAGAAAAATCTATATGGTCACAGAATACACAGTGCTCAAGAGCTCCCCAAGCTGCAATAATCAATCTGTTGCAATGTTTGGGAAAAGTGTCAGTACTCACTAGCTCCATTTTTACAATTTTTCACTTAGTATCCTGTTTTATCTATCATCTTGGCCTGGTCGAGCACACTTGTTCTCATGTTCTTTGCTTATTAACTGACTGTCATGAATATTATATAACAGATCTGTACTTTTTGGGTACATACCAAATAACTATGGGCTAGCCTCTCAAGATTGGTTCCCAAAGAACATTGGGGTGAATGTCAGAGTATAAATAAGATATGAAAGAATACAGTGTGATCTGCATTAAAAAAGGAAAGAAAACATAAAATTCTAGTAAAAATGTTGTTAAATTAAATATACATTTACATTTTTACTACTTCTTCTGTTATTGTATAAAATATTTAAGAGATTTTAACATTGCTGTGAAAATTCCTTACAGGACTATCTTTCACCATCAGTGAAATTAAATGCTAAAGGATATTTTAAAAAGTCATTATCTACTTATATCCATACACTTATCTGTTTAAAACTGAAGAGAAATGCACAGTGTGGAATAAGAATTAAAAGGCAGACAATTATAATTTGAAGAATCTGACTTGTAGTACATGTTGTATTGTTAATTTTTGTATAGACCTCTTTGTCATTATTAGACTGTTTGAAAAACTAGTAAAATATAGTCACAAATTGAGCGGCATCTGAATCATTACATGTGACAGTTAAATATGTGTTTTGCTTGACAATTTTACGGTAAAAAATTCAAAATTTGGGTATGCTATTGACAGACCTCAATGAGACACTATGGGGAGGTATCTGATTCTGGTGGACCTATTTTACTTATCTGGAAGATGAAAAAACTCTTCAGTTTAAGTGGAAAAAATGAATAATATTTAATATTTTTTCAGATTTGTGATGGAAAAGAGATTAGATTATACGGGCATTTTCTGAGCTATGTAAGTGGGTTATTACTAAACTAAGCAGGTTTGTAAAGGACATGTGAATCCAGCCAGCAAAACACAGATATCAGTGGAAAAGTTATGACACTTTTGCATAAAATGCCTTCTTTACTTCTTACTTTCTTTGAGGAAGAGGGAAGTATCTGTCTCAGTTACAACCACAGAAATTAGGAGTTAGCAAACAAACAAGGATATCTATTCAAAAGAGATGGAATCTGTGAAACTAGGTGTCAGCTGGACTTTCCAACTCTCTGCTATGCCAGTCAGCAGTAGTTCCTCTCCTGGCACTTCTGCTATTGGGACACATAACGTGTCCCCAAATGACCCAGGAGGAAATATCAAAGAAACTTGATTGGACTAAACAGAGGCTCCTGACTGCTTGAGGGGGCAATAAGAGGGACAAGGCCATGTATAAACCTCTTTGGGAGATGCTGGAGGGAAAAGATTTTTTGTTGCCCAAACTAATGCACTTCATCTTTTCTAGCAGTTTGCTAATACCATCCAACAATAAAGGGAACATGTTAAGGTCCAGCCCATTTGAAATAGAATAACATAAATAGTTGAGAAGGAGAATATTTTGAAGGTTGTAACCTACTTAAACTTACATGCAGACACCAGCAACTCTCATGTTAGCATAAAACACAAAAATTTGTCAAAGATTCTCTGAGATACAAATGAGCTGCTTTACTATTAGTACGTGTCCAGTAATAGTTTTACTTCCTGTTTTTAATCCTAGACTGAGTGCCCTTTGCAGCTCAGAAAATAACACCTTTGTTTTAACATTACCAATAACATTTAATAGTTGATACAGACTGATGAATTCATGCACAGTTTTACCTGACAGTGATATCCCACTCTGTAAAAATAAAGGATATTTAAACATAAAAAAATCTAATTAACATCATTTTCTAAAAATATTTTTATTTTGATAGTACCTAATCATTTTCTGTGGGTTTTCTTGTGTCAAAATTGGATGAAACAAAAAAATGAACCCCCTATAACACAACACACTGCATCAAACTGTCAAGCGGAAAAAATCTGCTATCGTCAAAATAAAGTCCAGCAACAAAGCAATTTTATGTTAAGCAGTTTTATGTTTATATTGCCCATAAAAATCTCATACCAAAAGTTAGGTCATCAAAGCCTCTTTTTCGATCAAGAAATCATTAGTCTAAAAAAGTCACAGACCCAGTGAAAGTGCTATTTTGTAGGAAATTATTGATTTTTGGGATAGGGGAAAAAGAGAAGGTGAAAAAATCATCTGAGAGCAGAAATGGTCCTTGCTCTCTGTGGGCAAGGTTTGGTGGAAAGCAGTAAGAAATCTTTGCAGCAACAGATTTCATGTATAGATGGATTGATCGGCTAGGAGACAGATTATTAAGTGAAGCAGAACAATTGTGTAGCAGCAGGATGAAGGGAACCAGACCCGCAAATGGATGGGTAAATCACATCTGAACTGAAGGAGCCCAATGTAATACAGAAAAGAGAGCCATAGAACGATGTTGAGAGAAAGGGAAAATGGCAAGAATGATTCAGGAAGAAGACTTTAGAAAGTAGTGAAAAAGGTGACCAAACCTGCCTGAACGTTTGAAAGGAGGAGTAAATATCACTAATGAATAAATACTAATACTGGACTGGAAACTACCCTTCCATCTCAGGTTCAGCTAAGACTGAGTAAAAAAAGGGAAGAGGAAAATTCAAACCAAAGTGGTAATGACTGGAAGACATGCCAGATCACTGAATTTCTATTTCAGAAGGTCCCTTGAAATTGTATCAAACCACGGAAGCCAGAAGTGGAAAATCTTTGCTTCTATTGCCTTCTAGACACTTTGAGGAACCTCACAGTTTTCAGGCTTTAAGTCCTTCTCAAATACTGCAAGTCTGCAACTCCAGGCCAGTCACATCCCAGAGATATAACTTACTTAGCATTCTTGAAATTGGAAACATTTTCTTTCCTTTAGGTATCTCCAGTTACTTAAATTCAAACCTCTATTTGACCTTACAGGTAGAAACCACATTTTTAAAAGAAAATCAATTAGGTAAACAAAAATTGCCTACATATCCTAAATATTTTTTTTCCATAATGTTAGTCTAGGAGGACTGAAGCTCTTCAAGGACTACCATGCCTATTTGTGTTACATGAGAAATCCTCTGAGCAGCACCTTCCTCTCACTTGGAAAGACAGTCTTCCTTTAAAGAGGATTATTTTATATCTGGAGTCAGTTTTCTCTCTTTGTCTTGTATAAAACTTCATTGAATTATGAAAAAAATATTTAATACAAACGATAAAACAGAATTTGTCTCCTTGTTTGTATTTCTTTACAAAGCTAAATCCATATTCTATTACAAAATTGTTCTAACTGCTGAGAGTATACTATTCAAAAAAATAATAGGAATCCTGTGGTCTTGTAATGTACACTTTAACTACATCTTGTTACAGTAAGTAATAGGAAAGGTCTATTACAGTAACTGACGGAGAGGAACCTGTGCATATTTCACCCAAAGGTGTACTCCTTTTCAATGAATTAAAGCAATGTAAACAGAAAAGGGATCAGTTTTCTGCAGTGTCACTGAGGTTATAATTAAAGGACAGCAAGCAGCACATCTAATTATTAGGAGATGGGAACTTGATAACTTTGGGGAAAGGACACCTCTGACGTTTTCCTGACATCAACAAGAAGCTAGACTCAGTGACCCTGTAAAAGTCTTTTATAGCTTTATATTTTGAAAGTCAACTCTGAGCTGATAATTTTATTGTCATTTAGTCAGACTAGAGACAATGGGGACAAAGATTTACTTGAACGTGTCAGCCTTTTGAATACCAAGCAGATACTAAGTGCTTATTAAATCCCTGATACACTTTGGCTCTTGTAAAAATAATTCTGGCTATTTAATCACTGAAAATATATCACTGTTATCCAGTATTACTTTAAATTCATTGTGATATACTTTTCCCTCATTATTGTTTATTTCTAGGCCTACTAATTTTTTCAAAACAGAATTTAGTAGTCAAGATTACATGATCTTAATTCCACCTTTTGTTATATATAGAAAGAGTACAACTGTTGCTCTTTTGGAATGAATCAATGATCTGCAACTAGTGTCAGACATTTTGAAAGACTAACAGCCCTCTTTTAAGTGTTTTAAAATGAAAAACTGTCAAGTATGAAGCAATTTAAATATAATTCCTAATCAGAATATATTTCTGACACATCATTACGTAGTCTTGCAAACTAGTAAAATATTCAAGCCAGTACAGCCTTGGATACGTTATTGGATACTCAAATTGAACATACATGATTGAAGTAGGCTAATGAATGTGTTTTGTGGAGTGAGACTGTCTGAAGAAAGACATCACATTTATTGACAGAAGGATAAAGGAGTTGCATGAAGGGGTGGTTATTGCTGCCTTATACTAGTAATTTAAAAATCTCGTGCTGAAGAAGATTGTAAAGTGTTTATGCTGAGTGATACACCAGGCACAGCACCACTCACTTCAGAGATGCCTGCAAATAGATACTAGTTAAAAAACTTGTGTTTAGTGGGGTGCATTTGCCTTGTGTAATTTACTGGTGAACAGAAAATAGATAGGACAGAATTCAACTCTCATTTCATTGTCAGCAAAGGAAAAATGATAGGATCTTACTTTTTGCTTAAACCATCATATGAACTTCAGAGACTAAAAGTTTGGTATGCAGGGAGCCATCCTTATCACTGTAGGTTTAGATATGCTTTTTCACTTTTTTTTTTTTCTGTCTACACCTGCTAATCTGTATGAATTGACACTGATATTAGCTCTCTGCTTCTATGAATTATCTGCATTATTTTAAAATGGCAAATAAACTTTCAGGCAGGATATCTAAAAAGGCTGCCCTCTTTATACAAAAGATAAATTATTTCCCCCAGGACTCCAAAAGGTACTTTGAGGCTCAATGGTATGGACTTTTCCACAATTTGATTAAGAATAGTAACAAGTAATCTTGGGAGGAAAAAAATTAAAAAGACTATGAGAGTAATAAAATTACTGGTTGGAATAGCTACTAGAATGTATCTGCTGACGTTTGATTCTTATTAATGTTATTGGGTTTTGTTATATTACAGAAGCACTATTAATGCACAAAATGCTCTAACACTACAAAAAACTGTAATACCCCCATGGAAAAGCTATAGAGCATGTTGCCGAACAAAGCAAAGGTAACGAGATGGTCAGAGACAAACCTGTGGGGAGTTTCTTCATAGCATTACGTATTTCCTCTGGAAAATATGCTTTTTATGTCTGACAAGTACAAGGTCACGACTGGCAGTGATAAGGAAGATGTGAAAAATGTAGACCTTGAACAGTTTTTGCCTTATACTACTTGTTGCTTTGAAAAGGGAAAATGTAAATGAATCAAGTTTCATCTTGTATAGAAGATAAGGCCCTTGAAGCCATCACCAAGAGTAGGAGGTGTTGACGAATTATATCTACGTGAGTGCCACTGGGAGAACTTGTATTGCTATTTGATTGGGACAGTGATAGGGAAATAAAATTTTTGTTATTATTATTCAGACTCATTCAGAATATTGGTACAGACCAAAAGTAATTGTTACAATTGTTTAAAATAATCAAGCTCTGTTTTCTGATCCAAATGTTCTCATGTTTACTATGTGGGGAAATCAAGAAGAAAGTAACTCCTTATGTTGCAAAATTTCATGTTAGTGTGTAAATACGGAAGCCAAATATCAGACAGAATGTGTGTAAATGACAAGCATCTAATTTGTATTCACAGTTATCAAAGTTATTTTCAAAAATTGAATAACGTTACATACATATATATAATCAAATACATTCAACAACTAACTTGTTTCCAGACTGAGGTATATATTTTTCTTGTGCATCACATCTGAACAATTTTATTTTCCACATATTTCCATATTTTTGATGTCCAAAATAAGCATTTTCCTCTTAAAAGAAAACCTCAGAGGTACATTTCCAGAGACAAAGTGCTGTTGCTTTGCTCTGTCTGTACGTCACTTAGAAGAAAAGCATCTTTGTAATACTCTATATCTCCTAGTATGAGATATATGTAACTAATATACCTGAAACACTGTAAATCTTCTTTCTTCCATTTTACACTCATCAAATACCAGACTAATATGGTTTTCCCGTTACAATGGAAACAACGTGCAGTTATGTTATGCCCAGAGTAATTATTTTAAAGAATTTAAACTGAGGATGGAAATTATGCCAAAGTATGGCAGTAATGCCCAGGATGTGAAAGAAACCCCAATAAAAAAAAAAAAAAAAGAAGAGGCACTGGGCAAAGTCACAGCTACTTGCTGGATGAAAGCTGCTGCGCTCCTATCTCACTGCAGTGCTTTGCCTTTGGCTGTGATTCATGGAAAAGGGCCAAGGGGAGTGAGTGCTCTGGCTGAGACCATGCCAGCTCCCTGGCGAGTCACAGCGTCTCTCTCCAAGCAGGCATGACATCGCCTACAAAATCAGACTTGGCCTCACCCTGCCTGAAAGCAACTCTCTGCCCAAGCTAGGAGTATCTAAGTTAACTTCTAAACTCAGTACCAAGCCCATTGTTAATTGGCAAGTTAATCGTGTGAAAATGCTGACCGAACGTCAGTCATAAGTACTAGCCTTTTAGTTAAGCACATTTGTAGGTGGGGCATATATAAGCACAAACCGGCCTCAAGACAAGTTGGAAATTGAGCTCTGGTAGTCACATTGTCCCCAGATTACAGCTGACAGTAGATGTTGACCAAAGCTATATAAACTTTGCCAAAACATGTACAATCTGGTAAATCCCATGAAATATGAGATATATGCCTTTTAACAGTGCTGGAGAAACTTGGCTTTCCCTCTGTGTTTGTGTGTTCAAACCACCTTTGTGCTTTTCATCAGGTTTTGCACATCTTTATAGGACTGTAATTCAGTTGTATTAAAATCTGAATTAAAAGTAAGAACAAGAAGCCCATTTCTATGTAATTTCACATTAAAGTATCATATAAGGTCAATAAAACAAGTTGCCCTTATCGTCACTTTTAGATCACAGAGAAGTCTTTGAAGTGAATTGTGTTACAATCCTCTGAAATTAAGCTATTGGCCCAATTCTGCTTTAAAATCCAGCTTTATGACATTCCGTGAATTTCCCTGAAGTTTACTTCTCATTTGCAAAGCAAGATATGAATCAAATCCAGTGATGTTTGTGGCAGAAGGTTAGATAAGACTGAAAGTATCTCCAGGCCTTTGTCTATGGAAACAAGCCTTCTAAAACACATTGACTCTTGCAAAAGAATCGGGAATTGCTATTAAACAATAGTTATATTGCCTTAATTTCACTTCTTTGGTCTACATCTTATAGGATGAGTTTAAGTCCTTCACAGGCATCTAAGGCTGTAAAAGCAAGTGTATCAAATCAAACCATAGGTGATCCAGTTCCCTCTCTCTGCCAGTGGCCAATAATGGATCCAGGGAAGCATACGTGAACAAAGTAGCCATATAGTGGCACGTTCCTAGCAGACTCGTATCATAGAATCACAGAATGGTAGGGATTGGAAGGGACCTTTAGAGATCATCTAGTCCATCCCCCCTGCAGAAGCCAGTTCACTTAGATCAGGTCAAATAGGAACATGTCCAGGCGGGTCTTGAAGACCTCCAAGGAAGGAGACTCCACAACCCCTCTGGGCAGCCTGTGCCAGGGCTCCCTCACCCTCACAGTGAAATAGTTTTTTCTTATGTTTAAGTGGAACTTTTTGTGTTCCAGCTTCATCCCGTTACCCCTTGTCCTGTTACTAGCTACTATAGAAAAAAGGGATGCCCTAACCTCCTGACACTCACCCTTTAGATATTTATAAATGTTAATAAGATCTCATATAGCCTACAGCAATCTTTGGTGCAGTGATTTCCTAAGGAAAAAACATGACATGTTTGTTTCTTACAACAGAGTGCTTAGAGTAAATGGATTGAAATGTTATGGACTTATAAGAGTATACAACCAACAACAACAGGTTTATGGTTGTTTTTTGTTTTTTTTTTTTTTTCTGTAGGCCTGGGAAGAACACTTGATTTAAGTATATACCTGTCCTTGTGAAGTGCAAATTCTGTTTAAAAACGTGACATATTAATGGCAATACTGCTTTGCTTTATGGAAGTAACAACACAAATAGAAAAATAAATGCTTTTGAAAGATAAATGGCACTAGTACGGAAGTCTACTCTCAGATATTAAATTTTAATTACTGTTATTTTTGTTAATATAAACAATATTTAGTATAATAATATTAATATTTAGTATCAATAATGTTTATGTACAAATTTTAACTTTTATTGTAAACTTTAAAAGCTGGTTTTTTTTACATTAGTACACTGAAAAAGTTTTAGATGCGTGTTATTCACTAAGAAGGTTCATGATTGTTTACTGTCTATATAATGCCTCAGGTGCAGAGCGTGTGGACAGTACTTTACAAATACAAATGTAGACAAAGTTCCTGCCCTGAGAAATTTGCAACCTAATTTGAACAACCTAAACAAAACCAATTTAAGGATTAGGCACAGAAATAGATGCAAAGAGACAGGGGAGGTCAAAAAGGTTAACTGAAGGAGGCAGGATTTAATAGGAGACTGAAAGCTCACTTGGTTCATAGGTAAAAGAGATAAAAACCCCAAAATAATAGAGCAAACTTGTTCTGAGTAGAAATGCTGTTACACAAAACTTCAAAATCTTATTCTCAAATCTGAAAGTTTGGGAGGTCTCAGAAGGGCAGACTCACTCTCCACAAAATAAGTGAGGCAAGGATTGATGAGCACATGAACAATTCATATCTAAAAACATTTTCCTGTGACCTAAATTCATAGAATCATAGAATGGTAGGATTGGAAGGGACTTGCAATTAGGCTGACAAAGTAATTCCCAAGTTTATATCTTTTACCGTGCTAAAAACAAGTAAGAATTGCATGATTAGCATTTTAATTTGCTCTAACCTATTCATTGCTATTTACAACCTACAGGAAAAATTTGAGTAATTGCAGAGAAACCATGCTTTTCCATCCCTCTCTCTCAGAAATAAAAGACTAAACTTGCAGAGCAGTCCTAAATCATTTTTTTCCCTCAACATACATGTAGCGGGGCTTGCACTCTCCCTAACCTTTGTACTGACTGTCTTTGGTCTGTGAATTCATTCTCTGTCTCAGCTTAGAAGACTCAGACTGTGCCTGGTAGCCAGTATGGCACACTGGAGAAGTACCCTTTTCCCAACAGCCAAGTGACACTTCAGGCAATGTTGGGTTCTGTCCTCCAGGAGCGGCTAAACAGCTGGGACAGGGGACTCTGGAAAGCTACCTGTGCTCCCAAGGCCATCCATATATAGGTGGGGCATGCACAGCCATGCATTTTCTGGTGTGGTAGCTGGAATTTGCTCCTAATCATTTGAAGTACTTCTAGCTTATATGCCATCTATAAATCACTTTTTCACCTCAAAATATATTGCAGATCACAATTCTTGTTTTTCATGTTGCAACATTTATGAGTTGATTTTAGAGTGTTGCTTTGGAGATTTTAAAAATAATCCCTTGTAATAAATTTATTAAATTTTTTTTTCTTTCTTTTTTTCTGGTTAGTCTTCTACCTTCTCAGCATTAGCAATTGATTTTAACAATTTTTTAGCTACCCTGCAAGGTACTTACAGTAGAAACACTGAACATGTCAAGTGAGTGCCAAAGTGTTGTGTAGCATCAGAAAGAAAATATATCGCTTTCTAGTTTTTCAGTATCATTCCATTTTTTCATTTTTTGGTAGTAAACTAATTTTATATGATAAACCAACTCATACAGGTTGATTCTAAAGGTATATAGAGATATTAAGAAATTAAATCTCCTAGGTAAAAGAAATGCTGCATTATAATAATCAATCTCCTGAAATTTATATTGTTGGAAAAGTATGAGAAATGGAACAAATGCTTGTAAAATGCTAATGAGTTACATTCACAGGTTAGGTGAAGGATATACAATGCTATACGGTGTACTAGACTACAAGATACACTTTGATTTTTGACATTTTATTACTTTCTTTAGATGCTTTAACAGAAATACATTATGAAATAGCGTGAATGTAAATCATAACTGGACATCAATATAAAGCTTAACCTTTACAAAAACCTATCATGACTGAAATGTAGTTAGTATTCTGACAGCAAGTAGGAATCTGTTAAATCATGCATTTTCACACAACTATCTTCAAAAAGACATGGATGAATAAAAAAAAATAATGAAACCAGAAGATTAAAAAGTAAAACCAAGAAAGATGTCTCTGCTGTCATCCAGACCATGGTTGGAAAGCTGAAATTTCAGCTAATAATTGCAGAGACTTATTTTTTATAATCTGGTATTCATGTGACAAACAAAACAACAGAGAAATAATTTAAAATGAACAATAGCACATAGTTGAATATATATACTTCAGAGGACACACAAACACACACATGAAATATGCTTACTTCCTAATGTAGTCAATGAAAGGGAGTGAAGATAATATAGCAAACGCTTGCATTTCCCACAATATACTGTGTCTGTAGAAAAAAAAGAGCCATGATTGGAAATTATAAATACGTTTTTTTTGCAGATTTTTGTAGCAACTGTGTTGGTATTTTGAACTGAGTTAGAAAAAATTAAAGCAAGATGAAAAGGGAAGAAGAAATGCTGAAAAAAAGGTACAGGATTCAGTTAATGGCTCTGAAAATGAAGGCAAACAATATCCACATTGCCAAATCACAAGTACTGTCTCTTGCCTTGAGCAAAACAAAACAAGCCAAGACAGCCCCAGAGCATAATGCTGTGAAGCTGTGGACCTGGCAGAGATAGTGCTTCAAATACAGGGCTAAGGAGGAGCAAGAATAGCTGCAGCATACGCCTCAGTTCTGACAAGTGGCCTTAAACACCCCTACTGCACTCTGATCAAGCTTGGATCTCTCCCTTTAAACTGAAGCCGTTTCAAGAAGTCCGTAGCAGAAAAACGAGAATAATGGACTAATAAATTACTCTGTCATTGACAAAGTATCGATAAAAGCAGATAATCAAGTATCATCTATACTTAGTTTAACAATGCAAATTGTTTTAAAAACAGTGTTAAATGGGCTCAAATCTATTTCCCATTTGTGCAATTAATAAAAATAAAGACCTTCGATGGAAGCAGCACCTTCTACACTGAGCTCAGGTCCCATGCCAAGAAGCACAACATTTGCCCACATGTTCCAGTTTCTCTCAGTCACCTTCTAACCCAGTCTGAACACTTGTTTCAAAAATAATGTGATTTATGTGATCCTGAGAAGAGTCTCTCTCAATCACCCAAGGCTGGCATAGGGATGACTTCTTTGACTTTGGAACTGCACTAAGTCGCCATAGTTGTGATCGATCCCTACAGGCCTGAGTAAGCTTTGTAATGCTGGGGTTCCTCCAATAAAGCAAAAAGGTGGGCACGGTGAGCCCTGACATTCCCAGGACTTTCCCATATATCTGTGCTGCTCTCCTTCTTTCTTTCTTTCTTTTTTTTTTTTTTTTCCCCTCACGCTGAGTCCTTTTTTTAAACACATCCAATAAACAGAGGAAGAGATGCACAACTTTCATCATGCTGACCCAGGGAACAGGGATAGCTGCTATAGGAGAAAGCCAGGAGATGGCATTACTTTCTGTCACCTCTTTTCTGGTTCACTAGAGGGGAGTCTGATTCCAGTCAAAATGAGGATCTTGGGGTGGATTTCCAGCAAAGTTGGAGAGAGGGAGCACAGACAACTGAGGCAGCAGGTGAACACAAAACCCTGCAAGCTGGGAGGAAGATGAGGATCAGAGAGAAATTGAGATTTCTGTTACCAGGTTTTTTCTCTGTGCAATTTTGTAACAACATGGGAAAGCTGAGTTTAGATTAGGGAGTGATGTATGTGTCTGTGAATGTAAAATTTGTAAAACAGTCTATGTCTGGAAAATTATGACAATTAAAAACATATATCAGAAGACTTTTGAAGAAAAATTGTCCTACTATGTCTTCTTAAATGTATCTATGAAATATGTTTATTGTGTCTGAATTGTCTGAAGCTGTAACACTTCTTCACAAAGCCAAAGGATGCCTCCATGCCTGACAGGTGTGGAATCAGGATTGCAAATTCTAATGTTGAAAGAGTAAGGTAACAGAAGAGAGAAGCTAGCAAACATTTTAAAAATAAATATTTTAATATTCATAAAGTTCTCCCTCACCTTCCTTTGAAAATTCTTAGTACCATATGAATTATAAGAAAACTCATCTGTTATTTTATAACAATTGTACTTCAATGTACATGACTTGAAGGTACTTTAAGAGTCCTACTTTAGTCATAAAATGTATAATTGAGATTTTAAAAAATGATTTTTGTCCTAAAGAAGCTATATTGCCAGAAAATATATATTCTTGCAAACAGGTTGTTTACACAGGCTGTTTGCCAGTTTGTTTACTGATTAGCGAGCAGTAACTTCAAGGTTAGCAGCTGGGAAATCAGACTGATATTTAAATGGGAATTCCATGACAGTTTTTCCAAAGCAGGTGTTTTTCTTGATTTCATGCATATATTGTAAAAAGTTTGTAGTTGATGAAAAACTTTTGATCAAAATTAACAGAAAAACATATGTTGGTAGTTCTGTGTAAGTAGGTCTAGGTAAATCTTACTGATCTGTGAATAAAACTGGATCTGAGAAAGATAAACAAAGCAATACAGGAGTCACTGATCTTGTTTTGTCTGTTGTTCCTTTTAGTAGAGATACATGAGAGTTTGCAGATCTAATATTTGAAACCATACAGGAGTTTAATTATTTTTCTGAATCTTGATGTGAAATAAAAAGATCAAAAGCTTTAAAGTATTAAACACAATTAGGAAATACTGCAGCAGATGAAATTTCCTCATGAATCTGAAATATCTGATAAAATATTTCTGGCATAGACATACTACTATTACCATTTCAAAATCTGGTCTTGCAGAAGTGAGAGGCAAGGCAAGCTTCTGTGCAGTGACTACACCTACAATGAATAATCCAATTGCAAGAGCACGTGAGTCATGTTAAGATTTCATTCGCCTGCCTGTTCCCTGGCATGGAGGCTTTAGGACATGTTCTGCTACCCAGGGGAAGGTGTGGCTGCTGCCTTCATTTTTTATAAAATAAAAGTATCAATGTGGTCTGACTTGACTAACGAGCTCAGTTATAACTCGATCAGACCTTTGGTAAAAAATTCCTTTGGGAGAATGGTACAGAATTGTATTCTGAGATATCACAAAAGCATTCCAGTACAGCTTATTGGAACTATAATTAGTCTCATTGTAATGTGTGGCATGATTACTCTGAGCTGATACTCAATTCTGGCCCAGTACTAGGGAAGGTGACAGAGCAGCTATAGAAGTGGCATCCCAGTTTCCCACTGCAAGGAAAAAAATCACATCCACTGTCAGGCAGAAGGAGTACTAGAATACTCTTCTTCTAACAAAGATGGCCAAATTCTTCCCAACTTCAAAGAGCACGCCAATAAATGAAGAGAGGACTGGCTCCCTGTCAGCCTCAGAGATCCCCACATCACGTCTCCTGGACAAAATGCAATTCTGCTGACAGACACCACACTGTGAAAAGCAATCTTTCCCCATCAAATTAGAGGGATATGTTTTCTAGGATAGTTTAGCCTTTCAATTACCTTAACCTTGTATCTGCTTTCCATTGGTGTCAGATTACATTTATTAAAAAAGGAGAATGCCTATGAGTCTACTGCTTACAGACTTACATCTCCAAGGGCAGTAAACATTGAGAATATCATTCATAGGAAGAAGTAAAAAGTGTAACAAAATCAGTGTGGAAATGCGGATCGAGAGAGAAGTGGAGGCAAGGACACGGGAAATTGCACATTTTCAAGCAGATGAGATGATACATTTTTAATCTAAAACTTCAATAGTCACTTCTAGTAAGATTGAAAGAATGGACTACGCTTTCTGAAATTAATGGCATCATCACTTTTATGTTGAAAAATCCCAGTTTCAGATGAGACAGAAGATTTGCACACTTAACTACAGCTAAACGTATGACTGGGAGAATTTCTATGGAAGCCAACCTCTAACCACAAAGTCAAGAAACAAGGCAAATTCTAGCATTTTACTTTTCTCTCTCTCTTTGGCAAAATTTTTACTGAATATCTATCAGACTTGGCCCAGGCTGATTTAAAACCATTGTGGCACCTGTCATAAGGATTTGTAATACTTTGGATAAAAGGGATATTTAGAAATTCTGGTAATCTACACCTGTGTTTTGAAAAGCCCTAATGTTGATGTATAATGTAATAGGCATACCTTCATATACCAATTTCTAACCACTCTGTTGCATATGTGCAAATAAACCCAGTGAGCACAGGTATATTGATGTGCATATCTGAGTGTTAATGTAAATGGACTAATACAGACTTCTACTACAACACTTCTTTACTTGCCAAGATAAACAGTCGTAGTGGGAATATACAATGAAAATACTTACTTTCATGAGGGTCATAAGTGGAGATTCTATCATCTTGAAGGTTGTCTTTTTCAAGTATAGGATACCTTTCTCAAAATTGTTTTTTTTTAACCATAGTCAGTTGCTGCACACCTGTTGATATGGACAAAAATCTGACTCTGAAACACAGCTACACATTGCAATAATATACAATTAAAAGTTAATATGTAATATTGCTTAACAAGGATGAAAAATAACTTCTTCAAGGTTGTTTCAAAGGCAGGGTGTAATTGACATTTTCTCAGGGGACAGGGTAAATATTCTAGTGTGACTTTATCTCATGTCTGGGATCATCATCTCCTCAAAACTGTTATCCCCAAAACTTTCAACGTATTATGTATAGTCTCCTGATTTTAGTACTGCACACATATATTTCTGTCCTTCTGTGGTGAGCGAGGAACCCAAAGGCCACATTTACCTCACATCATGCAGAGATTAGGGAACATGAGACCTACTTTTGTATAAGAATAGGCGTGCTTTTTGGAAAATTATATAAATTTACAAGTATACTGTAACTGCTTACTGAAAACCCAGTATAAAAGCAGACAAATATGAAAAGCAAGAATGTAACTGCAATCTGACTTCAGTTTGTGAACTCCAGTGCTTCAACTAAATACAATGCTGTATAGAAACAGATACTTTTCCCATTAAATATTTTCCCATTACAGATTTTCCCGTTTATCCTTAGATAAAAGATAGGTCTAGTTTTGTGCTGTGCCTAACAATTCTAATGATGTGGTTTACATTAATAGTAAAAATATCTGCTTCATTTACAATACTCTCATGATAAGACACTAGTTTTCTTATCTGTAATAAGGCTAGATTATTGATCAAATGTTCCTCCCAGTATTACACTGAAGGTGTAATCATTTGCCTATGTTTTAATTGAAAATCTATTTACATCAAAACATCTTGCCTGTAATCTCTAATTTACAAGTGACTCTAGAATGGCAGATATCTGTGAACTTCTTAATATATTCACATTTCTCTAACAGTGAGAAGAGATATACAAAGGAAGAAACAGAATCTAGACTTGTATGTGCCTAATTTCAAGATACTTCAGAATATTTTTCATTCCTTAACTTTTGTTGTCACCAGTCATATGAATGTGAAATACAATTATTTTCAAAATTCCTCAATCCTTCTGTGACTTTTAGGTACTCTGGTTGTGTGTTCCAAAGAACCATTGTTTTTTTCATCAGTACTGATTCGGTTTTATTCTGGTGATTATAAGAAAAGCAGATATTTCACAATGAATCCTCTCTGTCACTAGGTACACATGTTCTGCTCATATCTTATGCAGCTTTGTATGTTATGCAATACAGAAATATTAGTTAAGCATATGTAAATAATCTTTTTGAATTCCCTAACCGAAAATTTGTCCTAATCTTGAAAACATTTAATGATGTGCATAATACCTACTAGTTATCTTAATGATTTCTAGTTCAGCACGTGAATGTTTTCAAAGCTAGAAGACAAGAGTGTGCTTGAATTTAAATTTTATTAATATTCATTGTATATAATATACAAAAAGCATAAATTATAACATGAGTTATGAATGAACTTGCATGTGTGCAGGCTTGTAGCCTACATGAAACATCAATAACAAACTAATTTCCATACCATAGGACTGGGTCCTTGCAAGAAAACTGCTTCAACTTTCTGTGATTCTTGTAACTATTCATCTGACACTGGAACAAACTTGCAAAGCAAGAAGTCAGTATGTAAAAGCATGCAATTATAGAAAGTAGCTTCTTATTGCCAATAAAAAACCATAATTTTTCACATTAAGCATTTTACATAAAGTCTTCATTCCCACACCTCAACAATAAACTCAAAGAATACTGAAGAAATATCTGTTCTCCAAAGCCAATTAACTTTTATACTTTATCAGAAACATACCACAAAACTCTTATAAGATTTCTTTGATCTCTGAAGTATTTAAGGACATAAATATTAGCAAAAAATGTCTTGCAATAATAGATTCACTATGTAAACCCAGTTTTTGTGCACATTTCTTTTAAAAAATATACTAGAAATGGGTTTTTTTCTGACTACAGGAAAAATTTTCTAAAACTCCTTTGCAATTCCAGATTATTTACATTGCAATTTAAAAACACAAACAAAAGGAAAAAAGGTGCAATCAATTTTTGATAACAGACCCACTTAAATTAAGTACAGATCCAGTCACATGGGTTGTTATATTAAAACATGAATTACTACGCTACATTTTGATCTTTTTTACATATATCTATATATATATATGACTATATAAAGTTTTAACAATATGACTGTCATTCAAAGGCATTAACCTATCATAGATCGAAAGGTCAGAAGAGACCATTATTTCACAAAGGCCAGTCTTTGTAATCTGCATCAATCCCATAACTATTATTTGAAACAAATAATAAATTAAAAGCACAGAAGGTGCTGGCTATTAGGACTAGGCCACTTTGAATGCCTTAACCACTAATCTTCTTGATTCCTCCATTCCTACCCAAGCAGGGCCCAGCCTCAATAGCAAAAGCGGCTCAATCCCACTTAAAATGACATTCAGGGCAGTTGTAAAGTGAATTAAAAAAAATTAAAATGTAGTCTTAACTCTACTAAGACTGAGAAAGGCATTGATTTAGGATGTCCTACTACTATTTATTTAACTACATGCCTGCTTATCTTGGTCTTATGCCTCTGTTGATGGGCTTGAGCATCTCTGGAAAAGATCAAGCTCAGTATTAATTTATCCAATTCAGACTAGGAAAAAATGAAATTTTTGAAGTCCTTTTTCTTTAAATATGTTACAGGTCAACATAAATGGAGACCTTCTATGAACAGCTGAGAGCTGCCTCACAACCACAATCTCTGGTCCTCTTGGGGGACTTCAACCACTCTGATATTTTCTGGGATAGCCACACAGCCAACCACATGCAGTTCCTACAAGTTGTTGATGACAACTTCCTGTCACAGGTGATTGAGGAACCAATGAGGAAGCGTGGGCTGCTGGGCTTCTGCTGACAAATAAGGAGGATCTGGTCAGGATTTTGAAGATTGGAGGCATCTTTGGCTGCAGTGACCACGAGAAGATGAAGTTCAAGATCCTGTGTGGAAGAAGCAGGACACCAAGTAGGATTGTGACCCTGGACTTCAGATGGTCTGAATTTGGCCTTTTCAAAGACCTGGTTGGATGTTTCTTCTGGGATAGGATTCTAGATGGCACAAGTGCCCAAGAGAGCTGCTTGGTCTTTAAGAGCCACTCCCTCCAAGACCAGGATCAGTGTATCTCCACATGAAGAAAAGCAGGAAAAGGAGGTAGGAGGCCACCGTGGATGAGCAAGGATCTGCTGGGACAACTCAGGCAGAAAGCAGCCATCTATGAGAGGTGCAAACAGGGGCTGACTTCTTGGGATGAATATAGGAACATTGCCAGAGCTTGCAGAGGTACAATTAGGAAGGCTAAAGCCCTTTTAGAATTAAACCTGGCCAGGAAAGTTCAGGAAAACAAAGAGTTTTTCAGGTACATCAGCAGTAAAAGGAAGATCAGGGGGAATGTGGGCCAGCTGCTGAACACAGAGGGTGCCCTGGTGACAGAGGATGCAGAGAAGGCTGAAGTACTGAATGTCTTCTTTGCTTCAGTCTTTACAGCCAAGGCCGGCCTTCGATAAGCCCAGTCCAGCAAGGAAAGTAGGATGGTCTGAACAACAGAGGGTGGAAGAGGAAGAGATTAGAGATCTGTTGGCCAAGCTTAACGCTCATAAGTCAATTGGTCCTGATGGGATGCATCCTAGAGTGGTTGCTAAGCTGTTCTCCATCATTTTTGAATGATCATGGACAACAGATGAGGTGCCTGAGGACTGCAGAAAGGCCAATGTCCCGTCAGTCTTCAAAAAGGGCAGGAAGGATGACCCAGGAAACTACAGGCCTGTCAGCCTCACCTCCATCCCTGGAAAAGTGATGGAACAACTCATCCTGAATGTCATGACTAAACATATGAAGGAAAAGATGGCAATCGGGAAGTCAACATGGATTCACCAAGAGGAAATCCTGTTTGGCCAACATGATAGCATTCTACAAGGGCATAACTGGCTGGTAAGATGAGAGGAGAGCAGTGCATGTCATCTACCTTGACTTCAGCAAGGCTTTTGACACTGTTGTTCTGTAACAACCCCATCAGAAAGCTCAAGCAGTGTGGCTTGGATTAGTGGACAGTGAAGAGGATCGAGAACTGGCTGAATGACAGAGCCCAGAGGCACAGAATCCACATGGCACAGAATTTAGTTGGAGGCCTGTGGCCAGTGGAGTTCCACAAGGATTGGTTCTAGGGCCAATCTTGTTCAACATCTTCATCAATGACCTGGGTATAGAGACAGAGTGTACCCTCAGCAAGTTGGCTGATGACACCAAACTGGGAGGACTGGCTGATTCCCCAGAAGGCTGTGCTGCCATTCAGCAGGATCTTGGTGGGCTTGAGAGTTGGGCAGAGAGGAACCTCATGAGGTTCAACAAGGACAAGTGCAGAGTCCTGCACCTGGGAAGGAACAACCCCATGCACCAATACAGGCTGGAGGTCAACCTGCTGGAGAGCAGCTCTGCAGAGAGAGACCTGGGAGTCCTGATTGATAATAAGCTAAATATGAGCCAGCAATGTGCCCTCGTGGCCAAGAAGGACAATGGCATCCTGGGGTGCATCAAGAAGAGTGTTGCCAGAAGGTCAAGGGCGGTTTTTCTCCCCCTCTGCTCTGCCCTGGTGAGGCCTCATCTGGAGTCCTGTGTCCAGTTCTGGGCATCCTCAGCTCAAGAGGGACAGAGAATTTCTAGAGAGAGTCCAGCACAGGGCCACGAAGATGATCAGGGGACTGGAACATCTTCCTTATAAGGAAAGGCTGTGGGAACTGGGGCTGTTTAGTCTAGAGAAGAGGAGACTGAGAGGGGATCTCAATATTTACAAGTATCTAAATAGTGGATGTCAGGAGGTTGGGACATCCCTTTTTTCTGTTCTATGTATTGACAGGACAATAGGTAATGGGATGAAGCTGGAACACAAAAAAAACCATTTCATAGAATCATAGAATGGTAGGGGTTGGAAGGGACCTTTAGAGATTATCTAGTCCAACCCCTCCACAGAAGCCGGTTCACCTAGAACAGGTCACATAGGAACATATCCAACTTTTTGTGTTCCAGCTTCATCCCATTACCCCTTTTCCAGTCAATAGAAATACAATAGAAAAAAGGGATGTCCCAACCTCCTGACACCCACCCTTTAGATATTTATCAATGTTAATAAGATCTCCCCTCAATCTCCTCTTCTCCAGACTAAACAGCCCCAGTTCCGACGGCTTTTCCTCGTATGAAAGATGTTCAAATCCCCTGGAACATTTAAAACATAAGAAAAAGATAAGAAGAAGATAATAAAAACATAAAACCATAAGAACATTAAAAAAATATAAAACTATAAAACATATAAAAACATAAAAACGTAAAACATAAGAAAAATATCCAGTGCTCTGGAACATTTAAATATAAGAAAAAGATATTTTACTGTGAGCATGAGGGAGCCTTGGCGCAGGCTGCTCAGGGAGGTTTTGGAATCTCCTTCTTTGCCTTCTCTGGAGGTCTTCAAGACCTGCCTGGACATGTTCCTGTGTGACCTGGTCTAGGTGGCTTTTGCAGGGAGGTTGGGCTAGATGAGCTCTAAAGGTCCCTTCCAACCCCTATCATTCTATAATTCTGTAATGCTAAAAAAATTGAAGTTGTATCTCACCTTTGAAAGCCAGAGGGTAATTTCAGAAGCTGTAACTTCTAGTCAGCAACATTAGCTATGGGTGATTAGGAATGTTTTGAACTAGAGATTCAGTGTCTAAGGATAATTATAAGAAGAATTAATTTTGTTTTCAGAAAATATTGACTATTAGAAACAGTATTTTTCTTTTATTTTATTCTGTATAAATAGAATGCATTCCTAAGGTAATGCAAAAATAATAATTTAGTATTCATATAAAGTATTTTCAAGACATTAGCAATTTCAGAGTTGTAAGGGTAACTCAATTTACAAACATAAACCAAAGATATTTGGGAGAAAGCTGATATTGAAATACCTATTAATGTAGTAAAAAATATATTAGAAATTTGCATTATGTGTTGAAATTATATAGAGCAACTCAGGTACTTTTTCTCAACACCCCCTTAATCATTGCAGCTCACAGATTTCTGTGCAGTTATAGTCCATAATACAATAATTACAACATAAATATTAAAAAAATTATTTAGATATCATAATAGACAATAGCAATAATAATAAGATTGACTTTTAGGGGGAAAATTCTTATAAAATATATTTAATCTACTTTTATGTTTTATTACTTTATTGACAACAGAAATATACTCTTTTAATATTGACCTTTTTCAAGTGACTACATTTTTTTTACAAACAGTTGTACTTGTGTAGAGAAAGGGAAGTGTATGTTTTTGTCAAGAGAAATATTTTGGAAACTTTTGTTACAATGGAAAGCCATTCTGTGATGAAGTGTTGACAGGAAAGAATCTGATGAAGAGATGGTATTTGAAAGGCAAATAACTCTGGTATATCTGATGTGAATATGCAATCAGTATGTTTTCTATTCAATGTCAGATTTTAACTATTCTGTACCCATACATATGCTAACATGGATATGTAATTTTTCCTTTCACTGAAAGATAATTTATGATTTCATACAACAAGAAATTGCATATATTTAAGACAAACTGTCAAAAGATGCATGAATACTAAAATAACACCTATTGGAACATATACATATACTAAACATAGAAGACTTAAGCCAAAAAAAGTTCAATTGGAAGTCTAGCTTTCACAGTGAAGTAATATACTGCCAAGTAATACTGCGTAACAGCAGCTTTTAAAAATAACAGCATGGGTGGAAAAATGAAATAAATAGTGAAATAAATAATGAGTTGTTTTCAGATGAGCCTTTTGTTATAAAGCCAATCTTTAAGCATTTGCATTCACCTTCCTGAAACTGAAACCATGGGAATAGCCTATTATTTTGAAGTGACATTTGAGATTCTTATATGTAACAGGATTCTGCCTGTTCTGATTTTATCACATTTCTGATAGATGATTTTATCATCTGTCATCTATGATAGATGATATTGCTCATGTTAGTAAGGCATTAAAACAAACTTACACTGAACAGCTCCATATTTAATAGGAATTTGATTTACTTCAAGTGTTAATAAATTCTTATTACAAAGAGTTTGTTTTCAGACAGGTATGTCTGAATACTAGTTTTTGACACAGAAAAAAAGGAAAAGAAAAGATTATGACCCAAAGATGTGAAAGGTGTCCCTAAGAAGTGAAAGTTAGGTGAGTTTTGTAAATGAAGTGTGCATTGAACCAGGTTTTTAACGCTGTCCACTCTTCGTAACTATAAATGTCAAAATCATAACTGCTTTGCTCTTATTTTCCTTCTTACCATTGCTTGATTAGTTGGTTGATGCTGACCTGTAAACATTTCTCTTATATACCTACATGATTGCCCTGGCAGAGAGCCAAATGTATTACAGGTGTTTGAAAATTTCCCACAAATATTCTAGCAACACCTTGAAGGAAGGACTTAACTGGTCGTGGTTGGTATTCACTCAGTTGAAACCATTAATCACTGGAAATGTGGCAGCCCTCAAAGATCTGCTTTTGTCATGTTGGTCTGCACTTGTAGGAAGTATTTTCTAAATGTTAGTTGTAAGTGCTGTAAACACAGCACTAGAAGTTTCATCTTTTTTCTTGAGGACTGCTGTACCACCCAGCCACATCAGAGTCAGTCTTGGAAACAGGGAACCTTGGTAGCTCTACCTTCTTACCGCTTTTGTAGAAAGCCAGCTCTTAAAACTTCAGTGGTGCAGACTCCATTTACTTGAAAGTAGTCGGTGCTTTTCTTGTACCACAATTATGTATGCCTCCACCACCGCTCTCTGTGCTGGCCCTCCACTGCCTGCCCAGGCAGCGACAGCTAGGGTCCTCATCCCCTCTTGTACACCTACACAAAGACTGGGTATATTTCACATACACAGAAATTACACAAGACTTAAGCTAAATTTATGTAGATTGTTTTTCACCCATACCAAGTATTTTGCTGTTTTAGCTATAATCATTGCCCACATTCAAACGCAATTGCTCACAGTGCTTTGAGGTTCCAGTGCAAAAATCTCACAGCTGGGTGAGGTTCAGCTTTCTCACCAAACTGACATGACTAAGCTTGCCTTGCTGAGCTCATCAGAAACCATATCACTTGCTGCAGCTTTCTTAAATTACTTCAAAACATGTCTTCACCAATCAAATGTATCTGTACACAATATATTCTGGATTGTATGTTCTAAAATGATATATCTTAGAATTAAATTGAATTATACTGTACATTTAAAAATTTTGTCAGAGTGTTCTGGTGTTGAAGAGTGGAATATTCAGATATGACATAGCACATTCAAAAAGAAGATAAGCTTGTGGGAACCATATATACATATATGTGTGTGTGTATAGATATATAAAATTCCCTCAGTTGTACTAAATGTGAGGAGATAGTTTTACTTTCACCCATATGCTTAAGGTACATGGGGAGTTTGATGCTGTCATGTGACTAAACATGTTCACATGAAGATCAAGCAAAACCATGAGAAAACCCATCTAATATCCTGTCTTCTTTTTTTTTAATTCTACTTTTTTATTTGGTTTTGTATTTTTTCTAGCCCAATTCAGAAGATGTGCACACGTCAGATTAGGCATGACCCTTAAATTTGCCTTCTGTAGACAAGCCAACATGTCTAACCTAAACTTTGTTTTTCTCAGAGTCTATTTACCTTCTTACAGACTGGAAACTAAGTCTAAATTAGTTGGGCTCCTGAATAATGTCTTGGCCTAATTCCGTGATGTCCTGTTAACCAACAAAGGACTTCAATTCACTTGCAGTTTCTAATGAGGGAAAAAGGCAGTTGTTGCCATAAGGCCAGTAGCTTTATACCAGCTGAAAACTGCACAGCTGATGAAGCAAACTGCCTCCCCGTTCCAATTATAACAAAGCTCTAGGAGCCTGTATTAAACAGACACAGGAAAGAAGTGTTGAGAGCTTTTTGAGCTGTACCACCAACACTAAACTACCTGTTTTTCTTGTTTGGAAGAGGAAAGGGCCATGAGTTTTGGTATGGAGTAGTCCACTCCTCCTTGCTGAACATGCACTGGGATTGTCATGGAGCTTCTTTCCTACCTGTGAATACCACTCCCAAAACAGGGAGAGGTGCAGGCTACTGGGTGAGGTGAGGCAAGGCACTCCTGTCTGGCCTGAGGCTGAGACTCCATTAGCCAAACACTCCCTGCTCAGGGAGAAAGAGCTCATTAGTAAGGAAAGGAGGTGAAAATACACATTAAAAAGGCCTAAGGTATTCCTCCTCTACCATCCATTTTCTCCCTTTTTTTTTTTTTGTGGGTACACTTTGCAACTTCCCTCCTTGTTTTTGTATCTCTGTTTTTGTGAGTCATATCCCTAGTTTATGCTGTGACATTTGTAAAATTAGTATCAATTTCTTTTCCAGCACTGGAAATATTTTTTTTATAAGCTCTTTTTTTCAATGTAGTTTTGTTTAACTTCTGTTCATTTTTCCTACCTACTGCTTATTTTTATATTTCCATATTCTTTGCTTTATTCTATAAAAAATATCGTTATTTTCTTTTACTTCTTGCCCAGTCTTTTAACCTCATTTACTTTGCTTATTACTTTTCATTCTTTTTTTTCACATCTATCTATCAGCTCTTCTCTCACATTCCCCTTTAACTCTTGTTATCCTTCCTCTAATTCCTTCATAGTTTTTTTTTAATAACTTTCAGGCAGTGTCCTGTATGTCTTGTTTGGTCTTTCAAGCCCCAGGGAGGAGAGAAAATGAGGAAGGAGAATGGCTTGAATACACTGTCATCCTACAGGAAAAAAAAAAATGCTATCTTCGCAAAGTCCATAAACACAGTTTGACTGACTCACTGTATGCCATACTGAGTAGCAACCTCCTTTCCTAGGATAATGAAAGCCTTGGAGGGATGGTGGTTCCCTGAAGAATGAAAACATGAAAGAGGACTTCCCCAAAGCCATTGGGTGGAGCACAAAGGATGTGGAAAGACTGGAGGGCTGGAGAGTAAAGACTGATGATAGATAAAAGTGAGGAATTCAAGCACCACAAATATCAACAATTGAATGCCCTAACATTTTGTCCTCCATTGGCCAGTCATCTGTTGAGCCTGATGAAGTCCACATTGTTTCTGTGAGTCTGGTTAAGCCCAGTGCTATGAATTCTATGAAAAGAACCAGTTTCAAAGTATTTAATAACATTTATAGTATTCATGAAGTAATTTAACTGAGAGATTAGAAAGAATTTTTAGTTTTTTAAAGATACTGAAGAGACTTTCATTTCCATGTCAATACAGGTGCTTCAGCAGATTCTAGTGATGTTATTTTCATACAGAATACCTAAACCAGTATACAATAGTCAAGCAAAATGTGTGTATACTAGAAACACAGTTCATGTAAGCTTAACTTGAAAAAAATATTTTTTTATTCTTAAATGTATGAGATATAAACTTCTTTACTGCAGATACAGGCTTAGTTTTTACAAAGTAAGTGATGGTATGTAATTTGTAGATATTGTATAAAATACCTTAGTGATGCTCCTAAGTCGCAACAGGGATCTCCTATGTTTAAACACCACCATCTGTGCCAATAATGTCTCAGTTGTACATTTGTCATTTTTCTTTCTTTTCTCCTTTTTTAAAATACCAGCTGTTTGGATGGTTTAATAAAAACATGGATTCTATTGATTACTCACTCATATTTCCTTTCCATTCTTCCTACAGTCTGATTAACTTCTTTTCAGTGCAGCTCCCTATAATGGAAAATTGTAACAAATGTGTCTCCTTGTAAGCCACTTTCTCATTTTATCATGTGAAAGAATCATGTAATGGGACTGTAGTTCTCTACAATTGGTTTTGTGGTTTTATTTATTTTTCTAAAAAATGAGCACAAAATTATAAAACAAAATCAAAGTCTAATTTACATTTGTTTTTCAAAGATCTAGATTTCTATGAAAAGCTTCAAGAAGCAGAGTCAGGCTCACAAGAACAACTGTCGTGATACCAAAAGTGATGGTTTATGATATAGTTTGAAATTGGATCTAATGTACAAGTTTAATTGTTCACACAAGGACTCAAGAGTTTAAAGGTAGAGGAAAACCCAGGAAAGTTTGTCCTGTGCTGGGCAGCTCATGCTGTGTAAGCAGTTGTACATCCTCATAATTCAGGTCTCTGTCTGCTGGATCTGTGTATGTCAATGAGAGATATATATACTGGTGATATGATATATGATATTCCAATATTATGTGAACCTTGGTCTCCTTAATCTTCACAATCTTCACAACTAAAGCTCTGTTTCATTTTGTGGTAGTCAACAATGCAATAATGTACCAAAGATAAAAGCTGCTTAATGTCATTTGCTCACAGCAACACAATGAAGAAGAAAATTAAAACCATTTTATTTTAATTTTTAAATAAGATATTAATTCTTTTGAATATCAGACAAAAGTAGAGATCAAATGAAAGAAAGAAGAGAAAAGATACACAAAACAAACTGATTACAAGAAAGGGTATAAATTAATTAGACTGGGAAGTATTTTGATTTTGCAGTCATCTACCTCTACAATCTCATAAAACATCTAATCTAATAAACGCTAAACGTGTGCCGAAACTGCTGCACGTGTATCAACTTGTCTGTGCTTACAAATGGAATAATTTAAACAGAACATGGCAAGGGAATTAGAAAAATAAAGAAACAACCACACCTATCCTTGTAAAGCATGTAAAACTGAGTAACATGAAAGAGCATGAGTGAATGAAAGAAAATTGTATGTGTGTCTGTATAAGCTACTTAAGGTAAATATTAAATGAATGTATCACTAATGCAAGGTGGATGAAGTGGACCCGGTCAGATTCTTCTTACCATGACAGAATAAGATCTGATCAACAGAATAATTAAACAAATGTTTCATCTGTTAATTGCTCTGTTATTGTCAGAGTTTTAACATTTCTTGTGAATTTAAGCCATAATGCTGAGATTTTTCAGGAAAAATATTTTAGGATTAAACTGCTAAAATGTCAAGATTTTAATGAGGAATATAATCAGGACAAAGATATTCTGCTTAACACTTCTGAGATTATAATTTTATCCAAAATGTACACCACACATTGTAGAAATCACAAGAGGTCTTCTTTTATAGTTACTGTAGCCACCAAACCAGAATATCATAACAAAATTCCATGGCATTTGAAATTGATCTCAGCAGGAATAAATCTAAAAACAATCTAAAAACCAAGCTACAAGCTAGGGACTCATCCCAGTTCAAAGTTTTGCCTTGGTAATGCAAGGCAATTGTTAATGGATTCTCTTTTCAAGGCAGGCACATATTTGCAGACTTTTCTATAATACAAATGGAAAAATAAAACCACCCAACCAAACCAAAATTACTAAGTATAAGTAACCTGAGAGCAATATATAAAGTGAAAGATATGACATTCTTGAAAATATCCTTCTACCTATCAATAAGGAAATACTTATTTCTTATTTCGGAATTTGAAAATAACTTTTGGTAGTATAACAATTCTATGTATATTTTTAGCACATTTATCTTTTAGCACATACGACAAGACTTGGGAGTCCTCCAACATCAAGCAGAGAATCCCAACAGTGTCCTGACAGAAATCAAAATCATCCCACTTTCTCACCACCTCTTCTCCTCAGTGTTCTGACTTCCACTGGATGGGAACTTGTGCATGCAGACAGCCCTTTCTATGTCAATATGTTCTGCCCAGTGTAAAAATGTTTCTCCTTTCCTCAGTCATGATTAAAAGTTTTTCTTGGGGATAGTTTTCTTTGTGTCATATGGCATACAGAAAATAATCAGTCTCCATTCAACCTTCTGAGAAATAACTGTTACAGGATACGATCTTTTGACTTATTTTTTTTGTCACAAGTCAACTCCTCTACCAGTAGGCCCAGTAATTTGTGCGGATTAATACTTAAGCATCCTTTAGTGGTTGAGAAGTAATTATTCTGAAAAGTCTCTGGTTTTAATTTAAGATCTTCAGAAGTATGAGTCTCCAATACCCTCACTCCTTTTTTTTTTTTGCTATGGTGGACTTTTACGATCTCTCACAGTGTACCAATTTAAAAAAAATATTTGCAGCTTTTTATCTATTGCATTTAAATTCTTTACCACAAGAATCTTCATTCTAGTACTTTTCTCACCAGTATTGGATACAGATGTAAAACTTCTATTTTTTCCCCATTCTGTATATATCTGAGGGTCATATGAACTCTGCTTTTTGACTCCTTTCATTGGAAACTTGTGTTCACTTGCTGCTTCTGGTATAATTCCTTCAAAAGTAAAAGGCCAAGATACTTATTTGACATCATCTTTGTTTGTAAGACCTACCTTTATCAATTCCTGAGACCAGAGGGAGAGTCTGCAGCCAGGAAGGCTTACTCTCAGCGGAGAAGAATCAGGTCAGGGAACACTAAAACATACTGACTGTATAGAGATCCATGGAACTAAAGGAGCTCACTGATGACTTTTCAAAGGCACTCTTGATAAAAAAAAAAAAAAAAATTGTGGCTGTTGTGAGAGGCTCCCAAGACTTGGGAGAATGCAAATGTTACTCTTATCTTCAAGAAGGCTGACGAGGAGGATCTAGGGAACTACAGGGTCGTCAGGCTCACCTCAGTTCCAGAGAAGGTGATTGACCATGTAATCCTGCAAACCATTTCCAAACCGATTAATGATAAAAAGGTGACTGGGAGTAGTCAGCATAGATTTATGAGAGACATCCTGTCTAAACAATGTGATGAAATTACTAGCTCACTGGACAAGGGAAAAAACACAGTGGATGTTGTTTGCTTTGACTTTAGCAAGGCTTTTGATACTGTTTCCTGTAACATCCTTAGATAAAAAATATTGAAGTATGGGCTAGATAAATGGACAGTGAGGTAGATTGAAAACTGATTCAACTGCTAGGCTCAAAAGGTTGCAACTAGATGCACAAAGTCCAGCAGTTGGCTGGGCACGACTGGAGTATCTCAGGGGTCATCACTGAGTATGATACTGCCAAACATCTTCATTACTCTCCTAGATGGTGGACCATCTCCTCGATATGCACCACAGCTAAAATTTTATAGTAACTTCAGGTATCTGGAAACAAAATGAATGATTCATAGTGCTATGTATGCTATTTTGAGACAATGATTTACCTGAATTATAGTAGGATAAAGACTGGGTATTAACACACTTCAGGGTGTGTATATCTCAAAACTAATATCAGAATTGACTTGAGGCATCTTGACAATGTAGTCAAAGTTAGGTAGTGGCAAAGGACATTTCACATGCAAGTAGGTTAGGATCATGGAAACTGAGAGTTTGGTCAGACACTGGAGATTGAAGAAGTAGTTTCTACTTCTCAGAAGGCTCCAATAGACATCTGTGTGTGATGAGGTAGAGTTAAAACACATGGGTTACTCAGCGAGCTTCATTGGAGGGAACGGAAAAGGCCCGTGTGAATTCTGAAGCTGGAAGATCTGAGTGCCTTTCCAGGCTCTTAAGCTAGGCAGAGGCCTGGGATAAGATGTGGAGACTTCAGGAGGCTGTAGAAAGTTCCAGAGAGGTTCGGAAACTTCTTTTTTTCTTCTCACCTTCGTCTTCAATTACCAGCTGATTGGATTTAAAAAGGTGGTGTCTCACACAGAGCAGCCAATTCAACTGCCTATATGGAGTTATATGGGAAAGTTATATATGTTATCCTGTCATATTGGGAGCTGTAATGTATGTAGGACAGGGCTGCTCCTGCCATAAGAAAGATGAAAGAGTGAAGCTAGGCCAGGGGGCCAGGAGCAGAAATGAGCTGCTGATCTTTGATCAAAACCAGAGAGATGACCGTAGCAAGATGCAACGTCTGTTATAAGAAGGAACCAAAACCAGCTGCCAACCACTGATTTGAACTCGTTCTTTGGAAGCAACTGTGCAGCCACCAAGATAAGTGTGGGTACAATTGCATGTATGTCAGTTAGGATATTACATGGCCTTCAATGTGAGCTACACACGATAACACATCTTCATATACATCTCTGAGAATGTATACAAGTTCCAAGATTCTGTTTGACTCTGAATACTTTGTCTGGGTCAGATTTTATAGCAGTGTGCACAGGGGTGGTTTCTATAAACAAAGAGTAGCCAGAGACTTCCTCTGTAGCTGACAGGACTAATGCCAGTCAATTCTAAGATGGACCCACAGCTGACCAAGGTCTGGCCAATTAGTGATGGAGGTAACACCTCTGTGAATAAAGTATTGGAGAAGGGAAATAAGTTGCTGAGCAGATGCTAAACTGCAGCAGCATCAGAAGGGAGTGAGAATGTGAAAATAGCTCTGCAGACACCAAAGTCAGTGGAGAAGGAGGGGGAGGAACTCACTGCAAGAGAGTTTCCACTATGAACTGTGGTGAAGACCATGGTGAGGCAGGCTGTCTTCCTGCAGTCCATGGAGGGGCAAAAGATCCACACTGGGGCGGGTGGATGCCTGAAGGAGGCTGTGACTCTGTGGGAAGCTCATCCTGGAGTAAGTTCCTGGCTGGACCTGGGAGCCCATGTAGCGAGGAGCCCATGCCAGGGCAGGTTTGCTCTCAGGAGTTGTGATCCTGTGATGGACTAACATTGGAGCAGTCTGTTCCTGAAGGACTATTCTTCCCATGGATGACCCATGTTGGGGCAACGTGTGATGAGCTGTCTCTCTGGGAGGCCCCATGCTGGAGAAGTTCTTGAAGAACTGTGGCCCATAGGAAGGCCCACATTGGAGAAGTTTGTGGAGGACTATCTCTTGTGGGATGGACCCCACAGCATAACAGTGGGAAGTGTGAAGAGGCCTCCTCCTGAGATGAAGCAGCAGCAAAGTCCATCTGTAATGAACTGACTGCAGCCCCCATCCTCTGCACTGCTTGGAGGGGAAAGGAAGGAGAGTCCTGGGAAGAAACAGGGGTGGTGAGAGTTGTTTTAAGAGTTACTTAAATTTACTTTAAATTTTACTTCTCATTTTTCCTTCTCTGTTCTGATTGTTCATTAATAAATCAAATAATTTCTAAGTTGAGTCTGTTTTGCCCGTGACACTGATTGCCGAGCGATCTCCCTGTCCTTATCTCAACTCACAAATCTCTCACTATATTCCTCTCTCCTCTGTCCAGTTTAGGAGAGGGAGTGACATTACGACCTGATGGGCACCTGGCACCCAGCCAGGGCTAAACCACCACAAATACCTATGCCAGTATTGGCTTAGCTTGTCAATTATTTCTACATTTCACAGAATCACAGAATCTTAAGGGTTGGAAGGGACCTTGAGAGATCATCTAGCCCAACCCCCCTGCCAGAGTAGGCCACCTAGAGTAGGTCACACAGGAACTTGTCCAGGGGGTTTTGAATGTCCTCAGAGAAGGAGACTCAACAACCCATCTGGACAGCCTTTTCCAGTGCCCTGTCACTCTCACAGTGAAGAAATTCTTCCATATGTTTCTTTGGAACCTCTTATCTTCCAGTTTATACTCATTACCCCTTGTCCTATCATTGGACATCATGAGAACAGCTCCTCTTCTGAAATACTTTGAGGCTATTGGAAGGAAGTTCCAACCTGGGCCATACTTAACTATAAAAAGGTTTCTTTAATAAAAAAAAGTTTCCTTTAATAATGTTTCAGAGATATTCATGAGAACACAAATTTCACAATTCAACTAAGGAGCTTTCATTTCACCTGTCTTCCTGTAGAATGATTCTTTAATGGTCTTGATCAAGGTCATAGCTGGCCTTGCAGAATGAATGTATATAGAAGGCCTCCATGTTACATTTTCAGATGGCACCCCTTTTTGGACTATTGCTAATTACATATATATGACTGATATCAATTTGGGCAAACTCTATTCTATATTGCAGAAGCAAACTAAAGAGTAAGGTAAACATATACAGAAATAATCTTAAAGACTAGTACTAGTTCTATAAATACATTTTTTTACTAGTCATACCAAACATCAAACTATGTAAATCAAGATTAAGAACCCAAAAATGATACATTATCTATTTGCTTTTCTTAAATCAACAATGCAGTTTCTTTTGTTTGAAATGAAGTAATCTCTCTAAATACTTTAATTGCTTTTATTCTTTACTGGCCACAGAAAACTGAGAAGGATCCAAATGTAAACAACCTAAGTAGGAAGCTTTCACTTAGAAACATCAACTAATCGCGTATATAGTTTCTGTATACGTAGTGGATGGTGTTCCAGTCCTAGTGCGATCACAAAGAATAGGCTTTTTAAATGTTCATTTCAGAATACAGAAATGAACAAAACTTTACATAGTACAGATTAAAGAAAGTTGTTGGATGCTTTTTTATTTTATTTTTTTTTAATTTCAAGGAATTAAATCTAGAAGGTATAAAACCCGCACTTTCTGAAACACTTTCCTCTAAAATTGACACAGATAAATGAGTTTGATCACAAATCATAGAACTGCACACTTTTGAACGAAGAAAAAGAGCGTGCTAGTCTCAATCACTACCTAATCACTACTCTAAGAAAACCCTAATCATTTCATCCCATATTTACTGAAACGGTGATTATTTGCAAAGCTTTTCCATATTTTTTAGTAACAATTCCAGATGCATATAGAATTTGCAGTTTGGCCATTTGCCAAATGAATTCATTGGCATATCACCTTTTTTTTTGTTGTTTTTTGGTATCTTGATGTGGATTTTTTCAGTTTTATTACGTCTGCACAAATAACTAGAACATTAGAAAGACGCATAACATGCCATCTCACAGAATCACGGGATCACAGGATCACAGAATCACAGAATGGTAGAGGTTGAAGGGACCTCTAGAGATCATCTAGTCCATACCCCTGTCAAAGCAGGTCCACCTAGATTAGGTCACACGGGAATGCATCCAGGTGGGTTTTGTAGACCTCTAGAGAAGGAGCTTCCGCAACCTCCCTGGGCAGCCTGTGCCAGGGCTCCCTCACCCTCACAGTAATATAGCTTTTTCTTATGTTTAAACAGAACTTTTTGTGTTCCAGCTTCATCCCATTACCTCTTGTCCTGTCACTAGATACAACAAAAAAGGGGTGCCTCAACCTCCTGACATCCACCGTTTAGATACTTGTAAATATTAATGAGACCCCCTCTCAGTCTTCTCTTCTCTGGACTGGACAGCCCCAGTTCCTGTGGCCTCTCTTCATAAGGAAGATGTTCCAGTCCCCTAATCATCTTGGTGGCCTTGTGCTGGACTCTCTCCACAAGTTCTCTGTCCCTCTTGGGCTGGGGAGCCCAGAACTGGACACAGGACTCCAGATGAGGCCTCACCAGGGCAGAGTACAGAGGAAGGAGAACCTCCGTTGACCTGCTGGCTACATTCTTCTTGATGGATCCCAGGATGCCATTGGCCTTCTTGACAATGAGGGCATCTGGCTGGCTCATGTTTAGTTTCCTATCAGCCAGGACTCCCAAGTTTCTCTCTGCAGAGCTGCTCTCCAGCAGGTCAATCCCCAGCCTGTACTGGTGCATGAGGCTGTTCCTCTTGAGATGCAGGATGTATATTTCTATTTACAATAACTAATTTGGCCTAATAATAGTAACACTAAAACATTTACTGAAGTTTCTATGAGCTAATTAAAAAAATGTTTAGAAATCAAGGAACAGTTTTTAATATGTTAAAACTGTATTTGTGAACTGAAAGTTTTATCTACAATTAAATTGTGGATTTCACTAGCACAACATTGGAACTTGGGGTTAAAAATTTCCTGGTCACTCCTTTTTCTTCTTGAGGTCAACAGTTACTTGTTTCATCAGCCACAAGAAATACTATTGCCCTTTCGTAAACTCCTGCATAGAGGCCATTCCACACATTGGTCTTCTCAGAAACCCTTTGCATCTTGAAATTTTGCTACTCTTACGTTTATGTAAGAGGAAAATGAAGTATGTTAGAGTTGTACAAATTTCCAAGTACCAGTCAGGAGAAGCCACAGGAACCTTGAGACTTATTGCTTTTATTTCAACAAAAGATGAAGTGCTGTAAAACAATTCACTGCACATATCTCCATTTGCTACCTTCACCTATAGATGAGAAAGGAAGACTCAACAATGAATGAAATAGAATGAAAATAGAATGAAAATGTGTGTATATGGTTGCCAAAGGAAAGACCTTTTTTGGTTACAAATGCAAATGTCTATTTTAAGATTCTCAAGGCTAGTTTCTCAATGCCATTTATTAGCTGAAGCATTACATTTCTGTAATACATTTTTCATTCTCTTTATACTATTTGCATATGCCTCTCTAACACACTTATAGATATTCTTCCCTATTGTACCCAGCAGAGCAAGGAAACAGACTAGATGTAGCAGGACTAGATGTAGCAGAGCAAGATGTAGTAATAGAATTACAAAACAATATAGTTACAAAACTAGTACCAGCTGTAGTAATATTTTCAAAACCTGTTTAGTCATTCTACTTTCTTTCTTGTGTCTGTAATAATATTTTTTCTGACGTGACACAGTACCTAAATGTCACTGAATCACGGTTTTCTGCACAGTACTAAACAGTTTTGTTGGGTTTTGTTAAGAAAATTAAAGTTTGCAGACATACTAGTATTTGTTAAATTCACTCTGTTGTTTAAATAATCGGATGACCTAAATAATGTGTTTTTACACAGAAAAAGAAAGGAAGTAAAAAATATTCTTGGGCAATTCTCTGCTTGCACATAGAATACCAAATGATTGTTATTCATTTTCATTCTGGCTTTCATTTTCATCAGCAATGGACAAGTTTTTAATGATATTACTGATGCATAGAAAAGTACTGAAATTTCTTTTAGAGACTTCCCCTTCCAGGAAGGTTCACCTTCCTGAAAAAGCTTCCATATGATGCTGTATGGAAGAGAACAGGGGAACATGTCTAGAGTTCAATGACACACACATATATTGAAGCTGTCTTCAACAAAAACTATCTGAATGAGAGACTGATGTACTAGGAACTTAACCAGATCTTTTACCAGAAAAATAGTAACATACTGCTTTGAACTAGAGTCCCTCATTTGCCTGAACAAATTGATTCATTAATTGGAGTGAAACAATAGTTCTTCTGGCAATCTTTCAACATCAGACTGCTACTTTTGCCCTTTGCTATGTGCCCGCTAGGTTCTTTCATTACTTATAAAATAGTTGTCTCACATATTCTGATCATAACCCTGTATCATTAAAATAGATAATTAGATTTAGGTCCTTGATTTTAAATCCCTTACCCTTTGTTCTATGTTGTCCACATCACAATATTGGTATTCTATTTTCTTCCTTTTATAACTACCACATCAGTTACTACTTTGCTATATAGAATATAATCAAAGCAAACCCATTATTTAAAAAAAATGATTAGTGAATTGATATTTCCTGTGAAAAATGATGCTCTGATATTTCCTATTTTGCTTCAACTGGAAATTATTCTATGGCAATACACATTCTAAAAACATCCTTAAAAATACACTTTTAATTATATATTCTATGTCTAAATATTTGCCCAATATTTGATAATCTTAAAAGAGAAATTTAATGTTCATATGCAGATGTGCATAAAGATTAATGTCTAAAAAGTATTCTCAGCTTTATTTTTGCAGTGCAGAAAACTAAAGAAAGTTGATGTCAGATTCTTTTAAATTTCCTGAGCTTTCACCAGTGCAAAAGTTAAGTTCTATAAAATTTCACCAGGCTAAATGACAGAATACAGTCTTTTTTTTAATTTATTTTTTATGCTGGGGAAGTTTTAAGCAAAATCCAGAATACATACATTCTCGTGAATACAGGATAAATAACAAATCATTGCTTATTAGTGAGTTGAGAGGATACACTACCTGACCTGGTACCATCAGCAAATCAGCAATATGAAGGCAAAAGAAAAGAGGAGGAAGTTAGAGTAAAAGAAAGAAGGCAAGAGTAAGATTTATTATACAATACTGAGTCAATATAGAATCAGCAGTATCATTTCAGAGAACAGCATAGCAATACTTCTATCACAGTGGTAGTATTACGTTCATACTGTCCCAGTTGTCTTCTAAATCTGTCCTGCTAGAGCTTAACTTTGGGAGCTAAGGAGACTCTCAGAGTTGCTCGTACGTGAGGTGTTACAGTCCCTTCATAATTTTTGTAGCCCTTCATTGGACTCTTTTCAGTATGTTCATGTCTTTCTAGCACTAGGGAGCCCAGATCCGGACACAGCGGTCTAGGTGTGGCCTCACAGTGCTGAGTAGGAAGGGAAGAACCACCTCCCTCAACCTGCTGCCAGCACTCCAGCACTTCTTTGCAGAAGGGGTACATTGCCAGCTCATGCTCAATCTGACATACACCAGGATCCCAAAGTCCTTTTCTGCCAGGCTGGGTTGTCTCCCAGCATATATTGCTACATGAGATTGTTCTTCCCCTGGGGCAGGCCTATGCACTTCCCCTTGTTGAGCTTCAAAGTAAAGGAATAAAAATTCCCCTGGAGTCTAGGCTGTGTATGAAAATTTGTAAGAATTTCCTCTTGCCTCACATACAAATTCATTGAATCTATGATCCATGGAATAAACTGAATTCAATAAAAGATGCTGCAACAAATACTGGCAGCGTATTAAAAACAAGTATGAGTCAGTAAAACACTCCATAAACTTCATGACCATTATATTTAAAAAATAAAGATTTCTTATCTATTCTACTTCATTTTAAAAGCATCCAGAGTTTCACTCTTTTAATGCCTTTTGTAACATTATTATGCCTAAATGTTTCTCCAGCTCTAATGATTATTCAGATGAATTTTAAAGAATAATCGTATCTCTTCTAAAAATTCAACTTTGACAGATTAAATAGACTTTTTAACTGTATAAAATACGTTCTCCTAGTATTATATTTGCTTTTCTCTATCTCTGTTCAAAGTTATATTATTTTGTAAGCATGGGTGAAAAAAATTTGAAGTGACATTTTAAAGAACTTCTTGTTATTACTCTGCACTGTGACACTGTATTACATTCTCTATTAACTGAAAATAATTTTTGTGACCATAAAATGACTCTGTCATCCTAGACATGATAGTCCTCTTGTGATCTACTCTCTATTGAAATTCCAACTCCAGCTTCAATAACCCTTCAATTTAGAGAAAAAAAATTTGGATTTAGTACCTATGTGTATTACTTTCAACTTTGCTATTTTATCCTGCTTCTGTAATTCCAGTTCATAATGTGTGACCCACCTGTTCCTATCAACACTGGCAGGATCCTTCAACTGTTGCATAATTCATACCATGCCTTATTAATACATTAATATAATTTTTTTAAAAACACTATTATGAACACTGATGTTTACCAGAAGTTGTTCCAAGACTGGTTCTTGAAAAATACAATTTCTAGCCTCTGTTCATCTGGACAAGTCTCTTATCAATGTATCTCACTGCAGTCTTTCCTTCAGCTATCATATTAATCTTTCCATAGTCCTTGTTTTAACTCCCATTTTTATTTAATTTCCATTGACATTAATTTTAATTTATTTGAATTAATGTTATAGTTAAAGATAGATTATTAAAATGACGGCATCTAAAGGATATCAAGGAAAGATATAAGACACAATCCACTTTTGGTAAAATCCTATTGAATTTATTTTATTTATCCTCTACATTCTTGGCTACTCTTCCCTTCAAAATGCGCTACAGCACATTATATGAAGGAGAAATGAAATACTCTTTTGGAGTACACTTTGCCTTTTCAGATACATCTATCAACTTACTATTCCTAATGAGAATAAATAAAATACCACTCCCAAAATTGGAAGTTCTTTTAAAATCACTATACTGGACAATATCTAGGCTGTTCAGATTTCACACAATACATGCTTATTTCTATATCCACCATGGACATGATCATTTCCTATCTTTGTTGGATAATATTTCCTTATTTGTATACTCAATTTCTTCTATTAAAACTGGAGCAAAGTATTAAGATCTGTGACATCTGATGCCCCGTAATTTGATCCTTGGGATATGGCCCCACTTTTCCCCTTTGTTTTATCTCTGTAGTACTATGATTAGAAACTTTTTTATAATTTCATTTAGTGTCTTTGAAGGGTCCAGCTGAGATATTTTATCAATCTCAAATTAATCTTATACTTTCTGACACAGATTGATAATCTTCTCATTTCAGCAAGCTCCTTGATTACCAACAATATCCCGTGTTAGATGTTTAGCGGTCCAGGTGGGTCCATAGCTCTTCCCTACTTACATACTTATGCTTGAAACTCAATCCCAGACAAGTGAAATTTAATCTTCATGTGATCCCATACATTTTTGTCCATGAGTGGCTCTTAGTTGTTTTATAGCCTCCTGAATTCCGAAGCTTGAATTATTACTAACCTGTTTGTCTACTCTGCACTTGAACTTAATATGGCAGTTTTGAACCTATCTGCGCTCGTTTATTCCAAGATTAATTTCTCAACTTTTCTCATTGCTCAGTCCTCACTCTTAAGATTCATGGCTTTTAAAGTAAATGTTAACATGGCAATTCCATCCTTTTACTTAGTAAAAAAAAATCTGTCCAATGTTGTCTCCACCAATAATTGAGCTACTATCGTGATATGATTGATTACTATTGTAACTTGTTAGCATGTTTTTTGTCAAACTTCTGCCTAGGAAATCTAAAGTTTCCCATAACAACTCAGACTATTATGTGTTTTTCTCATATTTTCATATCAATTTCTAACCCCATATCCAACTTTGTTTTGCAGATTGTACCAATTGTCCAATGTGTTAGGGGAGTGCTCTTGTTCTTTTTAAAATAAAATAAAATAAAACAAAATTAAATTAATTTTTTTAAAAAAATCACCTCTTCTTGAAGTTATTTCTATTGAATTGTTCTCTTAAATGTAAGGAATATGAATATAGGAAGTTTCAGTTTTGATACCCAATATGAGTAAAAGGGAGTCATAGGATTAGTACAGATAGTACATGAAAGACATGTTTGATGAATAACACTCAAGCAACTCTTATATCAGTCCCTCCTATGCAATTTTTATGCTTCTTTGATGTAAGACAAAATAATGCTGAGCAAAACAAATACTTCCTGTTTAAAAATGTTCAACAAGCTACTTTCTTTTTTGTTTACATTTAGGTATACTACTTTCTTAAATTATTATCTTAGTACGTAACTAGGAAAATATAGAAGAAAGCATGATACAGAACTAACTCGAGAGTTTGAATGTGCCCTATGAGCTTTTTAAAAAGCAAGGAAGTACTTTTGTCTAATATCCCTTAACACTCTTTCCTCTGCCAGATCTCTTGAAAAATTCAACAGAAAGACTTATGAGAATAAAATTAAATGGCTTTACCTCATTTTATTGAAGGACCATTAAATTCATCTTCTCTCTCACAGCAGACAGGAACTGATGTTGAGGGGAAAAATATAAGCAGCAAAGCATGTCTGGCATAGCCTTTTCCCTGTATACTCTCCAGCTCTGCCAATCAATATTTAGATACTTTCAAAGGTCTGTCCTCCCTAATATGACAGCACTGAGTGGCACCATTTGCTTATTTACTGTACAAATAAAAGCACTTGCTTTTATTTGTTTTATTGCTATTGCCTGATAATTTCCTTTGATGCCTTCAGAAGTCTCAGCTTGCAAGAAACTGTGACTAAATATTCCCTAATTTTCACTGTAAATCACTTGTTACCTTACAAATCTCTGTTATAGTCCTTTTCCACATGTATGAGTGGCAGTGTTAGGTTAGTGGTTTGACTTTATGATCTTAAAGTTCTTTTCCAATTGAAATAATTCCATTATTCTATATCATCTTCCCTACTGTGACAACAGGTACACTCAGATCATGAAAAGTGTCCCTTTTGCTAGGCAAACAATGTTTTTTGAATAAGAAAAATGAGAATTTTTAAGCCTGAGCAAGAAAAGCTATTTTAAATACAGAAGTTGTGTTTTATTATTCTGTGATGTAGAGCAGATATAACTTAAAATTTAGAAAAATGTTTAAATGAAAGCAATTTCAAAAACATATATTTAATCTTAAATTTCAGAGTACGCTGGTACTTTTTTATGAGGGAAAAAAAAAAAAAAGTGCAAAAGCATGAGGCCATAGTCTCCAGAGTCTTATTCAATCCAACCCTCATGTGGGAATGAGTAATGTATAAATCTTCAGACCACTAATAATAATTATTGTCTAAATTAAAGATGAGCTTTATGCCATCCTCTTTGATGATTAAGAAAGCCAAATTTTCAAAGCTAATTAGTGTCTCAGTTAGGGTCATTGTTGTTTATTGTTCAGGCACCCTTAAGGTAATTAATGTGCCTGACCTAAATGAAGAACATTTAGCACATTTTATTAACAATGCACGATAGATACCACCTAAACAAAATATGTGCTGACCCTCTGTCTTCTGAGGTGGTCTACCATGGAAGCAAATTTCCCATCCAAGGATGCTTCCAATCTAAACATCCAACTGCAGGTTCTTGGTTACTTGACTAGCAAACATTGCACCATCCCACAGCACAGGAAAAAGTGGAAAAGTGGCTTCCATGTTTTCCCAGTCCTTTGTTGGTGTTGTATCGCTCTGCATGTTGTGAGGAGTTGAGCATGGCCAGCCAAGAAAGCTCTCTGATCTACCTAGGGATGCAGAAAGAACCAGTTTCCTCTTCTAGCGCAATAGTGTGCTGCCATCAGAAGTAGAAAATAGATGATTCTCAGAGAAAAACAGTAGAAGTCAGAAAATACTGAATGTTCCTTCCTGTCATGTACCCTGCCTACTTCTAACAGCAAGCCTTTTACAACTTTCTGAACCAAAAATGTCAATGCTATTAAAGTCCATGGTCTAGTTACTCTGGTACTCAGATTATGAGGAACAACAAGCAGTCCTTCCCAACTCATCTTCTAACAGTTCCAGTTGTATAGACCTCTGTCATACCTTCTTTTCTCCAAGCTCAAGATTCCTGCTCTACTCAGTCTTCATAACCACAATCCTTGTTGCTTTTTTGTACCGTTTTTACTTTTACTACTCCTTTTATGAAATGGATTAATAGAATTGCAGACCAATTGTTATACGTGAAGTTACCTGTGGTTACAGAGAATATCTAAAATTAAACATAAATAGGTTTATGATGCTTCTTTCTAAATAATTACTAGTGTTTTATTTCCCTTTGACTGACATTAGTCACTGACTAAATTTTTATTTCCTTTGGATTGACATTGGTCACTGAGTCATGATATTCCCAGAGAACTATCCAAAATCTATTCTCACCAAGGTAACAGCAAGGTTAGAGTTTGTCATTCTGTTCGTATAATTTCAGTTAATCTTTCCATGATTATATTAATTTAAAATTTCAGTTATCAATTTATCATCTGTTTACTTAATATGATAATATTCTCATGTAACATTGAATAGTCAGCCTTAGATTTTGCTGCCATGAACATTACTAACTCTCCACTATCAAGTGTGTTACTTTTAATCTCCTCTCCCACATCTTTTATGGGTATATGGACAGGTTCTAACTGACAATCTCGCCTACAGAAGTACTTCCATAATTACTCTTTTCCTTATTTTAAACCACTTATGATCGCAGCAAAACCTAAAACCACCTACTGTAATATTCACTAGGATTTTTTTCGATGATGGGCTTTATAAAACTTTTTGAACTCTCTTGCACCAATTAGGTAAAACTCAGCAACATGCTTATTGAGTCCAGCGTTGCACTGCAGTTGATTTGTGAGATATAACTTCCTTCTACAAAAGTCACGCTAATTCTTCTCCAAGAAGCCGTCTCATAAAGCCTATGTATTGATAATTCCACAAATGAATTGGACTCTGAGCTAACCAAACAACAAATAACTTTTTTTTTTTTTTTTTAAAAAAAAAAAGATCTTTTCCAAGTCTATGGTGCATAATGGTATCAAACTTTGGCTTAACATCATTGGAGGATTCATTGTGCAAGAATGTGATTCTGCTGAGGATATTCGTAGGGTCTCTGTGCTCAAAGTAGTGTGAAACAAAGGATTGCTTTTCCTCTCACATTCTTGTTCCTTAATTGTAGCCCTAAGAATGCATTCACAGGAACTTTAAGTATAAGCATATCCATGCACACCCATGGCCAAAAGCATTGCAAAGGAAGAAAGTTAATTCAAAGCTCCCGTTATGAGAGGTTCCTCACATTCAAACAAAACCCTTGAAATCTGTCTGTAAGCTCATGGATCCATAGCAAACAGGGCAAGGATTTAATGCGATTATGCAACATAACTCTTCTCATGGGCAGGCAAGCCCATTTTCAAATACCTCTCTGCTGCACAAATGCTTCCTGATGATGAAGAAGAAGGTAGTATGAATGACTCTAAGAAGTGCTATGACAAAAAGGCATCTACTCACTTGGGTGGAACAGCAGAACAACTTTGACACTACTGACACTAAGGAAGGCTCCAGATTCACTGGAAGAAACTCACAGAAGTACAGGAACACATGAGTGACCATGTTGTGTCAGACCCAATAGCCTATCCAGCCCACTGTACTTTCCCTGGCTGAGGATACCATGACCCCATCCTGTTGCTATTGCTATGTCTTCCACCAGTAATTGCTCAGTCTCCCCTTGAACTTCTCACAACCACTGAAGGAGCTTCACCTTCAGTGTAGAAGTCCAGTGTGTTACAGCAAGTAATGAACAGCACGTAGGAGGAGGAAAACATGAGTGGTACGAAGCCAGGTTAGCGTTTTAAGATTATTAATTAGGACTTTGGAATAGACAGTCTGGGTCAACTGACTCTAGGCACCTATTCTGACAGCTGTGGGTTTCTTCTGCACTGACACTTGAATTAAAAAAGTTCAAAAAATGAAGCTCTGACCACAAGGTTAGTGTTCTAGGTTATTACGCTTCAAAGTTATTACAGGTCCAGATGAAGTCATTCCCTTTCTACGTCCACAGTTACTTGAAGAGAGCGTAATGAATTGAAATACTTAGAAATTAGACCCTGTGCCTCACACACTGTGAAAACTGCTATGGCAAAGCAAAGGTCTGGGTACAGATGGCAGGGGATTGCAGAGGGCTGCGGGCTTTTGCCATGTGCTTAGGTGAATGGCTGAGGTGGGGCACATCAGATGAAGTTGACTGAAGGCCAAGGACACAAGATTGCTTCTTAAAACAAATCAGGCTTTACCAGTTCAAACAAACAAAAAGAAACATTGCAGCAAATTTTCCTCTGTTCCCATTGAGTCTGCATGACAAAGTTTGGTGCCATGTTGTGTGTTTATGGTGCAACTGTCAGCAGAGCCAATCTGCAACACCAACATGCCATGGGGTACTGCAGCACACAGCTGTAAGTGTTATCATACGTTATCATGAGTTACCTCAGGTTATCGCAGTGCCCTATGCCTATGGAACTTTTCCAATCCACTTCTCCCCCAGTGCACCGGGCCCAGGATGAACTTGCTTGTAAGCAATCCATACAGCACACACCTTTATGGATTGCCCACGTGACTAGAGGAGAGCATGGCCGTGTTCTCAGCCACTCCAGCATGCCTTATGCCTAAATAAATGTGCAAGTGTCCTACTGCAATTGCCTGATGGCTATACCTCTCCCTATCTACCTTCTTGCCGCCTACTACAATATTGGTGAGCTCAAACAGTGAATGTTTCATGCTTTCACGTGCAACAATGTAATTTATCCCCCTTATTAGTTTGGAATAGTGAGAAATTGTTTATTTGTTTAACTTTTGGTTCTCCTTTGAATATAATCAAGTATTGAAATGTATCTACCAAACCACTTGACCTTCTTTGTGATGTGCTTTGTGATGTGCTTCGTGATTGGCAGATAAAAAGTTACAAATTAGTAATAATGGTTTCTAAAGCAAAGCGTGAAATAAAACTCCCTCTGTCAACTAGCTTGCAAGAGAAACGCCACCCCCTCCTCGGGCTGAAAGGTCTTGTTCGGGGTGTTTCCTTGGAAAACCCACCTCCTGCGTGGGCAACCACATTTCTGGGGTTATTTCTTCCTTTATTCACATGAAACCCGTCTGAAACCAAGGACATGCTGGTGAGCACGTGTGGCCCGAAACAAAACATCTCTCCCGAAAAAAAAGTACCAAGTCCTGCCCGAAAAGCAGATGGTTTCGCTCCCAGTAACCACCCGCATTCCTCCGAACGACCCGGCGCGTTCTCCACTCCCGATCCGGCCGGGCAGGCGGGGGCTGTCCCCAGCGGCACGGGAACCAGCGCCCCGCGAAGCGGAGGACGGCTGCGGCGGGACGGCGCGGCGAGGGGGCCGGGAGCTGCAGCGCAGGCTGGAGCACGAACGCTGCGGGCCGCGGGACTCCGCGCACTCCCCGTGAGCAGCTCCTCGCATTGCTGGCGCCGCGGCGGGGCGGGGCAGCGAAGGGCGGGGAGGGAGCCAGCGCGCTTCGCCGCGCAAGTGGGCGTGCAGAGCCAGGCTGGGCCGGGCAGGGCAGGAGGGCGAGCGCGCTGTCCCAGCGCCGTGCCCGGGACAGGCATCACCCAAAAGGTGGATTAAAAAAAAAAAAAAAAAAAAAAAAGAGAAGTAATTAAAGTCGCCGCTGCTGCGCGCGGTCCCACCCTCCCCACCGGCCGCTCCTCTGCCAGACGGGAGGGGACAGCGGGAGACGGCCCACCGCTGAGACGCGCCACCTCCGCCTCCTCCAGCACTGCCACCCCGCACTCGCTCGATCGCCGCGGCAGCACCGGCGGCGGCTGCTCCCCCCTTCCCGCGCACCCCCGCGCGCACCATGGCCCCCGCAGCCCCCCGCCTCCTCCTCGGCCTCCTCGGCCTCCTGGTGAGTGGCGGGGCGAGATGGGGGGCGCCGGGGGGCAGTGGAGCGGCCGGCGGCGGGGCGCCCCTGGCCGTGCCGCGACGCTGATCCTTCGCGCTGATTCGGGCTTCACCGCGGGTGCGCAGCGCACGGAGGAGCTTCTGAGGGGTCGATCTGCGGCTCTTTATTCCCGATGAGCTTTCCTCGCTGCGGGATCCGTGCGAGGGGCACGGCGCGGTGCGGGAGCGGCCGGCGGCCAGGGCCCTGCGCAGGTCAGCGCAGTGGCTGCGCGGCGCCGGGGCGCATATCGAGGCGGGGTAGCTTCGGTGAAGGGACGAAAGCAGTTGTTTGTTGGATTAACTTTCGGACCTGTGGTCGGGCGGCTTTTGGAGCGTCCCGTGAGGTTGGGCGGCGAACACATGGTATGGTCGTTGATGATACTTGTGGTGATTCCTAGAAAAAAAGGACAAAACCGCGGTTCGTTTCATTTAAATCTCCGCTCTCAGCCTCCCTCGGCGGTTATCCCCCTGCCGTAGGAAGGGTTGTGTATACGGTGCGGAGCGTGTGAAACTCCTCTGGAAGACTTGTCAGTGCATTGAACGGTTTCAGCGTTATCCTTTGCCTTCAATTTACTGTGTTCGTACATAATTATCAGCTACAGAAAGGCCATTGTCGAGGAGAGCGGGGCAGGTCCCTCTTTTTTTTTTTTTTAGTGGATGAGTGAAAATAATTTGTCTTTTGTTTCTTATCCTCTTTCTTCTCTACTTTCCTTGCGTTCACAGAAAGAGGGTAGGTGATCGTTTATGCCTGAGAGAAAAATGCTTGGTAGTGCTGAAGCAGAGAATTTATTATTTTTTTATTAATTACATATGCACATTTTAATGAAAGTGTTGCTATTCCAGACACTGTGTGCCTGTCTTTGGTATTAATAATAAACCCAAAGAAACCCAAGTGAGTTTACTCATACATCTAATTAAAGTAAAAGAAATACCCATGTCAAGTAGCAAAAAACCCTACTTGTGTGTTACCCACACCCCAAAAAAGCTGCTGTAATGTCCGATTTGTATAAAGTGAAAGGACATCACCTCTTATTTTTACTTAGTATTTCCTTATATCTTAATATCTGCAAGTAAGAACAATTAAAATTTGTTTAACTCCTCAATAGTTCTTCGGTGACATCAGACTAGTTGGACTTTACTATCTTAAAAATTAGATGTCATTGATTTTTAAAATGTCTTAGAACAATGTGGGAAGATGATGTGATTTTAGTAACTTAAAAATTAGTACAACGTCTATCTGTTTATAAAAAAGTGCCTACAAACACATAAGGAGGAATGTTTAAATTGTTTCATGTATACCTATTTTTATATCTCTGTGTGTATATATATACGGGAACAGTATGAAGAGCTTTTACGAAGCAGACACAGCATTTAAATTGCTTTACTGTAATGATTAAATTCCCCATTTCAACTTTGTTCTTAGCAGATCATAGTTTTTCTAAAGGTTCCTAATGTCTTAGAGATTTTAAAGAATTTTTATTTAAACATTTTCTTAATAAGAATCACAAGTAATTTTCAGAATTTCCATTAACTGTTTACTTCTTTACACGTTTAATCCTAAAAGTGTGTGCAAAATAACAATTATTTTCCTTTTTGCTAGACTTTCATCCTGAAAGAATAAATGTACTTAGAAGGATGAATATGTTTATTTACATTTCTCTATTTCTTTGTTTAATGGACTGCTATTTTTGGGTTCCAGTTTAAAAAATCTGGATAGAAACTAGGTGAGATACATATATATATATATATACACACACACATACATAATCTGAGGTCAGGACTAAATTGTTCTGTGCTCAGGAAAATCTTTGTACCTCCATATGATTCTTTTTACAAAAAGGTCTGATTGTCTACTACTCACTTGAATTTTGAGGAGGACCCCATTTTGTAACTGGTTATATGGGAGTGGATTGCTGTGATACACAACTTTTTATTTATGTCATATCTAATTGCTGAAGCTAGGTTTAATTAGTTTGTTAAGAATGTACCTTGAAGATGCAAAGTGATATGTAAGTGCAAGTGTCGTCATGTGGTTTTAGTAAGATACTTGTCCTTTCAATGTTGAGCATCGCCACAGTTCTACCAAACTGAGTGTTGATGGATTGAACTTTAATACTTAAAAGACCTAAATTGGCCAAGAATGCTATTGGAGGGAGTGCACGGCAAAGCTATGTTTTCTTTCCTCTAGTTAAGTAATAGTATAGGTAAAGTCTTCTAGTCAAAAGGAACTCTTGCTGTTAGTGCCAGTGCTGCTGGGATTTTAGGAAAAAACCTCTCACAAGTCTTGGATAGATCCAGGAGCAGTGTTCAGCTCTTGTTCCCAGTTTGAAACGTTACACAGTATGCTGCAGATTACCCATTTTTTTTTAGATGAAGAGTGCTTTCTGTGGTGTTTCATTGGCTTTTTCTTAAACACCAAACCAACCAAAGGCAATTTCAGTATCTGTAGTTATTGTTCAAAATACCATGTGCTTACTTTTTGGTTTCCCCCCCCCCCCCGATTTTTTAATTTGTTTTCTAGGTACCGAGTTTGTGCTGTGAAGCTTGCAAGAAAGTCGTTTTTCGTGTTCCTTCTGAACTAGAGGCTGACACATTAGTTGGCAGAGGTGAGAAACTGCAAGATGCCTGTCTTAACAATACAACATTGTGCCTTTGCTGGAGATGCCATCAACAGTCGAGGAGACTTTTATTTTTTTTGTAAAAAAAAAAAAGGAATGAATGGATGACTGGACAGCCAGTTAAACAGCTGGATCAGCTTTTTTTTTTTTTTATTGATGGATACGTCCTATGTTCGTTATGGATTTGATCACTGGCTCCGTGCATCCATTTGACTTTTGCATGAACAGATATTGTCAAGTTATAGTATTTATGTTAAAACTAGAATGGCAGAGTGTAATGTTTTAAAACTTTTAAAGCTCACCCAAAGATTTAAATAAGTGGTTTGATATTCCAAAGCGTACCCATATGACCAGAGTCATATGAAGAAGACAATATGTCATTTGGATAATGGAAAACAAAAAAATAGAAGATAAAACCCATGCAACCATGAAACCATCACCCAGAAACTGCTGCTGTGTGAAACATGGACGTGAGTGCTCAGTGGTGTGGTGGGCATTCAGGGCATGCAGAGAGACAACATTGCAAAGGTGTCCTGCAATCACATTCAATGGGGAGAGCACTCTTGTCTGACTGGACAGTCTGTCTTGGTTTAGGGCAGCGTGCAGGTGACTGAGAGGAACAGGGGAGACCAGAAAACATACCACTCCCTTTTTTTTCAGACCAGTGTTTGAAAGGCGGATTTTAGAGGTGTGGCTGCAAGGTTCTGTGCTGTCTGAGACTGAATTTGAGCATTTAGAGGTGTCCTGTTTCTAGGACAACAGAGGAATATGCTCCAAATCTGCAATCTTGATCCACATTCCTACAGGAAGAACAAATAAAGTGGATTGGTAGTTCATCACAATACAAATGCTCAGAAAGTATAGCTTTAAAAATGAAAGTTCATTGCTCTCACTACTAAATTTAAAATTAAAAGGTACTGCAGGTGAGTATTTAGTGTCTTCTCAGAGACTTCTGCATTTCTCCGTGTAAATAAACTTGGTTTATATAAAATCAAAACTTCGTGTTGTTACAGTGCCATGAAGGAAGTTGCATCACATTGAACTTAAGCTTTTTTTTCCCCCCTCAAACATTTAACAAAATCTTTATGGCCTGGATAGCATTACTTAAACATTTATTGAGAAAGCACAATATATTTTGCGTTGATACAAAGGCCATACCTTGACAATAAAATGAGTCAAGGTTTTCCTGGTGGTTGTTTTATGTTTCTGACTTAGACAACATATATGAGAGGCTGTAAAGAGAAAGGTCCCACAAAGCTGTGGTAAGCTGATCATAATGTTAACCATCAGAAGCAAAATCTTCAGTCTGGTAATCTTGGAAATGCGATGCTGTAATATATGGCAATATAAGACACCTTTAAGTGAGGCAGTGATATTCTCACAGTACTACACTTCAGTATTACAGATTGACAAAGGAGAGGAGTTGCTGCTGCTGTGCTGAAGAAAGTCTAGGAAAGTGCTTAATTGGACAGTTAAAAGAAGGACTTACGAAGGGGAGGGAAGAAAACATATTTAAAATTGTGCCTCCCATCTGTTCTTGCATTCTCGAAAGAGAAATGAAATTTGTTCTATTGGAAAGATCAACTACATAGATGTTATTTATATGAAACTCTGAATCTGCTCCACTCTGGGAATTTTGCAGTCAGCTTTCATAGAGCAAGGCCCCATCCACTATCACAGTGGTATCACTGAAGGAGTATTGAAAAATTTTCATATTCAGAACATGACAATGACACCTCTTGTACTACACATGGGTCATTTGTCTAGAGTTTAGGTCACTGGCTGTCGTATTTTTCAGGGTGCCCAGTTCTTCTGGCTTAGTGCTGTAGTCCTGCTTCAGTTCATTATTACTATCCTGACTTTGCTTTTTCCCCATCTGTACTGCTGAGTTACTCACTGATGAACCAAGTTTAGTGTAAGTCCATTAAAGTTTATTTTAGCCACAAGTGATAGAAAATGCAGTTAAAAATACCTCACGAGTATACTGAATTTACTTGGTACTTATACCTGTAGACTGCATGGGACTCTATTATGTACATATTAAAGAACTGCCAATTGTTTGTTCTAGAGTTAGTCTTTATCTCTCCCATCTGTCTGCCTCATAATTTAAAGGCCTTTGTCCTCCCAAGACTGTTCAATCACATAGGACTAGTCAGTGCTTTCTTCCTGAGGGCAAAACTTCCAAGATGTAATAACTCCATTGGACATTTGCATTAATTAATCATCTTCACTGATTTGGTGAGGCATGAAGGACAAGACAAATATAATAGGTACTGATCCAGTAATGAGCATGTCTACAGTGTTTTTTTTGCATTTGAAGGTATTAGTTGATCTGTAATGCTTCAATAACTTTGCCAGTGCAATAGTGTCTTGTTGACAGATATCCATGAAGCACAAATGACCTTTAGGAAACATTTGTGAACAGAAGAGTGGCAATTCATGTAAATTTGGTCAAATCTAAGTGCTAGAGTCTATATTTCTGATGCATAAATACTGAGTGAAGAAATTTTTGCAGACTCCACGTGTCAGTAAATAGGATTTTTACTTGGGGAATGGGGTTTTTCTTGTTTTGTCAGGGATAGTATTGTTGTACTATTTCAGCCATTGTCTCAATATTTTTTCTTACAGTTGATTTGAAAGAATGCCTTCAGTCTGCAGAGTTTATCAGTTCCAGTGATGGGAACTTCAAAGTTCTGGAGGATGGTTCTGTGTACACAACATCTGCTATTTCTTTGTCTGCTGAGAAAAAGACTTTTACCATATTGCTTAAAGACATTCAAGAACAAGTACAAAAGAAAATACATGTTAGCTTGGTGGAAGAAGAAAAAAAAGTGAGTTTCTATTTCAAGATACCTTACTTATTTGGAAATACTGTATCATAGAGTACAGCTTTGTGTTGGGTAACTGTAGTTGAATTTTGGAATTCAAATGGTCAGACAAAGCAGTCTGCTGTAGAGTGTATTTTTATTTATCAATTGTTGTTTACTGTGTAGCTTAAGTCAGTAGACTTCTGATCTGAAATGGAGGATGCTAGGTAGGAGCTTAATCAGGAATGTCAATCGTAAAAGCCATGTTTGAGGAACTAAAGCAGATTTTATTTGTGTATAACAGTGAATGAAAAAATCTTTTGGAATACTATCACAGGTATAATCAGAAATGAAGACCCTGGAAAAGCAAATGTTCAGTAGGAAAAGTAGAGTGGAACGTGAAGAGATAGAAGACAGTAGTTAAAAAAGCCCACACAGTTAAGAATGTATGAATATATTCTTACCTGTCTTTTTGTCTTCTAGGCCCTGGCACAGAAGACCAGGTATGCTAGAGATACAGTTCTTAAGCGAACCAAAAGAAGATGGGGACCTATTCCATCTGTTATGATAGAGAATGCACTGGGACCTTTTCCACTACAAATACAGCAGGTATATTTTATACAAATCCTAATTTTGTGACACAAGCTATTTTTATATGTGACTTTTATGATAAAAGAAGAACGAAAGTGAGCCGTCTTGCATTCCCTACTGATGCTCTTCCTGCTTGTTCTATCTTGTTCTCTCCTGTTCACTGTGTATCTGGTGATCTTGTAGCTGAAATAACTTGTGATCGTGTTTGTTGGGGTAAACTAGAAATGTGCAAATTTGTAAAAGGAGAGGCATACTATGAGAAGAGAGTTCTTTGGCCTGGAAATCACTGAAACGTGTAATTAAAAAAAACCTCAATGAGCAACGCCCCCCCCTGCCCCCCCAACATTGCCTAGTAAAACAGCGGGGGAAATGCTACCTGCATGTCTACATCCTTTCTGGAGTTTGAGGTGTATACTTGTAGCCTGGAAGACTGAGTATGGCCTATATTATTAGCAAAAATACTTACTGTAAGGAAACAAGTAGGCGTGAAAGAGAAATGCAAGAACTAAAAGTTATCATCGATTCATCTAGCCTTCGCTAAATTACAGAGTGGCTGGTAGCAGATGTGTAGAGACAAGTGTAATAACAGAGTCTGTGCAGAGCAATCATTCTTCTACTAATCTTACCTTTCTAACTCCTGGCATACAGTAGGTAAGGAAAGTATTTGGGGAGGAGAGTGTTTATCTATAAATAGATAACTGCTAAATGTTACTTCCTTGATACTTGTCATGAGATGCAGAGAGTCTACCTGAATTTGCATACCTCTGGACTATACTCTAGGTGGTCTTCTTTCTTTCTGTCCTTCCGTCTTTCTTTCCTTGCTTTGTTTTTTGTTCTGTAGTTGCAAACCACATTCTTAGTGAGTGCGCTTAAACCAGAATGTCTTGAACAGAGAATCAAGACTGTGCCTTGTGTGTGTGTTATTCTGGGTAGATTAGATTTCAAAACAGTGTTGGTTTTTTTTTATTCATACTGTTATTTCTTTAGTTATTTGACAATCCTAAACATTTCTGAGTGTGAATGTTTCTCGTGTGCACACATTAAAAAAAAAAAAGGAATTACATGGCAAGCAGTTCTATTCTGTGAAGTTTGTGCTGCTAATAAAGTAGAAGTAAATGAAGTTGTGATTTTTTGTGTTTTTTTTTTAAAGCTCCTATTTGTGCTAAATGTTATCATGAAAATGGGGAAAATGTATTAGAATGACAGTGCTGTTTTTCCTTGGGCTTAAAAATGCATTCTTTACAGGTCCAGTCAGACACAGCTCAGAACTACACCATTTACTATTCTGCAAGTGGACCGGGAATTGATCAAGATCCAAAGGGTTTGTTTTACATAGAAAGAGAAACTGGAAATATTTTTGCTACTCGTGCAGTAGACCGTGAGCAATATCCAAGCTTTCAGGTACAAGCCTAAACTGTTTAAATATAATTAAATAGTGTTGTGGGGGTTTTTTTTCTCATGCATATATTTGAAAGCTGGGTTACAGGGGAAACTGGGAGCAGACAAGATCGAGAATCAAGTGGCATCTTTCTGTTCCAAGTAGTATCCTTGGTGTTACAGAGGTGAAATGAGTAACAAATGAAACAGCTGGTCACCTGGGTCTTGAGAGTAGTTTTGATTTTGATTACTTAGACTCTAACTATAGCATAAGTGTAGTGAGCTATTGAATTTGCACAACTTTTGGAAAGAGTTTGAAGTTATCCCAGAAATTTTCAGGGAAGGCTGAAAAGTTCTAAATAAAAAGGGAAGGTTGAAAAGTTCTACATAAAAATCATGAGTAAGTCTAGACGGCTGTGGTTTTTTTGAGCCTCTCTTTCTCAAGCTGTTCAGTGTTGGTGTTTTATTAACAAGGTAAATTGCTCTCTCTACTGGCTGAGAAATGTAAGAAGGCAGTTAGCAGAAACAAACAGCTTCTAAATAGGTGATTCGCTGTATCTATGACTGCATTTTATTAAATTATGTTGTAATGGGCAAATAGTTTAGCTCTTGTTCTTGATTAAATCTTTGGTAATGCTGAGATTGCCTCACGGACACCTGGAAAAATGTATTCAAGAGACTTTGAAAAAATGACAGAGTTGGGTTGAAAAAAAAATAATTAAAATACTTGTAGTGCGAGGAATGGAAAGGGGAAAGGTTGGAATACATGTAAATATTGTATGTTGCAGTCATCATAAAGTATCAGTCACTTCCCCTTTCTTGTGGCTGAAGAGCCTACTGTTCAGAAAAGTATACTTGGCACACTGTATTTCCTACTGTTGACTTCTCCATTGAACTAAAAGTGTAATAATACTCCATGTTGCCTAAGCATGAAGTGAACTAATGAATTTATGTCTTACAGATCATTTGCTTTGCAACCACTCCAGATGGTTATTCACCAGAGGTACCACTTCTGCACACAATCAGGATAGAGGATGATAATGATAATGCTCCATATTTTACACAGGATCTTTTTGAGTTTTCTATTCCAGAGAATTCCAGACCTGGTAAGAGTTTTTTTAAATGAGTGAACACAGATACCACTACTCAACTCAGTTCCATACTATTATAACTAGATGTAATCCTGTATTTTAATCAATGTCAATGGGATTTCCTGAGGAATATTCTTTATAGCAAAAGCTGGATTTGTAAAGAGCAGCTGAAGATTTCTTAATAAGTAGAAATACCAAAATACCATCTAAATCACAGTGAAAAGTATAGTTTTAAAAAGTTTTTTTAAAAACTGAGGTGATCCTAAAACAGTGTAAGAATTTCAGAACATTGTTCGTTTCATTTTATCCAAAATTATTGGGTAAGTTACTGGTTTAAAATCAAGTTCCAAACCCACTCGGGCTATAGGGATTAGGTAAAGCAGCGCTCCCTGTGAGGCAGAACTACAATATGAACATGTCAGAAAGCACTGAGCTTCCCACTCCATCCCCCTGGCAACTCCTCTTCAGCTGTGTTTGGGATGCTCAATTAGAAATCACCATCAAAAACACTATCTGAAATCTAAACTTCTAGTATTGATTTTGATTATTCTTTCTGACAGCTGCAATATTTACACCATGGTCTAAGAAGGAAGAAGATAACCAGCTGATTAAATGTAGACAATTTTCCACTACTACTGTATTTTTACCACTGTTTACTCTTTTTTTCAGCATCATTTTTCTTTAGAGATATAGGACCAAATATCTGTTCTCATGTATCTAAAACAGAAATACTTGTTCACATAATTTTTTATTTTTTATAGATTTTTCTGGAACTAAAAATTGCTGTATTGTGTTTGCAGGTATAGTTGTTGGAAAAGTGACTGCGGAGGACAGAGATGAGCCTTACACTCTGCATACTACGTTGAAATACCGCATTGTGTCACAAAATCCATCAGTAACCCCAGCATTTTCTTTACATGGTGACACAGGTGTCATTACTGTATTATCACCACAGCTGGACAGAGAGGTGATCTTTCCTGAAGCATCTTTAGCTGTCTTCTAGTGCACACAGATAGCTTCTTAGCTCTGAAGTGATGGCATGAGAATCACCGGATAAAAAGTTTCTGTTGGCCGTTTTTTGTTTCCCTCTCTTAATGAGCTTCCAGAGCTTTCCAGAGACCTGTCTTAAGCTTTTGCATAAATCTACCATATTCTAGCTACTCTTGGCAGGGGACCTCCTGCTGCTCAACTATTTGACCTACATATCGAAATCCTATGGATTTTTATTCTTTCTGTATTAATGAATTACATGAGCAACTGTTTCCTCCTAATCAAACTTCATTTGAGGTGCTTCTTACTTCTTTCTAGGGAAGATGAACCAATTTTTCCTGGAAGTAGTCAGTCATCCTGTACTCAACAGAAATAGCTCCAGTATCTGAAACCTAAACAGTAATATTTCCTAAAATTAAAGTGCAAACCATTTATTCTTATCAGCTAGCTTTCAATTAACTAAGATAGAAGAGGTTTTAATATTTATTGTATTTGTTTGGGTTTTTTTGGATAAAATGTCATGTGAGAGATTCTTTATGCTAGAAAAACTGTGACGTGTAATTCAAAATAATAGCAGAGAAAGAAATGCTGCTATAGGTACATCTTTTTTGAGGATAAAAAAAATCTTATTCTAGCATACTTAGGTTGCTTCATGGCTGAGAATCCACCTTAGCAGTGTGTTGCGAGTACACTGCTCAACTTTTTTAGCAAGAGAAAAATGCAGTGACTGTAAGCATCACCATAACTACTAAAGAAGAAATTGCAGTGACTATTGAGGGAAGGAAACCTTGAAAAATTAGTTCACTGCTTATGTTTTTAAGATAAACTTTTGAAGTGGAACAAGAGATTTCTTCCTTCCACCTGAGAAACCTAATGCTACTTACAAGTATTCAAAACTAGAATTACTGTCTTGCTTTACAGACTCCCTCATTTTGTGACCACTCTCCCCCAGTCCCCCTTCCCTGGCTTGTTCAGGAGTTAATAAGGCCCAAAAAAGTCTTCTGTTGTTGTGACTGAAGTCAGGGATTTTAGTGGCCTGCTTATCAGTAGTCCTCTTGGAACTGATAAGAGCATTGACTTCTTCCATGCCAGACTGTGCCAAATGGCAGGCATTGTCTTGTCATGTGTAGCCCAGACAAAGACTGATTTTGGCACTGTGGTCATCCTCACTGAAGTGAGACACTGAAGCACTTTACCAACTGGAAACCTAAGAGAATACTCTGCTGCTCCAAGGAGGGGACAGAGATAGCAGATCAAAGTGCATCACTTATATCTTTCAAAAAACTCAGGTATTGAAAAATAACGCTGCTGTTGTGAGTAGCTTTATTTGATACAGGTTATAGCGTGCACATTACTAACAGATACTGAAGTCAGTGCTGCTTAGCCACTGAAAAGCATTTCACTTGTTTTCTTTTTGGAATTATAGGGAGAAAGCCCCAAAGCTAATTGCCTCCTTTTGTAGGGGAGCACTGAGTTTAGAGTGGAGTTGGATAATAGGAGTAAAATATGTTGTTCTACTCTTGTGTGTAACTATGGGATTAAAAAATGAAGATGTCAAACTTCTGTATGCTTTTATTCATCTTTGCAGATGGTATCCAGTTACACTTTATTAGTTGAAGTGAGAGATATGGCAGGTCAGCCTTTTGGTTTGTGCACTACAGGAACAGCTGTCATTATGATTGAAGATACAAATGACAATGCACCATCCTTTAAACAGATGCAAGTAAGTCTTCTGGAACCTAAAGAGGATCTACAAGAAAGCTGTAGAGGGAATTTTTACAAGGGCATGTGATAGGACCAGGGATAATGGCTACAAACTGAAAGAGAGTCAATTTAGATTAGATATCAGGAAGAAGCTCTTCCCTGTGAGAGCAGTGAGACACTGGAACAGGTTGTCCAGAGAAGTTATGGATGCCTCATCCCTGGAACTGTTCAAGGCCAGATTGGATGGAGCTTTGAGCAACCTGGTCTAGTGAAAGGTGTCCCTGCCCATGGCAGGGGGATTGGGACTAGATGATCTTTAAAGTCCCTTTCAACCCAAACCATTTTGTGATTCATAAATGAAATGTCTGTAAAAAGGTTAAAAAAACTCCTCTACTTTTATCCTTTTTCTAATTTCCTTATGGGCAGTCCCTCAAATATGAACCCTCTTACCCTGAGACAGTTTGTATAAACATTTCAGAATGTCCTGTTTGGTTGATGTGCTATTTGGCAATTAGACCTATTGATATATTAATTGTATTGAATCATTTGCCTTACCTCCACTGGGGGAAAGCTGACAGGATTCATTCATTCACTTATATTCCAATATTTTTTGGGAGAGGAGAGATTTAGTCCTAAGTGTTACAATTTTGTTACCATTTGACCAGCTTTGGTCAGCTTCTGTATTGCAAATGAAAATGTAGTATCAGTGAAGCAGATGCAAGGGTTTTCACCTTAATTTTCTAATGTTTTCTAACTTTTTTTTTCTTCTACCAAAGTATTATTTAAGAGAATTGTTTTTCACCATTAGCTATAGCTCAGCCTTAAGTCTTTGCTTATTGTAGCCATCTGTGTTATTCAGGACAGAGAGTATATCTTAATAACATCATATACAGCTCAAATACCACAGGTGATTTCGTAATGTGAAATTTATGAAAGATAATTAATTATCCATGAGGAATACACATACCTTATCCATTGCACTCACTACTGTAGAACACCATCAGTTAATTCAGAATCACTCTTATCTGTGCTTCTTGAGCTTGTACACAGCTCTTTAAAAAGATGAAAAAAATAAATCCTTTTGTCCTTTTCCATCCAAGTAGAGATGTATTTCACCCTTCCTGGCTTTTCTTCCAGTTCTTGTAAGTTTTATAGATATTTTTTAAAAATTTCCCCAATAACTTTTCTAAATTTCATCTTCATCATGTTGTATGCAACTTAGCATCTGTATCTGATGTAACTGAGGGGAAGTGTGCTACTATACCTTTTCTAGAAGGAGAATTCTAGATTTAATCATGTCAGTGATAGTTTGAATATATGAAGGAGCTATCAGCTGTTCTGACAGAAAAATTTACTGTTTCACTTAGGATGTAAGGGAGGAGTGGGTGAAATACACTGGCTAGTGCATGAAAACAAAATTAATCATTACAGCAGCTTGGTAAATTGACACCTTAGGTTTAAGTAGTCATCTCAACACAATGTTTTTCAGTCCTGCATTGTGGAACAGTATTCTCTGGTTTAAATTGTTTTTTTAAATTATTTTTTGTTTTTAATCCCTGTAAGTATGAAACACGAGTGGAAGAAAACAGAGTGAATGTAGAAATACTCAGAGTCTCTGTTGTTGATCTTGATGAACCTGGTTCACCTGGCTCAGGGGCAGTGTATGAAATTATAAGAGGAAACGATGATCGGTCCTTTGAAATTACGACAGACAAAAACACAAATGAAGGAGTGCTGTGTGTTGTTAAGGTAAGTAAAAATGGAACTGCTAGAGTAATTTTATGTATCTTCAGGTGTTACTTTTAAAACCAATAACTATTTTTTTTTTTTCAAACTACCTATGACTTAAGACAAATCACACTTTCTTCCTGATCTGAACTCTCTCCTAGAACAGATTGCACAATGCGCTACAGATGAGGCTTGTGTGTTGTTGTACACAACCTACAAAACTCATCTTTCTGATTGTTCCTTACTTTTTTGTGTGTGCAGAATTCAAGGTTTTCCTTTTGGTTTGTCATTCAGGGAAGAAGTTGGTGCTTTTGCCTGGTTCCACAGTGGAATTGTTTAGGCTTCGGGATGTAACTGAGAAATGCATCATGGCTGGGTTATTAGCAGAAATGGGAGTGTGGCAAAGGAGGGGAGCATCTCTTCCAGTCATATCCTCTCTGGGAGTTGATTAAACTTGCTAATTCAGCATAGAACTCTCCAGATTTTATTTTGCAAAGGAGTGACTTCAGGTTTGCTTTTCTGGGGTGTGAGGGAGTCTGCATACAGATAAGACTATGCATTAATTTAGTTGTTGTACACAGTACTTTACAGATGTGAGGTTAAAGAACCACTGTGCCTGTACTGCAGCATGTCACTTTGCCTTTCGTGCCTCTTTTTAAAAACTACAATAACAAGTAACTTATACAGACCAGAGAAGATTAATATTAAGATAGAAATTGTAAGAATAGAGATGCCACTTATATTTGTTTTATTTATGCGTTTATTTGGGGTTTTTTTTTTTGCTAGTAATCATGAGAGCTTTTCTAAAGCTATGGCCCTGGTAGATGAACTCATTTGAAATTTCTTATATTTAGTGTAACGCTGTAGTAGACCAGAGACTGTTACAAGTTTGGTATATAAGTAGCTTCATTAAAAGTGTATGATGATGTTGGCGAAGCTGTCTGAAGAGAAAATGGTAGATACTTCCTGATCAGCCCCACAAGTTGTGACATACATGCAATGGTTAAAGTCTTACTAGGAAATAAATGTAGAAGCATGATTGACTAGTACTAGAAAGAAAATGCATGTGACCTGAAATAACAGCCAACTAGATATACGAGGGCAAAATTCCCCGTTACATTAAATTCTTATCTCAGTTCTATTAGTAATTGACTATCAAAGTAGTCACCAAAAATTTTATTGGTGCTGCTTATCCTTTTAGGGATAGTTCCTCAGGTTCTTTTCTTTGACTAACTGTGAACTCACTCTTTTTCTTCTTAAATCATGTTGCTTTACTGTGTCTCAAGATGGATGTTCTAGAAGGATCACTGACTTTTTAAAATAAATGCAGTACAATTTTATCATTTAATAATTTGGCAGTGAAAAAAGTGCTAAGTTTTGCATTGGTTTGAAGGGAAAATAAATCCCAACATCCTACTTTTCTTACAGGGACTGGACTATGAAAGCGCCAAGCAAAGGGTCCTTGTGATTGCAGTCAATAACGAGGCACCCTACATACTGGCACCACATTCACAACAGCTTTCCCAGAGCACCAGCACTGTTACAGTGAATGTTCTGGATATGGATGAGGGGCCAGTGTTTAAGCCCTGTTTCCTTCGCATAGACGTTAAAGAGTGTGAGGATATTGGGACAATCATTGGGAGATACGTAGCAGAAGATCCAGAAACTGGAAATAGTGAAGGAATAAGGTATGAAACAGTGTTATCTACTGGTTTATTTGGAGTATAGCATGGGTGGGTTGCAGGAATGGGGAAACACTGTTTGATGCTGTATGTGTATATATCTGTGTGTTGGCATGTGTGTGCACACACCTGTGTCTGTCAATGAATACATGTATCTATACATGTCTATATGTGTATGTACATACACATGTTTGTGTATACTGAACACTTTTATCTAACGAACAAATTATTCTTGACAGCTACCGGATACCACCTGGACAATGTAATTGGATCAACATAGATGAAAGATCAGGTGAAGTCAGAACCGTTAAAGTCTTGGACCGAGATGTAGGAGAAATGAGGCGAGGTCAATGCAATATCACAGTTCTCGCAATAGACAGAAGTGAGTAATAAACGTTGTCAATATCCTTTTTAGGTTTGTAACGATGCTTATGTGCAAATTGAGTGTGGGAACAGCAACACTGCTTCAGACCTAAGGCCACCTAGTCTGTTGTCATGTGTTTGGGACAGCTCTATCAAATGCTTAGGGAATGTTACACAGCAGGGAAAGCATTTAAGAAATTGAGGCAAATTCTCAATGTTTAAAAAAATTATCTGTTTCCATTTAAAATGCTTTGTTAAGTTTAAATTGGTTTTTCCTATGGATTGAATTGCTTTTTCTTAACTATTATATTTAAGCCTTAGCACCTGGCAGCCATAAAGTTGACAACAGAGAAAGTAGGGAGAGAACTTTTTGAAAAAAAGCTATTGACCTTTTAACTCTTACCATTTCTTCCTCTGTTTCACTTCTCAGTGTCTTGCTTTTGAAGCCCTTAATTTAAAGGGTCTTGTTTTCGTTGCTGTATGTTATTGCATTCTTAGTCTTATTCTCAGTCATGTAGATTCTGTGTTTACACTATGTGTTACTCAGGTGATGAGCTCTTACAGATTACTCTGATTGTGAAGGAAGAAGAGTTGTACACTCAAATTCTCATTCTAAACCAGGTTTTGGTTCTGATTTAATCTGAGTAATCATCTATTTGTTCTGATTAATTTGAATGTATGCATTTATTGTAGGAAAAGACAAAGTTTTTCCTCAGTATCAGTCTAGCCAAGAAGTTTAAATGCACTTTTCACTTCCCAAATGCTAAGTGTAGCAAATTGATTATCAAAGACAAAAATAGTAGGCTTATAGGTCACATTTTTAATTTTTAAATATATATATATTACATTAAAAAGGGAAAATGGACTGCCTTTATAGATCCGATGGCAGGATTTAGCTTGAGACTTTATGTCCTTAAACATAAGTGTGAGTAAAGAGCAGGCCTCTGGAAGCTGCTTTACGGCTAAAAATTAATTCTGGCCAAAGCTTGCATTTTAAAACTAAATGTAAATAATATGAATTTAAATTGTTTAGAAGTTCTGTTACACCTGCAGTTGCACACCTTTAGATAACATTTTTTAAAGTGGGTGATGTCATTTCACTGGAATATATAGCCAAACATTGACCATTCCAGTATTGGAAAAAAATTGTAATTGGGAGTCAGGACTTCTTGCATGTGGACTTTGGTGACTGTATGTGTCACTGCATGGTGACTCAAAGGGAAGAGGAGAGAAAGAAACTCACTGTTTCTGAAAGTGTTTGCATTGCCAGGGAAAATGAGGTTAGGGAGAGTGTAATTTATTTTCTCTTTTCAGAAGCAGAAAGGCTGTTGATCATCACTTTCTGCTCTGAACCCTCATCGTGGCTTAATGTCCTTTACCCCTGTTTTTCTGTCTTTTTCTCCTTTCACCCTCGTTTTAGAAAGGTATTTGTCCTCACACAAATACACACACACACTCCACAAGGTATGTTGTCTGCACATGTGGAATATGGAGCTTTGGGCGTTGTCAATCCATTCTAAAACCAGCCAAGCAAAAAGAAGCAGCCAAGAGAGAGCTGTGAGAAGTCCCTCTCTCCTTTGGCTAAATCAGCAGCCGCTTTCCTCTTTACTTCTAAACTTGGATATTGAGGTTGATAGTATTTCATTGTGAAAGTTTAGAACTAGAAGTAAATATGGGAATGTTAGAAATAAGTGATAAATTAGGGGTTTTTTTATCTCATAGATGGCAAAACAGGCACTGGAACAATTCAGGTTTTCATCCAGCCTGGGAACAAGAATTACCCACGAATCACTAAAACCGACTACATAATGTGCAGAGACAGAAAACCAATCTGTCTTACTGCTCAGGATGGTGATGAGTCTCCTTACAGCACACCCTTCGTATATCGTGTAACTGACCGTAACTTGGCCTCCATGTGGAAGATAACTCAACACAATGGTATGTTCCTCCTCTTCCTGGCATGGCAGAAGGTTGCCAGAGTAGGCTTTCCTACCTCTCCCTTGGGTGGACTGTAAGAACAGCTTGGATGAATGCATGTAGTCAGTGGGGCTAACAAGGTAGCCCAAATGATCTGTCCTAGTTCCTCAGTTTCATTTGCTGTGGAGGAGGAGACCAAGAGTGTGTCAGAAATGGAACAGCTGAAGTATTTCTTACCTTAACTGTCCTGGATTTGAAAGAGTTTACAGAAGATAAAGAGGAGCTGGCACTGTTATCATCACAAAGGCCAGGAGAAAGATATTTTGTTCTGCCTCTTAAAGCATAAAAAAGAATCTGTCCCCAGCATCCTGGGATCAGCAATCAGCTGCTGTCTGAAACTGTGATGCATGACGGTTAGCTAGGACAACGAAGACCTGTGTAATGTATTCCATCAACACCTCTAGAAAAAGTATACATTCCTAATTTGTAAGGACTTTAAGAATGAAATGGCTGATACTCCAATGAAAAATACAACTTTTCTTAGGCTGCTAATATGTTGAAGAACTGGAGAACTGAAACTTTACCTAAATTTGATTACAGGCTGACTAAAGAAGCCCTGGCAGGTGTTTGATTTTTTTTTTTTCTTAGTACTGCTGTCAACAAGTACATTTTTTGTAAAACTGAGCTAGGTGAAAGACAACATTAGTATCTCCTTTAATGTATTTTTGTTAATTTTTATAGTTTTACTAGAAGTAGATAAAGAATTTATTACCAAAGCAATCACTGTTTCCTAAAATTTGCTCATTAGAAAAGTTATAGACAATGGTAGTTTCCTGGTAGGCACCAGATGATGACAACAAGAACAGCGCATAGATGTGCTACTAGATGATCAGGAGACTGGAGCATCTTTCTTATGAGGAAAGGCTGCAGGACCTGGGGCTTTTCAGCCTGGAGGAGATGGATAGGGAAACCTCATTAATACTTACAAATATTTAAAAGGTGCATGTGAAGAGGATGGGACAATACTTTTTTCTGTAGTGTCCAGTGACAGGACAAGGGGTAATGGACACAAGCTGGAACACAAGAAGTTCCACTTCAGGAAAAACTTCTTTCCTGTGAGGATGATGGAGCCCTGGCACAGGCTATCCAGGAAGGGTGCGGAATCTTCTTCTCTGGAGGTCTTCAAAACTCACCTGGACATGTTCTTGTGTGACCTGATCTAGACGGACCTGCTTGAGCAGAGGGGTTGGACTAGATGATCTTTATAGGTCCCTTCTGACCCTACCATTCTGTGATTTTATAAATCAGCTTGAAATGGTCTGATTCTGAAGTGTTCAGTCAAACATTCATGAATGACAGGCAAAAGATGGCAAGGTCTGAGAGCAAAAACATCTAAGAGTTTCAAGGTTTATGTAAGATAAATTGAAAAAACCATTCTAGATGGTGTGTGTAGTTCCTCATATCTCATCATAAAGCGACCACTATGGACATCTTTGTCTGTCTTGTACATATTTGTTACAAATGGTTTCTTTTGCACTTTAAAATGTGTGGACACTAATCATTGCCACTAAGCAGGGCACCAGACTAAATGAATTTTACTTCCCACTGGATATAGTCAATGACAGTGAGTACAGTGATGTCAGTTTAGTTGATGATCTTTGCTAGTAAGCCCAAATAGTGTTGTGTACTATAATGAAATGAATTAACTTTAGAGTTTCATATGTTGTCAGCAGACTGTGTAAGGTTTGCTTTTTGAGTCCTGACACTGAAAAGGTGCTGAAAGCATAAATCCTGCCAAACTGTATTTTTGTGTCACCACATTTAAGTGGGCTTTAAAGTAGCTAATGCAGATATGGTAGCAATGTAGCTGGAAAAGAAAGGAGGACTGTGATTATGATTGCATTTGTGACAACAGTTTCAGGTATTGTTAACACTGGATTTGGCTTTGCCTTTTTTTTTTTTTTTTCCCAGATAATTCTGTGTATCTTTCGCCAAAGGGTGATATTCCATTTGGGGTATATGATATTCCTGTCAGTGTCACCGATAATGGAGGAAAGGTAGGAGAGAACAGCATAAGAGTTAACGTCTGTGATTGCGTTACCCCATCCGAATGCAATGGCAAGCCTCGCGTTCTCTCTGCTGGAAATGTGACTCTTGGTATATGGGCCATCCTTGCAATGATTTTAGGATCACTGTTATTGCTGCGTAAGTACCCTGGCTTTTTTAACACAAAGTGCAGACATTTCAAAACTACCTGAGAACGTGATTCAAGCTCGATTCAATCTTTTTTTTTTCATTATGTAGATTCTATAGCACTCATCACTGACTTAGTGTAACTGCTCTGTTTGTATTGCTATCATGGGCTTCCTGCTCTCGTCTTGTAATTAATGTATATGGACTTTTGTTTATTCTTTTAAGAACATTTTATGTAAGATTTTCTGGGTGTTAATGTTGACAAGGCTAGAAATCTGCATTCAGTGCTTGTCTTGAAAAAGAATAGAATTCGTAGTGCTTACCATATCTTATCTCGGAAAGTATAGCAAAGTGTGTGTGAGTTTAGTACTGCTTTTGGGATCCACGCTGCTGTTTGTAGGAAGGCTGAAATCAGTTCCTTAGAGCTTTTTGTGACCTTTCTTGTAGCATGGATTAAAACATGGATTAAACTACTGAGGCAGTGACAGTGGTATGTTATAGCGAAGCCAGTTCATTTTTTTTACTAGAATCAGACACAGTCTGACTAACATCATCTCTAAAATGCACCAGATAACATATTATAGTAACAAATACTTCAGAGCTTTGTGGGATTTTTATCCTTTCTTACTTTTTTCCCATTTTTTTCTGATAATGATAAACCTATTTTGCCCCTGTTAGTCTCAGCTAGCCATTCATACTTGGGTAGACAGAACACAGGGACCTGCATATGTTTTGAAAGTTAGATAGATCTGTATTTTATCTAAACAGATAAGGTACTCAAATTCAGATACAGTCCAGAGGTGGAACTTTCAGATGTGCCCTTGTGGCCAAGAAGGCCAATGGCATTCTGAAATGCATCGAGAAGAGTGTGCCCGGCAAGTCAAGGCAAGTTCTCCTCTCCCTCTGCTCAGCTGTGGAGAGACCTCATCTGGAGTCCTGTGTCAAGTTCTGGGCTTCCCAGCTCAAGAGGGAGAGGGAACTTGTGGAGAGAATCCAGCAGAGGACTGCCAAAATGATCAGACCACTGGAGCATGTTTCTTATGAGGAAAGACTACAGGATCAGACGCTAATGTTTAGCCTAGAGAAGAGAAGACTGAGGAGGGAGCTCATTAACACTTAAAAGTACTTAAAGGGTGGATATCAAGAGGAAAGGTGACACTTTTTTCTGTTGTCTCCAGTGACAGGACAAGGGGTAACAAACATAAGCTGGAATACAAAACACTTAAACACAAGGAAAAACTTCTTTCCTGTGAGGTTGAGGGAGCCCTGGCACAGGCTGCCCAGGGAAGGTGTGGAGTCTCCTTCTCTGGAGGTTTTCCAAAGCTGCCTGGACATGTTCCTGTGTGACCTAATCAAAGTGAACTTACTTTTAGCTTTTACCAGGGGGCTTGGACTGGATAATCTCTAGAGGTCCCTTCCAACCCCCATAATTCTGTGATTCTGTGATTTTTTGTGGAGACACTCAGTGGGGGAGCGTGTGAAGTAACTAGCTTTTTGTCACTACCCCTTGACTATATCCCTCTCAGATAAACTCATTATTTTATTGTGGCTAGGTTTTACTGTGTGTATCCTTTACTCAGTGCTGTCAGAGATATCTTTGTTCTATCAGCATCGGGTGGTGACCTGACAGAACTGCTGACACAGATCTCGCTCACGGCTGATAGCTGCAGAAGCAGCTGGCCAATACCGAGCTTGAAAATGTCTCTTGGCCAGTTTGCACAGAAGTCTGTGTGTCCAGAGATCAGATTGCTCAGTGGAAATTAGGCAGAACTGTTGTATTCTTAATGGACTTCTTTATATTTAGGCTATCAACTTGAGAAGGAAAGAATAGTTCCTTGAATTAAATGTTTAGTCCTTTGTTTAGGAGAAGTATTAGTTGCTCATGATTCTTCTATGCAAAGTCATTTCTGTCTGAATCTCCATGACATCATGAAGTAGTATTATAGGAGGAATCCTGAATACAAGGGATTAAGTAAGATTGTTCTGTAATGTAATGCTGAAGTCCTCCAGGGTTCTTCTGCCTTTTCTATTCAGCAGAAGTTTTTTATATTGGGACCTTTAGCTTGCATGTTAGTTCCTTATGGTATAACTTGACATCTATGTATTCATAGATGAAAAATGTCCTACCTAAAACCTTGTTGTAGGCATAAGATATTGTTTTTCACCTGGATTTTATATGATTTTTTTTATTTCTGTGAAATTTTGCAGTCAACAGTGTTTTCATAAAGGATGCTTGCATTTCTTTTGGGGAAATCAAGATGCGTTTTAGAATAAAAAAGTTCCACAGCGTAGTGAATGCTCCATGTCCTGTTTGAAAAAGTACATATATTTAGTTTTGAGAATGGGCATTTTTGGAAAGGAAATATTTTTTTCAAGCATAATTCATGCCTAGGTATTTAAAAAAGCTGATAGAACAAAATTCATTATCAAACACAAGTAAATACTGTTACGAGATCAATTACATAGTATCTTCTTATTTCTTTTCCATAGTAATTCTTATCACAATTTGTGGCTGCTGTGGCTCTGGGGTAATGCACAGGCAAGTGACTGATGATTGTGCCAATCACAATTTAATAATTTCAAATACAGAAGCTCCAGGAGAAGAAGTGATGGTAAGTTGTCTGTTTACTTCAATGTAAAAAAATATAATTAACATATCCATAGCATTTCAGTTTGAGAACACGACCTGCAAGTAAGGGATTTAGTAGAGGAAACAAGAATAAATGAAGGAATCACTAGATGTGCTTTGCTACTTAATAAGGATTTGAAAATTCTTACTTTAGGCAGAGTTGGCAGTACCATATGTATTTAAACATGTCCTGTGGTTGTTAGCTTGGCTACTTGTAATTCTTCTAGACAGTAACTGTTTGGTTGAAACTCTCAGGTGAACATTTTAATCACTTCAGTCATTTTCAGCAATGAGATTAGATGGAAATATACTATTTTGCCTATACTGAATGTATGTTTATGGCAAAACATTATTGCTTTTCCTAAGAGAAGGACTTCCAAATTTAGCAGATGGTCATTGCAAATTGCAGGTGCGATTTCTTCCCTTCAGAAAGAGTTGATTTTTTGAGACAGTGGAAAAAATATAGTTGAATATGTTGAACTAGAGTTGAACATGTAATTGTAATATGTTCTTGCTTTTGGCATCTGAAGTCTTTCAAGATTCAGTATACCATGAACAGGACTGCATTCAAACACAGGGACTTAGCTCCTCAGACTCTTTCCTTTCTCCACTCTCCCTCACCCCCTAACTTTGCCTGCCCCTTAAGAAAAGAAAATTAGTTTAAAAATCATTGAGTTTACTTCATCTCGAAAGTGAAGAAATTCTAATGGTGACGTGTCATATTTCTTGTGGCCTGTGAAGCATAATGTAGTGCCATTATAAAACAATAAATTAGCTTTTTAATTGTGATCCCATACTTTTTTTTCCATATTTCACTCAGTATAAAGATTTAATGTGTGAAGAAACGGGGTGAAACTTATGCGTATGACTGTTTACCTGGCTGAATGAGTTCCAGGTTGTTGACTTTGAAAATCAAACATTATTTTTACACGAGAATTTAAGAAACTAGCATATGGATCATAGTACAGCTTTCACTGGGATAAAGATTCAGTTTTCATAGCAGATTTTAATGCAGATTGATGTTTTTTCCCCCTTGTCATAGTATCCTGTCCAAAGAGCACTTTCTACACTAAATATTAAGGATATCTTTTGTTCAAAGAATCACAGTCGAAAGCTGGAGTTGTTTCAGTTTTCAGTATTGACCGTTGCTGATTGCTGTTTCATCTTTTAAATTAAAAAAAAGAACAAACAAAAAATCCCAACATCTTTATTTTTTTAACTTTAAAAAAAATATATCCATACTATTGCATCTTTTTTTTTTTTTAAGGATCAGAATATAATTCCTCTACAAACTACAAATGATCAAGGAGGATATGGAATAAAAACAGGAGATCAGCAAACATTTGAAATGACAAAAGGAAGAGGGCATACCTTGGAATCAGTCAAGGGAGGTGGACATCAAACTTTGGGATCAGTTAAAGAAGGAGGAGGAGGACAGACTATGGTGGATACATGTAGATACTCCTACTCAGAATGGCATAATTTCACGCATCCTCGTTTAGGTGAAGTAAGTATTCAGAAACTGTGTTTTTTTGGAGTGTAGGTTATGGTCAGTATATGTCAGGAAAATTTGTATTTGTTCTAGGAAGATGGCTTTCTGGTTTTGTTCTTGTTTCATTTTTCCTCTCCTTTGCTCAGCTGCATCCCCTTTGGAATATTGCCCTTTCAAAAAGTTGTTCTTTACATATTTTAGACATAAGTGTAAATTTTTTTATCTTCTTGGCTTAAACTATAGGCAGTATGCTATTTTTCCTTTATAAATAAATAATCTTTTGTGAGTTTTTCTGTGAATGTCTGTCTGCTTTAATTCTAACTGCTTGCTTTGTACTAATTTAAACTTGAAATGTCTTAGCGATGGTGCAGGAATGAATGTACGGCATTAGAAGTGTAGTTGCACCATGTTTTGGAAATAAAAAACTCTCACTGCTTGCCAGACTAGTTAGGTGTAAATCAGTATTTTCATTTTGAGTGGAATTTAGTTGCGTAACAGGTTATTTAAACAGGTTCTTCCTCTTTTATTGTTTATTGTCTACATGATTAGTAGAAATGATTTCTTTATTAAATACTTATATTTTGTAGTCTTAATGATATAGACCAATCATGTGCATTTTTTGTATATAGGAATCCATTAGAGGACACACTCTGATTAAAAATTAATCAATGAAAGGTAAATCAAAAGAAATTATGCAATTTTATGCAATATGTTTAGGACAACAATTTAAGAAAATAATAACGTGTGTTTTCTTCCTATGCAGAAGGTGCACCTATGCAGACAGGATGAAGAGCAGAAGCATTCTGAAGATTATCTCCTTTCATATAACTATGAAGGAAAAGGATCCTTGGCTGGCTCTGTAGGCTGCTGCAGTGATCAGCATGAGGAAGAAGCACTTGACTTCTTAGATCAACTGGAACCCAAGTTTAGGACATTAGCAGAAACATGTGTAAAAAGATAAATGTGCCTTTTGCAGTGCTGGAAAGAACTGTAAATA